>NC_083100.1:3818000-4469500 GCF_949774975.1 Lagenorhynchus albirostris
CATAAAGCCCACGTGCGAGTTAGAAGGGGAGGTGTCCTTGTAAGGCCAACTGGCCCGAGGCAGGGGAACACAATCAGATTCACAGGTTGCATCAGACCGAAATTCTCCGGACCACCCAGTTCCAGAAACTGCCCTGGAGACATTCCGGATCACCCAGTTCCAGGAACTGACCTGGGGACTTGGAACCCGGCCCAGCCTTCCCGCCTTTCCAGGGGCGGGACTAACGGTCCCCCAGGATACCCGAAAAGACCACCAAATAAGGAATGCCCTGCGCCCTCCCAGATTCACCACACTCCTTTCCCTTCTTCCCCTATAAAATCTTGCCCAACCCTCGCCCGGGCGCGACTTCTCTGGCCCCTTTCTCTGGGACCAGTGACCCTCGCCTGGGAGCGCTCCCTAATAAAGCTCACTTGAAGATTTCCTGTGTTTTCGCGGTGCCGTTTGTTAAGATCTGACCTTACAGTCATCTTTGTCGCTTTCATCAGGAAAGCAAAAGCTTTTCCAGAGGTGACCCCAGACCCCAGCATTACGGTCACATCTTTGTGGTAATTAGTGCTTACCCAGGACACTGCAAAATCAGTTCCCTACATTCTTAAGCGTCCTGGCAATGAGGTTGAAATGCAAGTTCTGTCCAACAGACAGGGAGCAAAATGACACAAGACACTTTACAGCCATGAGTGTTAAAAGCCTGAAATGTCCTCCATCTTCCTCTTCCCTTTGTTGGCAACTTTGGGAACTGAATGTTCCAGACCGGGTAGCTGCAAAATAGTAAAATTCCATCCGGCTGGGTCCCTGAGGGACATGATGGAGCAGAGACCCCAGTAGGCCCACCAGGGGCATGCAACTTGCGTGAGAAGTCAACCCTGTTGTGCTAAACTGCTAACATGTCAGGGTTAATTTGTGACCACAGCATAACTTAGCCTATGCTGGCTTACACAGTCTTATCCTCCAAAACTCCATCCCACGGGTGCCTCTTGCTGACGGAGACTGGGAACATGAGCCTTTGGGTCTTTCGGTCTCCACCTGGAGTCAGGCAGCAGAGCAGTGTGTTGGGGACTGGTGTTAGGTTTGCCTGATCATAACGCCCACCGTAGCTTCCCAGGTTGGTCCTGAAGTTCTGTACCCGTGTGGCTAAGATCTGAAAGCAAGAGACACAGATTAAAATACACACACACACACTCCCACACATACACGCACAGTCTCTCACACAAAAACACACTCTTTGGCACAAACACCCACATACTCACGCAGAGATACACACACAGACACACACTCAGACACATGTGACAACATGATCTCTCAACCACGAAGAAAAGTTTGAAAGAAAAAGTGTTATTTTCCTGTCACCTCTTTAAACTTGCTTTCTGATTTTGGAAAAAACCACAACCTCTCAACGTTGAGGTTTTCCAGCTCATGATCCAGATAAAGAATGATTCTATTAAAATAATGTCAGGCAGACGTGGCAAGGTGGGCACAGGAAGGCAAACCTACCATTGGTCTGGAAACAACCCTCCGAGTCTGGGATGAGGAGAAAAGATGGAGATGAAATAATTGCTGTGCTGTGAGAACGCGGGGCTGGATGCTAAACTTGGCTGACGTCTTGAAGACAAGGAAGGGGAAGTTCATGATACCTGTGAGGTCAGTGACTTAAGACCAAATGGTAGGGAAAGACCTTGGGGATTTCAGCAAAATTCTCAATTCAAAGAGTGAGAGAAGGCGGATGATTCATGGTGGGCGGGGCAGCCTGATGAGCTGCCGGCAGGCCAGGAGCAGGGAGCGCCGGCTTGGGGAGCTGTGTGGGCAGAGTCCCGGGAACTGCTGGTGACGGACGTGCCACGCATGTTCTTACCAGGGGTGCGCGAACTGGGCCCAGGGCAAAGGTGGTCGCTTCTCCAGCGGCCCTGGTCTTCTGTGGATGTAGCCAGTGAAGCCAAACCAGGAGAGGTCTGGGTTGGGGGCCTGGAAAGCCAGGTCCGTCTCCCAGGACACAACACCCCGACGCACAGAGATTTTTGCCCCCAGGGTCCCTTGTCTTGCAGTGAAATGCTTTGTGCCCTTCGAAGCCACTGTGGGTTGTCAAGGTAGTGAGGCGGGGCAGGGTGAGGTAGATGTTGAGGAGGTCCCCTGACCTTCCTGCTTTGGGAGACAAGAGGAGTGCATCTTGGGAACAGCAGCAGACCAGCTCAGCCTCCCCTGGCTTGGGCCCCTGGGGCGAGCTCTAATAAGAAGCCGAGGCCACTTCCGGCCTCCATCTCTCGTCCTCCAGCCTCGGGGGACACAGCTGACCCTGTAGGTGTGCAGCCTCACGTGGTCCCTCACGTGGTCCCTCACGTGGCATCCAGAAGACCCAGGCCGAGAGCCAGATGTTTCCAGTGCTGGCCTGGGCTTTGTCAAGCTCGGAGTGAGCTCACCCAGGGCTGTGGGCTGGCAAGAAGGAAAGGGCATGTGAAGCAAGATCTGAAGAAGGCCCTCAGTGTTGGAACACAAGAAATACCTTCCTATCTGGCCCCCTTCCCCAACCATATTCTTCCCTAAAAAGTCACATTTCAGGAAGAAATATTTTGAGACAGTACGGGGGAAGGGAAGAGATCAGCTGAAACAGAGCATGAGGTGACATCACATCTATGGGTTTTGTGTGCAGAACAGACGGGGAAGGGGCACTTCCCGCGCCCCCCACCCCACCCCGAGTCTGCGCCTGCCCTGGGTCTGAGGTCACTTGGGGTTCCATCCATGACCTGACACATCGCAGTGTGGCTCTTTTAAATTGCCTGATTCTTATGTTTATTTTACAAGATATTTTCTGGGCAAATCTTAGCTGTACCACTTTTTTAAAAAAATTATTTTATTGAAGTCTAGTTGCTTTACAAATGTTGTGTTAATTTCTGCTGTATAGCACTGTGATTCAGGTATGCATATATATATATATATAATGTACATATATATACATTCTTTTTCATATTCTTTTCCCTTATGGTTTATCACAGGATATTGAGTATGGTTCCCTGTGCTGTGCAGTATGACCTTGTTGTCTATCCATTCTATATATAAAACTGTGCATCTGCTAATCCCAAACTCCCAATCCATCCCTTCCCCCACCTCCACTGGCAGCCACAAGTCTGTTCTCTATGTCTGTGAGTCTGTTTCTGTTTTGTAGATAGGTTCATTTGTGTCATATTTTAGATTCCACATATAAGTGATATCATATGGTATTTGTCTTTTTCTTTTTGACTTACTTTGTTTAGCATGATAATCTCTAGGTCCATCCATGTTGCTATAAATGGCATTATTTCATTGTTTTTTACGGCTGAGTAGTATTCCATTGTATACATGTACCACATCTTCTTTAAACACTCATCTGTCGATGGACATTTACGTTGTTTCCATGTCTTGCCTATTGTAAATAGTGCTGCTATGAACATAGGAGTGCATGTGTCTTTTTGAACTATAGTTTTGTCCAGATATATGCTTAGGAGTGGGACTGCTGGATCTTACGGCAACTCTATTTTTAGTTTTTTTGAGGAACCTCCATCCTGTTTTCCATAGTGTCTGCATCAACTTACATTCCCCCCAAGAGTGTAGGAGGGTTCCCTTTTCTCCACACCCTCTCCATTAGCTGTACCGCTTCTATGTCAAGTTGACCTCTCCTTTTCACTCAAGGACACCAAAGTGAAATAACTTCACGGTGACTGATGCAAGACACCACTCCAAGGCTGGCTCCTTCCTCATGGAATATTCCACCTGGGGAAGGCGGAAGATTTTGTTACATCTGCCCAGATGAAGACGTTCATAGTCCCCCAGTTCTGGGCCTTGTCTGTCCGATGTATTCACGAGTCTTGCGTGCCATGCATCTGTGGAGTTGGGGGTGTTAGAATACGCTCATCCCGGAGAGCAGGGCTCCGGGTAGCAAACCACCAGGATTGCGTGTGGAGCGGAGCCTCAAAGGCCATCAACACACCGCTGTGCTCCCAGTCCTGTGAATATCAGTGTAAAGATTTTAACAAAACAATGGAAAAATTATTAACAGAAAGCTGAGCTCTGAGTCTGGAGCCAGACAGCCAATACTCTAGGCCGTTTCTTTGGGGCCTGTGACAGAGGCCCCATGGGATAGGAGTCAATTCCCTGCACCTCACTCTTTCCAGAGAGGGATATGAAAACACACCTGGAAAACTCTCCTTTTGCTCACCCAGGTTTGAATTTTCCTTTAGTCGCCTGGGCACAAAAATGATGGTACATTCATCTTGAGATTCCAGAACCCCGCAGGACATCAGAGATGCTGGCTGGTTTTTCTTCTAAGACCCAAATAACCCACTATGGGTAAGTCCGTCACCCTTGTCCAGGACCGGGTTTTCTATCAAACTAGGACCCCTGCCCACACCCCTACCCTGGCCTCCTCCTTTCCTTCACAAGGTCCTGGGAACATACAGAAACACGAGAAAAGTGAGAGCAGCACACTTCCCAAACTTACGTGAATCCCTGGGGATCTTGTAAAATGGGGATTCCGATCCAGTAGTTCTGGGCTTGGCCTGAGACGGTGGATTTCTAATATGCTGCTGGGCCCATGGACCACACTTTGAGTAACAAGGGTTAGTGCAGCGGTTCTGAAAGGTGGTCCCCAACGAGCAGCCACATCAAAGAGCTGGATGTTAGAAATACATGTTCTCAGGTCCCTCCCAGACATACTAACTCAGAAGCTGTGGGGCTGGGGCCCAGACATCTGTGTTTTAACAAGTCTCCCACCCCACCCCCTGGGATTCTCTTTCTTTCTTTTTTTTTTTGTCATAACTCGCAGCATGTGGGATCTTAGTTCCCTCACCAGGGATCGAACCCGCGCCCCCCGCACTGGAAGTACGGAGTCTTAAACACTGGACCACCAGGGAAGTCCCTACCCCCTGGGATTCAGATGCAAGCCTGACTGCTGAGTTTTGGGAACCACCAGGTTATAGTAAGTTGCAGTATAACCATCTGGCTACAGTAGGGTTTAAACTAGCTGGGCTGGGGAGGAGAGGTGGCCCATTTACTGCATAAGCTGGCCCTGTGAAGGACAATTAGGGGCTCCTAGACAGAGCAAAGGGCTGTGCAAAGGCCCCGAGAGGAACATGGAGGCTGGGGATGGGGAAGGGAAGGGGGCTGAGGAATAGTCTAGAACATTCTTTCAGGCCAACCCAGCCACAGGTACAGAGTTTTCCTCGGCACCTGGCCTTTCGTGGTTAAGCATCACTACCTCACCCCGCTGCTCTTTACCAACAGAAAGATAAGAACTCAGCAGCCAGGGTCCCTCTTCCTGTCCCCGGCTGTTTTTAAGCTCATCTGCCTTCCTGGAGAGGAAAGCTTCTGATACGGAAAACGATCCCCAGTCTGATAAGTTCAAGATGGTGTCCAGAACTGAAATTTTCACTCGGGGATGGCGGGACTCAGCAATCCCCTTTCCCCAGGATGCTGAGCCTGTCAGAAGGAGTGAGGGGGAGAGGCTGGGGCAGAGGGAGGGCAGCGTCAGGAGATGCCGTTGTGGTTTCCTTGGTTGATGTCGTCTCACAGGAAGGAGGATGGTTCCTGTCTCTGTTTTAGGTCCCTGTAGGCCTGCAGACACTTTTCCCCCAAGTATCGCCAACTGCAGAGAATGTGTGTGTGCAATTCCAGGACCTGGGGGAATAGCCAGAAATTCCCCTAGGCAGCTAGGGAAAGCTAGGGAAGCAGGGGGCAGCTAGGGAAAGCTGATACTGTCTGGATTTTATCTTTGAAAAGTGTGCCTATTTTCTCCTATTAAATAATAAATGTTTGTATTCATGTAAGATATGGCCCAATGCTGAGGAAAATAAATAATCCTGTTATCCCACGGTTACATCCCAGGGAGTATGCACATTGCCCTTGGAAGAGAACAGGCCCAGGCAGAGGACACATTGTTTTCTGAATAAGTGTTTTCACAGAGGGGACGTTTTAGAGGAAGGATGAAATCTACCTTCTTTGCGGTGAGCACACAGGGGTTGGGGTGAGGGCAGCGTGTTTGGGGGCGTCCTGTGACCAGAGACTGGGGAAGTTCTCTTCAGCCCAACAAGCCCGGTTCCCAGAATCCCTCGTGCCCAGGGAAGCAGGCCCGGCAGCCTCAGGGGGGCCACCAGCAGGTCCTGGGGTTCACACTCCATCCTGAGGGGCTACCGTGCTAGAAAAGTGCTCAGTTTTCGGAGAACTGAGCAGCAAGGTGAGCTCTGACAACCTGGGCGATCCCCGTCCTGAGGATACACACCGGCTGCCTTGTCTCGGCGCCCAAGTGCGTGGGCCTGAGCCTGAGCCCGATCAGCTGGGGAAGGAGGCTGGGCTGCTGGGCGGGGGACTGGAGCAGCTAGTTCGCGGAGCATTTCCCGAAGGTCACGCTTGCTCAGAAGCACCAGACAGGAAGCAGGGCGATCCGCTTCAATCTGTGAGGAAAGGACGATTCGTAGGTGGTTTGTGTCTGCAGAGCAATCTCAGGGCTTCTGGCATCAGGTTCTTCACCTCCTAACCTCCCCCCCCCCACAGCTCGGGTGCTGGAGTCACCCGCGTGGCCAGACGCACCGTATTGCTAAGCACGTAATCCATCTCCTAAACCCTCGTTAACATCTGAACGTTAGAATATAAAAGCTGACTTGCAAAACTTTGGGCAAGCAGACTTGTACCCAAAGCACCAACAAATGAATGAGTTAAGAGGCAAGAGAGATGCCCTGGTGACGCAGGGGGTGGGCTGCCCTCCAACTCCCAGGGTCCAGGCAGCTGCAGCCGTCTGGCCCCGCCAGGACCAGAGGGCACAGAGGGATGCCAGAGACACCCTTCCCTTCGGCCGAGGGACAGCGGAGGCCACAGGGCTGGGAGCCAGTTCAGGGCACACTGTGGGGAGGAGGCCGCCCACCCAGAGAGGCCCCCGCCTGGGACGAGGGCACGGGAGCCCCGTCGAACCGGCTCAGGAAATCCCAGCTCCAGGCTGGCCTTGGTTTGGGTGGACTCAGGGCCTCAGGGAGCTCCCCAAAATGCTGACAACCATGCTTTGAAAAGGCAGAAATTCCAGCAGCAACCCTTCCTGCTTCTGACCCTCTCACCCTCGGCGCCGGGAGCGGATTTCTGTCACGAGAAATGTATGTTCATTTATAACAGATGGGGCGCGTGGACTTTCGGGAAATGGATTTATGGCTTTGGGCCCAGCCCCAGCTCTCTGAACATCGGGCCCTCTGGGGGGTCACCGGCCTTCCTTTCCGGAAGGGGCCTGGGCATCATGGCCTTGTGTTGGGACAGACGCAGGGCGGGCATCCACACCACACCCTCTGACCTTGTGACATTCAGCAAGCGAGAGGAGGGGCAGAAAGTGTTTGATCAAAACTCGCCCTGCTGCTGTGTAGCTTCTGAAGTTGATGGAACACAGGTTCTGAATCGTAAAAAAAAATCAAAGAGATGGAGTAATTGACCGCAAGTCGTATTCTCCCCATTCATTATATTCAGGAAGGTGCATTTTCTTCATGTTCTCACTTTCAAGTGCATCCACATCCCCTGAAGGGCTTGTTAAAACAAGTCTCCGCCCTCAGGATTCCTGACTCAGGAGGTCCGGGTTGGCCCTGAGAATCTGCACTTCCAGCAAGTTCCCAGGTGAGGCTGACGCTGCTGCCCAAGGACCGCAGCTGAGAACCGCCCTTTGCAGCTGACACGGCCGTGCCCCCGGGCCTGTGTTCCTGCCGCATCCCCTCTTATTTCCGTCTCCCAAGGCTACATAGGCCGCGCGGGAGTGGGCCCTGTTTCTGCAGAGGCAGGTCCTAAATCGGGAATTGGGGTCGCAGAGGGGCTCCAGCATCCACTGAGGCCACCAAGGAGGCATCGCAAGGGCAAGGCCCCACCCTGGCCAACCAGATGACCTTTCACACCTGGGACGCGAGTGGGAAGTGGTAGCAAGGCCAGCAGCGGCTTGGGGGCAGAGGTCCTCGTCCAGCCGCTCAAGAACCTCAGCTCTTCCCCTCCAAGTGCAAGTTTCCACAGCAATACCACCCTTCTATGTACAGGAAAGAAGCTTTAGGGGGAGATGCAGGCAGAGAGGGGATTTATCTGAGAAACAGAGTTTTTATTTTTCCAAGAAAGGTAAAAGCAATTTTTGAAATTATCGGGTGGAATTAAGCGTTTAAGTACAATGAACATTAGCTATTAGCTAGTTTCTCCACAAACCAGTGAAGAGTGGCTTAATGGGTAGATTAGGAATACACAGAATAGAGAAATATTGTCTCCTCTAAATACAAGTCTTGGAATGTGTTGGCTTTTTTATGTCACTGCCCTTGCTTTGGTGTGTGGCCATTTCTCCAGAAGCCCGACCCGCCACCAACCAGTACTCATGATATTAATGGCAAATGTCCATGGAGGTTTAGGGGAGGGTGAATCATTTTCTGCTGTCTTGTTTTCAGCAGTTTGGGAGAGAGTGTTTTACCCAGAAAATGGGGAGTAAGTGTCATATGTGACCAGTCTTAACTCTAGAGAAACCCCACCAAAAAAGCCCTCTGATTTTCCACTCTTCAGCACCCCGCTCCCAGGCCTCTTGGGGTCTGCAAGGATGGATCAGTGACGGGGTGCATCCCAGGAACTGAACACCTTAATCTGTGGAAGAGTTATTTAGAATTGCGCTTCTACGTTTTGGAAGATGTCTTCCAAACACAGCAAAAAATGGAGACAGGATGGATCGCCTGCTAAAGCCCCCCCAGTTGTAGGGAACAGGAAGGAGGGGGCACCACCCCCCACACAGCTGGAATTTTCCTGAAAGCACTGTTGGCAGGCTTTCTGCCGAGCTCAGGTCTTTAATTCCTTTCTATTGCCCTATTTTTTCCAGTATCGTTCCATGTAATGCTTAGTGACCAAAAAAAAACAAAGTTAAGCCAGTGAGCTAGAAAGTTCTAGATCGCCTTCTACTTCCAGACGTGAGAAAAATCTCTGAGATGTTACTGCCTTTGCACTTCATACTATCCTGCCTTAAGTAATGAGCAGTCTTATGGATAATTTCTGAGCCTATATTCCAATAAAGATGAGGCAAAGCACTTCTGGTGGTTTTTTGTTTTTTAGGTTTTAGTGTAGTTGATTTACAACGTTGTGTTAATTCAGGTTGTTTTTAATCAGCGGTAGAGCGGCAGGCAAGCTAAGGGTTAAGCTGCTGGTGCCATATTTGAGAGCTTAGGGCTGCCTGAGGAAAAGCCCAGTGACACTGGACTGAGCTGTCCACTCAGTGTGATTCCTGGAGAATTTTCTCCAGCCTTGCTGGGACTGTGCTAACGACCGACAGGGCTGACTTGATTTTATATCATTGGCAGGTTTTCCAGAGGCCCCGAAGCCGTGCCCTGTGCTGTGATGCTAACAGGCGGCTAGAAAGGTATTGCCTCCCACCTGGTTTGGAATCTCTTCCCCAGCTGCAAATATTGTATCATGGCTGCCGATCTCTTTGCAGAATAAACACCAGCTAGAGTCGCTGCCTGTCTTCTGAGTGAGGCAGCCACGCCTACTACAATCCCGCTAAATGCCAGGCCACCCACCCCACGGGGCTGCGTTGAGGCCCAATAGGGCAGACACACGGGTCTGCTCGAATGGGAGGGAGGCTGCCTCACACCCCAGTGGGCACGAAGGGAGCTAGATGTCAAATGACCTGCACGTGGTCTGTCAAAATGCATGCTTCCCTCTATGTGTTCCAGAAAGAGCTGGACGATTTCTCCTACCATACCCTGCATTTCAAACCCAACCCTGGGCTTGGCTAAAAGATAAAATGCATGAATCTGAACCCAAGTCTGCTGTAACAAACAGCCTCGCTCCAGTCCAAGGGCGAATGAGGGGCCTCCGCAGGTGGGAAGTTCAGGAAGGTGAGCGTAGCTCCCCACGTCCTCCATCCATCCCATATGTCCAGGAGGCGGGGAGGTCACACTCTGAGCAGGAGGTCAGGAGGCCAATCAGAGAGAGGCTGCGGCAGGCCAGGCCTTAGCTGGCAACGCTGATGGGAATTAAGGTGCACGGTGGCAGGACTAGGAAAGTCGGAACAAGGGCCCGGACCCAGGGAAGACGTGGCTTCACAGCCCCTCCGCAGATCAGGGAGAGGGGGCATCAGGCCACAGGGCCGGGCTGAGGACAAGATACAGAGGGAGGTCAGAACCCAGTGTGCCCAGGCAAGGAGACGTCACCCAGCCCTCAGGGGCCCAAGGACACGAGATGGAGACACTCTTCTTACTGGCATTAGTGGGGGCCTGGCACAGAGGCCTGTGTGCACGAGGCTTCCCTCCGCAGAGAGAATCGCAGGTTTGCGACAGAAATCTCAGGCCTGTGCTGATGCCTGCTGTTTACCACGGGGCAAGTCAGCCAGACTCTTTTGGCACATTCCTCGGGGCGTTTAGCTTAGGACTGATGATTCGCTGGCTTACAGAACACGTTGGGATTCTGTAAGGAAACACTTGGAATTCTTGTGCAGCTTTGGGGCCAAGAACAGAGAAGGTCCCTGCTGACCTCCTGGGTTGTTATGAGTTGAGTTGTAGCTCCCAAAATCCATATGTTGACGTCCTAACCCCAGTACCTCAGAACGGGACTGCATCTGGAGATAGGTAATTAAGTTAAAATGAGGCCATTAGGGTGGGCCCGAATCCAAGGTGTCTGGGGTCCTTAGAAGAGGAGGAAATTGGACACAGGCACACACACAGAGATGACCACGGGGGGGCACTTGGAGAACACGACCATCTGCCAGCCAAGGAGAAAAGCTCAGAGGGAACCGACCCTGACAGCACTCCGATCTCAGACCTCAATCCTCCAGAATCAGGAGAAAATAAACGTCTGTTCTCTGAGCCCCCTAGTCTGTGGTACACGTCATGGCAGCCCGAGCTGTAACACACGAATGATCTCTTGTTCCTGAATTTGTAGTGAGAAAAGACTTGTGACTTTCAGGAGACCCCAGCACTTTTTGATATTCGCATGAAATCTTCATTTTTTTTTTAGGAAACCCTCAAGCTGTAACGGCATGCACTTAATCTCCCCTAATGAAGCCTCCTTCTCCCACTAACCCCAATGACCAGTGTCATCTATTCCAGAACCAGAGCGCAGACACTTCCGGGATGATCCAGAGGACCACTTCCCTCTCCTCCTAACTGCTGGGAAATGGTGTAATGACAACAGAAATGTATTACCCCAGACCAGGCAAGGACTGTCAACACAATAACTTATTTAGAGCTTGGCTTTTGGTTGGGAGAAGACAGTGTGAAGGGTGAATGAAAGGCATTACTATTCCAGTTTAAAAATATATGGCATAGGGCTTCCCTGGTGGCGCAGTGGCTGAGAGTCCGCCTGCCGATGCTAGGGGACACCAGTTCGTGCTCCGGTTCGGGAGGATCCCACGTGCCACAGAGCGGCTGGACCCGTGAGCCATGGCCGCTGAGCCTGCGCGTCCGGAGCCTGTGCTCCGCAACGGGAGAGGCCACAGCGGTGAGAGGCCCGCGTACAGCAAAAAAAAAAATATATATATATATATATATATATATATATATATATATATATATGGCATAAAAATGACGATCTCATTCAATGGAAATCTTTCTTTGTTAAGAATAGCCTACAATACATTGGACGTTTGGCCAGAAAAAAATCTTTTAGAGCTTTTGAGTAGCTGTTTAAAAGGCCTGGATAGCCAAAAATAGACCTGCAAATGCAGACGACAGATGGAAAGGAAGTCTGCTTGGAACTGTGCCATGAACCAGGTCCAGAGGCCTCCAAAGGCTGACACCCCTAAATCTTCATGTCACGAGCCAGGTGGAACACCTACAGGGCACACCTTCGTCAACAATCCTGTGCGTGAGAATGGAACCACTTCTTACTTTATTTATTTTATTCTTCAATTTGTTAATATGGTGTATCACATTGATTGATTTGCGTATATTGAAGAATCCATGCATCCCTTGGATAAATCCCACTTGATCATGGTGTATGATCCTTTTAATGTGTATGATCACATTAAAAGGACCATGGTGTATGATCCTTTCATATTTTCTATTTCTTTCTGGTTCAGTCTTGGAAGGTTATACCTTTCTAAGAATTTGTCCATTTCTTCCAGGTTGTCCATTTTATTGGCATAGAGTTGCTTGTAGTAGTCTCTTAGGATGCTTTGTATTTCTGCGGTGTCTGTTGTAACTTCTCCTTTTTCATTTCTAATTTTAGTGATTTGAGTCCTCTCCCTCTTTTTCTTGAGGAGTCTGGCTAATGGTTTATCAATTTTGTTTATCTTCTCAAAGAACCAGCTTTTAGTTTTATTGATCTTTGCTATTGTTTTCTTTGTTTTTATTTCATTTATTTCTGCTCTGATCTTTATGATTTCTTTCCTTCTGCTAACTTTGGGTTTTGTTTGTTCTTCTTTCTCTAGTTCCTTTAGGTGTAAGGTTAGATTGTTTATTTGAGATTTTTCTTGTTTCTTGAGGTAGGCTTGTATTGCTATAAACTTCCCTCTTAGAACTGCTTTTGCTGCATCCCATAGGTTTTGGATCATCGTGTTTTCATTGTCATTTGTTTCTAGGCATTTTTTGATTTCCTCTTTGATTTCTTCAGTGATCTCTTGGTTACTTAGTAATGTATTGTTTAGCCTCCATGTGTTTTTGTTTTTTACATATTTTTCACTGTAATTGATTTCTAATCTCATAGCGTTGTGGTCAGAAAAGATGCTTGATATGATTTCAATTTTCTTAAATTTACTGAGGCTTGATTTGTGACCCAAGATGTGATCTATCCTGGAGAATGTTCCATGTCCACTTGAGAAGAAAGTGTAATCTGCTGTTTTTGGATGGAATGTCCTATAAATATCAATTAAATCTATCTGGTCTATTGTGTCATTTAAAGCTTGTGTTTCCTTATTAATTTTCTCTTTGGATGATCTGTCCATTGGTGTAAGTGAGGTGTTAAAGTCCCCCACTATTATTATGTTACTGTCAATTTCCTCTTTTATAGCTGTTAGCAGTTGCCTTATGTATTGAGGTGCTCCTATGTTGGGAGCATATATATTTATAATTGTTATATCTTCTTCTTGGATTGATCCCTTGATCATTATGTAGTGTCCTTCCTTATCTCTTGTAACATTCTTTATTTTAAAGTCTCTTCTGATATGAGTATTGCTACTCCAGCTTTCTTTTGATTTCCATTTGCATGGAATATCTTTTTCCATCCCCTCACTTTCAGTCTGTATGTGTCCCTAGGTCTGAAGTGGGTCTCTTGTAGACAGCATATATATGGGTCTTGTTTTTGTATCCATTCAGTGAGCCTGTGTTTTTTGGTTGGAGCACTTAATCCACTCACATTTAAGGTAATTATCAATATGTATGTTCCTAGGACCATTTTCTTAATTGTTTTGGGTTTCTTCTCTTGTGTTTCCCACTTAGAGAAGTTCCTTTAGCATTTGTTGTAGAGTTGGTTTGGTGGTGTTGAATTCTCTTAGCTTTTGTTGTCTGTAAAGCTTTTAATTTCTCCACCGAATCTGTATGAGATCTTTGCCGGGTAGAGTAATCTTGGTTGTAGTTTCCTCCCTTTCATCACTTTAAATATGTCATGCCACTCCCTTCTGGCTTGTAGAGTTTCTGCTGAGAAATCAGCTGCTAACCTCATGGGAGTTCCCTTGTATGTTATTTGTCATTTTTCCCTTGCTGCTTTCAATATTTTTCTTTGTCTTTAATTTTTGCCAATTTGATTACTATGTGTCTCGGCATGTTTCTCCTTGGGTTTTTCCTGTACGGAACTCTCTGTGCTTCTTGGACTTGGGTGTCTATTTCCTTTCCCATGTTAGGGAAGTTTTAGACTATAATCTCTTCAAATATTTTCTCGGGTCCTTTCTCTCTCTCTTTTCTTTCTGGGACCCCTATAATGCGGATGTTGTTGCATTTAATGCTGTCCCAGAGGTCTCTTAGGCTGTCTTCATTTCTTTTCATTCTTTTTTCTTTATTCTGTTCTGCAGCAGTGAATTCCACCATTCTGTCTTCCAGGTCACTTATCCATTCTCCTGCCTCAGTTATTCTGCTATTGATTCCTTCTGGTGTATTTTTCATTTCAGTTATTGTATTGTTCATCTCTGTTTGTTTGTTCTTTAATTCTTCTAGATCTTTGTTAAACATTTCTTGCATCTTCTCGATCTTTGCCTCCATTCTTTTTCCAAGGTCCTGGATCATCTTCACTATCAGTATTCTGAATTCTTTTTCTGGAAGGTTGCCTATCTCCACTTCATTCAGTTGTTTTTCTAGGGTTTTATCTTGTTCCTTCATCTGGTACATAGCCCTCTGCCTTTTCATCTTGTCTATTTTTCTGTGAATGTGGTTTTTGTTCCACAGGCTGCAGGATTGTAGTTCTTCTTGCTTCTGCTGTCTGTCCTCTGGTGGATGAGGCTATCTAAGAGGCTTGAGCAAGTTTCCTCATGGGGACTGGTGGTGGGTAGAACTGGCTGTTGCTCCACTTCTTACTTTAAAATGTGTTATTGTAAAGGAAGAATATACTAAAGACCCAAGAGGGAATTTTAAAGAGAAAAGTATACTCACATCAAAGGCTTTTATCTTTCCATGTTCCCTTATAGTCATTGTTCAAGTATATTTATAATTTTATAGTTATGATAATGGAATAAGGCACCACTTCCTATCATTTTTTTTCTTCTTCATTTTAAATGATTACCCTTAGGATAAAATCAAGGATGATTTTATTAGGCCAAGTATGAACATATTGCTAAATTGTTTCTACCACCAGAAAAGACCTTATCAGCTGAACCACATTCTCACCCTCACTAAGTATTTTAGTTTTGTTTTTTTTTAATTATTAAGAAAGGTGAAGGTTGATCCTTAATTTTTAAGAGCACTGCATTTAAAAATTATTAAAAAGACAGCATGCTGGGCTTCCCTGGTGGTGCAGTGTTTGAGAGTCTGCCTGCTGATGCAGGGGATGTGGGTTCGTGCCCCGGTCCGGGAGGATCCCACATGCCACGGAGCGGCTGGGCCCGTGAGCCATGGCCGCTGAGCCTGCACGTCCAGAGCCTGTGCTCCACAATGAGAGAGGCCACAGCAGTGAGAGGCCCATGTACCGTTAAAAAAAAAAAAAAAAAAAAAAGACAGCATGCTTTTCCAGATTTGTTTGAGAACTGAAGATTGTTTTGTACAATTTTTTTTATCACATCCTTTACCTATTTGCGTACTTAGATTTTGATTTATTTTTTTACAAACTGGGATGCATGTTTTATATTCATACCAACTCCAGCATATTGCTGGAATGGTTCTCCCAGTATATTATTTTTTTCCTTATTCCTTTCATGTTAGTTATACAATATTGATGCAGTTAAATCTGTTCAACATTTCTTGCAATTCTGTCTTCGCTTGAGTCTCAGAAAGTCCTCTCCCTGCCTGGTTAGGCCCCCTGAGCTCTCCTCTCTTCCTTTGCTTCCTCTGCCCTCCTTGCTGGACCAGCTGGCCCTTCCCTTATACTTGTGTAGGGCTGTCCAGTTTAGCAAATAAAAATACAAGACAGCCAGGTTAATTTGGATTGCAGATAAACAACAAATAAGTTTTTTAAAAATAAGCACTCCCAGGCAATATTTGGAACATACGTATGTTAAAAAAATATCTTGCTTTTTTGAAATTCAAGTTTAACGGGAAGTCCTGTATTTTATCAGGCAACCCTAGCTTTCGGTCCCCACTTGTGCCCGGTGTCAGCTCTTCCCAACCAGGTTAGTATTTATTCTCAGTCCTCAGGAGGATGTGCTGCTTGCCCAAGAAACAGAGTTCAGGTCCCTGTGTGGACCCCAGGGGTGCTCCTGTACTGCTCAGCAGGTCTGGGTCTACTGTGGTGGTCTGGGGAGGGGGTTCTCACTGGTACAGTCTCTGGTCTCTGCATCTGTGTTAGTTTGCTCGGGCTGCCATAACAAAAGACCACAGACTGGGGGCCTTAAACAGCAGAAACTTATTTTCTCACTATTTTGGAGCCTGGAAAGCTAAGACTAAGGTGTCATCAGGGGTCCTGAGGTCTCCCTCCTTGACGTGTAGATGGCCGTCTTCTCTCTCTGTCCTCACATGGTCCTCCTTCTGTGCTAGTCTGTGTCCTAATCTCCTCTTATAAGGACATCAGTCCTACTGGATTAGGGCCCAACCTAGTGACCTCATTTTAACTTAACTACCTCTTTAAAGACCTTATCTCCACATACAGTCACACTCTGAGGGGCTGGGAGGTGGGATTTCAACACACGAATTTGGGGGACACAATCCAGCCCAAAACAGCATCTTCCGCTCCCATGGTGTTTTGTCCAAGGCACTCATCCTGCACCTTGTTCTCTCACTCGACAGTACATCTGTGGTCTGGAGGGGTCCCACTGTCCCCCTAGGATTGGAGCCATATGAAACCCTGATGGTTCTTGGGGCAGCCTGACTTCCTCAAGACCTTCTCCCAGGGCACAGCTTCAGCCTCCTTGGTGGGGCTGCAATGGGAGGCGCCCAGTCCACTGTGGACAGATTACCCCAAACTGGGCAACACCCTTTTGGGCTTCAAATTGGACCCAGGCCTGGAAACTCCTGCTCTACAGCCTCACCCCATGAGGATCTCCCGATCCAGACGGCTTTCTGAATCACTTTGGAAATTCTCTCTCTGCTTTTTGGTGGTTGGGTCCCTTGTCGCCTTCTCGAGGACCTGCCTTAGTAAACAGGTCATCCATCTCCATCGCGTCCATCACCTCCTACCTTCTTCCCTCCCTCCTCAGGGAGTTCATTTTTTCATCGAACTGACAGCCCTCTCACCAGGTCCAGCCAAGACATGACACAGTTCAACGTACTGCTGGCTGATCTATGGTTTTGTTTCTAAAATAGTTTATAATCTACTACATGTAGAATTTATTGTGTCAGAGGGCCTATGGTGTGGTTTCATTGGGATATACTTCTGGATTTCACAAATCATTATCAAGACATTATACCATTTAATAAACATCTATTTTCCTTCACTGTTTTCCTGATACTTGTTCAATGACAGGTAAAACTCCCTATCCCACAATCTGTGCTGTAATGACGTGATAGCCACTTACCTCATATGGCTACTGAACCCTTGAAACATGGGTAGCCCAAATTTCAAAGGCAGTACAAAAAAAATAAAATGTAAAATATCTTTTAATATTTTTTAGGTTGGTTGAAATGATAATGTTTTTGATATATTGGGTTAAGTAAAACATTATTAAAATTAGTTTTACCTATTTCCTTTTGCTTTTTAAAATGTGGCAACTAGAAAATATTAAATTCTGTCTTTGACTATATTTCTACAGATGATTGCCTTTAACTTAAGGCTTACATATTTCGTTACTTTTATCTCTCTCTTGGTTTTTAGCCAATATTTTAATGTTTCCGTGAATGTTCTTCTTAAAACATTTTAAGATCTGTTAGAAGTATAAACATTTCCCTCATTACTCTTATCTTTTCAGACTGTCTTTTGGAAGTCTAAGCCAATTGTTCTTTCAGATGGATTTCAAAATTATTTTTGCCAAACTGATAAAAATCCTGTTTGAATTACTCATCTTTACATCCAGAAATATTTTTTGCCCCTAAAATTGATTGACTTCCAATATAACTTTGAGGTTTTATTTATATGTTATATATTTTCTCAAAATCACCTCTATGTATATAATACTGTTGATACCATTGTGGATAGAGGTCTATACCGAGATGCTATTGGTCTCTACATATTTGTCCCTTGAAGTCGCTTAATTAACCTGTGTTTTAGATAGCGTAGTCTTAACTGGTATGATCTGTGAAGAGTATTTTTCTCCTTTTATCATATGCATTCATTTTATTCTGTTTCCTATTTTATTATAATGTTATAATGACCAAGACTTCCAAGGCTTAATAAATAATTATGGTGGTATTGGGCATTGTTCCTGAAGATAATTTGCTAAATATTACTTTTTGGAATATTTACCCTTTGAAACTTGGCAATGCTTTTTCTTGGCTTTGATTGCCTTCAAGGACATCCACTTGAGAGGCGTTTTCCTTGTCCAAGTAAAATAAGCAGCCTAGAAAACAGAATTTCCTTCTGGCTTTCTGCAATCTACCCACTCTAAAAATAACACAAAATCATCATGTTTTTGGTTTTGAGACATATTTTCATGGGTAAATTGTCAGATTATAGACTGTCCCTGATGCCCTGCAAAAATGTCAGTGGATGGAGAGACAGTTCTGTTCTCTCCCCTTGGGCAAGGGGAGAGAACAGACACATGATTTAAGGTCAGGCTTGGTGTTAGGGTTAGATTTTAGAGTTAGGGTTAAAGTTAGGGAAACCTGCCTTGAATGCACAATGTATTGAATTTCAATTGAAAAACTCTAACATTTCACATAACTTTAAAAAATGACTACATTCTCCAAACATCATTTAGAGCAAGGCTCCCCAGCCGTGGCTTGTTAGGAACCGGGCCACACAGCAGGAGGTGAGCAGCCAGCGAGCAAAGTTCCCCACCGCTTGCATTACCACGTGAACAATCCCACTGTAGAAAAACGGTCTTCCACGAAACCGGCCCCTGGTGCCAAAAAGGTCGAGGACCACTGAGTTAAAGGTATCTTATGCTTTATATCAACAGATCAACGATGAAGCCACTAGGGTGTATCTTGGAGAAAAAAGCAGGCTTAGAATGGTCATAGGACAAAGCCACAGGAGCAAGCTCTTATCAGAGGATGAAGATGGATGTTGCTGAGTGTGTCATCAGCCAGGGCTGCCGTGGCGGGCAGGTTCTCCAGACAGAGTTGCCAGCTGTGGGGACGGGGGCGCCTGGGCGCTGTCTGAATCTGGGTCCTCAGGAGAGGGCATTTTGTTAGGTTTGGAGCCAAATCAGACACAACTGAGTGAGGAGAAGCATCTTCCTCATCTTTCAAAGTGTCTCATGAGGACCCAGGCTATGGTCATTGGCCAAGTCTGGGACTTCTGGGCTGAGAAAATTCTGGATACATCTCCACCCCAATAAGTGTACGCAGCATTACTTGCCACAGACATCGAGTGCTGCCCTGGGTCTGACAGAGTATTTTCAGATGCACCTTCCCTTAAGGGGACATCCATGGGATGGTGTTCTGGTCAATAAAATAGAGTCCCTCCACCCCCTTGGCTAACTATCTCTGGAAATTCATATAGTGGAAGAGAGTCTGGGTAGGGCTAGATTCCAAGAAGATTCTTCTTTTCCCAACTCTCCAAACTGTTCCTGCTGTCCTTTAAACGGCCCCCGGGGCTCTATCTCCCTGGGGATCTCCTTCATCAAGCAGCAGCTCCTGCAGGGAGAGGGCCATGAGACAGCCCCTCATGGGCAGGTGGGTAGATGCCGGAGACCTTTCGGGTGATGGGGGTTTCGGCATGCAGTGTGCCTTTTGGACCCTCTGGGAAGCAAACGCTGAGACTGAGTTAGGAGAGCAACGTTTCGTTTAGGGTTTCAATGAGAAAAATGTCACCTGCCATATCAGTAAGCAAAGGATGTTGCAGCCACCAAGCCGTCACATTACAGCTGCCCAACTGTGCACCCTGAAGAGATTCAGGATGAGAAAACATAGGATGCTAGCCCTAGATAGCTGAGGTGCATTTCAAAGGAATGATTTCCATGAGCCCAGACTCTTGCATCTTCCCATACAGAGAAAAGTGCCTAATTCTTTAACTTAACCGGAGATGTCTGGTTTTCTTTAATCAGCAGTAATCTTTTGCTGTTCCAACTACCTGGACTTTGTGGCAAAAACTCCTAAAGATCCCGGCTCCTCCCTTCCCTCTTAGGAGCGGTCCCTCAGAGCTTAGAGCAGTCTCTTTATAAGCTGTCTACTTATCCTCAGTTTTGTCGGCCAAGTAAAACATAATTCAGAACTTTTATGTTGTACATTTTTTTTTTTCAGTTGACAGGGATAATGGCTTTGCAAGGAAAAGGGAAGATGCAGGATGGGGCAGGCGAGCCGTCGGGCTTTGATGCAGACCTGACATCTTCCCTGCCTGCCCTACAGTGAGCTCTGCAGCAAGGCTTCCTCATTAGAGGAGTCCTGTGTCTGGTGGAAATGGCCAGGACTTTGCCCCTCAGTCTTGCTTAGTCACTGTCTGGGGCCACCCCAAGATCAGGAAGGTCCTGGCCCCAAAGCTGAGGGTGACCTGTAAGCTGTCTCCTCACGTCGACCAGCTGACCACACTCCTCTCAGCCTGCACGGGAGTCTGAACTCCCCATGTAATAGGGACTGTCGATAACCCTCTTGTCAGACACACACAGTGTCTGGTCTTCTATGAACTTCAAGCCTAGCTCAGCTCTAGCAAGAAGATTCCCATCCTCTCAGCACCTTATCTACTCTGGGATTCAGCTCCCTTTGCAGACAAGAACCTGCGTCCCTTTGGCTCACCCCTTCTGGTGGCCACGCTGCCAGAGACCCCTCTTTCTGACCTTCCCAGGACCTCCAGCTGTGCAGGGCCATGAACAGGGCAAGAGCAGTTCCCAGATACTCTGGGCTTACTCAAACTTAACTAGAGTTGAGATTTAATCATCTTAAGAGTAAAGGTCCTTCTACCTCTCTAGGCTGGGAAAGAGTGATAATGTGTTATCTCCTCTGCTGAGCCCTTTGTAAACACTTGCGTCATTCAGCTGATACAGGACGAGATAAGAAGGGGGTCCAGGGTCCCCTTTGAAAGTAGTCATGAATCCAAACAAGGATTCTTGGATGGGTCATCCAGCTCTGGTTTGTGTTAGCTCTGCAGTCACAGGGTTTATGCAAAGCACCCCTCAAAGGGGCTTCTTCACCACATGAAAGGAGGAAAGTTAGGTCCTGAAAGGAGGCATTCCTGAGCTTTTCTTGGCACTTTTTCCCAGACCTTGGAAAAGGCCAGTGCTTTTAAAAGCAGAGGTCACTCGGAGGGAAGACGATCAGAGGCCAGCTGCATAAAATGGTCCTTCCAAAGCCAACCATTTCCTTCCTTTCTCAGTCCACGATGGCTTCAATCTGCCTTTCCCTTAAATCGGACAGGAGGAAAGGGAAAGCAGGGTGATGATGCTGAGAGGGTCTAAAGTGAATAAAGATGGCCTGTGTGACCCCCCAGGTCCCTCCATCCTCCAGGACCAGGCGAACCAGCCAATTCAGAACATGCTGACAGGAGCCGCGGAAGAAGGTGGGACAAAGTACCCCCCAGTGTAGCCCAGCCCCCAGCCTTGCTGCCACCCACCCTGCTGCTCCCACCTCGAAGGTTTTCTCATGTGACAGAGAGGCTGAGGCTCTGGGCTGGATGCAGGAGGGGAGGGGCTCCCAGAGAGCCTCAAAGTCAAAAAGTCTGTCGTTTCATGTTTCATTCCAGGACCTCATACAGGGCCAGCCATCACGTAGGTAGGTGTCCAGCACGTTTTTCTTTTGAGGAGTCTTTGAGGGATTTTTGGAGAAGGAAAAGAGCCTATTGTGGTCTTTCTCTCCATCTTTTAAAAGTGATGAACTCCAAATTTGTACTGTGAAAAGTCTAAGGTCACACAACCATTCTTCCCTTGCACATGTAGAGGTGTATGGGTCCCTCCCCACCATTGGGTAGTTTGGGTGGTAGACTCCACCTCAGCTCCAGGGTACCCAATGTCCGTGGTACAGTGGGTAGGTCAGGTGACCCAGGTCTAAGGACATGCCGTCCTCCTGGTCACTGGGTTGGTTCAGGAGTGTTCCATCAGCCCAAAGCTCAGGCCGTGGTCGGATGGCTGTGGATGTGAATGAGGAAGCATGTGTATTTGGGGGTGCTGCCATCTTGCAATCATGGGGGAGGGGGTTGGCAAACACAAAGGGACGAGCAGGGCTGAGAAAATGACATAGAAAGAGAGTCAAAGTCCAGATCAAAGCCTGCTGAATACTTAGTCCACCTCTGTATTTTTCTGTTAGGTGCTATGATAAATTGCCTTGAAGTATTTTAGTCATTCTGAGTTGGGTGGTCTGATGTCTACGGGCATACCACCCTGAACGTGCCCAATCTCGTCTGAGTTGGGTTGTCTGATATTTGAGAGCAAAAGGTTGTTGATAACAGGGTGTGTTAGGTAAGATGTGCTGTTGACTGGAGCATAAATAGAATGCGGAACTTCAACACGTATGTCAGCGTCAGCGTCATCTCTTACTGGTCCTCTTTCCCTTTGTAATTAGCTGTATTTGGGACGGATTTACAATCTTTCTTCTCTCACTTTGACACTTGTTGGTCCATACAGTTCAGGATCCACACTTTAGGAGCAGAAGTGGACAAAGAAGATGCCATCCTGGCCTTTGTGGACACGCTGAGCCTTTGAATGCTTCCCATTTTGTCAGAGTCTGGACTGAAAAAGATGGCGACTGGGAGAATGCAGCTGAGTGCTTCCCTAGGAAGGAAGCTGTTCATGCTGAAGGACAGGGCTGGCCTTGCGAGCTTCTGAAAATGCGCCCTGTGTTGGGTTCTAGTTTAGCTTTGTAAGGAGCTGTGTTACCAGGTGGACCTTCTCTGAGAACGGGAACCTCTTCCCATGCACTCCACCCACCAAGGCCACACTTTCCCAGCAGGTGTGACACATCACAGGGCTTGACCTGATGAAGGCAGGTGGATGGACTGCAAAATAAGCAAAACCCAAGACAAAAAAATCATTATCAATAGAAGTAATATATGATCCAGAGAAAACTATAATTCAAAGAGATGCATGTACCCCTGTGTTCATAGCATCGCTAGTCACAACAGTCAAGACATGGAGACAACCTAAACGTCCATCAACAGATGAATGGATAAAGAAAATGTGGTATATAGACTTTATGTATATATACATATATATAATGGAATATTATATATAATATATAATATACATAATAGAATATCACACAGCCATAACAAAGAATGAAATAATGCCATTTGCTGCAACATGGATGAACCTAGAGGTTATCATACTAAGGGAAATAAATCAGAAAGAGAAAGACAAATACCATATGACAATACATATGTGGAATCTAAAATATGACACAAATGAATTTATCTACAAAAGAGAAACAGACACACAGGCATAGAGATCAGACTTGCGGTTGCCAAGGAGGAGAGGGGGTAAGGGAGGGACGGATTAGGATTTTGGGGATTAGCAGATGCAAACTATTATATAGAGAATGGATAAACCATCAGGTCCTACTGTATAGCACAGGGAACTATATTCAATATCCTGTGATAAACTATAATGGAAAAGAATATGAAAAAGAATGTATATATGTGTATAACTGATCATTATACGGTATAGCAGAAATTAACACAACATTGTAAATCAACTCTACTTCAATAAAATGAAAAGTAATACATGCTCATTTTTGAAAACATGGACACAAAGAATAAAAGAAGAATCATCCACAATCCAGATATTATAACTACGTACCCACTGTCCAGGGTTTATTTCTCATTTTTAAAAACAATTATTTCAGTATAATATACATACTAAAAGTATACACGTCCTAAGAGTACAGCTTGATAAATTTTCCAAGTTTAACACACCCATGCAACCGGCACCAAAATACAGAAAGAGCTCCAGCAGCAGCCTCGCCATCCTTCCTGAGTTCCTTCCATCATCCCCTCCACCCCCAATCACTCCAGGGATAACAGCTAGCATCGTACATTAGATTTGCCCGTTTTCAAACTTTATGCAAATGAAATCAATACAGGATGCTCTTCTTTGGAACTGGAGTTTTGTAATCAACTTTATGTTTCTGAGGTTGACCCACCCCATTGCATATAGTTCTTTATGCTTGTTGCTCTCAGGTATTTTCTTCTGCAAATATAACTCGGTTTGTTTACATCTGTATTCAACTTTAGTAGATACAGTTTTCCCACTACCACCCTCAGCAGCAAGCAGTACACAAGTGTGCTGGAAGCTCTTGCCAACACTTTAATTTTTCCATTTTTTCCATCTTAGCCATTCTTTTCATATTTATTGGCCATTGGGTTAGCCTCACCTGTGAAGTACCTTTTCCAATCTTTTGCCCATTTTCCTACTAGGCTATTCATTTTTTCTTATTTAACTTGTAGGAGTTCTTTACCCATTCCAGCTATGATTCCTTGGTAGGGATAGGTATTGCAAATCTCTCCTTCTACCCTGTGGCTTGCATTTCTACTTTCTTCATTAATATTAAAACTTTATGATAATCTTTCTGTTTTCTTTATGGCTCAGCTCTTTTCTGGTCTGCTTAAGAATTCCCCCTCCTTCGTGTTCATGAAAATGTTCTTTTTTCCTACATTCTTCACGGTTTTTCCTTTAACATTTAAATCTATTTAATTTAAATCTAACATGTAAATCTGGAAGTGATTTTTATATGGTGTGTTTTTTCCCAAGTGGATATCTAGATTGACTCAGCAGATTTCCAGTCTTTTACTAAAAATACTATGAATGCGTATGCATGTTTATTTATAAATAAGTATCTTAATGCATACAGACTATTTTTTCACACACACTGTATTTTACTTTTACAAGAGATAAACAAACTGACACCAAGCATTGTAAATGGGTGACCACAACAAAAGCAACAATGATTGCAATTACCAAACACGAAACACACTCACAATGTGTCATAATATTGACATTCAGTCCGGCAATCCTCCACTGTAACAGCTCCTTTACTTTGCAGTGAAAATTGATTTGTATATTTTTTGCCTCTGAGTCCTTGTGGGATTTTTTTTTTATTCAAACAGAAAGTCACAAAAATTATAATCATCCTCATCAGTTCACTCAGTCACATGTAATTAATTTTTTTTTCATCTTGATCTTTTGGTAGCAATTTTATGAGTTCATCAGTTTTCCATTAGAGTTCTGAAAATGCTTATTCATTCAGTTCAGCAGTAGAGTCAGTTGCCAGAAACCTGTACTTCTCAGAGCCTTTTGCATGAATTCCTTGAAGATGAAACCCTTTTATAGGAACATTTTTGCAAAAGCATCAGAGTACACCCAGAACTGCATACAGACTATTTTTAACATTGCTTTTAAAATTATTGTTGACTAATTGTCATTTAAATCCACCAAAACATAACTTTCAGTGTCTGCATGATATTCCATTATATGGATATATCAATTTATTTGACCATCCAAGTGCTATTAGACATCCAAATTATTGACAGATATTCATACTTATAAATAAAACTGATGAAAAGCTAGGAATCTATATCAGTGTTTCAACCCATGTACTCACAAAAGGGTCCTGGAAGGATGGACCCAAATGAACATTTTAAGGCTCTTCATCATCATCACCAAATTGCTTTTCAGAAGATTTGATGAAACATAAAATTCCATGAAAATTGAGATGATTGTATTCTCCCCTGACAAATTGTAGCCATTCACTACAATTTGTCAGCCTTGAAGATTGTCATTAACATCTTATGACTATTGTCTAGACAATAAATCATACCTTGATGTCAAATTAGGTGTTTTAAAAAAGTGAATTGGAACACTTTGTGTTAACCACGTTTATTTCATCTTCAGAGAACAGTGTATCTTTTTTACAAAGGCTTTTTTACAAAGGCTTTACTGTTCTTCTTACTGGTTTGTCTGAGCTGTTTATAGAAAAGGTAGAAACCAGTCACATATGAGGTAGATTTGTTCCAAGGCCTTTAAACCTTGCCTATTTATATTTTCATGTAGTGAAGGCTACCCATTTTTATTTTATTATTTCTGCCATTACGTTTAATCTTAATAGCTTAGAGCAAATATTGACCTCTACAGGTTACCCTTGCGTTTAACTCCTTTATCTAACGGCAACTTATTCTGCAGCTTTGAGGTAAGATACGGATCTCAGTGTATGCCTTCTCCCCTATCCCTAGATACCTAGCTAATTTTTCCCAGCATCACAACCAGGATGTGGATCATTTTGTGTTATCTTAGCAGCTGGTGTTAGAACTCCACTTAGGTGGAGAACCAATACTGTTTGCAAGAATCTCTTGGTACTGTGGTGTAACTACTGGAGGCCCAGCGATCCTGGCACTGGAGCCTCAGGGGAGGGAAGAAGCCGGTCTGCGATTCCATTGGAGGCATTTACTGCTTTCGGGTGGCGGGGGCATGGGGATGAAGAAGAGGAGGAAGGAGGTGAAAGAGAAGATCCAGATACGTGAAAAGCGGTTGGAGCAGGTGGAGGTGCTAGAGAAGCTTGTTGGTGATGGGGTGGCCAACAAGGTGATGCCCACGTGTCACATTCCTGATCCCCAGACCCCAGACTGCTCCCAATTGCTTTATCTGCATTTTGCCGTGTTCTGTGAGGCTCAGAGAGGTGCAGAGCTCACCTCTGTGCTGTGCACACAGGGAGCAGAAGCAGAGTGCAGAGGCTGAGGGGTGCCCTCGGGAATGCAGGGGCTGTGGACCAGGGCTTGGGGCTGCGATGGACCAGGGCCTTGGTAGGAGACTGAGTCAATTACACCTGCTTCTCGAGGGCCAGGGAGGCCCCTAGCTCACATCTGTGGATTAATCTGGCTTGCTTTCTTGCTTTGCCATTCACTTTGGTGTCTTCCTTTATCACCAGAGCTGACGTGTTGATTCCCTGTTGCTTCTATGTGAAATCGCTAAGCTCCTTGCACCAGTGTTGCAGTCCGGGCAAGCCCTCTCTCTTAACCATCTTAACTATGTTGAAGTGTACAGCTCAGCAGCGTTAGGTGCATTCACGTTGCTGTGTAACCAAACTCGAGAACTTTTTCACCTTGCAAAACTGAAACTCAGCTCTGCCCAGTAGGGAAGAACAACTCCCCATTCCCCTCCCCCAGCCCCTGGCAACCCCTCCTCTTCTTCCTGTCTCTGTGAAGCTGACTTCTCTAGGGACCTCATAGAAGTGGAGTCCTGCAGTATTTGTGTTTCTGTGACTAGTTTATTTCACTGAGCATAATGCTCTCAAGGTTCATCTACATGGTAGCACATGTCAGAATCTCCTTCCTTTTTAAGGCTGAATAATATTCCACTGTGTGGTTGGACCACATTGTGTTTTCCCTTCATCCATCTAAGGATACTTAGGTTGCTTCCACCTCTTGGCTATAGTGAATAATGCTGCTATCAGAGCTTTTTCTGTGCTCCTAAAACTGAAATTGCAGCCCAAACTTGGGGAGAAAACAGCATGGCACTCCAGAGCATGGGATCTGCTTGACCTTCAAACCCCTGATGGTCTTTAAGGAGAAAGACCTTGTCCTGCCTCAGGGTCATTACGTGAGTACCATGTCGCTGAGAAATGCTCTGACTCCACACTGTTCTTGACATGCGCCCCCCACCCCATGCCACCACAGAGGAGATGTAAGGACCGTGGTCTGCTTTCACCCTGCCACAAGGGTTCCTCATGAGATTTCTTACACTAGAGCCTCACCCAAGCCTGTGGCGAGGTCCATTCTAATCTAATTCTCTCACTTAGCTACTTCCAGAAATGGGACTTCCCCAGCTGACCCAATCTCTCCATATGGATCATGATTTTCTTTTTCAGTCGACTCCAAAGAGAGAGAAGTTTCTTGAAACACATAACAGCGGTGACATTTGGGATGCCACCGGCACCCCTGAGCCAGGTGCTTCATTTCTCAGGGGTGCTCTAAGTGAAAGAGGGCCCACCTCAGGCTTGACGACCATGGCATCCTCTGAGGTAATGGAGTCTGGCTTGTGAGTCATCCTCATTCATTCATTCAACAAATATCCAATAAGAGCTCAGTATACATCAGTCCCTGGGCTGGGTGTACTAGATACAGATATGCATAAGAATCCCTGCCATGGAGGAGATGACCAGGTACTACGGGAGACACAGGCACACACACAGCTAAGCACAGTGACATAAGTCCTGGGATGAAGTCATGAACAGCATGGTAGGTTGTCCAGCTCTGGCTTTTCGGCTGTCAATTCAGAGAAGGTGATGGCGAGGATTGCTACCTTAACAATCAGCCTCATTTAAGGATGAGAAAACCGAGGCTCAGGGAGAGTAACTGATTTCTAAGGACGTCAGTTGGTTGGTGGCAGCCCTGGGACAGGCATGCAGACCTTCCATGATTAGTCTGGTTCTTTCCTGAACCAGTTTGCCCATTTCTGTGGTTCAGGTCAGAGCTGGCCTTGGGCTTTGTTTTGCTGGGCTTTGAAGAGATGCTGATCTCCAGAGTTTTTGTTAGAAATCCCCACTCTTCCTCCATTGAATTCTTTGCTGAAATGACACAGTGTTTTAGACGCACCCTTTCTGATGCATGAGTCTTACCTCATCTCCTGTGGGACAGTAGCTAGAGTGTGGCTGCAAGATTACCAAATGGTCAGTTTGCATAAACAAAATCCATCAGCCTTGCTCTGTCCTGCCACGAGGGGTTAGCACGAGCTGATTCCAGGAAATCGTGATATCCATCAGAGCATGCGACATTTCACAGAGGATCACGGCTACATTCAGAAGTGCCCTGACTCCCTGGGAGCACACTTTGTCTTTTCACTGTGTCTGTGTCCTGTCTGAGGCATTCTGATGGACATCTGATGGACACCTGCAGGTGTGTCTACCTGCCCATCATCCATTCCCTCTTATCCTGGTAAGAGGACCTTGATCTTCCTTCAAAGACTCACCATCTTCTATTCCCACCATCACTCCAAATGCATCCAACACCGTCCATGTGGGAACATGGTCCAAACCAGACAAATTAGACTCTGACGTTTGGACATCAAGCTGAGGGCCTCAAGGTCAGAAAATGTCTCAGTTTTGTTAGTCACAAGGGCTGAGCCCAGAGGAGGCTGCCTGTCCGTTCTTGCTACCCAGTCTCCGCACCCCACCTCCAACTGTGGGCTTTGAGTTGTCTTTCTATTTTGTGACCCTCCATGTTTTTCTGTGTGACATGATTTTGCTTTAGGTGGCTAGAGTCTACTGTTATTTGCAATTACAGAGCCCTGACTGACATGTGTTGACACTGGTCAGGTAGAGGAGGGTCAAAAAAGCAGGAGCAGAGGGGGAAGTTAAAGGATGAGGGGCCAGATGTGAAGATGAAGAACCAGTTCAGTGTCAGTGGGGAGCCACAGAGAGATGAGGTTTAGAGTGAACGGGAGAGAAAAACCGGATCCAGTGATTAAAGTTACCAGGAAAGTGGAAGTATGTGAATTTACCCAGCTTGGACCCTTGGAGTCCTCGTATGAACAGTGGGCACAGATGGATGGGATTGAGAAATCTTTGAATTCACCTTCTCCAGGACCTGGTTTCCTCTCCTGCACTTGGGATCATATGAATTGGATCGTTCAACTGTGAGTTTACGTAACCCCAAGTACTGGGGTCTGAGCGTGGTCTAACCGTGAGGATAAGTTCTGGCTCAGAGCTCCTGATGACCTCCTATACCCCTCCCAGGATGAGGCAGATGGGGCAGACACATGCCAAGTCCTGACAGGGTAGATCTCCTTCTGGGACCGAGCAATAGTTGTTTACAAGGCAGTGTGACATAACAAATGTAGTTCACATCCCAAGTGACCGGGCCTTTTCTGGCCCTGCCTTCCAGTAAAACGTCCAAGATTCTGAGCCCAAACACCCATCCTTCATTTGCTCTGCTCCCTCCCATGTGTCCCCTTCCCTCAGATGGGTCAGAACCTGTCCAGGCTCCCAGGCCCCCGGGGCAGGCTGGAGCCCCCCTTGCCCCGGCCCATTCCTTTCAGGGAAAGAATGACCTTTGGCCTGGAGCTCTGTTCCTCCATGGATGACATTGCTCTGTCTTGGACGGATTTTCCTACAATCACATCAAGAGCCGTCCGGATTAATCAGAAGTTTGGTTAAGCACTCAGAAATGTGGGCTTCTAACCATTTCTGGGTCACTGACCTCTTTGAAAATGAGAAGGAAGCTATGAACACTTAAGAACACACACACCCCACGCAGAATTCTGTCCACAGTTTTGGGGTGTTCCTGGGACCTCACATCTGGTCCTCCCTTGGACTCCGTCTAGGACACATAGCTGTCTCTGGACCCGTGAAATTCTCCCGCCCCATCCGCAGGGTTACTCACACAGGTGGTAGCTCTCCTGCCGGGAGCAGCACTGTGTGGGTCCACGTGCTGGTTGCCAGAGGCTGCCCTGGTTCTAAGGGTCATCGACACGTCTTCAATGGGTCAATGAAGGAACACGAGGATTCACAAGGAAGCTCTAAATGTCACTTGGATAATCATGTGAGAGGGCTGGGAGGGCATCATCCCCACGACACTCACCTCCTTGAGGTAGAACCTCAGACCCAGCCTGTATCAGTCCCAGCCCAGGGCCCCAAGGAAGAACCCCTCAGGCCTGCTGTGGGCACACTGGCTCAGGTGCGGGGGGGACTGGGGCTCACCTTACACTCAGCGGAAACACACATGCACACACACACACATGCACACACACACATTTCAGATGCACTTAATACATGTATTGGCCTAATGCAAAATGTTCAAATGTGAAAATCAACAGCTGACTGAAACTAAGATCAAAGCATCTGGGTCTTAATAATAAAAAGAACAAAATTCAAAAGTATTTAAACTTGTATTTAAAGGTTGATTTATTATTACAGTTTTATTACAATTTTAGAGATTAAAATGTTAAGTTTGATGATATAGACTAGAAACAAGGATCTTTCAGGGCTGCCAGCTCTTCCTCATGCCCTCCTACTGCACGTTTGCAACATGAAACAGAGAAAAACATGGTCCCTTAAACTGATGTGTTCCCAGCTGACTTCAGTTAAAAGCAAGGACTATATTCTTGTTTTTTCACACACACACACACACACACTGCATTTTATTTTTACAAGAGATAAACAAACTGACACCAAGCATTGTAAATGGGTGACCACAACAAAAGCAACAATGACTGCAATTACCAAACACGAAACACACTCACAATGTGTCATAATATTGACATTCAGTCCAGCAATCCTCCACTGTAACAGCTCCTTTACTTTGCAGTGAAAATTGATTTGTATATTTTTTATCTCTGAGTCTTTGTGGGATTTTTTCTTTTTATTCAAAGTCACAAAAATTATAATCATCTTTATCAGTTCACTCAGTCCCATGTGATTAATTTTTTTTCATCTTGATCTTTTGTTAGCACTTTGACGAATTCATCAGTTTTCCATTAGAGTTCTGAAAATGCTTATTCATTCAGTTCAGCAGTATAGTCAGTTACCAGAAACTTATACTTGTCAGAGTCTTTTCCATGAATTCCTTGAAGATGAAACCCTTTTATAGGAACATTTTTGCAAAAGTATCAGAGTTCACCCAGAACTGTCTGTAAATGACAAAAGACTTAAAAATGACCACAGTTAAAGATTTGACGGAAGTTCATAATAATGCAGTTGACAAGGAAATTTAGTTATTTCTGAGATATACATTTTAAAGTAATAACTAGAATTATGACTTATAACATTATACCAGAACATATAAGATTTTTAGAAATTTCATGTAATGTCTGAACCATTTATATTAACATATTTCCATACAAATAACCCAAAGGAAGTTTAGTATTAGTTGTTTTTTCTTTGTTTGTTTGTTTGTTTTGTTTATACCGCAGATTCTTATTAGAAGGACTATATTCTTATGCTGTCTATGGTGTCTGGATTAGTCCTGTAGGCTGAAGATCCTGATTTTGGAGTTTTGCCTCCTTATAATACCTTGAGATAGCAAATGTTGACATTCTGCTTTCAATTTGTCCATATAAGGTGTGAAGAATTCTCAAATAGGACTTTTTTCTTGAAAGATCATGGCCGAAGTGGAATTGAATAACAAAAATAAAACTACAGCTATTTATGTTGTTTCTGGTATAATTCTAGTACCAAACAATTCTACAAAGGTTAGAACCATGATATAACTAGTACCCAAACAATTCTACAAAGGTTAGAACCATGATATAGCTAACTTCTGTTTACCTGTCTACATTTACTATTTAAGTTTTTTATGAATATTTTTGGCTCAGAAGCCTTTAAAACAATGTTATTCTGAATATTATCTAACACATAGCCTCTTTCTAGCCAATATTTTCCAATCTATTTCCTTATTTAACTACAGGAAGACTTTCAACAGTTTTGTATATAAAATTAATAGATTTCAAATGATAATTTATTACATTGTTTTTGCAATATTATACATTACTATATATAGACTGGTGGAATTTTAAATCGACAGTATACACGGAGATTTTTTTCTGGATTGCATCTACAAAGGTTATCTACGTTTGAAAGTGAATGATTAACAATAAATCTGGCTGTTATGCTTTGTCCATGTTGGAAAACAGGTTAGACAGGATAATAACTTCCAGGACCACCTAATCCTTGATCCACACAAGACTGAGAAGCTAAAAAGGATGTTGAAATAGGCATACACCTAACTGGCCTTCTGAAGGTCAAGGCTGAAGCTGAAACTGAACACTGGAGTCTGTCCCAAAGCTGAATTTCGGTGCATTCTGGTATGTATGTGGGTGAAACACTACTTACTCTTGCCATAGACCTACGATGTCTTTTACCATTGTGCTTTATCCTATGCTCCACGCCAGTCCGTTCAATGAATGCTGGCCATCACCTTCTAAGTCAAGTTCACAACCCACAGTTTGAAAAGCACTGGAGGATGCTTTCTAAATTCTGGTTCCCTTCCTTTGTGCTTTAAAATATCCCCAGGAAGGCATCGTCCCATGATCAGTCTCACTCCTGCATCCCCATCTTCCTTCCCCGGGCACGTGTTGGGCAATACACTTTGTCAGGAGCAAATGTGAAGACCTCACCTCTGTCTCTAGGAATACTCTAGCGAGTGAGGAAGTTGCCACAAAGGCTACTCTAAACATGGCAATCCCATGTTTAGGATAAGCGTGGCACATCATAGGAGCTGAAAGAAGGATGTCTCTCCTAGGGAGGGGTTCTGGCTGTCTCCCTGGGGAAGGTGACATCTGAACTGAGACTTGAAGATTGCATAGGAGACGCCAGGTAGAGGGAAAGGAAGGGCAGGGTGGGAATGGGAGCTGGGGCAGAGCCGGAGAAAGCATGCTCTAAGCCTGAGCATATCCCAGCCGTAAGGTCTCTGGGACCTTGGAAATATTCCTCTCCCTTCAGCAGGGAGGGGGCTGCTTCTCCCTGGGAACCTGCATTACAAGTGGGGTTGTGAGATGGCCCTTGGGACTCTGAAGAAGTTAAGAGACCTGAGCTGGGAGGGGCTGCCAGCTGGCTCACTGACCTTCTTCCCCAGGGAGTAAGCCCTGGGGAGCACCTGGAGCTGTGAGCCCTACACGAGCAGAGACCTCTTTGGGGATTATCCCAGTGGGGACTCTGAGAACACTCACAATAAACACTTGAAGGGAATCCTTCTGGACACTGTGTGACAATAAGGACACAAGCATTCTTAGGGTTGTCAGTTGTGTCTTCTTGTCCCAAGTACTGGGACACAGAGAGTCCCCAGGTGCTGCATGGGGACCATCACAGCTCTGGTAAAGCCAGTGAGTGGGTCCAAGACACAAAATACACTATCACAAGTCAGAGGAATACTGACTCATCCTTAAAGAAAGATGTCCTGCTTGCAAGGACCATCAGGAGGAATGTTATTGGGAGGAACGGGTGTCAACTCTGAGTCCTGCAGCCTGGGCTCCCCAGCCGCCCGCCCACCGGGCCCCTCTGTGTGCTCCCTGCGTCCCCTGCCATGTCCACATTTTCCTCCAGCTTGCAAAGCAATGCATTTCTCCAGGGCTGTCCACTTCTAGCCTTGACCTCACCCCGGATACGGTCAGGGCGGGGCTTTGCCAAGGCTGCCCCGGAATCATTTGTTAATGTTGACACATGTGGTGTATCAGTAAGGAACTGGCTCATTAATCACTAGAACATTTCCCCCAAACAAATCTATCAAAGGAGCAGAAAGTGTATATAGTGTTGTCCCCTCGGCCAGACCCAGTTCAGCTGTTCCTGGTGCCGAGCAGATGGCTGAGGTGACACCTCCCTCACCCTGTGACAGTTTAAAATAGCCCAGCAGACTGTGTTTATTATTGGCACCCAGGCTGATTAGACGACACGATTCATCTGCATTGAAAGATATCATCCACATGAATAATAAAGTGCTTTTGCTATTAAACATGATTCTCTGGGATCTGGTGATGTCACACTTAAAGATTCCCATCCAGCCTGATGCTGGGGGATGGGAGGGAGGAGGGTGAACCTTCCGGTTTGAGGACAAACTTCAATGGAGAGATCTGATCCCTCTGGGGCATCCTTATACTTACTGTAGAAATGTAACTCACATCCATACGCCTATGTCCAAATTTATCTCATCTACATATTTTCATTGCCAGCGCAATGATGAGTGAGGTCGAAACCCTCTCACCTGGGTGCTGTGTCAGCCCCTGTCTGTCCTCCTGCCTTGACTCCACTCCCTGAAGTCCTTTCGTCACTCAGCAGCTGAGGGAGCTTGAGAAGGGGGAAGGAGCCATGGAAACTTTGAAGGAAGCCAGGGGGTCCCAGTATGGGTTGCAGACTGTGATGAGAGATCCTAGCTACATAAAAAAATGTGTGGAACGACTGCAGTGAAAGGCAGAGGGGAAAGGAGGTGCTGACCCAAGTGACTGGAAAAAAGTGGATTCTGTGAGGTTAAAGGCAAAAGGAACTGCACACAAGAACTGCACATACAGAAGACATACAGATGGCCAACAGGCACATGAAAAGATGCTCAACATTGCTGATCCTCAGAGAAATGCAAATTAGAGCCACAGTGAGATATCACCTCACATCTGTCAGAATGGCTTTTATCAAAAAGTCTACAAGTAACAATGTTGGTACAGATGTGGAAAACAGGGAACCCTCCTATACTGTTGTAGGGAATGTAAATTGGTGCAGTCACTATGGAAAACAGTATGGAGGTTCCTTAAAAAACTAAAAATAGAGCTGCCCTATGATCTAGTAATTCCACTCCTCTCTCTATATATCCTAAGAAAACAAAAACACTATTTTGAAAAGATATATGCACCCCAATGTTCACTGCAGCATTATTCAGTATAGCCAAGAAAGGGAAGCAACCTAAGTGTTCATCAGCAGATGAATGGATGAAGATGTGGAATATTACTCAGCCATAGAAAAGAATAAAATTCTGCCATTTACAACCATGTGGATGGACCTAGAGGGTATTATGCTTGGTAAAATGAGTCAGACAGAGAAAGACAAATACTGTATATTTTCACTTCTATGTGGAATCTAAAAAATAAAATGGATGAATACAGCAAAACTGAAACAGACTCATGGATATAGAGAACAAACTAGTGGTTACCAGTAGGGAGAAGGAAGGGGAGACGGGCTAGATGAGAGTATGGGATAAAGAGATATAAACTACTATGTATAAAATCAATAAACAACAAAGGTATATTGTACAGCACAGGGGAATATAGCCATTATTTTGTAATAACTTTAAATGGAGTATAATCTATAAAAATATTGAATCACCATGTTGTACACCTGAAACTAATATAATATTGTAAATAAACTATATCTCAATTAAAAAAAAGAACTGCACTCTAGTTGGTAAAGTTGTTCAGCACAGAGGTGTGGGTTAGCCACTCTGAAACCATTGTCCGTGTCTAGTAACTGAATAATTAGGTAAATGGATGGCAAATGGTGGGGATTGTTTCTCGCTCTTGGAGTTGGACGTTAGAGATAAGCTAGGATAGGGGATGGAGTGATCCGGGTGATGTAGGATGAGAGTTGGAAACATCAGTAGGAACTCATGTTTAGTCTAATACACATACAGATGGATAAATACAAAAGTAATTCTTTAGATATGTGTACTATACTTGGGTAGGGATACACACATATGTTGCTAAGCTCTTTCTGCTGAGAGAGCCCAAAGGATTGACAGCACAGTAGCATAGCAATGAGCTCACCCAGCGCCCAGATCTTGGTTTCTAATACTATTCTCAAATAAAAGAAAGATGGGATCCTTGGAAAATTGGTTGATTCTAGGGCAGGGGTAAAAAATATATAAGAAGAGTCTGGAGTATCCTATAGTGACAGAAAGTAAGGAATGTTCAAAAGACAAATTGGGAACAATGAACAATAATGTACAGTTTTTGGTCAATTAGTGGTGACAAAGGCATCAAACTAATGGGAGAATTTCAGAGGATATGAGAACCGTCTGTACTATCTTTGTAACTTGTCTGTAAATCTCAAGCTATTCTACAATAAAAAACGTTTTGAAAAAACCTGTAATGACACCCAACACTGTTAACTCTTCCTTTCTCTATGCCCTCCTCTGTTTTCTGACTTCCTTGCTCATTTCTCTCCAGTCACATGGCCCTCCTTTCTGGTCCGCCTGTCTTTAACATCCCAGGTCTCCTGAACTTCCAGGACTTTCCATGTGCTGTTGCCTTTTCTTGAAATGCTCTTCATCCTGTGTCTGGCTCCTTTTCCCACAACAGGTCCCAGCTGAAATCTCACCTCCTCAAAGAGATGATCCTGGGCCACCCAAGCCAAAGTGGTGTCCTCCATCACCAGATACCCCTACTACACACACACACACACACACACACACACACACACACACACACACACACACACTGGTATTCCATCATTCCATCACCTTGTTTATATTTTTCATTGCACTTACCATTGTGTTTAATAAACTGGCTTATTATCTGTCTCCCCAATAAGATGTTAAGATCTCAGAAGAAGGTGTATTATCACTAAGTACCCAAAAGTACCCAAAATCTAGCTCAGCGCCTGCTCAATACAAATCTGCTGAAATAAATAGATGAGAGTGTTAATTAATAAAACATGCTCTGACAGTCATCAACTTTTACTTGTTACACACAAATCTACACATCACAGGCTGTCCTCATATGGCAAACGGGGGACAGTTCCCAGACTCCCTGCTGGGACCAGTCTGTCCCCCAGGGAGGAGGTGATCCCTGACTATCAGGAATTATCTAACTGGAAATCATCACATGATTAAAATTCACCCTGGCAGCACACAGAGACACAGGACACTTTGAATGTCACTACAATTAGCCCCCAGAATCTAAAGTCAAATAAAGCCCCCAGTACCCTAAGAACACGGTAATGTGGGGTAGTCCAGCTTCCATGTTGCTGCTGTGTGGTTGTCAAATGAAAGTGATATGATGAGTGAAAATGAAAGGCAACGAATGAAAAGGTACTTTGAGGGGGATGATATGATCAAAACATGTGAAAAATGAGCTTTTAAAAAGCAACATTGTGCTTCCTGCTGGCCACACGATGAATGACTCCAAGTTAAACTCAAGCTGCCATTCTTCTGTAGCACTTTGTTGTGTTAGGGTCACTCTGCCCCACTAGACTGAACTCTTTGAGGGCAGGGACTGTCGCTGATGCCCCCAAACTAGCGCAGTGTTGGCTCAGAGAAGAATCCGAATAAGTCTCCACTTAAGGCACACCTAACTCAACATGCCCCCAACGGGACCCCTGACCTTCTACCCCAACCCTCTTCTGTTCCCTGATTCAAGCACAGGCACCACCATCCACCAAGCTGTCTAGACTAGAAACCCCAGCCTCTTCCTTCATCCCTCACTCATGGCACCTGAACTGTCTTCAGGGTCTGTCTTACCTCCCAGACTGTGTGAGGGTCTCAAATTTAGGGATCGAATCGTTCATCTCTTCATCTCTAGTATTTAACACATATCTGGCACATGATCGGTGCTGAATCAAGGTTTGTGCCCTGCATGACTGGGGAGTTGGACCGAAGTGAAGATTTTAATAGGGTTTGAAGTCATGCTCTGCACTCCCAGAGAGCATTGGACTCTCAGAAGATTCCACCCTGTCTCTCTAGCCAGATTTTAAGTTACCTCAGGACAGGAACTCCTTCTCACGCTCCACAGAATCCCTTTGTCGTCACCAGCCTCCCACATAGCTGTGTCCTCACTGAGGAGAAGAGATGGCAGACAACTCACAGCCCTGAGTGGTCTGAGATGGAGGAAGAGAGAGCTGCTGAGAAGGGCGTCACCATCCATGGATTCTGCGTGGAGCTGGGATACGGGGGCCACAAAATTCCACTTTCTACAGCTGAAGACCGTGCCGTAAACCAGCACTTCCTGTAAAAGGTTGATAGTCTTATACATTTTTTCCCCAAAATATATTTAATAATTATTTGATTTCTTAATAGCAGGTAATAACCAAGATGGACCAAGTCAGGAGACTAACTAGGAATTTTCTGGGTCAACAAATGATTCTCTCAATTTAGGAGCCAGTTCAGAGATCTCTGATCAGCCCCCACGAAGGAGCTTTCAAGACTGTGGACCGAAGAAAGAGAGGAACCAAAGATTTGGTGGCGGTACATCCAGGGGAACAGACATGGGTAGTAGTATTTCAGAGACCCCAGCCTTATTTCAGGAGTCTGCACTTCAGCTGAGGTCCGTTCCCTCATCCCAAATGTCCAAAAGCATCTAATAGAAATAAAACACTATGACTTCCAGGGGTCAGCTGAGACCACTGGCTCGGGGGAGGGGCTGGGAGCCGGGCTGAAGTCTGAGCTCATCCTAAACAGATCATTCATTTACCCAACTAATTTTTTTGACCAGCAAATGGCTACTTGGAGAACTTCTTGGTCTTTGAAACTATCCCATATATTTCTTTTGTCACTCTCTCTTTTTTTTTTTCCTGGCCCAAAACCCTGGTAAGAAGCCTTGAAAAGAAAAGGTCCTCTGAGTTATCAGCTAGTTCAGGAGGTGGGGAGACTGCAGTGGGCAGATGGAAGGAAATGGCCCAGTTCCTGGCCTCCGTGGGAGGGACCCAAGGGCACTCCAGGAAGCTGACAGCCAAGAAGGGAGGAGTGAGCTTGGAGGGTCCGGGGGTCATGCCTTGGAGGCCCAATTCAGATGAAGTGGACTATTAATTGTAATAGAGTTGTACAGAGTTACAGCAGAGTCATGGCCACAAAACTCATGTACGTCATTTCCTGGCTTTCCTGTGTCCTCCCTCAGCTGTGCCTGAAGATCCTGGCTTGTGGCTGCCTCTCGTGTTTCTTTTGCCCCACCCGTCTGTGGCTCAGTGCTTTTGATTTATCATTCACTCTCTGCCCTTTGGTGTTTAGCAGCAGAACCTGCAATGCCACTATGGGTTAGGACCCCAAACAACTGATCTTCGTTAAAATTTTGCCTTAAATCCAAATGGACTGTGACCGTGTAGAGTGGGTGAGATTCCTGGGCTTTGTGACATCTGTTTTGGCTGCTTGGAAGCCTATTGTGTTCCCTCTATTTTCTTTTCCAGTTTTCAAATAAGTGAGGTTATAGGACAGCCGACTCTGGATAACAGAGGCCAAACCTGGTATTTCCAGACTGTAAAGTAAACGGGGACTATGACATTTCTAGGGGACCCAGGCAAGTGAGGCAATGCACAGCTGCAACATCTGGCCTTATAAAACTAAAGATAACACCCCATAAAATGTATTTTATTCACTTATTTTGACAACTGAAACGCACTTTCCATTACACATGACTCTGTAAGTCTTGCAGGTGTGAGACTCCTGCTATTAGACGGCTGCCGGCTTGACGATGTTTTAGTCACATGGATTCACCATGGCCCCTCTTCCTCACCGTCCCCAGTGGTCTGGAAACTCTGACTCCTCCACTCCCGATACAGCCTCTGCTTAGAAGGCCCTTCTCCCCTCTTATTTATTGCAACCCCATTTCTCCCCTTGGACCTCCCTCCCAAAGCCACTCTCAGGTGATTCCATGTGCTCTCATGTATGACATCTCATCTACACTTTCTACCCTTCCTTTTCTTGGTTATTTATCCAGTTTGAGTCAATGCTCCATATTCATAAAGAACATTCATACCAGGTGCTTGACTCCCTTTCTACCCCAAAACTCATTGCCGTTCGGGGTGACTTAAATGACCTTTAGGCTCCACCAGTTGGGAGTTGTTCTTTCAGCTTCTCGACTCAGTGACATCTTCTTCCATTCAACTTCAAGTAATTGCTCTCAGGGCCATATCTCGGACTTGCCCCTAGAATTTCCCCACTTCTCTAATCTTAAATTCCTCTACGCAAGGAATGTTCTGACCACAACGTGCCATCATTCCAGCTCCCTTGTTCTCTAGCTCCCCTTACACTTGTTGAAGACTCAGCAAAACTTGTGAGCAGTTGATCCTTTGGTCTTCTCTCCATCTACCTGCTCCCCTCCCTCCCTCTCACCTCCACTGTCCTGATACACATATCAGACCTTGGACTGTCACACATTCATGTTCTTACCCAGACCCAGAAGCTCTTCCCTTCTTGTCCTTGTCATTCTATCCACTCTTCCAGCAAAGCCCAGTCATGATTTCACCTCTACTCTGCATATCTTGAGGCCCCCAGGACTGAGCAGCACACTTCTGGGCTGTGTGGTAAGCTCTCTGTATGGCCCTGGCCAGCCCCTTGTCATGTTTTGTAGAGGGTTAGAGCAGCTCTCTCAAATATTTACCATTTTCCCAAACTCTGATCCCTCCTCCTTTGCCCCTCCACTTTGAAAAGACCATCTTGGCTTTAACTGAGAGGTACCACTGGAGCCTCAGAACCCTCCCAGCTTTCTTCCTGCTTCTCTGGATTATATCTGCATCACAACACAACCTGGCATCTTTGGTCCTTTCTCTCATTTACAAAAGATGAGTTGTCTCCTGCAAGAATGACCTTCTACTTGTGTTCTGTATACCATTCCTTTGGTCTCACTAGAATTTTGTATCCCTCACAGTCTTTCCATCCTGGGTCTGCAATCTCAACTGTTGACTCTTCTTATTCACCTTATGAGTGTTCTCAAGACTCTTTCGTTATAACAGTAGGATAGTTAGAAAATGTGTTGATAAAGGGTATTAAGATAAAAATGATAATGATAAAAATATTTTTATGCCTCTATGATCTATTATTATTAGTAATATGACCTGAGCAATTTGCTTAATCATTGTATACTTCTGAAAATAGCAATTATTCATTTAATAGGAATTACTAAATGAGCTAATAGTTTGAACACGCTTAAAACACTACTTGACATCTAGTAAGTCTTTTGTTGTTGTTTACTATTATTTCAGGAATATGAATTTCAGTGGCAATCAGAATTAGAGATTTTGTGGAAGGAGACTTGCAAATTAGAAATATGTGTATGAAAATATGTCAAGAGCTTAAAAATATTAGAAAAGCTTTTGGTAAATTCCTTTAATAATCGTACTATTCTTTGATCTGGCCTTAGTAAGGCTAATTTTACTGAGAAACAGTAGAACTCACATTTTAAACTGTGACAAAAGAATGGTGGACTGAATATATTCTGCCTTTGAGTATAAAAGAAGTAAGAAATAACAAGCATCAGAATGATGTGAGCATTAAAAAACATTCTCTTGAAAACAAAAATAATGATACATGAATACACATAATGTTTGGCTAAATAAAAATAAATAAATAAGTTCATTAAACAAGCCCTACACACACATGAAAAAACAGAGAAAAAAGAAAAAGGGATATTTTTTATTGAAGCAGAGCTGATTTACAATATTGTGTTAGTTTCAGGTGGATAAGAAGTGATATTTAGAGGGAAATGATGCCTTGGCCTGTCATTCACTTTTCTATGTTCCTATCCTAAAATAAACTAAAAACAAAAGAAAGAGAGAAAACATATTTTTGAAATATTTGTGGCCAAACCAATTCTGGTCTGTTTTCAGCAGGCTTAATTTAAAACTCATCCATTCAGTAGAAAATGGTCTGGTGGCTAAATGAAAGCCTGTAATTTGGAAACAGAAATGGAAACAAACACACCAATGAGTGAGTGCCCTATTTGGCAGAAAGCATTTATTGCAGACTACCCAAAATACTCATTCACCATTTCAGGGCAAAATTATACTTCTTAAAACACTAACGTCTCTATGTGTGATGAATGATATTGTCTTTCTTAGGAAGTCAAATGCTCCTGGCAATCCGTTGTAGACACCATGGTATCTACAGACAGTGCTGGACGGGCATCGCTGCCATTCTTTCAGCACTGTCATGGTGATGACTCCTAATTTGTAAAGTTCAGATGAGGGTTACATGAGTTCATGTAAGAAGCATTCTTAGAACAGTGCTTGGTGTACATGTTATATAAGTGTTACTAGTTTTGTTATCAGAACGTGTCCAAGGGGACTTCCCTGGCAGTCCAGTGGTTAAGACTTCGCCTGCCAATGCAGGGGGTGCAGGTTTGATCGCTGGTGGGGGAGCTAAGATCCCATATGCCTCGCGACCAAAAAACCGAAACGTAAAACAGAAGCAATGTCGTAACAAATTCCATAAAGACTTTAAAAATGGTCCACATAAAAAAGAAAATCTTTAAAAAAAAGAATGTGCCCAAATATTAACATGTTTTCAAAGTTTGTTGTTTTCAGTGAAGATTACCTGTCAGCGCAGGATGGTCAACAATGACTCTCTTCCTTAGATTAAGCAAGAACTGTCTTCGGATGGTCCTGTCTTTCTATCTAATTTACAAACCTCATTTACACAAACACCATTAAAATGAAAACCTGTGAACGATCCAAATCCTAAATCTGTGTAAAACTGTGTATTTCATGCCTCAAAACCAAGCATAGCAAAAGAATTCTGTGGCCCTTTTGACTAAAAATATTTTATACAGAATTTACTCTTAGAGTAAGTACAACATTGTGGTTCAGATTATGCCTTTTAACTCCAAATATAAATTTACGCTTCAAATCTGGTGACGGTTTTACAAAAGAGAAGTGGTTATTAGTATTGGAATAATTGATCTATCTTTCTACTGTGTGAGAGCTTCTTACAGGTTGTAAAATTTTTAGGAACTAAAGCAATCCCTGCATTTGCTAATCTTATTTAGTAACTATCAAAATGTCTCCAGGCAATAGAGCCATAGATTACAAATTAACAACAGGGGATTGCTAAATCTACTACTTTTCGAATTTGAACATTTTCCTGTAGTTCTTTAACATTATTTTTAATTAAATATACATTTTCTTAAATAGTTTCTCAATGAGTATTTAAAGTTCTTCACGGTAATAGACCATAAATCTATTTTACTTAGAATATTTTATGGTACCATTTGCATGTATAACAGGTTTTTTTTTCCCCAAAATGTGTGGGTTTGGTTTATAAAATGCTGCTCACTGGAGACGTGTTGATTGTGAAGAGGTAGATTCTATGTAGATAACTGGAAGAGCCATATTACCACTGAACCGATGAAAGTTCTACAAATATGTTAAACATTAAACATTTTAATTTTAAAATAAAACAAAAATACAGCACACCAAATAAATAAAATAGCAATAACAATTAAACTATATTAAGGCAGTAACTGTTGATACAGTTACGCTGCTTTCCATTCAACTTTGATTCTAAATTATCCACACAACATCATGATAATCATGATAACAATTATGATATGATGAAGATGATGGAAGAAAAGAGGAAGAAGATGTGTACTACTGGAAAAGGAAAACCACTCTTGGGCTCTTTTCAGAAATTCACAAACCTTTCCTTAATTGTATCCAAACGTTCCATCTGTGGTTAAATCTGTAGTAACCTGATGGCTGTTTTGTAAGTTTGAATGAACTAAGCTTTTCTGAAGGTACTTTTTTTCACCGTTTTGAACAAAGTGCAAAGTGAGTGATCTTTTTTTGAAGGAATTTTGCCCTCCTCGCAGGGGTGCAGCCAACCATTGTGGTTTTATCTGAAGTTCCAGCTTTATTCATGAAAGACACTGATTTTCTTTGCCTCCACAGTAAGTTTTGAATTGTGAAATTTCCTCCAAGTTCAGACCCATTTGATGATGTCCTGAGCTCTCCAGGGTCCCTTCAGAGAGTCCCAGTCCCTGGCAGTTCTCCAGATGGAGAAGAACCAAGCTAATTTTGGTCAGGCTGAGGAAATAGCTTCAATGCCTGACACCTTTCAAGTGTTCTCTGTCCAAGTTTCTTTATCCCAGGACTCTCAGGGCACAAGGATTTGCCCAACCTGTAATGCCAGTAGAGGGAGACCATCTCTCCAAACTTCCTCCCCAGCCCCCTGGCAAAGAGTACCATGGACAGTTGCTTTGATGGAAGTGAGATGCCAGGATCGTGCTTGGTGGCCACCAGTGGGGTCAAGTTGAGAGCAAAAGCTTGGAAACTTTGTGGCAGAGAAAAGGGCGAGAACCTTCAAAGCAGCCCAGGAAGGGAACATCCTGGTGGCAATGTCTCTAAGAGAAGGTACCAGAATCCACGGGCAGTAAAGCATTTTTCACACCTTAGAACACGTTTCCCAAGGCAGCAAACTCTGCACCAGCAAGGACCCTATTCTCAATGTCCCTGAGAAAGTTAGTTACTCAGGGCATTAGTCACACCCCTCACACCCAGAGCGGCTGGGACCCGAGGAAGTGAGGGCTGCATTAGCAATTTGTGAGAAGCATAAATGTGTTGCTTCTCCTGTCCACTTTATAAAAATTTTAAACGAAGCCCAAGTATGTGAGGATTTCAATAGCGACAGTTAACGAGACTTGTGATTCTTTATGTATTCTTAGATAAGTTTAATGTCATCTAGAGAGTTTTTCTGTTTATTTGTTTCAGTAACAACTTAGGCAGAAGAAAAAGGCAATCTATCCAATTCATGGAGGGGAAAATTTATTTTCACCCTGGCATTAGATAAGTATTTTGCTGCATCCTAGCTTATTAACCAGGGCGCCTAGATCCCATGTTTCAAGTTCTGCTCGAGGAAGATGTTACTTGACTTACAAAAGGAGCCTTTATGAGCTGTGGCCCTAAACTACTGCAAGGGGCCTTCAGCTCCATAGGCATCTCATGAATTTCTGTCTCTACTTCAGATAATTAACATCTTTCAAGGGCTGGTCAATATCCACAGCGAGAGTTACGGTTGAGGAAAAACATAAAATGTTGAGAGACGGAGCAACCATTTACTGAGCTTCTGCTCTGGGCCAGGCACTGTGTTAATGCCTCGCTTTTATGTAAAACAGGCCATTGCCCAGTGTCAGTGATAAGAATATATTCTTCCCACACACAGATGGCCAGCAGGCATGTGAAAAGATGCTCAACATCGCTCATTATGAGAGAAAGGCAAATCAAAACTACAATGAGGTAACACCTCACACTGGTCAGAATGGCCATCATAAAAATGTCTACAAATAATAAATGCGGAAGAGGGTGTGGAGAAAAGGGAACCCTCGTAACACTGTTGGTGGGAATGTAAATTGGTGCAGACACTATAGAGAACAGTATGGATGTTCCTTAAAAAGTTAAAAATAGAGCTACCATATGATCCTGCAATCCCACTCCTGGGCATATATCTGGAAAAGATAAAAACTCTAATTTGAAAAGGTACATGCACCCCAATGTACGTAACAGCACTATTTACAATAACTGAGATGCAGAAGCAAACTAAATGTTCATTGACAAATGAATGCATAAAGAAGATGTGGTATATATATATATATATATATATATATATATATATATAAAATATTACTCAGCCATAAAAAAGAATGAAATAATACCATTTGCAGCAAACATGGATGGACCTAGAGATTACCATACTAAGTCAGACAAAGACAAATATCATATGATATCACTTATATGATACAAATGAATTTATTTATAAAAATGATACAAATGAACTTATTTATAAAACACAGACTTAGAATACAAATTTAGGGTTATCCAAGGGGAAGGGCAGACGGATAAATTAGGAATTTGGGATTAACAGATACTCACTGCTAGATATAAAATAAACAACAAAGTCCTACTGTACAGCACAGGGAACTATATTCAATATCTTGTAATAACCTATAATGGAAAAAATCTAAAAAAGAATGTGTGTGTGTGTGTGTGTGTGTGTGTGTGTGTGTGTATAACCGAATCACTTTGCTGTAAACCTGGAACATTGTGAATCAACTATACTTCAGTAGAAAAAAAGAATATATTCTTCCTAGAGGAAGCATTAGGTAGACCAAGATTCTTCATGTAAAGGCTCTAACAATCCCAAGATTTAAGCCCACCTGAAATGCCAGTTTGTGTCTCCCAAGAAACAGCTGGATGCCTTTTCAATAGAATGCCAGGTTGCCTGGATTTATTGAGCACTTATCACATGTCAGGCCCATGCAATCCTCACAAAGCTCTATTGTCTCCATTTGACAGATGAAGAAACTGAGACACAAGAAGTTTGGTAAATTATCTGAGGTCACACCGCAAAGAAGAGGCAAAGCTGGGTTTGAGTCTAGACTTTGTGACTTCAAAGCCCCTCTCATAATGACCCTTATGAAGCTGCATGGGCCCCGTGTGTGTGTGTGTGTGTGTGTGTGTGTGTGTGTGTGTGTGTGTGTGATTTAACCATTAGAGATTAGAGACATAACAAAATATCATGTGACACTGGTGGGGGGGGTGTCTTTGGGTAAAAATGGGAAATAGAGACTTTCTTCCCTTTTTTTTGCAGTGGTCCTGCCAGCCCTTGCCCAGCACTGCCCACACCCCCCCACCCCAGCTCCAAACACAGCACAACACAACACAACACAGCACTCCCTGGCAGCCCGTCACCACCTGGAAGTCTCTTGAACTCTCTTGCCCCCTTCTCACTTTTGTGTCTTTTTTTTTTCCTAAAAAGAAATTCATAAGCTCTATCTGATAAGCTATTCCTCCCAAATATTGAATTCTATTTTTTTGTATGTGTGGTACACGGGCCTCTCACTGTTTTGGCCTCTCCCATTGTGGAGCACAGGCTCCGGACGCGCAGGCTCAGCGGCCATGGCTCACGGGCCCAGCTGCTCCGCGGCATGCGGGATCTTCCCGGACTGGGGCACGAACCCGTGTCCCCTGCATCGGCAGGCAGACTCTCAACCACTGCGCCACCAGGGAAGCCCCTGAATTCTATTTTCACCAGGGTTTTCTGCAGACATATTCCTTGTTCCGGAGATAGAACTTGATGGACAGAAATTTCCCAGAGTGTGGCCCTCCAGCTTGACACACCTTTTGGTCAGTCTGGCCATTCAGTCTCTGCAATTCACTGTGAAATTGCTTGTCTCGACCACGAGGCTGCTCTGAACAGTTGCATCTCTCTAGGGAGATTGTAGACACCTAGCTGTCTAACGGTCTTCTAGGAGAATTCAGAGGGAAAATAAACATGATGTATCACAAGACCCCTAAACCTGTAAGTAGACTTGGTATAGGAACCATCCTGGATGTCTCCAAATGAAAGCGAGCGTTTTGGAGAGTCGGCTTGACCCGTGAGCACGGGTGGTACTTTGACGTCTTCTGACCCTATAGGTAATACAGCTGCAGCAGATAAGCAAAATAGCCCTGGGAAAGCTCCCAAGGCCTTTATCTGCAGCCTGGAAAGGACAGTGCATAGCTGAACTTCCTTTCCTAAAGCAATTACGCTCCTGGACCTCTCCTGCTGATATCTGCTACTAACTACAAACAAGTTGAGTTTTCCTGGAAAAAATGTCAATTGTTCCATATAGAAAAGATCTGCAGTAAGGTTCTTTATTGTATTATCTTCTTTTTTACTGTTTGCTTTTCCTTCTAGAATAACACAGGTTTAAAAGGACAGAGGAGACCATGACGAAATAATTACCCCATGAATAGCCCAAAAAGGCCAGCTATGGTCTCACTCCCGTTCAAAAGTGGAAATAATACTTCTTTCAGCTGCTACCCATAAAATATATTTTTGATGTGAAATGTGACATGTAACATTTTTGCTGTAACAGACACTCCTCCATGAGGAAATTTCTCCCATGTCAACAGTGGCTTTTCAAAATTCCCTCAGGTAAGTCTTGCTTATATAACTTGCTTATATGTAGGGACACAGTGAAGCTCCTTCTCTAGTTAGCATCTGTTATAACTCTAGCACAAAGGCAATCAGGACTTTGTAAAAACAACTTTACTATGCAGCTTTCAGACTGTGACTTTCTAAAGCTTATAAAACAAAACCCATAGAAATGTATAGTAAGCGTATTTTGAAGATTTAACTCATTCATGAGGGAACCAGAAGAATGAAAGCTGGTTGAAAGGCAGAGACTAGTGTCTATGATCAGTGGGGAAAAGAATGTTGAATAAACTTGCAAAGTTAGAAACAAAATGGGTAGCTGTTTACAGGGGAAAAAGAAACAAAGCAACAGAAATTTGGTCTTGATTATCTTTTCTACTGGACAGAAATCATTTGCACCTTATCTTTCGCCTATATTGTTTTCACCCCCATATCGATAGTAAGTAGTCAATTGGATTGAAAGAAGAGCTTTCTTCCAGAGCTTCAGATGCCCCTTGGATGGATTTGGTAAATTGTTAGATGTTATTCTAGTATGAGATTGAAAGACCACACAGTAATTTTTCCCCTTATTTCTAAGCTTTAGATAATTTTTTAACACTTCTTTTCTGTGACAACTGTGCAAGAGAGTCCTCGATGAAATGGGATTTTCTGGCTGGTAAATCCCAGTGCTTCACTGAAGCCTCTTTCCACAGTTCCTGTCTTTCAAATGGAATTGTTAGTTGACTCAGGACAACTCAGCGCCTTCAGGGAGTGGCATCCGTGGCCCTCAACATGGAGACCGTTATAACAATACTAACGTCAGTGTGGAGGCTTTGTTTCATTTTTTATTTCATTTTTAATTTTTTAATTTATTGTTTCATATGTAGCCTTTGAAGCGATTTCTGTAGTTTAAAAGAAGCTTTCACGCGCCTTGGTCTCTCTGCCCTCCTATCAGATATCTATAGAACAGCTGGCTTTCGTCCAGTTATTTATTACAAATATTTCATAAATAGGTAAATCGTTTGGCATTCTATTTCTCTATTTGCAGCAGTGCCGTCACAGACAAAATTCTTTCAAAAGAGAAGGAGACGGTAACGTGCCAAAGAAAACTGAGAGAAGAGTGTTGAAACGACAGATGTCCCCCTGAAATACCTGCCGTCAATGGGCAGAACGTCCATCTGCCCGGCTGTGTGTCCGGGGGTGGCGCTTCTCCTGGGCACAATGGCCTGGCCTGAAAAGAGCAGTTAAAATGCAAATGAGGGGACAGACCCAGAGGGTATCAACCCCTCACATCTCTGAGGCTAAAAGACATCCTTTCAGAGGCTTCTGTTCTAATTGCAAACGCTCTTCCTTTGTTCCTCAAGGCCTGGGAGACAGTTCTGAGTTATGCCTCCCTCCCAGGCTGCCCCACCACAAAGGCCCACAGGGCTTTTAAAGTGCAAAGAACCGATTTTGTCCACAGGCCTTAATGAGGGTTAAGTTTAACCAACATCACAGGGGATGTCCTGGGAAACTCCACCTACTGCTACGGACCTCATGAGAGGCCTGAGAGACCATCAGTTTCTTTGTTTCAGTTGTTTTTTTTTATTGGAGTCTAGTTGAATAACAATGTTGTGTTAGTTTCTGGTGTACAGGAAAGTGATTCAGTTACGCATACACATATACATCCATTTTTTCCAGATTCTTTTCCCTTATAGGTTACTATAAAATATTGAGTAATGTTCCCTGTGCTATACAGTAAATCCTTGTTGGTTATCTGTTCTTTTTGTAAGACCCGTTACCCAGAGTTCCCAAGAATTTGGATATTTCTGAGAAATCACCCCACAGGTCCCAGGGGTGATGTCAAATGATAACTGACCATGTTAAAACCTAAACTTTGATGGTATCCGCTTTTTCCTGAACATGTAGCTTTTATTCTGAGGGGGTCTAAGAATTCCAGTCCAAGGGATGTCACATCAATGTCCCTTGCCTTCCCTGGTCATCATGGCCCAAGGCCTGAGAGTCAAGCTTCAAAGCCCTTCTATTTCTCCCAGATGGGATGGATGGTCCAGGGCTGGCCATCCCTGGTATGTCAAGTCAGGGTGGCACGTACAGAGCAGAAGCTGGGATAACCAGTCAGTGCCCTGGAACATGCAGCCTCGTGTGGTCACCAGGCACTGGAAGCCTGGGCTGGGAATCTCCCTCAGGGACTTTGGGAGCCCGTTTTGGATCCTTGGTCAACTTTTGAGTAAGTGCTCCCAAACTTCATGGCCAAGACCCTTCTAGGAAATTTAGGAGGAGATCGGCTTCAGCGGTACAGTAGTAGGTGACCTGAAAGGCATTTATTCAACATGATACAAACTGACAACATGATTCTCTTCTCTGGAAGCAGGAAGCAAATTCTCACGAGGCCCTATTATTTTCTGATGACTGCTTCTTTGGAAACAGAACAGCTTGGGATTTTTAGTGCAAGAAACATGAAGAGGTTCCTTGGTTTGCTGAGCTTCGGTTAAAACTAAATAAAAAAAGACACCAATGTGGAGACCTGCCTATGACCTTAAGTTGGTAGTGAAAAGAAGTGATTAGAAGAACAACTGCTTATTTGGCTTTTAATAATCCAAGTGACTCCAAGTGTCCCACCCCTCCCCAGCTGGGAATGGACCGAAAGTTTCATTACCACTCCTGCCCAAGCAATGCTGGTTCTCCGGCTCTGCTCATCCGGGACCTCTGGGAGGCAGCTTTCCTGTGACCAGGGACAAATCCCTGACCAATCCGCTCCCGTCCCTTCTACTGTCTCCTCTGAGGGCACCTCAGCAGGAAACAGCTTCACTCAGTGCTGTAGTCCTCCCCTGGGTAAAAGGGTCCATGTAGGATGGGACCCTTTTTAGTTTTGTGTTACTCTGATAGGTGGTCTGCTTTTGGCCCCGAGCGTCCCAGCATGTTCCGCTAACACACATCCATCAACCTCTGGCCATAGGGACTCAGGTTGGCGGAGGTGGGGGGGGGGCTGACCTCATAACATCCTCTCATTTTCCACATCACGAAGCAGCTGAGAGTTTTAGTCTATGCGCTCAGACAGGCAAGAAATAGCTTGTCTTCATTTCCCTCAAATTAATCTGAATCTGACTTCACAAATTCAACCCACCGGACTGGAGAGAGCTGAGTCTCCTGTTACGACTGCCTCACGCCTGCTTCCCATATTTCTAGGTTTACACATTGCCCACTACCAAGGGGAGAAGGGTCTCTGATATTCAATCTGTCACATGTGTGGTCTGGCAGCTCTCTGCTCCGTGCTCCTGCGCCACTGGAAGCCTTGGCCAACGTGGAGGGTCCAGGGCTGGGACAGACTCTTAAATGTCCCCCTTGGCCTCTAGGAGGCCCAGCCTCCCCCTAGGAATGTGCACAGGGTATAGCGTGCAGGTAACCCTTTCCCACAGGCCCTGTGGACATCAGACCTACTCTCAATCCAAGTAAAACACTGTGTCTCCTCTTCACCCTTCTCAGTCCAGGACATTTTCAACAAACTGAAAAAGGAGGAAAGATTGTCTCCAGGCAGCTCCAGGTCTCCCAGCAAATGTCCCTGTAGCTTGGAAGTAGAGAGAAGCTACCTCTTCTTTTTTTTTTGGTCACACTGCATGGCATGCAGGATCTTAGTTCCCTGAACGGGGGTCAAACCCATGCCCCCTGCAGAGGAAGTGCAGGGTCCTAGCCACTGGACCACAAGGGAAGTCCTTTCACCTTTCCTTGACATGGGGAAGAACACGCACAGATTTAACGTCTCATACGAAATCCAGCAGTCGACTACTGCTATGCAGGCAAGGAGACTACAGAGGCAGACCCTGGGGGCCTCAGAGGCATCCCCTCTCTGCCACTGCCCCTCTCTGTTCTGTGTCACAGCAGGCTGGGTGCTGCAGGCTGCGAGTCCACAGCCCCCACACCTCTGTTTTCCAACTGTGTTTGGCCAGTGGAAGCCCGGCAGGAGGCGGGGGTGGGCAGGGGGGAGAAGGGGCCCAGGTGTCGCTCCTCCTGCCTTTGTTGGCAGCATCTCCCTAGACACGGAGCCTCCTTCCCCTGCGTGCCAGGTTCTGCTCCATCGGCCCCTGTGGTTCCAACTTCTGTCGTCTAAAGTCCCTGGATTAAATTCTCTCTGTTTCGAAATTCAGAATAGCTGCTGTAGTCCTGGCTGGATCCTGACTCGGCCACTTCCTCCTGTGTGGTTTTGCACAAGCTCCTTTATCCTTTGTGCCTCAGTTTTCTCATCTGGAAAAGAGGTAATAGTAGGATCTTCTTTGGGGAATTTTGGGTGGCTTGGATGGGCTAATACTTAGCCCCCATTATTAGAAAATCACACAAGAAATAGTAGTTATTATAATCGGTACCAGGCAGTCCTGCGTGTGGGCTGAATGGCCCCTGTAGGTGGTAACTGCACATTGGACTCACCAACTGTGAATCACGGAGTGGAAAAGGTGTTCCCCTTTCTGTTCTTTCTAAATACATCAAGGGTTTTAGTTCATTTCTAGTAAGTCTTCATCACAACCCTAACTTCCAGTCTCCCCTTCCTTCCAAGAGAGAACAGGTCTCAGATGTCGGGGTAGAATCTGATAGCATCATAGCATTGCTCTGTTTACATGGAAGTTGTTTGTTTTACAGCCAACTTCTACTGATGGCAAGTGATACCAGTTTTTCCTTTCAGGAGGTGATTAAAAAGCACCCTTAACAATGAATTCATTTACGCTGAAAAAAATGATCGGTTTGGAAAAACATAGAAGTAAAAAACTGTGCAGGTCTGGCGGTGCTCAGATGACCTCAGTTGGGAAGCCCTTCTCTGCAGAATATGTACTCTGGGGCTACACCACGAGTCAGGACACAGAGTCACAAAGACAGCTTCTACCTTCAAGGAGTGCACAGTTCACAGCCAAGATCAACAGGAGTCAGATGACAGAACAGAATTAAATAGCAACTAATTTGTTACAGATGCAAATTCCATAGATGTTCAAAAATGTGGGGACCAAAGAGTGTTAGGAGAGGATGCAGGAGAAGACTAAGGGGATTCCTGACCGTGGATACAGGTGCAGAGGAAAGGGGCAGCACGTGGGTGAGGGGCAGCAAAGGAGAGGAAGTGTGATGGCTGGATGGGTTTTGAGTTTCTGCGGTAGAGTTCCAGTTCAGTGTCAGTGGGGTACTGGGGAATATTAAGGAACGTGATGACAAATTAAGGGGAGGAAATGGAGAGTTCTGCATCATTAAGCGTCAGCTTTGCAGGAGAAAGCAGTCCTTACAGAGTCATTCTGGGCAGTGACGAGCAGGCACTGTTTGAGGCAAGACCCTGCAGGCGTAGGAGAGTCCAGCTGGGAAGCAGATGTCCTCATCCCAGTGGGGGCCCATCCCTTACCGGCAGAGCAGGGGAAGGGACCAGGTGAGGCAGGAGGAGGATCACGAAGGTCATCAGCCAATGGTGCTCAGCACCACAACTCAGGGGTTAATATGCCTCTTCCGCCTCTTTCCATCTTGGCTCTTGTGAATGGTGCCGCAGGGGACATGGCAGTGCTAATGTCTCTCTGAGATCCCGATTTGCATCCTTTTGGATAAACACTCAGAGACGGGATTGCTGGATCACGTGGTAGGTCTGTTTCTCATATTTTGAGGAAACTCCATGCTGCTTTCCATAGAGGCTGCACCACGTTGCATCCCCACAAATAAGGTTCCAATTCTCCGCATCCTCGCCAACACACGTCTCGTGTTGTTTTGATGATCACCGTCCCAGCAGGTGGGAGGTGTTGAGCATCTTTTCGAATACCTATTGGCCATCCATTGATGAATGAATGGGTAACAAAACGTGTTCTGTACACACGATGGACTTAAAAAGGAAGGAAATCCTGCCATATGCAACCACATGGATGAACCTGGAGGACATGCTGCTCAGTGAAATAAGCCAGACACAGAAGGATGAGGACCGCGGGATCTGACTTACATAAAGCACTTAAAATAGTCCAACTCAGAGAAGCAAAGGGTAGAGTGGTGGTTGCCAGGGACTGGGGGGAGGGGAAAGAGGGATTTGCTAAACATGAGGATATAATTTCAGTTACACAAGCTGAATAATTCCTAGAGATTTGCTGTACAGCATCAGGATGACAGAAAACAATACTGTACACTTAGTATCTGCTGAGAGTAGATGTCAAGTGTTCTTGCCAAAATGAAATAAAATAAAACAAAATAAAATAATGTAAAAGAAATGAAATAAAAGAAATGAATGAAATAAAATAAAATAAGATAGAATGAAATGAAATAAAATAAATGAAATGGAATGAAATGCAAAATAAAATAAATGAAATAAAATAAAATAAAAATTGTCATGAAGACACGGGTGAGAAGCAATCCTGGGAAGGAAGAGGTTAGATGGTTTGTGTCAGGCTGTAAACATGAATGGAGTCCAGCCCCTCCTGCAGTTTCCCACTAGGAAAGAAAGTCACGGCCCACAAGGAGAGTGGGAAAGCGTGTTTCCTCTCGCAGGGCTGCAGGGATGTTTGTGCGGCGGCCTCTCCCTAGGGGGCACTTGTCAGGCTGAGGCTCTGTCTGTGGGGTCCTCAGAGCTGCCTGATCTTGTTTTTGCAGGTTTTGGCTCCGACCGGACACGTTTGCCTCTGGAGTAAAAAGTAAAAGCAATGAATACAAAGTGCACATGCCAATTCCAAGATGGAAAAAACAGAAAGCCAGAGGCTTAGGGCACCAGCAGCCAGAAGGAAGGTGTTACCCGCATATTCTGACTGCCCTCAACAGGAGAACTTAGCAATGGGAGTGTGTTTCAAGACTAACAGGGATTCCATCTTAATGACAACCATTGCCCTTTTCAGTTTTATACTTGGTAGTCAGGGGCTTCCCTGGTGGTGCAGTGGTTGAGAGTCCGCCTGCCGATGCAGGGGACACGGGTTCGTGCCCCGGTCCGGGAAGATCCCACATGCCGCGGAGCGGCTAGGCCCGTGAGCCATGGCCGCTGAGCCTGCGCATCCGGAGCCTGTGCTCCGCAACGGGAGAGGCCACAACAGTGAGAGGCCCACGTACCACAAAACAAAACAAAACAAAACAAAACAAACAAACAAAAAAAAACAAGCACAAGGGTAGAATTTCTTGACATTTGGTGGCCATCTAAGATGCCCTTGTGGGCTTAATTAACAAGCAAGTACCAGTTGCCAACTAACAAGTTCCAACTAACAAGGAAGGCTATTGCAGAGAACATGATGCCAAGGAGAGCCTGGAAGGGGAGCAAGGCGCCTGCGGAATGGCGCTCCTACTCAGGATACAATGCCATTGGAAGGTAGAACTGTTAGAAGCTGATCTTTGGAAGGACAGATCCCAAGATGACTTTCTTTTGGATCTAAAACTGAAGTGCAGGCTTCCCTGGTGGCGCAGTGGTTGAGAATCTGCCTGCCAATGCAGGGGACACGGGTTCGTGCCCCGGTCCGGGAGGATCCCACATGCCGCGGAGCGGCTAGGCCCGTGAGCCATGGCCGCTGAGCCTGCGCGTCAGGAGCCTGTGCTCCGCAATGGGAGAGGCCACAACAGTGAGAGGCCCACGTACCGCAAAAAAAAAAAAAAAAAAAAGGAAAAAAATTAAAATTTGGTAGTCAGGGTTTTATATTTTACTGAAAATGACCTGCGAAAATTCTAGGAATGATGTAAAAGCGTGCCCCTCCCCCTCTTGCTGATCCTTGCCATGCATCAGAGGCATCTATTTGCAAACGGTATCAGTGATGAAATGGCCCACGCTCTCCACCAGTGCAGCACATACTCAACCCAACTGCCTTGAGCAAAGTAAATAAGCCATATTTATAGAACAAAATTTCTTCTATTCTAGAAATTGAACACGAATGGTAGAGCCTGCAAACTGTACAGTTACACTCATTATAAACTGCAAGTCGCTTTCATGGTGTAGACACCGATTGTGCCACGTCTGTTCAGGGAACAGTTGGATGAGGAAACAGCCTGGACGCCCACACAGCAGAATGACCCCAGGGCAGTGCTCTAAACCTGGTCTACGCTCAGTCTCCCCAGATGCTCCACAGAGGAAATTGCAGTGACCATCTGGTTCATAACACAGCGCTGAGCAGGAACCGGTAACAATACTCCCCGATGTTGGCTTGTAAAATAATTTCTTTTCCCTGAGCATAAAACGACTTCTCCATCTGTCCTATGAAAACAGGAGATAAATAAATGTTTATTCAACTTCATCCCTGTCAGTCATTGTTGTTTAGGAAAAATTATAAACTGTCTCTACTGTGGGTTCAACAAAACTATCTGTAGTAGCTTGAAGCTATCGGCCTTTGCCAAAGCTCATGGGAGACAGGAAGTAAAACCGGCAAATGCATTCACACCTTATCCATTTTATCAGAGCAGCTGATAATATAATTATGGGGAAAAAATGTTGCAAATCGTGATTCTGTTCGCTGATCCATTTTACAGCCAGTCTGACCAGTTTCCACCAAGCCAGCAGGCACAGGGAAGGGAGGGCTTGGGATAGCTCTAAATTTACTCTTTCCTTTAACTTTTTCTAGGTCCTCATTATTTAAGGCCTTGCTACCTGCTTCAGGGCCTTTCACGCTCACCTCAGTCCACCCCATAGGCTGGGACAGGATGAGGCTTTCACCGTGGGCTGCAGTCACTCGGGCCACCAAAGGTCACCATCTGCAACCTTGAGAGTGTCTTCACCACTGCTCAGAGACCCATCTCACTCCTTGTAGGCCATTGTACCAACTGCTGGTGGTTGCTGTGCAGATGAAGTGAAATGTATGTGTGGAGCTAGTGACAAGGGCAGGACAAGTGACAGATGCTCTAAAAATAGGGTACAAACCAGGACAAGGGATAGGAGATGCTCTTAGTAATTACTCTGAGGTTATAGGCATGAATGGGATGGTCTTGGGCAAACAGGATGTGTGGTCACTCTCTGCATAATTATTAGCTGTTATTATAATTGTAATTCTCGTCATCTTCGTCATCGTCAATTCCTCAAACCTCCTGGCCACCCCATCCCCATCCTACCTCAGATGGAGCAGACAGCATGAGCTCTGACTTCACAAACAGAAGCCATTGGACCAGAAGACTGTCTTCCATCTTCTAAGTCTGCGAATGACCGGCCTGCCTTCTCTGCTGTCCCAGGAGGGGCGTTTCCATCCCTCCCTCCACCAACACCAAGTCACTGCCAGGCCTCATCTAGCTTAGGACGTGGGAGCAGAAGGGCCAAGAGGAGACTCTGCCACTTACAAGATGGCGGCCTTGGACCATGACTTAACCTCTGTGTCTACTTCCTAAATTGTAAAGCAGGGGTAATAGTGGAAGCTACCTCACAGAGGAAGTGATACAAGGGTTGATTCATACACAGTATGGAAATCTTTGGAAGGGCCATCTGTATCTGGCTGCAGGAAATACTTCATAAATATGAGCTACTATCAGCACAATTTCCTCCCAACAAGTGTCTCTGGGTTCCATTTTGTTCCAAGTCCTCGAATGACACTATGTTATTTAATCCTCTTCACAGCTCTGTGAGATGAGTTCTACTAATTATCTGACTTAATAGTACAGAGTAGCTATTACTTGTTTAATTCTGGACTAGCTGCTGTAGGTTCTACTAATTATCTGACTTAATAGGACTGGGTAGCTAGCACACGCTTAATTCTGGAGTGCTGGACACCTGGAGGGGCTGAGTCAATAAGAATTCCCAACCTTTGGAAGTCCACGTGACAAAGGAGACAGAGGGGAAGTGAGTGGACCTGTAATCCAGTGATGGATAGAGAGGGAGGTACAGGACGGTGGGTCCAGAAAGGGCTTCCGAGGAGGTGGCAGTCAGCTGTGACGCAGGGCATGAGCAGACGTTGACTGGGCCAAGAGAAGGATGACCTTTCCAGGAGGACACGTGCAGAACCTTGGATGGGAAAGATGGTGGCCCCTTTAGAAACTACAAGAAGGACAGAGTCATGAAAACTGAGTGACCAAGAAGGGGCAGAAGGAGGGGACAGCCCAACCTTCTGTTTCTAGGGTTTGACAGCCCCAGAGGTGTCTGGAGGATGGAAAAAGCATCGCCTTGAGGCCCAGTGAGACAGGTCTGGCCGGAGAGGGTCGTGGAGGGAAGCTGGAGGAAGGCAGCCACCATCCCGGACCAGGCCACCCAGAAGTGGGCCACAAGCACCCGTGCAACCATAGACGTATGACACAGACAGTGAACCAACCTTGGGGACCAGAGCGGCATGAGCATAGATGATGAAACTTCAAATTCTTGCCAACCCCAGGGCTCAGAGAGGTTTATCTGAGTTATAAAAATAAAGAGACATGACGTTTCTTAATCCCGTGTCATGAATCAAATTCTGATTTGACTCAGCTGCTCTCAACAGAACGTCTGTGGTCACCTGTTCCCTGAGCGCTGCACCCCCATGCCTGCCTCCCAGCCCCTGCTCCTGCCTTCCATCTCCTGGGGCTCCCCCTCATCCTTGTAGTTCCCCCATTTCTGCTAATCTTTTGAGGTCCACCCCAAATTGACCTCTTTTACCAAATCTGCCCCTTCCAGCCCACACTAACTTCTCTGGTGCCTGAAATTGTGGTTCACGTCCTTGTAATACTAATCGTAAAACACACCATGTCCAGCCCCAGGTATCTTGCATACGTGTTCTCATTTCCTCCAAGAATGTAGCCTCAGACAGGGCCTCAGACAGTGTGAGAACTCAAAAAATGTGGGTCCAATTTTCAGAGGCTACTGGGCAACGATCCACAGTATTACTTTTATGGATAGAAGAGAACAGTATGCAAAACACTGATGATTCTTTACCACTGCATTCGTCTGCCCACACCTTCATTTATTCATCCCACAAATATTGGCTGGGTGTCTACTATGTCCCAGGGACAATATGCAAGATGTTTTTGATAAGAAGAGAACTTTTGAACTGAACAGAAATACTAACAAAGTTGGTTTTGGTTCTGTTTTTTAAGTGGATGGATATTTTCGACCACGGTTCTCTGTTTCTAATTTCTCAGGAACCTCTGGCTATACATCTGACTTGGCTAAAGTGTTCTGACCAATGAGTGGGGCCTCACAGTTCGATAGCTCTCCATAAAGCATCTCCCACCTGAGTGTTTTCTTTCAGTTCTTGGCACATATTAAGAGAGAAACCAGGGACGCAAGGCCCAGGGGCACGGCCCTGGAAACCTCCATTCCTTGGAGGGAACAGAGGGATTCAGATAAGCCTTAGGAAATCCTCACAGTAAACTGGTTCCATTCTGCATCCGCAAACACAACCCCTTCTCAATGGAGTATTTCTTCCTCTGTCCTCCCCGACTTCCTAAACAATTTCCTTCAGCCTCATTCTATGTAAACACAAAATTCCCCTGATGGCCCCTTCATGTGTGTGCTTTTCCCACTGGCCTCCACACCAAGTAAATATTTACTATTCCTTATTTAGCATCTACCATTGTATGTCTTGCAGTCATTCATAGTTTGTCAATAATGCCTGTGGCAAAGGCTAATTCTGAGTCCTGGAAGATCCAGTTCCTTTCATACACTAATTTTTATTTTGCCCGGAATAGATGTTTATCGTAGAAAATGCAAAAAATGTAGCTGAACAAAGGCAAACATTTTTCATGATCCCACCAGCCTAGAGTAAATCACTGTTTCAAAGCCTCTGGAAGGCTGTTCAACAGAATGCAATGGGTCCAGAACACAGTTTTGATAAAGGATAAAATATTCATGCCATTTACTAAATGCATTCCTCACTTAGCCATGAATCAGTGTATCCTCTCTTCATGAACATTTTTGCATGATGATTCCTGGGACTAAATGTGTAAAAGTAGAAGTCTGAGGTCAAAATGTACACAGTTTTCAGTGGCTTTTGCCAAAAATTCTCATATTACCTCTCAGAACCTTGTATCAATTAACACGCCTATCAGCTACGAGCATCCTGCCTTTCTTCTGCTCAGCGAACACTCAGCGGTACATTCCTTTACAGCCTTTGCCTGATGGATATAAGAAATTATCTCATTGTTCCATTTTTTTATCTCTTTTTGTTTTTTTGTCAATTGTCGTCTTACGTCCAGATAATATTTTCCTGCTGCAAACCTGTGTAAAGAAGGGATCTGGTTAACGAGAGAAGTCAGTATGGTAGCTGTTCTTCCATTAAGTTAGGAACACGCATGACGGGTCTTATGCTGTGTTCCCAAAACATGTAAATCAGTGATGAACTTGGATGGACAGATCATTACTGGAAGTAGATTACACACAAGTCATTGCAAAGGCACTTATCTGCTTCTACACATGGGAGTCAAAAATGAAAGACTTTGCCAATTCATTGACCACAGTAGTCTTTATCAGGTTCCTACTGAGTTCCGAGCACTTTCCTAGTGACTTAACAATCTATTATAGTTGGGGGAGAAAGATGACAAGCACGTAATCAAATAGACAAAGAAGAAAACACCTGACAGTTGTGAGGGCTGAGATAAGTGAAACTGGGGATGCTAAACTTCCTATCAAGCAAACGAATATTCTCAATGAACTGACCCAGAGAATGACTGAATTCAACAAATATGTACACAATATCTGTTATGTTCCAGGGTAAACACTGAAAAAGACTTGGCCCTTTATCTAAACATGTTCTAATTGGTCTGAAGCATAGAAGGTGGGGAAGAAATAGAAATTTGAAGATTGTTTTTGAATTTTTTGTTGGATAGTAACTTATGCTTCTCCAGTACTGCATCAGACCCAGAGTCATCGTCAGGGTAGACACTGTCCCCACCGTGCACAAAACTGAGCCTTGCCCAGGGTCACATTGTTGGTCAACAGCTCAGCTGGTACTAGCACAAGGCCTTCTGAAGGTCACGCTCCTGTTCTGGCCATCACACCCCTCCCACTTCGAATGGAGTGAAGAATTGGAGAAGAAGAGGCATTGTGGGAAGGGAGCAGAGGTGAACTGGTCATCTGGTTGATTACACAAGCTGAATCTGATATTTACAATTGTCTGCCTGATGCAAAACCAGCTGTTCCATGCATCCAATTCAAACAGTAAAAACCACGTCCTGGGAGAATATTCAGGAAACCCATTCTTTGGTGCTGAGTGCTTAAACCTGGCTCTGCGATGGCACCATCTTTTTGTTTTTTCACTTCCGTTTAGTGGCTCTGATGCTCAAATCACTGGGCTTCAAGTCAGAAGGACTGGGGTAGACTTAACAGGGCGCACCTTCCGCGTAGAGACAAGATCTGATTTCTGTTCGTTGTGCTCTTCCCGTGGGAACAAAGGCAAGTGCACTTTAAAAGCCAGTAAAAATCAGGCTGCTAAAATGAAGCGCATGGAGAAAAATTTGAAACCAGAGTGTCAGAGAGCAAAAACACACAGTTATGAAATCCTGAACAGAGGGCTTATTCACCGCAAGTCTCCCAAATAGATTTTCTCCTAGACATGCTCGGATCAACGTCAGCTTCTGTTTCAAACACACCCTTGAGTATGTCAAGGCGTTTCTCTTTTGTTTTCGAGTTTATTGGGGAGACCACACACGCTTCACTAGGGCCCCTGCGGTGGTTCCCTGGGGCTTCCAGGTCGGTCCAAAGTCACTGATGACAGATGACAAACAGATCAACACTGACGGCCGTTCTCATGAGCATCTCTATCTGGTCTTCATAAGAGAGTGGGGCTGGGGGAGAGGGCAGAAGAGCAGAGAAAAAGTGAGAAGGGGGCCGGGGGGAAGGAGGGGAGAAGGGTTGGGAGAGGCAGAGAGGCCCCCAAAGAAGGCTGGTTCAAACGTGGGGCTTGCTCACCTTCCAAAGGGGGATAATGACCCCAGATTCTATACAGAAGATCTGAAAATTCACATCTTCCAGGTTTATAAAATGCCCCCACACTGCTTGTCTTCTACACCAATTTATCCATGAAGAAGCCCACCCTCAAATGCAGGCTCTCCAAATGGCTATGAGGGGAGCAGTTTTGATGTGAGAAAGATGTGCAGTTTATGATGTGTGATCACATTCGACTAAACAAATATTGTGGCTTTCGCTTTGTTGGAAGTTGAGTGAAGTCAGTTCCTCGGCAGACACCATGCCAGCAGCCTCTGCGATGTTCGGTACCATCGGGTCCGAGAATGAAGCCCCGATGCCCTGGAGCTCAGGCTGCAGGATGAGCAGCCTGAGCGTGATAGGCTGGGAGCCCAGCCAGGGGTCTGTGGCGCCCCCTCTTTCTCCTTTGGCAGCTCTCTCTCTGCTGTCAACCGTGCTCCTCGTGATCTGGCAAGAGCTTGACCTCATCAAAACTTCCACCCATTGATGGGGTGATATTCGATGATAACCTAGATTCGTTCTTGGGGGTTTTTATTTCAAAAAGATACTTTAACATAAAATGATAACTATGCTAATTGCAGGTGTTGGGCTGCACCACGCAAGCCTGCAAGACTTGTAATTGCCCAGCCGCTAGACCGAAGGTAGAACCCAGAGTCAGTGACAGGGACGTCAATGATTTATTGGACAGGGAATCTTACAAGTCAGAGGCCAAGGTCCTGGAGTGACACCCGTCTGCCTATGACCAATGGCAGGCAGGATGCAGCAGCAATCTCGGCGACACAGAGGAGGAAGAGGCTGTGTGCGTGACGTCACAAGGGCTCCTCGGTTGCCAGGGGGAGTGGGGCAAGGGCCACTGTTGATAACCTAACATACTGGAGCAGTTCTGGTCCAAGGGCAAGAACAATCATGGTGGGCTCAGGCCGATCATGCAGATGGTTACCGCTTAAATTTCCCACCTAGGTTGGGGGAGGGGGAGGCAATCATGCACATAAGGTAAGAGTGAGTCAGGGCCGGGTCAGGCAGGGGATGTACAGAGAGCATGAAAGCGGCCATCTAATGGGGCCTGACCCTATAGCAGGTTTGTAACAATTAAATATGCATGCAAAGATGAGAAGTAAACACATATATACAATAAAAATATTCTCATGTTGGGGTAACAAGCTGATTCTCCCTTCAACAAACTTGTACTGAATGTCTACCAGAATCAGGCAAGATGCTCGAGACCCAAGTCAGGTGGTCTGTGACCTACTGGTGGAGAAAACGTCAAGCTGATAACTCCACACGTCACTGTACAATTACTCCTGGTGATATGGGAAGGAGAGTCCAGGCTTCTGTGAGAACCCACACGGTCCCCGTGGTCCCTGTCTCTGTCTGGGTGGGGGAGTCAAGGGTGGTCCCCTAGGGTCAGTGGTGTTGGAACTGAGTCTGAAGCATGTGCAGGGGTAGGGTAGGGGAGGCTGGTGGCTTCTCTGAGCCAAAAGAAAAACACATGTTCCTGGCTGAGGCAAAGGGATGGATTGCAGGTCAGGATGTATCTGGAGACAGCCCTTGAGTCTGGTCTTATTCCAGAGCAAAGTGAAGGTCCTGGAGGTTTTTGGAAGTGAGACGCTCAAACATGGCCTTGGGTGATTTATTTGTATCTTCAAAAGTTCTTTTAAGTTTTTATATCATTGTTCTCACAATACAATTAGAATCATTATGACTCTGTAGGACCATAATAGAATGATAACTAATACAGTGTTTTAGATAAAAGCCAGACGTAAGATCACATGTATGTGCTGGTCGCTAGTATAAAATCTGCAGGAAGATGGATGAAGCCCAGAGGGCATGTGGACTCTCATGGGAGTTTTCCAGGCGTGTGGTATAGAAGGGGCTCACACTGGCCTTTCACACTTTCCTCGGCATACAATTTGGAATGGGTCTAAGTAGACGAGAAGAATCTACATCTCTAAACATTGACAGATACACCTGTAAGTTATCCATGCAGCCCTGTACCCTGAGAGCTTGTGGAGTACGAAGTACTTGCCTCATTTTCTCTATCTGAAAAAAACCTAAGAATTCTACATTATATATTTGGGAAATAAACAGGACCCTGAATTTGCACAACTGGTAGAAAATAGCTGATGGGAGGATTTAAATGTCGCCATAGCAACGAATTCAGGACCACCTCCTGCTTCCTGAGCCCACCTCCTTCCCTGGGGCTCCCAATTCCATCTCGTGAACTGTGTTTGGAAGAGGCAAAAGCAGAGATCACAAGAACAACCTCTTTGGAGACCGTGTTTGCACAAGCCCAGGTGTGTACGTATCTGTGGTTCCTGAAGCACCGTCATGCACACTAGGTCATGTGGTCCCTGCACAATTCAGTGTGGTGCATGGCAACTGTATTTTGTAGATTGGGATTCATAAATATTAGATGTTTTGTCAAGTCCTCAGAGCCAGCGAGAGGACCTTGGGCTGCAAGCCCTGAATTGTAGGTCTGAGCTCCTTGCTCATCCTTCCCTCCCTGACTGAATAAGCCATCCCCTCTCCATGAATCCATTCAAGGCCACCTTGAGTGGTTGTGCATCATTACCTAAAACACAGGTCTGTTGGGAGGTACCAATGAGGTCATCTGTTTGGGAGCTACATTCATAGGTCTAATGAAAAGCAAAAGGCAATCTACCAAGGGTTCTAGATCACGTTTAATTAGAATAATTTTTTTATGTCAAGTTGAAAATTATTTTGAAGGAGTGCTTTTAATAAACTTCTTCATTACAGTATAAAACTCAACCAGTAAAGAAAGCAAAGCAAAAGTGTAGCACTCGATGAATTTTCACAAAGTGAGAACACGCTTACCCATCCCCCAGACCCAGAAATAGAACCAACCAGCCTCCCAGACACCCCTCTCATGCCCCTTCTCAGTCACTGCTCTCTTTCTCCCCCAGAGGAGGCCACCACTGCTTTGCTTTGCCTATTTTAAACTTTATGTAAATGGAACCTACAGTATTCTTTTTATGACTGGCTGTCTTTCACTCAATATTATGTTTGTGACATTCTTTTCCTTGCTCTATATCATCTCATTGTGTGCGTGTTTGTGTGTGTGTGTGTGTATTGAAATATATTTATTTATGCTGCCCATGGTGGACATTTGGGTTTCTAGTTGATGTAGAATCATACTTGCATATGTCTTTTCTTTCCTTTTTTTTTTTTTTTTTTTTTGCATATGTCTTTTCATGTATGTGTTCACATTTTGTTGGGTGTGGAACTAGGAATGGAAATGATTTTTGCATCACATAGTGTGCCTATGCTTAGCTTTAGTAGAAGTGGCCAAACAGTTTTCCAGAGTGGTTGTGTCCATTCTGCTCCCTCTGGCAGTGTGTGAGAGTACTGGCTGTTCCGTGTCCTTGCCAACACTTGGTATTTTCCATCTGTTCATTTTAGCCATTCTCCTCCTTGATAAGTCTTTACCTACCCCACAAACATAAAGACATCTCGTGCTTTTTTCTGGACCTTGATGTGACCACCGAAACTCAAATTTCACATTCTCCCAAAACCACACAGATCAATAAGGATAGTAGATAAACGTATGTATAACCAACACCTACAGTGTAACCTGGAGACCAGAGAATACTGCAGACTTTAGTATACAGGAAAGTAGAAACATAAACTTCCTAGGGTAACAAGACCAGCTCTGGAAACTTATGCGAGAGCAAGGAATACTGCTCATAGATAAGAGGATGCAGTGCAAACCTGGTGAAGATTGATCCCTGAAAGAGTCTCCCATCCTTGGTGGGGTTCTGAGGACAGGTCTGGACCTGGCAGGTAGCAGTGCTGGTCACTGGAGAATCAAAAGCAAAGGGGTTGAGTGTGCTCAGGGCAGCCTTGGGCAGGTACTGCTTCCAGGGGAGAGGAAGTCTTCTTACAAGGAGGAAGCACTTCTTGGAGGGTTATTGGTGAAGGGAAAATAAAAATGCAAGTGGTAGAAATGGAGGATCTAAGGAATAAACAGCCCTCAGTGGAAACACCTATTGTTGTTGGTTCTGGAATATTCTAACATAAAGTAAACAAAAAAGGGCAGATAGTATCCATGCAAATCTTCCCTAATCAACGAAAAGTTGGAAACAAAACCATTCAGCTAATGAAAACATTACCCCCCAATAGCAGTAAAAACATATTTTTGAGAAATATGTAACTACCAGAAGAAATAGTCAAAGGAGTAAAAGTTGGTTCTGTTTTGAAAGCCTGATTGAGAAGAAGAGGTCAGTTTTTGAAAGATTTTTTTTCAGCAGCCACAAACTTAGAGAAATGTTGGTGATACAGTACAAATAACTTGTTTTCCTTCTAATCCATCTGAGAAGTTGCCAAACTGATGTCTCATCCATCCAGAACTCTTTAGTGTGTGAGTCCCACAAGTGAGGACGCTCTGGCATGAACCCCCAATGCAGCCACATCACCATCAGGAAGTCAATGCTCTTGCCTTGCTACCGTCCAGTGCTCAGACCCCACGCACGTGTGGCCAGTGGTCCCATTAACGTCCTCCACTGGGAAAGGAGCCAATCACTCATTGCATCGAATCATCACATCTCTGAGTCTCCTTCGATCTGAAGTAGTTCCTTAGTCTTTTCTTGACTTTTAGGACCACATTTTTTAAGACTGTGGACCTGTTATTTTGCAGAATATCATTCTCTTTGCACTTGTCTGATGTTTCAGATTCTGAACCTTGGATGGGAATACCCCAGGAACTATGCCTCCTCTCAGGTGACACATGGTTTCTGTGTGCCCCATTCCTGATGGCGTTCACTGTAATCTCGGTTAAGATGATGTTGGCCAGTCTTCTCCATGATCAAGTTCCTCTTTCTCTTGTGGAATCCGTAAGTACTTGAAATTATGTAAATATCCTATTTCTCATTAAACTTTTAATTTTAAAATTACTTTTTTACCTCTGTGTGGACTCATGGTTTCGTATTTAATTTAATTCAATTCAATGGTTTATAATCCATTACTATCATTTATTTTGATGCTCAGATTGACCAATAGGAGACCATTCAAGCTCATTTCTGTCCAGCTTTTGTCACATCCTCATCCTTATTTGAGTACTTCTTTGCATTCTGTTACAAGTCATCCCAGGTTCACCTTGTATGTTTCCTTCCCCAGCCTTAGAATCAGCCATTTGTCCTGGCTCCTTTTAGTGAAGAATGATGTTTAGAAACCAAAATCTTGGTGGTAGTCACCACTGTGCTCAGGCTTTCCAAGCAGATAGTGTTAGGGGATTCTATCTATCTACCTATCTATCAATAGATCTAATCATCTATCATATATACATCTGTATATTGAAAACTTCCCATTTACAACAGTATCCAAAACTTCCAATTCCAATCCAATAAACAGAGGTCTTTGTAGTTTTCTCTTTTTCTGTGTTGTAACTCCTTTCTCTGACAGTTGGGAACCTGACTTCCATGATCCTTAATACACTTACGTATTTTTTCAAAGGACCCCCTTTGTGTAACCAACCTCCTGGCTCCACCAAGACCCTCTTCCTTACAGGTGGATTACTTTCCTTAGTTGTGCCTGACTTCCCATTTTGACACTCCCCCTCTTCACCACACTTGGGCTCTGACCCCACCATCCAGGCTGCTCCTTTGTGTGGCTGTCTTCTTGTCCTTACTTGGACCCTGACATGTCCACTGGGCCACCCCAAGCATAGCCTCCTTCTAACGAGGGTTTTACCTCCTGGCACTGGGTTGCCCCATCCAAGGATGTCCTCCTCACCCTGCTAGGTCTCTGACATTCCACACCTGTCTAGGATCACCCGTTTCCTGGATCTCATTTATTCATTTTTTGTTTACTCCCTCATTGTGCTGGAGCCCATTCTTCTGTAACTTACTAAGAAAAGGTGAATGTGAAACTAATGCTTGAACTCTTGCTTCTCTGAAAATGACTTTATTCCATCTGCATATTTGATAGTGTGACCAGGCATAGAATTTTGTACTGAAAATCATTTTCCCTCAGAAATTTGAAGGCAGTGTTTCACTGTCTTCACACATTTGGTGTTATTGAAAGATCTGAAGTCATCGGTTATAATCTCTTTTTAGGCCACCTGTCTTTCTGTCTAGATTCAAGAAGTTTTCAGGTTCTTTGTCTCTGGTGTATCAGCATCTTGTGATGCTGTACTTTGGTTTGGGTCATTTTAAAAATGATTATGTTCCTTCAATCTGAAAACTTATTTCTTAAAAATCTGTGGGTTTTTCTTATGTTGTTTCTTTGATAAACGCACTGCTTACTCTGTTCCATCTGAAACTCTTACTGGTAAAATTTTGGAATTCCTAGATTAATCAACCATGCCTTATTATTCTTCTAATATTTTCTATCTCTTGGTCTTTACATTCTCTTTATCAGAGAGTCAAACTCCATCATCTAATTTGATTTTTTAAGTTTTGGCTCAAGTTTTTAATTTCCCAGAGCTCTTTCATCTCTCTGCTTCTTTCATTTTCTAAAAACAATCTGTTCTTTTATTGATATTATGAACGCAATATCTCTGTTAAATCTCAAAAATGTTTTTCATTCATTTTTTGGACATTTTCTTCTGGTCCCTGCGCTGTTTCCTCCAGCCTCCTTTTGTTCATGTCTTTGTTGGATTGCCTTTCATGCTTCCAAGTTGGAGGCATCCCTCAAATGTTGCTGTCTTTGTTCGTCATTCATATTTAATGTGGGACATTAACAAACTACTCGAAAATCCTCCTGCAGGAGTGAGTTAGTTGACAGATGGGATTCCCTGTGGGCTGAAAGAAGCAAGTTGATGGCTTTTATTTGGGATTCCCCAATGCCAGTATCCAGAGATCTTTCTTTTGGGTGCTTATACCTGGCTGCCAACATTTTGGAGGCCACACTGGTGAAGAGAACTGGGGATCTCGCTGTTGAGTATTAAGATTTTCATTTAAATTCTTTTTGTTAAAGTTATCATCTTTTATTACCATTGTCTATTTTTTAATTAATTTATTTATTTATTTATTTTTGGCTGCGTTAGGTCTTTGTTGCTGTGCACGGTCTTTCTCTAGTTGTGGCAAGCAGGGGCTACTCTTCGTTGCAGTATGTGAGCTTCTCATTGCAGTGGCTTCTCTTGTTGTAGGACATGGGCTCTAGGCACGTGGGTTTCAGTAGTTGTGGCACGGGCTCAGTAGTTGTGGCTCACGGGCTCTAGAGTGCAGGCTCAGTAGTTATGGCACACAGGCTTAGTTGCTCTGTGGCATGTGGGATCTTCACGGACCAGAGCTCAAACCCATGTCCCCTGCATTGGCAGGCAGATTTTTAACAACTGCGCCACCAGGAAAGTCCCAAGATTTTCATTTGAATTCTGACTCTCACCTAAGACTCCCTGTGTGTTTGTTGCTACCCAGACCAGGGCTTCTCCATCTTCTTCCTGGAGGAAGTAGGTGCAGGTCTGTGCTCCGTACATGAGGGGATTGGGGATTTCCCCTCCATCATCTGGTCTCTCTCCCCCCCACACCCCAATTTCCATCCTGTATCTTCCATCCTGTATCAGCCTCTGGGGGCTGAGCCCTTCAGAGGCTCTGGTGGGTGAACTGGGTGCTACTGGGCATTCTTCCCTCTGAGTTCCCTTAGGTAGTGTCTCTTCCATCTGCTTCTTTTCATCTAAAATGGTCTGTTGAGGTTTCCTGTCCTCTGCTGTTTTTAGTGGCAGAGTCATACTTTTGCTGTTCCTTTACTGACATTTCAGTATAGTTTGGAGAGGAGAAGAGACAGATGGTTGTGGTCAATACACCATGTTTTACCAACGGTCTGGGAAGAGATGCAGAGAATTTCACTGAACAGACAAGGGCACCAGAGAGGAACAGTCAAGGGAAAGGAATATAGCTTTATATCTTTGGGCCTCTACTATCACTGTTCCCACTTTCCCTGTTCTTCTGCACTTAGTCAAACTCTCCAACTGCCAGCCCACATGTCATTAGTCTTAGTGCCAGCCCACGTGTATTAGTCAACAGGACTGGGCCAGCTGCAGTAACAAACAGCCCCCAAATCCCAGTGGCTTAACACAACAAAGGCTTGTATTTTGCTCATGTCACATGTCCAGTGTGGACAATCGTGGGACTGTCATTTTAAGCACTCAGGAACCTAGTTGAAGGCCCAGGTTTCATGACCACCAAGGCAAGACAACTCACATGTCTTCCAATTTAAACAGAGGAGAGAAATGTAACCCTACCTGCTCAGGAGAATGAGGTTAACTGTAAATAGCACTAATGACTGTCATGCTCCCAACACTGTAGGGCACAATTCACAGGCTACAAGGATACTTTGTGCCAGTCACTGCTCTAAGCACTTGCAAAAGTACGAATATTGAGTTGTCCTATTTGGAAGTTCCCTCCTGCTTGACCAACACTGAACTCCTCAAGGGCAGGGGCTGAGTATTAACCATGTTTCTAACTGCAGAGTGCAGAACAGAGGCTGGATCAGAGCAGGTGCTCAAATGTGCTGAAAAAAATACACATTCTTTACTTAAATTTTTTTCTTATCTGACATTTTTACTATACTTATAGCCTCCAGTAAATTAGTCCTTCCTTTCCTGAATTTCCAGAAGGAATGGGCATCACTTCTGAGGTCATATGACTCCTGGAGTCCCAGGACAGCTAAGGAAGAGTGAGCACATGTGATTGGACAGTTGACCAGTAGAATTAGGACATCAGCAAACATGCCGTCGGCTTCCTGACTACAGAATGATGAAAATACACCTACCAGGTAAGCAGGAAAGTTGCTGCCTTGTATGCAGGTTAAATGTCTTTTACATCATGTTCACTTTATTCCAGAAATACTTTGTGTGTGCCGACCTAGGTATCGGTGTAAACACTTGCATAAATATGTACACGAAAACACACTAAACTTTATATTTCAATAAACCTTTGCTCTTTGATAAGTATAAAAACTCACATCCCATTCCTTAAAAAGTGTAACATTCCAGAGTTATTAGACCTCCATAATTTTCCCTCTTGCTTTGCTATTTTTATAACCAGAAATCACAGATGGGAGTGATTCATGAATTCCATTAACAATGGTAAATTTTTAACAAGGAAACCTCCCTTCCCCACCATCCACTCCCTTAATCTCCTTATCAAATTAGTACCTTTATTTTCACAACAAAAATGGCATTCCTCCCCGTAGTTCATGTTCAGTTCAAGCCCTGGTGGGATTCTACTTTACTTCTTGCAGTTAGTTCAGAAGAATTTGACCATCACGTGATGCAATTTGCACAGTAATTTATGGGGGCCATGCAGTGTTCACAGAGATGAAGAATTTGACAATTGTTACCAAACGATGCTTCCTGTTCCTGGATTTGCTTGAATATACCCTAGAATAACATTGTCTATTCCTTTTCTAAAACCAGTACAAAGGCTGGATTCGGAAGGGGTGAATTCTAAATTACCTCTGCCATCTGGCATCTGAGTAAATGGAGACATGGGCCAGCAGGAATCTGATTCCATCTGCCCCAGTCACGTGAGCAAAAGGTGCTGAGCTTCACAGGCTCCACAAGCTAGAGGTAGTTCTCAGTGCATTTTAAAACTGCTATCAAAGTAATACATGTACACTGTACAAAGATGGGAGAATACACAAACTATGTTAAATCGCCCAGAAATTAGTGCATTTAACATGTTGGTCTTTTGCCTGCTATTCATTTATTCTTGCTCTCTCTCTCTCTCTCTCTCTTCCCTTCTTTCTCTCCTATATGTGTGTGTTCATATAGCCAAGTATATACATACAAGTATATATATATATAAAATACACAAAATCAGGGCTTCCCTGGTGGCGCAGTGGTTGAGAGTCCGCCTGCCGATGCAGGGGACACGGGTTCGTGCCCCAGTCCGGGAAGATCCCACATGCCGCGGAGCAGCTGGGCCCGTGAGCCATGGCCGCTGAGCCTGCGCATCCGGAGCCTGTGCTCCGCAACGGGAGAGGCCACAACGGTGAGAGCCCCGCGTACAGCAAAAAAAAAAAAAAAAAAAAAAAACACAAAATCACATACACAAAAATAGGAGTCAACTGTAATACTGTTTAGAAAATTGCTTTGTTACCAGTATATCACATTTTCCCATAAAACTGAATATTTTTTTGAAAAATTTATTTGAGTGATCAGGTAATATTTCCTCACATAAATGTAGCATATTTTATTTAAATAAATTTTGATCATTGGGTATACAGAGATCTCCTATTTTTTTACTTTTATAACTTAAGAAACAACATACTCCCTTTTATATAAATATTTTACACATCTCTGACCTTAGCTGGGGTTAATTTACTTCAAGTGGAATTACAGTTTAAAGGGTCTGAATGTTTCCCAGGGTTTAGATGCCCTCCAGATAATCTGTACTAATGTACATTCTGCCAGCAGTAGAGTGTCTGTTCCCTGAACTCTCACCAATAAGGAATCTTGTCACTTTAATTACATTTTTGACAATTTGATCTGTAAAATAGAGTTTGCTTGTTGTAATTTTCATTTCATTGATTCCTAGTATAGTTGAAATTTAATTAGTTTTCTTAGTTACAAAAGCAATAAGTGGTCATTGTAAAATGTACAAACATTAAAAGCTTTAAGCTAAAATACTCAACTTTTAAAACTGTATCACAAATTTGATTTTTTTAGTAGACTTTATTTTTTAGAGCAGTTTTAGGTTCACAGGAAAATTGAGTGGAAGGTACAGAGAGATTCCCCATTTACCCTTTGCCCCCCACCCCATGCATAGCCACCACCGTCATTCACCACCCCCACCAGAGTGGAGCATCTGTTACAATTGATGAACCTGCATGGACACATCATCATCCCCCAGAGTCCATAGTTTACATTATGGTTCACTCTTGGTGTTGTACATCCTATGGATTTGGACAAACGTATAATGGCATGTATCCACATTCTAGTATCATACAGAGTAGAATACTCGACTTTTAAGTAAACATTTTCTATGATCTGACACTCCTACATTAATCATAGTTTAATAATATGAAGTATCCTCTTTCAGATGTCTTTTTCTCCAAAAGAGGCTGTCTGGGTTTTCCCTTCTGGACCCAAAGGAGTTTATTAAGCCTATTGTTCTTAACAGACAAATTTAACCTCAAGAAGAACACTGGTGCCAGTTATCATCATAGTAATTTGTATACTCAACTGCATTTTCTATTTTTGCTTCAGATATTATTTCTTTTAATAGATGCATGTTATTCGAATAGTTGAAGTTTCTATCCCCATCCTGTTCTACTCCATATAGGCATGTCCAGATCTATGGAGGATTCTATTATATGAATATGGCATGGTTTATCCATTTTCCCATGTATGGACACTTAGGTCTTTTCTCATCTTCCCTTTTACAAATGAACATATCCTATATGGACAATGTTCTGTGGGATCTATTCTGAGTTAGTGAAACGTAGGAATGTAGGGCATAAACATCATCAGCTTCACTAGAAGAAGCAGATTGTCTTCCAGGGAAACTGTCCCATGTACAATACCCCCCAACACCCTACACACACACACACACACACACACACACACACACACACACACACACCACATACACACAGAAGTGTCGTCTTTTCTCCATATCTTCAGCATTGGCTATTGTCCTATTTTTTCTTCTACAAAGCTTCTAGTTTTACTTTTCAAACTTACTTCATTGGTCTATCTGCAATTTGTCATGGGGTATACATTTAACTTTATTTTCCCATATGATGGGTAGCTGTTCTAGTACCAACACTGCATCATCATGTATTTCCACCATGACTGTTTTGTCATAGAGTTTGGTAAAATCCTCGAAGAATAAATATACCTGTCTTGGCTTCCAAGCCCTTTGCTCTGTTTCCTTGGACTATTTGCTCACCTTTGTGAGGCTATCACCCTGTTCTAATTAATTGCTTAATGTTATGAAGTTGGGAGAAATGGTCAGTCTCCCCTACCCACCCCACACCTCACTCTTCCTTCCTCAGAACATCTCTATTCTTAACCCTGTACCCTTCCATACGAATTTTATGATAAAACCTAATGTCATTTCATTAACAACCTTATGGGATTTCTACTGGAATTACATAGGATTCACGTGTTAATTTGGAGGTAATTGATGTGGCTATAAGTCGTCTTCTGACTTGTAAACACAGAACGCATTTTCTATTATTTAACTATTTTTAAATTGTGTTATAATTTTCTCAGTAAAAGTCATGCTCATCTTATGCTAGATTTATTCTCAGATTGTATATTTTTCTGTGTTTTTGGCAGAAACTTTTGTAACTACATTTTCTAATTCATGGTTGGCAAAAATAATAACTGTGTTTCTTTCTTTCTTATCTCTTTATGTATATTTTTTAGTTTGGAATTGTTTTTGTGTGTGGAAAGAGGGAATCCTTTCTCCTGATCTTAGTATACTTGCTAGATTTTCAGTACAATGTTAATATTAAATTAATGATAAATTAAATATTAGAAACTATAATAATATTTTCTTGCTCTTCACTTCAAAATAAATGCTTCTAATGTTTCACCACTCAAATAGGATGATTTCTAACTGTTTTGTTGATGCCTTTTATTAAGTTAAGAATGTTCCCTTTTCTTATTAGTTGGCTAAGAGCTGCTATTCGATCACGTACGAGTGTTAAATTTAATTGAGTGTTTTTCTGCATCTACTTAGATGAGCATATGGTTTCTTCATAAATCTGGCAACATAGTGAATTATGCTAATAGGTTTTCACATATTAAGTTATCCGTGCCCCCCACCCTTTTTAGTCAGAATGAAATACTTTCTATGCCTTTTGTAGCTTTCATTTTACAATCAGTATTTTTTCATCTTGTGATGATTTAAGAGCCATATAATTTGTTCTTAGTTCTAGTGACTTATTTTGTATCTTTAAATAATACGGATAGATGCATTAAATTTTTTTCAACTCCAGAAACAATATTTTAAAAATGAAACGATTTCTTGCCTTTCTGCCATGAAAATCAGTATAGCACGCTTCAACCACTTCTTTCGTTAACAAGCACAGGAATTTTAGCCTCTCCATATTACAGAATATTTTAAAATTTTACTTTATAATCTTTTCTTTCAGTATGTTGACTTTTATAGTATTCATAAACATAATTACCATAGATGTTTATCATTAGTCCTATGTTTAAATGCTCACTACTGGCCCTTTCATAATATCTTCCTTTTGTTCTGAGTTCTTTATTTTTAATCATTTCAAGTATGGCTTACTAGTTTTTCCAGGAGGAGTTCATTGCATTTTTTTTTTTTTTTTTTTTTTTTTTGCGGTACGCGGACCTCTCACTGTTGTGGCCTCTCCCGTTGCGGAGCACAGGCTCTGGTCGCGCAGGTTCAGCGGCCATGGCTCACGGGTCCAGCCGCTCTGCGGCATGTGGGATCCTCCCGGACCAGGGCATGAACCCGTGTCCCCTACATCGGCAAGCGGACCCCCAACCACTGCGGCACCAGGGAAGCCCACTGCATATTTGATAACGACTTTTTATTGACTTTATACAAGAAGAAGAACTTCATTTGGTACAAAAATTAGGGCTCGCAATATCTCCTAAAAATTCCATATACTTTGCTTCTGTCATAGGTGTGTTGTGGAGCAGCCTGAGGACAGTGGTGCTTAATTTTTCCTTCTCCTTTAGGCTAACTATATATTCCCTGTGTGAAAGCTTGTGGTTTTCTTTCTCCATCTCTAGAGTTAAATAATTTTACCAGGATGTGTTTCAGGATCTATTTTCTCTACTAAAATTTTCCAGGAATATGGTGTGGTCTGTCAAGCAGCAGATTGAGTTCTTCCCTCACTTTGAGAATGATTTCTTCTGTGATACCTCTAATAAGTAGTATTGTATGTGTGTGGTATGTGCATGTGGTGTGTGTGTGTATGTGTTTAATGCACTTAATATAATGATAAAGAACCATATGGGAATCACATAAGTATCCTGGGCCAAAGTGATGTTATTCCAAGGGAGGGACTCCTGTTGGCTTCCTCCTGCCCTTTCAGAGCACCCCCAAGATGGAGGAGCCTACAGGATCTTCAAGGAAATGTGAACCATCCCTCAAGTCTTTTCACGCAATCAAATTGCCTCCAAAAATAAAAGCAACACATGGACTCCCTCATACATGAAGAACTCAGGAGCTACCGCATCAGTGAGCTACTCCTGGAAAACCCAGCTACCCAAACAATACATCCTAAAAAGATCAAGATGGAAACGCTCTGGAATATTAACTCGTGGCAAACAGTGCATATGTTCAGAGGCAGAGTTGGAACTAAGCGTTTCTGGGAATTATCGTTACCAAATAAATCATGGAAACCATAAAACCTTAAAATGCACAAATAAAGCTACTGAAACCTAGTGGGAAGTGAGAGGCAGGGTGGAGGGAGTGGAGATGCAAACATTCCATCATCTTTTATAGTGAATTAATAGAAACTGTGAAAAATTGAAACCTGCAACTAAAACCAAGCAGAGATTCTATTAACTGTTTATCATCATTTTCTCCTTAACTTTCTAGGAGTCTTTTAGGAACCAATTCTTTTTCTCACGGTGAAGAGGCAAAGAAGACCCTGTTTGAAATTTAGCAGTTAAATTTAGTGCATGTTTGATAAATTTATAATAAGATCCAATTTTATAAAAGTATTTCTCTCCATCTGTCTATTACTATTCTTGTCTATCCATCGTGACATTTCTAGACTAATGTTCAACAAATCTCATTTTTTTCTTTCATAAATGTTTCATATTGTTTGCATTATCTATATAAAGACATATATCTTTTTGGTTTCAAAACACTAAAGTCATTTTTCCCCAAACTTAGTAAAAAGTAAAAATCTCCTTCCCTCTCCCAACGACTAACTCCCATCCTCCCCAGCAAAGATTTAATCACTGTCATCATTTTCTCATCTTTCTTCCCAGAAGAATTTTAATCTACAGCTGTTCTGTTTACACGATAGTATCATACTATACATGTTGGTCTGTAACTTGCTTGTCCCCCAAGGACTAACTTGTCAATGTTCCAATTGTTTTCTCTCTGCCTTAACATGTCAGCTTTCTTATATGGAAAGTTCTACAGTCCCGTAGGTATTTCAGTCTATTTCTGGCTTATGGATTCAGCTCAATGACTGTCTATCCATGCTTCAATGCAGGGTATTCTAATTTTTCTGGAATAACTAAACATTTTCATATCTGGGAAAGATGGCCATCATCACTCTTCTTTTTCCACAAGCCCCTTAATCATTCTCATACACTATTTTTCCCATGTGTGATTTAACATCATGCTATGAAATTCCAAAGCATCCTGGTAGTAGTTTACTTCATGTTTCATGGACTATAGAACCTAGTTTAGGGTAATTTCTTTCGTTACACGATGGAGTCTCCCGTCCCAAGGATAAGCTATGTTATTTCTTTTACTCATAGAAAAAGTCCCTCCATAGAGTTTCTCTCTCAGCAGAGTAATCTACTTTCCTCCTAAGGGTCCTGCAATTGTCTTAGAAATTTCATCCCTAGATATTCAATTGCTATTGCTATTGTAAATGAGAGTGGTCTCTCTGTTGTATTTTCTCAACGTGTGTTTTTCAAGTAAGAAGCTACTGATTTCTGCATATTAATTTAAAAACCACACAGCTCCCTGAATTCTCCTACCCTTTCTAGTTATTTCTTCAGTTGATTATTCTGTGTTTTTAGCTATGCAATTATATCATTGTCAAGCGATCTGTTATCTAATCGCATTGGCTGGTATTTCCAAAACAACGTTAAATAATAATAGTGGCCAAAGGCATTTCACTCTCCCGACTTCAATTTGAATGGCTTTATGTGTCACCGTTAAGCATGACAAGGATTTTTTGCTTTGAGATTTTAAAGCACATATGAAAGAACTACAGTGCATTCTTGTATAAAAGGGTTATAAGTTTAGTATGTATGCATGCAAATTAATTCCATTATATTCAATTTTATGGGATGAGTTCTTTGCTATTTATTGAATCGATCATGTTATTTTCTTCCTTTGACTTATTAAATGTTGAATTAATTAATAGATTTACATGCTTGGGCGGTTGTGGTTGATGTGCTGTTTTTTAAATCCTTGCAGAGGGGAGTTGACACCTGCCCAGTGTTGAGATAGAGGTGGATTCTGAAGTTAGTGTTTAGGTCTCAGAGAGGTTTGTTCAAGGTTAGGATGGAAGAAAAGGGGAAATTTTTAATTGCTTGTCACTAGTTACTCATCTGGGCAGAAGGAATGTTTAGGATGTGGGGAGCTGATATGCAGAGGTGGACCAAGGAGTCAGGAGATGCCTGGGTACCTTGGATGCTACGGTGTTTTTTGTTTTTCCTGTGTATTTGGCAGAGACAGCCCTGGTTTGTTTCGTTTGCTTGTTTGCCTTTCCTGGCATAGCCATCACGCACCAGTGTCTCAGAGGAATCTGCCTTTGGCACGGTCCCTGGCATCAGACCTCTGCCTGCCCGGCTCTGCCTCGATCACCCAGGTTAGGGGTAGTCACAGGGACCTTCTGGCGTGCCTGCCTTCCTTCTCAGGTGAGTTGGCTAATGCGGAATTCACGCATGTGTGCTTCCCTGTCCTTTACTCCATTCCCTTCTGCACCAGTTTGAACAGAAACACATCAGCCTTTACAGAGGGGCACCCTCCATGGTTCCCAAGGCCACTGTGTTTTTCTCCAAGTTCATATCTCATTGGTCACTCAATGGCCATCTTCAAGAGAGGGCAGTAGAGAAGTAATCCCTGGCCAGTGGCTTGCTCAAAAGATTCCCAGTCCTTTAAAAAGATACACATGTATGCACACATACGCACACGTACATGTGCGCACACACACACACCCACACCCCTGTACGCTGTACGTTTATAGACAAAACCTCCTTGACCAAAGTTTGAAATTCAGGCGAGCAAGGAGAGAACGAGAGGGAGTCAGAGGTCATGGGCATGTAGCATGGGGCAACCCGCTAGAATAGAAAGCTAGGCTCTGGCCATTCCTTTAGAGACAGGGGGCTGGTCTTGGGGGGAGATGTCTGTGGCCCGGGGAACCTGCTCTAAGAGTTTTGCAGCCTGACACATCCCCATTTCAGGATCCGCAGTATCTCACCTCATGTCTTGCACAGAGATAGGCATCCTCATTTCCCCTCTATTTAATCATCTCAGGGTCAGATGCTGGGTGTCCCAGGCTCACAGGCAAAGAACCTGATAAATGAATCTTCCCTAAAAAGAGAGGGTCTGGCTAATTTAGCCCCTGTTCCTTACCTGTTGGGTGCATTGCAGAGGGAGACCATAACAACGTAGCAACCAAGACCATGGCTTATCTGTCTGTATTTTGTTGTCTCTATTTTCAAGACACTGTCACATAAATTACTGTAGTTTATCTTCATATGTGCACAGGGTTCAAAGGACATTGCTCCTGTTTTTCAGGTAAAAATCTGGAGCTGCCAGGAGGTCAGAAGCTGGTTCCCACTAACTTGTGCATAGGGGCTGGAGCTCCCTGGGGACCACGAGCTTTCCACCTTACGTCTGCCCGAGAGGGGGAGGAACCAGTGAACAGATTAAAATCTTGAATATTTAAGCATATTCCTTGAGACTGACCTTTGCCACACCCAGGTGGAAATGAGTAGCAGACATCTTTCCACAGAACTCACCTCTCTCTCCTCTGAGCCCTGGCTTTCAGGAAACGGGAGGGGAGTTCAAGGAAATCAGATCTAAAGAAACGCCGAGAGTCCATAAAGAATAATTATAACCTTGAGCCACAAGGAAGAGGAAATGGACTCAGGAGTCTGATAGATAGGATTTGATTAACTTGTTAACCTTGCCGGCCTATCTAGAAAATGAAAAGCCAGACCTTTTGGTCCAGCAGTGACCGTTACACGCTGGGACCCAGCAATCAGACAGAGCTCAGAGGGATGTGTTTATACAAAGAAAGAAAATGCAGTTACAACAGTGTGTGCTTTCCAGGTCTTTATTCCTGGGAGAACATTTGCTGGAAGGGGATTATCTTGAAATATGAAGCTAGTGATATTTCATCCATAGTCACCCTGGAGATAAAAGACCTTGTGCTTTAAAAGAAAGTATCAAGAAATATGCAGTAACATGTATTTCTTCCTTTCCTGGGAAGATTAACTCATGTGTGGGGAATATAATTTTCAGCCTGGAAATTGGTGATGTCCGGCCACCTCTCCCACAGCCCACCACCCAGGCTCAGAGAGGCAGGGACCACAGGGTGCGTTTCTAGACAAGTGACCACTACCCACCCCTCACTCAAAGCCCAGGCCTTTGCCGCAGCAGATAGGAATGGAGCGACACAGACTTGGGGGAGCGGGACCTCAGCTCTCAGTAACTTTAACGAGGATGTGGTTCTTTTAAACTCAACAGTCCATTGAGTTATTGCACCTTTGCTGATCCAACAGGCAGAACATGGGCCCAGGAGGGAGTCTGGGGTCTCTGGCTCCAGAGAGAGGAATTCCAGCTGCAAGGGGGCTCAAACATCCGAGGTTCCCACAGGGAGGATGGGCACCAGCCGGGACCCAGATCCCTCCGGCAGCGATGCTGGAAATGACCTCGTGGGTCACTTCAGCTCTAAATCTCCCAATGGTTATGCATCTCTCAGAGCAAATCCCAAGTCCTTGCAATGACTCCATGGCCTGTCCCCTCATGGAGCAAGACCCTTCTCACCTAGAGGCTTACCCTGGTCCCATCCTCACTCCCTCCAGAACCCAGGTCAGGGCGTTTGTGCGACATTCTCTTTACCCAGGGGGCCACAGGGGAGGTTCTCATCCCCCGCAAATCTTTGTCCCATTACCTTCTCAACGAGGCCGGCCAGGTCTACTGTGTTTGGGCTGATTCTCCTCACTTTGCTCTGTTTTTTCCATCACACGTCGCCTCGCAGCTAACGCAAATTATTTTCTATTTTTAAAAATTTCATTTATTTACGGTGTTTATGATTTGCTTTCCCATAGAATGCAAGCACCCCAAGGCCAGGGGGTTGTGTCTGTTTTCTCACTGTGTATTCCAAGCACTGAGAAGAATGAATCAGCAAGTTACAGCAAGTTTTCAAGCACCGTCAATGGTAGCCTGGTCCCATCAAATGTGGCATCTCGAGCGGGTGGTGCATCCCCTTCCCTTCCTTTTCAAGACAGTAGCACGGAGGCAGGCAGTATGTATGGGACAAAATACCTTGAAATCGTGCCGTTGTCCTGGCTTTACTTCACCATCTGATCTATGCACCAACAGAAACATGTATGCAATCTCTGTGCTGAAGTTTTCTGTCCAGGGGCCTCAAAATAGTAGGTGATGGTCCATGATTTACAATATGGCACGAGGCCCAACAAGAGTGACGTTCCTGCTGCCTTAACCCCAAATTTCCTGGCTCAAATCAGGTCATGCAGACCATGGCTATTGTTCTAACACAATTACTAGCATATAAATATTTGTAAAGTGTTTCATTCAAATGTTTTTTCCAAAAAAACAGGGTGGAAGGGCAACCACATGCCACTGGATCTTAAGGACACTGTTGTTCTAGCCCTTCCGATCTTTGATCAGGAGCTCACTTGGAGGGTGCAAACGTCATTTTCTCTGCTTGTCTTTCTTTCTTTACTCACTTGGGGGAATGCATTTATTTATTTTTGTCATAGTTAGCGGGGAAGTTACATAAAGACATAGGAATTTCAAGACTGAAAAAGAAAACCTATTCAACTGAAGCTAACAAGTTCAGTGCTGATGGCGTGGTCTGATTTATCTGGAAGACTGAACCGAAGGGTAAACCACAGCCCTGCAGAGTCAATGATAACCTCAGGTTAACATAATACAAACCATACAAATTATTTTATCCAATGCAATTTGAATTAACCTTTGTGTGCCTAGTGCTAAAAACCAAATCTGAGGTGGTTTTCTGGGAAAGGCTTTCAGAAGTTGTGTGCTGCCCGAATGTCCTCATCGTCTCTGCGCTCGGAAGAGATTGCCTGCCTACTTAGAAGTCTGAAGCTCTTTCAAATCATTGTCACGCAGTGCAACCTAGCACTAAGCTATTCAGCAAATTGAAAAATGTTTTTCATAAATAGAAAATGGATCTGTTCTCTCTATGGCAAAACTTTCTATTTCACTTCATGTGGATTTCAAGAAATTTGGTTGAAAGTTTCAAGGAAAAATGAATCAAATGACCAGAGTGTAGAGGTCTTCACAATAAGTTTGATTATTTTTCTTGGTAAATTAACAGGCTGTTAGGATGCTGTGTTAGTTTAGTGTGTGGCAGTATGGACCAAGACCCTGAAAGAGGCGATGTTCTTTGACTCCCATAGTCTCACCTCTAAAAATGTGTCCTGTAAAAGAATAAAAAATAGGGCCTAGATTTTGGTACAAGCATGCCTTTTTAGTGAGAAAAAGAACAATCTAAATGACCAATGGTGGAAGAATGGCCAGATAATTTATGGTGCACGCAGAATACTGAATAATACGAATCTATAAAAATTATGTTCTCATAAAATTTCAAGGTCACAGAGAACATCTAAAAAACACAAAGGGAGAATGTTCAAAACGTTGGCACGGGCTTCCCTGGTGGCGCAGTGGTTGAGAGTCCGCCTGCCGATGCAGGGGACGTGGGTTCGTGCCCCGGTCCAGGAGGATCCCACATGCCGCGGAGCGGCTGGGCCTGTGAGCCGTGGCCGCTGAGCCTGTGCATCCGGAGCCTGTGCTCTGCAACGGGAGAGACCACAACAGTGAGAAGCCCGCGTACCGCAAAAAAAAAAAAAAATGTTATCAGAAGTTATGTCTGAATTGTGTGCTTATAGGTGTTTGCATTTTATTTTTCATACTTTTCTATATATTTCCTTTTTTAAAACCTAGCTTCATATATTACTTTATTCTCTGCAGAAATAATAAATGCTATCTTAAAATAGACATAGCCTTTAGTAACAAGCTAATGATGGATTACCCACATGATTTTGTTAAATGTTATATCTGGGAGCCATGTCAATAAGTAACTACCAGCGTCCTAGGTACCTGGCTGGAAAATGCCTAGTCCTCAAGCCCAGTGTCATCTTGCCCTTTGGTTGAGTAAAAGTGCTTTGAACTTTGTTGGGGAGATGAGTCATAACAAGACAAACCTCCCCTTCTTAGTAGAAGAAGGTGTGCTGGTCCCTGGGTCAGGCCTGGAGACAAGTGGTTTTTCCTTATTTGTTCCTTGTGCTTTGAAGACTGAGAATTTTCTCCTTTCTTCCTTCACATGTCCCAACATTCCCTCCAGTTTCTTTGTTCCTACTTTGTCGCAAGACCAGCTATGAATCCAGAAGGGGTTAGAATTTGTCCTTGGGGCGATGCAATGAAATAAAACCAATGGCGTTTCACTCTCTGGTTCAGAGTTTACTTTCAGCAAGTAAAGATAATACCTACAGATCCCTCTCTGGCTCTAGCAAACATAAATGATGTCTCTGAGAAACAACTGTTTGATTAATGCAGCCAATTCCAGCAAACAACTTAAAAATTTCATGGAGAAAATAAAAGCCAGTAAACATGCCTGTCTGACGACATAGGCCAATCCAGTGTTGGGTCTGGGGAGCAGCTGCAGGACCACTGCTACTATTCTGCTCCCCAGAACATCTGGACACCTTCAGGCACCATCACTGCAAACAGGAGACTGTTCATCCCACTAGGTAAAGAGTTTGTTGCCTCATTGAATTTTATTCATTGCTTTGGAAAACATTTATTGGCCAAGAAAATGGACATGCCTGGTAAATTAGTTTAAGCCCTGCAGCATAAAATACAGCCCATGTGTCTTACACATTTATTACAGATCTATTAAAATGATGAGAGGACTTGGAGCGCATGGAGTGCATCAGGGCAACTCGAGCCTGGCAGTCCCCACCAGCCTCCCCACCACCGTGTCTCCCCACCAACAAGTCCGACTTTCCTCCCTGACTCCACTAGCATCCTGGGCATAGGAGGAATGTGTAAGGAGAGGGGCTCTTCACAGAGCACCCCAATTACCTGACATTGGGGGGGCTAAAAAGTTCGTTCGGATTTTTCTGTAACATTTTATGGAAAAACCTGAACAAAATTTTTTTAAATAAATTTATTTATGTATTTATGTATTTATTTATGGCTGTGTCAGGTCTTTGTTGCTGCACGTGGGCTTTCTCTAATTGTGGCGAGTGTGGGCTACTCTTAGCTGCGGTGTGCAGGCTTCTTACTGCAGTGGCTTCTCTCGTTGCGGAGCACAGGCTTTAGGGGCATGGGCTCAGTAGTTGAAGCATGTGGGCTCAGTAGTTGTGGTGCACGGGCTTAGCTGCTCCGCGGCATGTGGGATCTTCCCAGACCAGGGATTGAACCCATGTCCCCGGCACTGGCAGGCAGATTCTTAACCACCACGCCACCAGGGAAGTCCCCGAAACAAAAGTTTTAGCCAACCAATCCTGTTCCACGGGCCAGTCATTTCCAGGCAGGAAATCTTGTTATCAGTTGATTTCTGAACTGCTGGCTGGAGGTTGATTTGCTTACCGCTGTATTCATTGAACAAATACTTACTTATTAAGTGCCTCTGTGGAATGATTATTGACACAAGTAGCTGTGAGACAGAACAAATTGATAAGGTGGCAAGACGGACAAACACGAGATCATGCAGGGGAGAGTGTGAAGTGGTCCCTCACTATCACTGGGAATCCCTGGCCACACCCAGGTCACTGCCAAGAGATGGGTCATTCATCTCCCAGGAGAGTTCATATACTCTTTTGGTTTTTTTAAATGTTTTTACTTTTTAAATTTTTAATTTTTATACAATTTTTATAAGTTACTTTCCATTTACAGTTATTACAAAACGTTGGCTGTATTCCCCGTGCTGTGCAATACATCCTTGAGCTTGTCTTGCACCTAATAGTTTGTATCTCCCACTCCCCAGTCTTTATTGCTCCTCCCCCACTGGTAGCCACTAGTTTGTTCTCTATATCTGTGAGTCTGCTTCTTTTTTGTTATATTCACTAGTCTGTTGTATTTTTTTATATTCCACATGTAAGTGATATCATACAGGATTTATCTTTCTCTGACTTATTTCACTTCTTCATTTGGTTTGATTCACTGATTTGGAAATTGTTTGTTGGCCAGGAAATGAAATGCCAGGCAAAGCTTAAGCCTCAGAGAAGCTCACATGGAAGAAAAGATGGTCAAGGGCAGAAGGCATTTCTTGCAGAGGGAATGGCATTAGCTAAGGCAGGAAGTCAGGAGAGCACAATACTTTTGATGAACTGCAAGTATTTTCCTGAGAGGCCCAGCCAAGGATATCTGAGGGGAATGGGATAGTTAGATGGGCTGAATATGGTGCTGATTTCTATGAACATCCCTTGAACTGTTTTCTTCCTTTCCAACTGCACAGGCTTAGTTCTGGGCCTCACCAAATCTCTTCATCTCTCTGTCCTCCAAACATCTTCCACGCAGGACAAGAGTAGCTTTCCATGCAGAGGGTGACCATATGTCCAGTTTGCTTGGGACAAACAAGGGCAGGCAGGCCCTGCATGTGGAGTGGAGACAGGATTCTTACTGACCAGGCCCACATCTTCACTTTGGGCAGATACAAAACCCCAAGGCAACTCTATCTTTGCAGTAAGTTCATCTTTACACTGGGTACCAACCCCTATGACGGGACAAGAAACTGTGGAGACAGGAAGTAGAGGAAAAATGTCTCTCCAATGAACTCTGAGAACCACTAGACTCTTCCACAGCCTTCTTTTCCAGGAGCGTCCAGTACCACATGGCGTCCACTAGAGCAACTATGCTACACCATGATGGAACATGACATTTTCTCTGTACCAACAACCAGCACTGGGGGGGCCTAGGCTCTGCTGCTTCTGTAGGTCCCCCTGCCTAAGGGTCAGTTACCTCAAGCCTATGGCAGCATCTGGCCTGCCCCTCACCATGCTGCCCATAAGCCTGCCTATCCCCCAGAGTAGGGACACAGAAGTGTCTAGGACACTGGGGACATCTCAGAGTCTGCAGCCTATAGTACTGTCCTCCACAATTCTAGTGGGTCAGGCAGAGGCCCTGGGCTTCAAGCCTCATGATCCCTGGATGCCACCACCACCTCTCCCAGGGTCTGGGAAGCAAAGACTTTGGAAAGTGTCAGAGCATCGTGTTTTCTAGCAAGTCTATGTCCCCAGGGCCCTTGGAGCCTCCATGGGGCATTATGGCTGCTGACCTCATTCCAATATCCTTTCCTCAGGAACCTACCAGGTCCTGGGCCTCAGCTCCCACCTCCATGGAGTCTGCATCCCTGCCCCTGTAATGGGAGTTCTCTCACTTCCAGACCTCTGGGCCAGAGTACTTGAGGACTGGGCAACAACTGCCAAGGGTCATCTACTGGAATCCAAATCCCCAGCTCAGCCTCAGTGGAAGAGCAGAGCAGAGGCCTGGCGGGACACCTGCCCCCAGGCTCTGCTGCTTGAAACTGAAATTAGTCCTTCTTTGGGTGCTGTTTTCAGAAGAACAATGAAATATATCAAACTTTCCAAAAATATTAAGGCCACAAAATAAGATAAATATGGTTTCTTTATGCAAAATTCCTCAAGCCTTTAACAAGCCAGTGTACATTACGACTCACCAGGAAGAGGATCTAGGATGCAATATTTTCCAAGCTTACTCCACCATGAGCCCTTTCCTCATGGACCATCGGAATGGACTTCTCTTTTGCAGAATCCACACTGGAAAAAGTTGGAGTGAGTTAGTAGCTATGGTGGGGAACAAGGATATCAGGAGGACAGATAAGCCCAAAATGTTTACAATAATTCTGAAAAAATCAGAAATAATCTTAATGTCCTCTGGAAAAATAGATGCCACTGTATAAAAATGCCACTCAAGGTACAGCCAATGCAGCTCCTTATGGAGCACATAAACAAGGTACAGCCAATGCAGCTCCTTATGGAGCACATAAACCATACACAAAACGAGATACATTTAAAAATAAGGAGCAAAACTTGTGAGTGATAATTATATATGAAAAATCATATACAGTACCTGGCTACAAGGGGGTAAAAAAGTTGAGACTTATTTTCCTACTGTAAGTGAGTAAAAACTGGACAAACTGTATGAAGCAAAGGTTTTCAGATACTGGAGGAAAGGAAGTGCAAGACTATGGTCCCAGAGAGACAGGAAGCAAACAAGGTGGATGCAAGAGTTCCTTGGCTTGCTTCCAAGAGGCATTTTCCAGATTGTAGGGCAGAGAATAAAGCCCCTAATAGAGGAAGACCGTAGCATCGAGGAGAGGGAAACTGAGGACTTTCATGGCCGAGTGCCAGAGAGGAGAAACTATGCGAAGAAAGAGCTTGAGAACCCTTGTAGGGGCCCCAATGAGTTTCTCTGGATGAACACTGCTCCACATGTGCATAGAGTGAAATTCTATAAGGCAGGATGAAGAAGAGCCTCCAGGTGCAGAAAAGGTACCAGGAACCTATAGGCCAAACAATCCCCAGGGCTGCTCAAAGCCAGAAAGATTTTGACTTACCACCAGCTAGTGAGGAGAGACTTTGTGAGTACACAGGGTCTTCAAAAGAGACCTCAGAAGGGTCATGTCGTAGTGGGCTAAAAGCCCTAGAAAAAAACTAAGAAAGATTAAATATACACCTCAAAAAATAGCAAGTTAATCCACAAATAACTTAATTGCCTACCAGAACAAAGCCTAACACTCTTAAAAAACAAACAAACAAAAAACCCTAACACTAAAAAACAATGACAATGTCTGGATATCTAATTAAAAATTACTGGACCTATTAAGAAGCAGGAAGATGTAACACATATAAGAAGAAAGCTCTGTCAGCAAAAACAGAACCAGATATTAGCAATATTATCAAGATGGTAAAATGAGAAGAAAGTGATTTCAAAGCATGTATATTCTTAATATGCTCAACGGTTGAAGGGAAAACATGAATATAATGAAGAAAGAAATAAAATATATGAAAAAGAATCAAGTGGAATTTTTAGAGATAAATATCTTTAAAATATAAATTTTTCACTGGAGTGGATTAAGACACTATTAAAAACTGTGAAATATCAGTGCATATAAAGACATGACAACAGAAACTATCCAGTATAAAGCATACAGAAAAAGAAAAAAACAGAATGAAAAATAATGACCAGATTCTGAGTGACCTGTTCGACAGTATCAAGCCACCTAACATAGCATAATCAGAGTCAGAAAAAGAAGATGAGAGGGGTCAGAAATAATATTTGAGGAAATGGGCAGAGGTATTTCACATTCGGTGAAAACTATAACCCACAGATCTTAGTAATCCAATAAACCTTAATCTGAACAGACACAAAGAAAGCCACACCAAAGCGCATCCTAGTAAAATTTCTGAAGACTAGTGATAAAGAGAAAATCTTAGAAATAGCCAGAGGAAAAAATGTACATTACAAACCAAGGAACAAAGACATTTTGTCAGCAACTATATTGAGGGCATGATGCTAAGTGAAATAAGTCAGAGAAAGATAAATGCTGTATGATCTCACTTATATGTGGAATCTACAAAAACAAAAACAAAAAACTCATAGAAAAAGAGATCAGACTTGTGGTTATCAGAGGTGGGGAGTGGGGAAGGGAACCTGGAGGAAGGGGGTGAAAAGGTACCAACTTCCAGTTACAGGATAATTAAGTACTAGGGAAGTGTGTACAACATGATGACTCTGGCTAACGCTGCTCTAGCTTGTACCTTAAAGTTAAGAGGGTAGATCCTCAGAGTCTTCATAGCAAGAAAAAAAATACTTTTCTTTCCTCTACTTTTTCTTTTTTTGTAGCTACGTAAGATGATGAATGTTAACTAAACTCATTGTGGTGATCATTTCACAATACATGTAAGTCAAATCATTATGTTGTACATCTTAAACTTACATAGTCCTGTATGTCAATTATGTCTCAGTAAAACTGGGGAGGGAGGTGAGAATCTATGTAAGTCAGAAAACAATTGAATTACATATTTAAAGGACTGAGGGAAAAAAACTTTCAACTTAGAATTTTATAGACTTCATCTTAAAACTTTATCAGACATACAAAAAGAGAGAATGTGTTACCAGCAGACCATCACCACGAGAAATGGTAAAGAAAATTCTCCAAGCAAAAGGAAAATAATCGCGGATGGAAAGTTGTATCTATACAAGGGATGAAAACACTTGAAAAAAGTTGTAAATGTGTGCAAAAACATGAATTTTTGTTTTAGTTTTTAAATTCCTTTCACCAACAATTGACCATTTAAAGCAAAAACTGTATATAATAATTTTTTGACTTGTGTTATTGTATATAACATATGTAGATATAAAATATACAACAACAACAGCAAAAAGATGGATAGTTAGATGTAAAGTTCTTACCTTATATTTGAGTGATATAATATTCTTTGAAAATAGACTGTGACGTGTTTAGAAGGCATATTTCAAACACTAGAGCAACCAAAGAAACAAAGTGGTATAGCTAGTAATATGATAGCAAATATAAAATGGATTCATAAACAATACAAAATTAATTCTAAAAAAGACAGGTAAAGAGAAAAAAAAGCAACATACATCAGACTAACAAACAGAAAACACATAGAAATATGGCACACCTAACCCAGGCGTATCTATAAGTGCATTGAGTGCAAATTATCTGAACCTGCATTATTTCATATGGCAGGCACTAGCCACGTGTGGCTATTTGAATTTAAATTTATTAATTATGATAAAATAAAAGAAAAATTCTAGTCCTCAGTCAAACTAGAAACATCTTCAATGTTCAACAGCCACATGTGGCTAGTCACCACCATCTTGGATAGTGTGGATGTAGAGCATTTCCATCAACATAGAAAGTTCCATTAGACAGTGTTGATCAACCGAAAACCAGATTTTTCAGTTTGGACGACAAAACGCAACTCGAGTGTGTGCTGTCTACAAAAAATTGAAACCAAAACAACAATAAAATAGCCTTAAATATAAAGACATAGATAAGTTCAAAGCAAGAAAATGGAAATAGATTTTCCATGCAACACTAATTACAAAAGAGCTGGACAATGGAGAATTTGAAACAAGAGATATTACCAGAATTAAAGGGGGTCATTTCATAATGATAAAGGACACACTTAATCATGCTGGCATGCAATACTAATGTGCATGTACCTAATAACAGAACTTCAAAATAGATGAAGCAAAAACTGGCAGAATTTAAAGGAGAAATGGACATATTCATAATTATATTTGAAGATTTTAACACTTCTCTCTCTCAGTAAATGACCGAGCAAAGAGAAAATCAATTTGAATAACTTGGACTTGGAAATCACTGTTACCCAAGTTGACCTAATTGAACTTATAGCATACTATATTCCAAAACTGCAGAATACACATGCTACTCAGATGCACATGGAACATTCACCGAAATAGACACTATACTTGGTCATAGAATAAATCTGAATAAATTTTAGAGGACTGAAATTTGTGTTTTTGCCTTTTTTTTTTGCGGTACGCGGGCCTCTCACTGTTGTGGCCTCTCCCGTTGCAGAGCACAGGCTCCGGACACGCAGGCTCAGCGGCCATGGCTCACGGGCCCAGCTTCTCCGTGGCATGTGGGATCTTCCCGGACCGGGGCATGAACCCGTGTCCCCTGCATCGGCAGGTGGATTCTCAACCGCTGTGCCACCAGGGAAGCCCTGTGTTTTTGCCTTTTTATTTTTGTTTTTTAACCACAATGGAATTAAATTGTAAATCAGTACGAGAAATGTATCTGGAAAATCCCCAAATATTTGGAAATGAAACAAACACTTCTAAAGAACACATAAGTCAAAGAAGAAATTATAACCTATTTTGAACTAAATTAAAATGAAAATGCAACATGGCAGAATTTTTAGGACACAGCTAAAGCAGTTACAGAGGAAAATTTTTACCTTTAAATGCTTATAGAAAGGATTAAAATCAATGACACAATATTCCAATGTAAGAAGCTAGAAAAAGAACAATCTAAATCTGAGGGAAGTAGAGGGGAAGAAATATAAGAGTGACAAGCAATGAAATAGAAAACAGCAAAACAGTAGAGCAAATTAATAAAACCAAGATTTGGCTTATTGAAAAGTTTTGATAACCCCTAGTACGATAATCCCTGATCAAGTAAAAAAAAAGGAAGGAAGGAAGGAAGACACTAGTTCTCAATATTAGGAATGAAAGAAGGAACATCACTTCAGATCCTACAGACATTAAGAGGCCAATAAGTGAATGTTTGAATAGTTTTAAAACAACAAATACAATAACCTAAATGAAACAGCCAAATTTCATGAAAGGCAAAATCAACAAGATGAAGGCAGGAAAAAATAGAAAAGTCTCAATAGTCCTGCATCAGATAAAGGGCTTGAATTTATAACTTACATATTTCCCCCAAAAGAAAACAGCAGGACCATGTTATCTCACTGAGAAATTCTATGAAATATTTAAGGAAGAATTAATACCAATCCCATAGAAATTCCTTCAGAAAATAGAGGGGAAAGTAAAAGTTCCCAACTCATTATAAGGCCAGCATTAACCTTATGTCAAAGCTCAATAAAGTATTACAAGAAAACTACAGACCAATACCCTCATGAACATAGATGCAAAATCCTTAACAACATATTAGGAAATAATATTCAGCCATATATACAAAAAATTAAATATTATGACCAAGTGGAATTTATTCCAGGAATACAAGAAAACCAATCCAAGAAATTTACTATACTAACAGAATAAATGAGAAGGACCACATGATAATCTCAATAAATGTAGAAAAAGCATTTGACATTAGTTAAACCTGATTCATATTTTAAAACTTTCAGCACACTAGGAATGAGATAAAACGTCCTCATCTAGATAAAGAGCATCTACAATAAATCTATAGCTAACTTCATGTTTAATAGTGAATTTGAATGCATGTCTTCTGAGATGGGGAACAAAGCAAGAATACCCCTCACAGCACCTCTATGTAACACTGTCCTGAAAGTCCTAGCCAATGTAATACAGTAAGATTTTAAAAATTTAGAATAAAATGTAAGAAGTAAACTGCAATCATGCATGTAATAAAAAAAATAATATCAGTAGAAAATCCTAAGGGATCTACACACACACACACAAAGAAGAAGCTGTTAGAACTAATGAATTACATTAACCAGGTGGAACAACATAAGATCAATATACACAATCAATTGTATTTCTGTATACTAGCAACAAAAGATTAGAAATTGAAAATTTAAAAATAATAACAATGACAATAGCTTCAAAAATACAAAATCCTTAGGAATAAATTTAACCAGACGTGTGTAAGAGCTGTAGAGTGAAAATTCAAAATACTGTTGAAATGAAAGAAGACAAATAGAGAAATATAACATGTAGATGAATCGTAAGACTCAACATCATTGATATCTTTACTCTCAGACTACTCTACAGCTAAACAATCCAAATCAAATTATCAGCAGATTTTTTTGTGCAAATCAATGGCCTATTCTAAAATTTATATGCAATTTCAAAGGTCTAAGAACTGGCAAAATACGTTAGAAAAGAAAAAGTTTGAGGACATACAACAAAGAACTTAAATACTTGCTGGAAGAATGAGGCTAGATTGGCCAAGGTTTGGGTGGGGGGCTGCAATAGAGTTCACCCAACTCAGCGTCCTTCCCCTTCCTTTCCTACGTCTTAATCCCTAATAAACATCCTGCACTCCAAATTCTGCCGCAGAGTTGGCATCTGAAGAATCCAGCCTATAGCAAGTACCTATTCATTCCAAACTATTCTAATGTTGCTTCTACACTTACTGTTCTTAACATAAGTTATTATTCTACTTTCTTATAAAATTATTGCTAAAACAAATCCAGAATTTCCATAACAACTCTTCTACAGTATAGAAACAAATGGAATATTTCCTGAATCCTTTTATGAAATTTGTATAACCTAGATTCTAAACCTGTGAAAGAAAATGAGGCAAGATAAATATATAGACAGATTGAGTTTACTTATGTGAAACATCATATTAAAAATAATATCAGGGTTTCCCTGGTGGCTCAGTGGTTGAGAATCCGCCTGCCAATGCAGGGGACACGGGTTCGAGCCCTGGTCTGGGAAGATCCCACGTGCCGCGGAGCAACTGGGCCCGTGAGCCACAACTACTGAGCCTGCGCGTCTGGAGCCTGTGCTCCGCAACAAGAGAGGCCATGATAGTGAGAGGCCCGCGCACCGTGATGAAGAGTGGCCCCCGCTTGCCACAACTAGAGAAAGCCCTCGCACAGAAACGAAGACCCAACACAGCAAAAATAAATAAATAAATAAATTTAAAAAGAATAACAACCCAAGCCAAGCTGTAGAAAAAAAAAAATATATATATATATATCAATGAGAGTAAGCAGTGCATTTGAAGGATGGTACAACATTACTTAAGTCTTACTTTAATAATTCAGGAAGATTAAATATCTAGGAATCTATCTCTTCTACCTAAAATAGAAAGTTAACACTTGTCAGCAGAGTAGGTATTTAAAAAATCTCCAAGTGAATTCACATGTCATTTTCAATGTCAATCAACGAACACACCAGCCCCAATACAGCAGGTTAATAGCTTGTGTCTACACTAGCTTTCCTGTTCTTACCTGAATGGTCTGTTTATTTAAGTGGCCTTAGTGGTTCTTAACCCATCAAAAGTGTTAGTTTAACAAAGAACACCAAACAATTAACCTCTGGTGGAAAAAAGGAAAGGATTAAAATAAGCAAAATTTATCACTTTGTCAGGTTCTGCAAACACAATCTTGAGGAGCTAAAAGCCCCTAATAAAAAAGCAGATACACTTTGTCTATAAAAGATCCATCTCAGTCATCATGCTCTGTGAGTGTCTACTAAAACAGAGAAGTGAATTTGGTGGTGGGTCTTCATGAAGCAGAAAGACAGATGTGATGAATTTCGTGCCCCGTGGACCCGTGCTGTCATCAGATGGTGCCATGCGAGCCGGTGAGCTGCACGCAAGAAGGAAAGAAGGAACCCAGGGGGCTCAGGGCAGGGCCGCCCAGGTAAGCTCCAGACTCACGCTCCTCGCAGACACAGCAAGGGAGCCAGACAGCAGCCATGCTCTCCCAGCCAGAGACCCCGCAAGCCCGTCTGGACAGCAGGTCAAGGCCCCTGCTCAAGACACATCATTACTCTCCGAGTCGTCGACATCTTCCTCACCAGGTGACCGGGAGACAAGAGGAGACGTGAGTGGCAGCCTTGGTCTCCCCTGGGGCGGGCAGGGACCTCTGTGATAGAGCGCAGGCGTCGGCCTGCTGCCGTCCCGGCTGTCTGGACCCACTTCCCCGCAGCCTGTGACAGCAATTGTTCACTTGCTCTGTGGATCTGGAAGCATTTTAGCTGGGTAGGGGGAGCCCTGCTTTGTGTTCTGAGACACTGCAGAATGTTCATTCTAACCTACGAGCTCTCAGGGACAATTAGGAATGTAAATCTTTTATAGATCCTGCTAATATTTCTCTCTCAAAATAGTCTCTAAAATACAACTGTAGCGAGAAGCTCTATGTGCCCCCTAGCTGGGCTGGAGCCTGTGTTGCTGTACAGAGCATCTCCATGAGCAGAAAGAAAGTCTCGCTCTTAGTGGATCACAAACACACAGTTTGCATTTTCTCCTGGGGTCTCCCTCCAGGTGGACCTGGGGTTCTCTCTCTGGCCTTGCTCTATCTTCTCCTTCTCCAGGATCTCCGGGGCATTTCCTGTCTTTCTCCACCCCAGGTGCTGGCTCTATCTGGAAGACCATAGCAGATTTTTGAGGCTTTAACAATTCCAGCTTTTTGACTGGGCAGAAACTCTAAGAAAAGACACTGTCTTGCTATTAGTAAACGTTTTTCATAGCTTAATAAACTTGATCAATATCTCACTCTTCTAAAGGAATCTCTGGGTGGTTAACACAGTATTGCCAAATAGCCTCTCCCTACAAACGGTGTGGAAGGAAAGGAGCCAGCAGAGGTGGGGGTTGGCCCTCCTCTCCCCCTTCGGAGGTACAGATGGGGTGATTCTGCACAGGTACCTGCAGCCTCCAAGGCCGGCAGTCGCTGGGGTTCTCCTGCTTTGTCTAGCAAAGAGTTCTGATGTCGGGGTATTTATTACCAAAGGAAAAGGTAGTGCGTGCCCGTGAAATCTGAAACCTGGGCTGACAACCTCTGAGACAAAAGTCCATGGTAACAGGTTCAAAGGACGGGATGGGAAACTCAGGCCAGACACAGGGCAAGACTTGTTTGTTTGAAGAGGCAGGAGAGTTGCAGGAAGGGTCACCTTTTATTAGCTGCACTTACATTCCTCAGGCAAGTCCTCCAGTTTCTCAGTGAGTTCTTAGAAAATGGGGGTGGGAATGGAGCATCCCTAATTTAAAGGTCTGTCACCAGCGGCTGTCACCAGTCTCCACTCTGACCTTGTTTATACAGCCAGCCCTTCAACTGGTCCTTAGCCTCGTGTGGCTTCAGTCCCCAGTCACAGAGACGTGGGGCTCAGATCCCGTAGCCGAGGCTCAGCGAGCATCACCGCTAGGCCCTGTTGCCTTGGACAGATTTCAGCAGCAAGTACAGTTGGTGTGAAAAACACAGAGGGACCCTGAGCTAAGGTTAAGAAACAGGAGGGGAAAATGCCTGGAAACATTCTTCATTTGTCACAAATTGGCCCTTGGTGTAGAGCAGTGTGTTATACTCCATGGATTTGTAATACAGCCTCGAAGGTCATGGTCAACAATTTCTGGAGCATTTAGGGGAAATAATGAAGCGCTTGAAGTCTACTTCTAAGGTCTGCCCTGAGTCTGCTGTCAGCAGTTTCTAGAACAGTGACAGATATGCAAATCAAAAGCACGGTTCAAATTATTTGGAAACTTTATGTAACAGGGAAGAGCCAATTCTGACTCCATGTTGGACCTGTTTCTTTCACTTTAATCTTTGCTTCCCGTTGCTTTTGTTCACTGAAAGGATACTGTCTATACCTAATGGCCTGCTCGGGGAACCCTGCCCCTCGGCCTGAATATTAAGCCAAAGTGCCTTTGTTCAGGGAAACATCTGGACCCTGTCCACCTGTGAATGGCAGCAAGACAGAAGAAATTTGCAAGACTTATGACCTTTTTACTTTACTTCCCCACCTCGTCCCCCTCACTGTTCTATAAAAGAAACTGGCATCCAAACCCCGATAAGATGGTTCTTTTGAGACGCTGGTCTACCTCTTCTCGGTCTGCCAGCTTTCCGAATAAAGTCGTATTCCTTGCCTCAACAGATCGTCTCCCGATTCATTGGCCTGTCGTGCAGTGAGCTTGGATTCGGTAACATTTATATACACATCTCTCTATGAATAGATGCTAGAATGAAAATTCCTGACTTGTCAGGTAAACCGATGATGCAAGAAGGGAGTAAGTAGCCAAGAATAAAAATCAGGACTTTGTCTCCCTGCTTGGGAAATAGGATCTCTCACTTCACGAAGAACGCAGAAATCAATCTGTAGGTAAGTTTTTCTTTGGGTGTTGATTTCGATATCAGTATCAGCCTCAAGCTATGAGACCTTTTATCCTCGCTCTGAACCACACAGAGTGTCTTTTTCCTTCCAATATCTCCCTCCAACTAAGCAATTTCTTCTTGTATGTGCACGCGTGTGGGCAAGCCCACACACATCCTATAATATCCTCCCAGTTCTAACTAGAGAGACTATATAAAATTCTTTCATATCTTTACAATATAGTAGGTGCGTAAGGATATTCTCTGAATGATACAGTGAATGGATGAGAAAAATAAATGAGTGAATGTAAAAAAAAGTGAAGGATGAAAAGAAGGAAGGAATAGAGGGAGGAAAGGGAAAGAGAGAGAAATGAGGGAGGGAGGAAGGGAGGGAGGAAGAATTAGTGCCCACATTGATTAACGAATTGGTTTCAGAAGGCCAAAGAGTAATTTCATCTTTCAGACCACCTAGTCACTGGGATTACACATCCCTTACAAAATGTAGTTAACATGTGTGGGCACCTGTTCCCTAGAACTGCCCCGGGAACAGTTGGATCTGATTTCCCCGTGGTCCCCTGACAGCTGGCAAGGGCCAAATGCTCATGGACACCTCTGGCCAGGCCGGCCACCCCACAGGAGGAGGTGAAAGGTCCCTTGTGCCTTGACTAATTGTAAGATGCATGACTGGCCCAACATTTTCTTTTTCATGCCCAGATCCCTATTTTGAAAAAAAAAAAAAAAAGATTCACAACTGTGTCCACATACTCCTTTTTCATGATGTTACTTCCTGCACATGGCTTTCAGCATAACTTTATGAGCAGAGAAGAAGGCCTGATAACTTCAAAACGTGGAAATTGCCTGCATTTTAGGGACCCTATAGCTGACCTGGCGTCATTTATCTTTGTCTTTTCTTATTAAAAACCAAGCAGCAGCAACTATAGCAACAGAACACTTCTCCCTGCTTAATCTGGAGTCCCAAAACACAAAAAATGATGGAGCCCCTGTAGTCACTGAGAGGGTCCCGCGTCCCCCCAGCACAGCAGATCTGCTGTGTTAACCCTGGCCTGTCTGTCCACAACTCACAACTTAGCTGCCTAGTTCTTGTTCAGAATTTCATCTGATCAACATAGCAACCAATTATAAAGTGTCGTTTGTGGAATGTTAAATCCGGATTAAATCTGTAGAGGGCTTTACTTTTGTTCTGTTTTCCATAATAAAAGATCAAGACACAAGATGCAGGGTGAGAAAGGGTTACAGAGCCTCAGACGATTCTGCCTGAGTGTGATTGTACTAAGTTCTTCATGCAAACATTGATTGAATTGTCATAACAGCCCTATGGAAGGGGCTCTGTTTTTAGCTCCATTTTACAGTTCAGAAGTTAATTTCCTTGCCCATGTTTACCTAATTAGTAAGTGACATTGTTAGGTCTGATGGCTCCTATGTTCATGCCTGATCTGCTGTAACTTGCTGCCTTCCTAGAGCAAACCTAAATTTTTGCCCGGACTCCGTGGCACCAGGGACTGGATTCCACATGGAAATCTGTTCAAGATGTACCTGCTTCCTTTGCTAGGGTGACAGAAGGCCCTGGCAAAGAGTTTGCTGGAGAACCCTGACTATTAGCTCCTGCAGGCAGGATTCTTTGCTTGCCTAGAGCCTAACATGACACTGTACATGCAGAAGGAGTTCCAAAAGTGTGTTGGAGGAATGAATGAATGAATGAACAAATATGGCAACACATAACATAAACTAGTGTGGGTTCCATCCTGGCCAGTTAGGGTTTTTTGCTCCCACCATCCAAGACACAAAATATTAAATTTGCCAGCTCTCAATTACAGTAAACTGAAAGCTAGGGAAGAAGGGTAGTGTTGACCTCACCCTGTACACATCTAGGAAATCTCCACTTACACAGAACCACTTGGAAGTTCCTGCTCTGACAGGAAGTGACCTGGGAGAGGAGACAAACTGGGGAATGGTATGAGCCAGCCCAGCTCCATACCCCCTGCACTTCCCACTCCCGTGGGTACCAGCACCGAGGTACTTTCCTAAGCCCTCTTGACAGTCATTCTTGGTCTCCTGAGAAACCAGGCTCACCACACTTACCATAGCAGCTCTGTGCACATACTGCCTGAGCATCATGTATGTAAATATCAAAAGAAAAAGGAAATCGCTTTGTCCAGGCTGTTCTGTGGTTGTTCTACTGTAAAGAGGAAGCAATGCAATAGGGGTCTGTCATAGTACGAATCATTAGAATAGCAATGAAGAATCAAGAGATGAACACATCCAATAGTTAGTTATACCCTTGAGAAAGACCTAGAGATAGTTCTTGACCAGTAATAAAGTATGAGTCAATAATGGTATAGTGTTATGAAAAGAAGGAGTCAAGCATCACCATATATTAACATGAAAACAGGTTTATATGTTATGATATTTGGCATGTTTATCAGGCCTTTGTTATAAAACTGTGTCCAGTTTTAGTCTCCAAAATTTAAGGGCACTGTTGCAAAGCTAGCTCACAGAGAGGCTAACAAAATGGTCGAGTGTTTGGAAAGCAAGATAAATGGTGTAACTGTGTTTGTCTTCATTTTATGAGTAAAAAAATTTAGGGCTTTTTAGTTTGGAGAAAAGAATGTTGTTGGACAATTATAAATCATTGTTTCCTTATTCTTTAGAAAAACAGAAATTGAAAAATGTACTTAGATTTCTGGGTGCTTAGGTCATTCTCTGGACATTAATTGTTAATAAGCAGGGTTCAAAGTTCTTGCATGTTTAACCAGAATAGGTTTACGGATCCATGGACATGTTTTTGACACTTGTTTCTCATGGTGAGAACAAGGAAGTTCTGGAGGCTCAGTAATATCTCTGTTGAGACATCCAACATTGGGAACCTTTGGTACCTTTCTTATTTAAGGAGACTATGATATTCTCATGAATATACTTACTGTCTTCTCACGCTTTCTTACAGCCATTCAATAACACTTAACTGTCAACCAGGCTCCGGGAAGAGTTCCAAGGTATGAGAAGCATTCACACCATAAATGTCATCAAGATACACAGTCCTGGGTGGCCTGCTGGAAGGAGCCCAGACTGACACAGGTGTGCATTCTAGTTCTGTCTCATCTTATTAGCTGCACGGGCTCGGGCAAGACACTACTTTTCAGTGAGCATTGGCTTCCTCCAGTGCAAAATTAGAATAATCAACTGCTTGGCAATAAAGACAGAAAGTGGCCATTTATGTGACAGCTCTCTAATCAGTAAGTCACTGTTCAACCTTAAGGGACTCTACAAGGCCAAGGTGATGAGTCAGAAGTTAGAGCAGGGGACAAAGGGAAGATGAACTGGGGAATGACTTCTCCACGTAGATGTGAGTTGAATGACACCCCAGCACTGAATAGTTACCTAAGGGCAGTGTCCAGGGAATCTACCCTAGACATCATTTTCCTTTCAAGGATATTAAGCAAGAATGCCTAGACCTTTTTGAATCAATGCCAATTTAGACCTGACTGTTTAATTCTGAAACACAATATCAAAGATTACAGTTGGAGGCGAGGAAGGGAAAATTTATGCTACCATGAATGCTATCATCTAGAAGTTACTTCGATAGTGGGAGAGGGTTGAGAAATGTGATATTTCTGCTTAAAATAGTCAAAATACTGATTGTTATGAAAACAACCATTTACTTTCAAGTTTTAAGTCACTTCTAGAGGGAAAATATCTAAATATCTACATTATTTTCACAAATAAAAATGTTGTTAAGTGGAAACTGAATGAGCTTGGAGTGAGCTGGAAAGCAATAGGTTTTGATTTGCCAGTGGGTCTCTCTCCATCATTTATCCTGGAAAGAACATGAGGCTTGTTCTGGTCTGCTATGGCTGTTCTGATCACGCAGGGCTCATGTATAAATCAATGCCAGTCTTGGGTGTAAGCACTCATTCTTTACCCCAGGGAGGTAGCAGAGAAGTTCAACAAGCAGAACAAAGTTTAATGTCACAAAAGAGGGAATATGTCTCATAACAACAAAGAAACAGAGATAGTCAACAAAGAGAGGAGGTTGGTCCTTGGATTTTAGAAAGGCTGTTTCTGTAGAAGGGTGGGGCTTCCCCTTCACTGAGGGTGCAGCCAGCTAAGAGTCAACAGAAGTGGGAACTTGTTACTGAATTCTGGTTCGGCTTTTCTCTGCTCAAAAGCCAATAATTTGAGAGGCAAGTGTCAGTAGAAAGGAAAGATGCTTTAATCAGGACAGCCAGCAGTCTGGGGAGAAGGTGGACTTGTGTCCTGAGACCAACTCTGAAGACTCTGTTCAGTCATGACAGTTTTTAAAGCAGAAAAAGGGGGAAGAATCTCAGCGAATCATGGAGGCAGGAGGTTGGGTTCTGCATCCTTCTCCATTGTGTGCAGACTGGCTGACTCTCTCTTCAGATGTTATCTTATTGCACGATTGCTAAGGGGGCTGTTAGGGGTAGAGAGCTAGTCATTCTGAAACTACTTAATTCTTCATTCGTACTTCTTTTTATCTAGGAAAAGAATCAACAGATTAGGCAAGGCATGGTGTGTATTCAGGAGAGCATAAGTCAGGAGTTCGGTTAAATTGTCTAGTGATCTCATTCCTCTAATTAGGTTCTTTTAAGGTTAGAAGGGAACAGAAAGGGGCAAACAGGAAAGGGGCAAAAGAGCTGCTTTCAAACGCAAACACAGAGTCACACAGCATGTGTTTCCAGCAGCTTCTGATTGAGGAAGAGCAACAGCCTTCGTAAATCATCTTATGTCTCTGAGACAAAAAGAACAAAAAGGTAGCTCAAGGTATAAGGCTACCTCGGCCGCTTTAAGGGAGGGGTCTCTTCAAAGCTTAATTTGACCCCAACGAAAGTCCATTACATACCTCGTACCTGCAGACGACATGTCTACTCAGATTCCCTGGGAGCCTGCCTCCAAAAAACAAAAATCACTCCGTTTACAAACTTGGGGTTTCACAGCTTTCTACTCGCAGTCTCAGCTTGCCAGTTGCCCCAGGACCATGTGATTCCGATGTCACCGTACAACAGGGCGCTTTGAGTCACAGCCCTGACGCTGCAGAATTGCTTCTGCTTCTTTGGGAATGAAGACTTTTCCGGGCCTGTGAAAAAGATTCTTGGGAATTGTTCAACACTGAGTCTAAGTTTGGAAGGATGGGAAAAGAGAGAAGAGAAGGCCCAAGAGCTTGCCAATTTCTCCTTGACACGATCATAAAGTAAAGTTCAAGTGGTATCATTCCACGCTAATCAAAATAATGAGGTAAGAAAATGAAGATGAAATGGCTTCACTCTAAGTACCCATTATCTGATGCCAATTGACAAAGAAATGCTTAGGAAATTGGAAGTGCGTGTAGCAGTCACGTGCTGGGAGCCTGAAGTCAATATGGTCATTGTGATTCATTTCAAGGTCAAGGTTTCCTGAGTGGAGGGATTTGAAAAGACACAATTACAGTCCTTATTAGTGAGTGTTGAAAATGATGCTGGAAACAAGTCTTTGTGTAAAGCTCCCATAAGGTGAGCAGATCAGTGGTTTAATACTATTTACCGCAGTATTTTAAATTAAGACCAAATGCCAGTAAACAATGTGTGTCCTTTTCTATGGGAATTTTTCTCTCAAATAGTTCTGTCAGTATGAGATTGAATTTCAGATCTACCTAGAGAGCTGCTATATGAGAAATGAACAACCTGATCTTTGAAGGATTTAGTTTCACCCAAGATACCCTGACGTTTTCTTTGTCTACATACGGTATCTCTCTCAATTTAATGTGGTTAATGATTGGGAATGTCAGAAGCCACATGACGCTCGAAGGCACATTTTCACTTCATCTGCCTTTCTGACACGTTTAGTTTAACTTAATCAGGGGGTTGAAGCTAATTTCCTGAAGCAGTTTCCAGGGTCCTTGTGCAAAGAAGGGAAAACTGTTCCCATTCTTTTAGGACATATGGTTGTTATTATGCAAAAATTCCCTTGTGCCATTCGGGCACACACATTCCCTCCCTCCCCCCCACTCCTATGGAACACACTTAACCACTGTATTTCGATGCACTCTTTTCCCAAGGCTTTCTGGTCCAAGTGTCAACCCAGTCCACCCCTGAGCTCAGCATCCCAGCCTTCGCCCAGCCCTCACCCACTTGAGGCGGCTTGGAGGGTCACTGCCTTACCAGGGAGCACAGAGGGCCATCTCAGAGCAGAATCATTTAGGCAGGAGTGGGGACCTGGGTGCCTTCAGAAAGTCACCCACCTGGGTCTTGCTGTGGTCGTGGTGGGCGCTCTGGGACCACTGCCTGGGTCTGAGTCCTCTGCTTCTATGGCTGATAAACTCTGTGGCCTCAGGCAAGTTACTTACCATCTTCCAAGCCTCCAGTGTTCCCATCTGTGAAATAAGCACCCATCTCTTAGAGCTACTGTGAAGGTCAAGTGAGATAACACATGTAATACATTTAGCAAAGCAATTGGCATGGAGGACGTAATTAATAAGTAGTAACTCCATTCCTTGCCTGCCAAATGGAAATGAAATACAATGGTGCCCTCAAAGGCAGCCGTGAAGATGAGGGCAGTTGAGGTGTGCGCATCACGGTGTACCGAGGGCGCTCTAAGCACACAATGTATGTTGCCAGTAACGGTTGCTTGCTGCCATCTTTGGTGTCTGTATCATAGATACAGTGGCCTTGGCTGTCCTGGCTCCTTGTCTCATAGGAGAGCTAAGGCATGATCCCAGGGAGGACTTGGGTGCCCAGGAGGTGACAGGGGGGTACCCCAGCCTTCTGGTGTGGACAGAACCTTACAGAAGACATCACTTTCTGGGTCTAGGCTCACGACAGAGACGCATTGTGAGAGGATAGGGTGGTCATGGAAACTGCGACAGGCCAAGGGGAGTCAAGGAGACCTGCTGTCCTGGGTCATTGCCAGTAGTCATTGCTGGTGAAAGAAATCAGACCTCACCTTTAATTCTCGCTAACATCTGTCAGTGTCCATCTGATAGGATTGAGTGAGCTAGAGCAAGCATTTTTTTTAAAAAAAAAAAGGGAGAAGAGGCTCTTTGGCAACTGTGGTGGTCAAAGAAAGTGGTACCAACTGACCCTCCAATATCTCCTCTTGGGACGAATGTGGCTGGACCAGATGTAGGTCTCAGGCTCCAACTGGACCATGGTTTGACCAAGGCCCTGGGCCTCCCTCTGCCAAGTTCTAGTCCAAAGAAGGTCGGAGGAGCTGGGCTGGGTCTCAGGGCTCATCTGAAGGGCATGGGCATAGTGTCATATGTGGACCCTGAGAGTAGCAAGTTATCGCTAACAGTAAATTAGGAAATGAAATACCTCAACTCCTAACCTTGAATGTAGTTAGCATGACCCTCACTTTACCTTTCTTCACGGTGAGATAATCCCACCAGTTCTTTAAGGAACTTCTCAAGGGCAGGCAGATCCCTGCTCCATTGCAGATCCCTTCCCCAAACCCCAGGGATATAGGAGGAAACAGTCCTGAGGCGATGCATCATATCTCATACCTGAGACCCTGGGGCAGGTTTCAGGAGCCTGGGACCCGAAGGACCAGAGGACACAGTGTTTAGTGCTATTGAGGAGTCCATGGCTTTCTCCACGTGGCAAGGTCAGCCACCAGGTTCATAGATACAGAGCGTCAATCATTAGACCAGAGAGAAGGCCCAGAGGCCAGGAATGGGGCAGACCAGGGAAGCAGAACCTTAGGGAAGAACCCAACTCAGAGCTGGCAGACATTGAGAGGACCCCAGCCATGGGGTCTCCTCCCCGCCTTCTGCTGGGGCGGAGAATGTTAATCTTTCACACGTGCACCACAGCTCGCAGCGCTACAGGCATGGAGCATCCTCGGGCTCTTTGACTCCCCTCCCCACCCCCTCCAAAGACTCGGTGAATATGGCCACGCAGGGCAGCCAGCATGACCACATCAGACAATGATTTGTTTCAGCCAGAGTTTGAAAAAAGGGAAATAGTGTGCTGGTTTTAATAATTGTCCAAAGAATGCGTGACTGCAGGGAGCTCTTTGTGAGTGTGAGATTTGGGGTTCTGAATATTTGGACATATTCCCTGCCAAGCCACAATACCCCTTGGACAATTCTTGGTGACTCTATGCTTGAGTAAATCCAAGGTGAAGGTGGAGACCTCTCAGACAGGGACCCTGGACCTCTGCTGGCATGGTCCTCCAAAAAGTCCTGACCGAATGAATGAATGAAGACTGAAGGGAGAATAACAGGGCTGCCAGTTCTGATCTGGCTGTGCCTAAAAACGGGGTTTAAACCAAAGCAGAAGGTAGAACACTCTTCCCATGCCGCCCATCAGCATGGTGTTTGTTGGCCCTGGGTGTGAGGGAGGATGTACCAGCTAGGGAACTTGATCACCTGAAAGGTTCATTCAAACTCTAAGATTCTGTGACCTATCAATTGAAGAGTGTCATCAGAACCCACTCATGTTCTTGTTTCTCTGAGCTTAGCCCCTGGGACTCCACTCTTTTGTAGACCTTTGGACTAAGTATTCCTGCCACGAATTTGCTTGTGTTCCCTGTTTGTTTCCTACATTGGGACACAGAGTCTGGCTTCATTCCTAGTCTCTTGTTTGGTCTGAAGTCTTGGTCTTTTGTTCAAGACTCTTAGGAAGAGCCATACCCATTTTATGTGGACCTGCCTCTCAGTTTAATTGCTAATCTGTGCACCTGTACTTACCGAGCTGACAGTTTCTCGGAGTCAAAGATCTGGTGCAACTAAATGCCCACTACCCCATGGTTTCTTCAGGGGCCCTCTGTAGAACACCTAATACTTTCTGGAGACTCCAAGATAATGGGCAGCCTCTGTTTTACCTTAAAGAGGTCAGGGAAGCGATACTCTAGCTCAAAACTGTGGCATATACCCTGAGCTCAGCCATTCAGACCAGGGTAGGGAAACACAGAGCAAGCTGGTCACCACCACCTCCTCCTCTGCTCATGGAAGACATTTCCAATCGATCCCAGAACATTTTCTCACTGAGCACAGATGTGTTCTCACATCACCATTAGATTGGAGCTGAGAATCAAGTTGAAACCTGTCTGGTTTCCTGCCCCTTCCACGGGCCTAGACATAAAACGTGTTATAGCTGTGCAGGAACTTTCCCGTTGTGGCAGCTGTGTCATGATGTGATTGTTGGTTTTCCCTCAGCTCTGCCCAGTCCCTAAAGAAATGAGACTACATTGCACAAAATACCCTGCTGAGATTTCATACAAAGCCACAACAGATCCCTCTGTTGATAGGTCCCAAGTTCACAGTCAAGGGAACAACACACAATGTAATGAAGATGTTGCTCTCAGTCAGGTGACCTTTGGCATCCTCCAAATGCAGAAGAAAGAAGCCTGCAGAGACAGAAGCCCGCAGTGGTCACTGTTTTCCCATAATGAAAACAGTGTCCTTGGGCCTGGTGTCCGTGAGGAGCTATTGCTAGTTTGATTATATAAATAACCATTAGGGGTTACCTATCCGGACAGAGGTACCTGGAGGAAACTTTCTAGAAGGGCTCCTGTTTGGTAAAATTACTGGTAGAGTTTTACCATTAGAAACCACGAGACGGGAAGAGTAAGTAAAGAAACTGTCACACAAATACAAATGTGGAAAATGAATCATTAGGCAAAAATGTGTATTCCTTAAAATGGAACATGGAATAAAACTATAATCAAGTAAAAAAAACTGTTCAAATAGAAGGGCCCCTAATAAGTGACCTTTACTGTTGTTAGTCTGGAGAGCAAAGGTTTACCGGAAAATTTCCAATTAGGTTGAAATTTTAATGCTGTAACATGGTGTGAGTTGCAAGTTGAGATTCTCATACATGTTTTCCTACTGGACAACTTGAGGATAAGCTTCTGTGGTGTTGTGATTTATAATAAGAAATACTTATTTGGTCTTTATCCAGATGTGGGCATAGAGATCCTATAACTTTTTGTTATGTTAATGAAACTTGTGGAAAACCTGTAGGTCACATAAGGATGGAGGCTGGTTGCCAGGGGAGCAAACCCCCTGGTAAGAGGTTTGGAACTTTCAGTCCCACTACCACCACCCCCATCCCCAGGGAAGGGAGAAGGGCTCAAGGTTAAGTTCAACTGCCAATGGCCAACGATTTAATCAATCATGCCTATGTAATGAAACCTCCAGGAGAGTGGTGCTGGGAGAGGGCATGGACGTTTCTCACTGCTTCCCCATGCCTTGCCCTGTGCATCTCCTCCACCTGGCTCTTCCTGAATTATACCCTTTTATAATAAGCCAGCTAGCTAGTAAGTAAGATGTTTCCCTGAGTTCTGTGAGCTGCTCTGACAAAGTAATCAAACCTGGGGAGGGGACTGTGGGAACCTCCAATCTATAGCCAGTAGGTCAGAGGCACAGGTGACAACCTGGACTCGAGATGGGTGTCTGAAGTGGGACTGAGCTCTTAACCTGTGGGATCTGACATCATCTCCAGGTAGATAGCGTCAGAATTGAGTCGAATTGTCGGACCCCCAGCTGGTGCTGGAGAATTGCTTGGTGATGTGAGGATAAAACGTGCACTGGAGTTAGTGTCAGAATCACCGCCTCGCAGCCTTGCAGCCCCTCTGTTCTTCGTTATCACACAGATATCAAAAAGGATTCAATCTGTAAGAATCAGCACCTTTTTCTCTTGTTCCCTTTCTCTGGCGGCTCCAGAGCCACCTGTTTTACACTGAGGGCTTCTTTACACACCTTTATACGCGCATCTTCTGCCGACTTGCTTGTGTCAATAGATCTCACCTTCTAAATAATCCTTCCCATGTGTAGACCCAGAACGAAGAATGTCAGGAGAGGTCCGTGATGGGCTCCGCCTCCCAGAGCTGTGACTGTGTTCAGGAACACTTCTCCATTGAAAGCTGTCTCTGCAGGGAACTGGAAGCAGGAAGTTACCCTTTTATGCTTTGGTTTTCTGTGCTATAGTACTACTGAACATATAAGCTCTTTTGGTGTTTAAAGTCCTTTGTGGGATCATATAGAATGGTAATTTTGATTATTAAGAAAAACAAGAATAATTATGAAGGTGGCAGGGCGCCGCAGTCAGAAGAAATGTGTGTGGGAGCAGCCCTGGTCGGAGGGAGCACAGAACCGGTCCACATGGCTGGAACCCAAGATGCCCAGGATGGTGGAGGGAGGTGAGGCTGCAAGGGACCCAGTCTGCCCTGCATCATAACAGACACATTTTATTAAGCATCTATCCCATGCATGATTTCATCTAATCTCTCTAGCATTCCTTGGAATTAGGTATCCTTGTTCTCTTTTTACAGATAAAAATGGAAGCTTAGGGAAGATAATAGCCTTGTTTAAGAGCCTATTATGAGCACAAAGGGAAACTTGGAATCTAAAGCAGGTCTACCTGGTCTCTTGGCCCATGCACTTCCATACATGGGCAAAGAAATATATCTGGAGATATGCATGCTAAAAAATGAACACATGCATACGTGGGGGGTTTAATATACATCCATATATTCTTTGACACTTCTTCCTTCAAGAGGTGAAGCCTAGCTCCCCACCCTTGGATGCGAGCTTGTTCCTTGCTCTCCTGGATCACCCACCCAGGGAAGTTAGCTGCCGAGTCATGAAGACACTTCAGCAGCTGCAGGGCGAGATCCATGTGTGCAGGAGCTAAGGGTCCAGCAAGCAAACAGGAAGGAGCCGAGGGTGGCAGCCCAGAGCCACATCAGTAAGCTTGGAAGTGGATCATGCAGCCCCAGTTGAGCTCTCAGATGGCGGTAGATTTAACCACCATCCTGACAGCACCCTCAAGCCAGAACCTCCCACTAAGCTGCTGCAGGATTCCTGATACACAGAAACTGAGAGCTAATAAAGGCTTATTGTTTTAAGCCACGTGGTTTGGGGGTCACTGGTACACAGCAATAGAAAATGAATACAGCATGAGTGACCCAGGAAACACAGACGCGTATAAGGTAAGAAGTGTAACCCTACTCCTTTTGTCTTCCTCTGCATCTCCCACAGAGGTAACCAGATAACGGTCTAGTATACACCCTTCCAGTCCATTCTGCCTCCAGTTAAGGACTTAGGGGCTAAAGAAGGTTGTGGAAGTTTGCAGAAACTACTGAGTCTCTGAGACAGAGGAGTGATGTGATGAGACTTGCAGTAGACAATATCACCCTGTAGCCTCAGGAGGAGAGATTAAAGTGGGTAAGATGAGAGGCAGCCTCAGTGATAGAGATGGAAAATGAGACGGTGATGGTAAGGATGGAAAGATGCAGAACCGAAAGGCAACGTCTAGAAATACTTAGAGGGGGAATTCACAGGACCTATCACACCTCACCCCTACCATCCACTTCTTCCTGCACCAGGAGGATGAGGCACGTGAAGCGGGTTCAGGAATCATTTGCTCACCTGAATGAGTCTGACTTTGGTGAAGACCAACGACAACCCATGTGACCATTAAATTTTACAGATATGTAGCCTGGAGAGGTGGTAGGAGAGTCCCCAGTTCTGTAGATGGGTAAATACAGACCTCGGCCCCCACACCCGAACCAATCAGGGCGCAGGGTTAACCTAGGCCTCTATCAGTCTGCCAGGTTCTGTGCTAAGAGCCCTACAAGCATCTCACAGTTCCTCAACGTTCCTGTGTGGCAGGAACCTTCATGATGCTCACGTTACAAATTAGAACGGGGGTCTGTACACTACAGTCTGTGGGCCAAATCCAGCAGCTGTCTGTTTTGGGAAAGAGCGTGTTTGGGGAACACAGCCATGCTTGTTCATTTATACATTGTCCGTGGCTGCTTTCGTGCTACAGTGGCCGGGGTGCGTAGTTGCTATGGAGACCTTATGGCCAGTTATTAAACCCATCAGTTTATTAAAGTAAAATCTACTGGCTATTTAGTCAATGCATGGACTGTCCATGTCAAACAATAATTCTGACATTTTAAAATAAATTTAATAGCTAAGTTGATCAAATCAATGTTATCCTGTAGACAGGTTGCCTCAATTTTCTCCACCGTGTTAGAAATATGTGAAGTCCTGAGGAAACTTGGACGAGTCCAAACACGTCGGAGGAATTGCCTGGTAGTGTTGTCAGGGTGGGATTCTCAGCCCCAGAAACAGAGCAGTGACACCTGTCGTGGAGCCATGGAGGCTTTGGGCAAAGACGCACCTGAGCTTGACCCCGGCTCTGCCACGCAGTGCCTGGGTGACTTCGGGCAAATCGCTTAAACTCTCTGTCCTCAGTGTCCCCATCTGTAAAATAGGGTTGATAACACCAAGGTCACTGCATTATGAACATTAAATAAAATTATTAATGTAAATGAAATGCGAGGTGCAGTTGACAGGAAAATCTGCCCAACTGTCAACTCTGATTCGTCCCCGACCACTACAAACATGGCAATGGACTTGAAGGAGCAGATGCCACGAGGTCCTGGGGTTGCCACCAGCTGGAAAGGCCAGGTGACTCCCAAGCAGAGAGCCGTGGAAACACGTCATGTCCACATGTGTGCGCTCGGGGTCTGTTTAGCAGGCAGGCCAAAGCTAGAATGCCATGAGGAAGCAGGTTCCCAAACAAACTCAGATTCCCATGGAAAGGAATGGAGAGTTCAGGGGGTTTAGCTTCTTGGGCTGCTGTCCCCTCCCGGGCTGTGCCTGTGCTGGTTTTCCTGTGCACTTGCCTCCTGTTGACCTGCTCCCAGAGGCCTTGGTAGGCCTGCTTTGCTGGGCTTCAGTGCAACCTTCCCTGACCCCAGGGTCATCTGAGGTGTCACCACGGAGACTGCCAGACCTCCACGGAGTTGGTGTCTTCCGTACTCATTTCAGGCTGTTAGCATCCAGCCCAGACACCCATAGGTTCCCAAGAAGTCCCCTCATTTAAATTTAAGGAATATATTTAGCAGATAGACTTTATTTCATGGGTGGATATTTTGGGGTGAAGCTGTCTCCATAATGCTGAAAAGGTACAAGTGACATTCAAACTAGTTTTTCAGCGTCAGCTATATCTGACTTCTAGTTTGAGTCTAGTGCACTTGCGGCCAATTACAGATTACCAAAAGCAAAGAGACAGCAAGCCCATGACTTCTGCAACTGCCTGTCAGCAACTCCATAAATGGGGATCTCTTTACTCTTATAGCCTCTTTTCAAAATAATCACCGGTGGGATAGTTATTTGGATTCACAGCTTGCATCACCTTCCGTTGGTAGGCAGGTCCCAGCACTTAATAAGCACGTGATCTTACAGGGATGATAAGACACAAAATGGATGCAGAGCGATATAGGTTAGAGGGTTACACTGATTATAACCAGCGGCCTGAACGGCTGACCTGGGCGAGCAGAGGCATGGTCTGTGCTCGGAACATTCTCCAAAGGAGGTCAGTGTGTCTCCGTGTCTGTTTTCACTGGATGAGGCACAGGTAATTGGTTTGATCAGCTCCCCAGTGATTTGGAGGCCAGCACACCCCAGTGGAGCAAAGTATTACATTAGATGAAATTAAAGGTCAAGTTGCCTCGGGAACACAGAGCTTGAGACCATCCTCTCTAAAACGGGGTGAAGAATAAGAGTTGCTCTAACCAGCTCAGGGCTGCCATGATGGTCAAGATGTGCATGACGTTGGAGTGTGAATGGAGGAGACGTGGAAGGCGGAGCTGAGAAAACCACAGGTGTCTACACTTTCCTGCAACAAATCAAGACACAACGCATAGTTTTGGGCCACAAGACAGAGATGAAACCTCGGCTCCCAGCTGCTTTCTATGGGATCACTTTGAAAGGCTAGATGAAATTCTCAAATTGCAAGTCCAGGCTTCTGCTCTACCCCGTGGGTTTCTTTTCTTCTAACATCAAGCTGGCGTGCTGCGGGATTGAGAACGTCAGGGCCTGCGGACATAGGCCCCCTCGTTTCAGTTCCTGGCATCTTTGTTTTGTACTTACTCACTGAAGACAGGCTCTTCCTTCCTGGCTGGAGGAAACCCTTTGCTTCTCTTCCTCCTGCCCTGCGCTGCCACCTACCCCATCCCAGCCACTGTGCTTCCTCATTCCCCAGTGTCACTCCCTCTCCATCTGGCACTACCCCTGCCTGGCCCCTCTCTCCTGACCCCCTTCCCTGGTCAGCCATCCAGGTCTTGTCCCCCTCTTCAGTCTCTGATCACTTCGTCTGCATGCTCTGCTCCCTCCCTCCCCTCTTTCTTCTTGCCTGACCAACTTATCAATCAAATATACAAAGATCCATTGAGTTCTTCTTTTTAATTTTTATTTTATATCGGAGTATAGTTGACTTACAATGTTGTGTTAGTTTCAAGCGTACAGCACAGTGATTCAGTTCTACATATACATAGATACATTCTTTTTCAGATTCTTTTCCCATACAGGTTATTATAGAATATTGAGTAGAGTTCCCTGTGCTACACAGTAGGTCCTTGTTGATAATCTGTTTTATATATCGTAGTGTGTATATGTTACTCCTTAACTCCTAATTTATCACTCCCCCTCACCTTTCCCCTTTGGTGACCAAAGCTTGTTTTCTATATTTGTGAGTCTATTTCCGTTTTGTAAACAGGTTCATTTGTATTATCTTTTTAGATTCCACATATGAGTGATATCGTATGGTATTTGTCTTTCTGTGTCTGACTTACTTCACTCAGCATGATCATCTCTAGGTCCATCCACATTGCTGCAAATGGCATTATTTCGTTCTTTTTTATGGCTGAGGAATATTCTGTGGTGTATACGTACCACATCTTCTTTATCCATTGAGTTCTTATGTGTCAGACACTTGGGCTGGGATGAACAATACATGAAAAAATGCAAAGAGAAGGTCAAATGTGGAATACAACTGGATTTCAGAGGAGGGAGAGGTCATTTCTGGTTGTGAGGGGTCAGGGAGGCTTCTTTTACGAAAAGACTTTGATCTCTGGTAATCCTAGGGATCACATTGTCTATTGTGTCACTTGTACTTTTTATACTTGTTATTCTGGGGGCTGCCCTCCCTTTGTACCCGCCTTCTCCAATAGACCGTAAGTACCAAGAGGTCAGAAACCACATCTTATTTATGCCAGTGCTCCTGCTTCTAGCACAGCTGGCACCTGGAGGATGCCCAGTAAATGCAGGTTGAGGTGAGTCAATCCCAGTGGTCCTTCCCTCATGACTTAGTTTCGTGCACCCTGTCCTTTTCTTCCCTACACCCTCCATTAGGAAATGCACCAATTCCCGGCAACAGCTCTCATTTCTGGATGTGTGATGTTCAGGCCACATCTCTGTTGCAGTCCCAGAGGACCTGTCCAGCAAGCGCACATGTGCTCAGGATTATCTCAAACGATACAATCTATCTGATAGACTCTACAATGTGATGTCAAGCTGACCCACCCCACCAGGATATCATGAGGAGAGAATAAAGATAACTCAGTACTGTCCGCCCAAGGGACAAAAGGGAGACCCATGTATCTACCAGTGTCCATCTCCCAATGGTTGAGGGCTGGTCCATGAGATATCAGCCCTCCTAAACTTCAGAGGTGCCCAGGCATGAATGCCAACCAGCCTTCCACAGGCATGCCACACGAGAAGTAGGAGACAAGAGCCATGCTCTTGAGATGAGCAGTGATCAGTTCAATGCTGATCCAAGTCTATGTGCAGCTCTTACCGTAGCTATGGCTGACGTCAGAGGAAGGACCAAAAGGATGCACAGACCCCTTCCCTGCTGCCCTGTGTCTATCCACAGGACTGCCGTCCTCTAGGCATCCAGGCTCATTTACAGAGTTGTCTGTAGCTCTCCTTTGTTGCTACCTCTCTCTCACACTACCTCCAAGTAAATCTCCTTCTTTCAATTCTTCCCCTGTATGTCTCTCAAATGTATCCCCCTTTCTCATCTTCACTGCTGTAACTGTAAGGCTAGATCCTCATCTTATCTCTACTCATTTGGATTGGTTTAATAGTCTCCCAAAGACTTGACCACCTTGTTTATTCCCCTCTAGCCCATCCTCAGGTCGCTACCACATTGATTCCCCAAATTACTTTCATCATTTCACTCCATGATCAAAAATCTGGCTGCCTGCTCACAGTAAAGTTAAAATGTCCAGGGCATTTGGAAGAGTTTAGAGTGTTCTGCAAGGGAGTATAACCATTTATACACAATTTTTTAATCTATTTCTTTAACCAATATTTTTGAGAACCTGCTCTGTTCTTGGCCTAGTTCTAGACACAGAGCTAGAACAGTGAGTGTTACGAAGAAGGACTCTGTCCATATGATACTGAGATGACATTCCAGTAAAAGACATAGACCTCAGAATGTGAAAAATAAAAAATAGTGACCACTTCTTGATAATTGTTCCTAAGCAGGTGTTATGGACTGAATTTTGTCTCCCCCAAATCCATGTGTTGAAGCCTTAACCCCCAATGTGACTGAGTTTGGAGACAGAGCCTTTAAGGAGGTAATTAAGGTTACATAAAGTCATAAGGGCAGGGCCCTAATCTGATAGGACTAGTGTCCTTATAAAATGGGAGGAGACACCAGAGATTCCTCCCCATTTGGCATAAGAGAAGACGCCATGTGAGGACACAGCAAGGAGGTGGCCGTCTGCAAAACAGGGAGAGAGGCCTTGCCATACACCAACCCTGCTGACACCTCAACCTTGGACTTCCAGCCTCCAGAGCCAGGAGAAAATAAGTTGCTTAAGCCCCCAAGTCTGTGGTATTTTGTTAAGGCAGCCCTAGACAGCCAGACAATAAGACAACAGAGTGAGGTGATGGGGAATAAATGAGAGATGGGAAGACACAGCTTTAGCCATGTGGTAAGGAAAGTGTTCTCAGAAAAGTGTGAAAGGCAGGGTCTTCCAAGGAAATAGGAAACAGATGGCACAGACAAATTAGAATAATCAGGCTGCCGCGATTATTATTTTTTTTTAAAAAGGGACTATTCATGTTGACATGGGAGGTTCAGGGAAACGTGGAGCCTCATTCCAGATCTGCATCCCTTACCCATGAATCCCCCTTCCCATCACTCTGACCTTACTGAGACCCGGTTTGTTGAACTCTCATTTGGTGCTTTACCTTGTGACCCTCATAACCGGCGCCTGCTCTAGGGCTCCCTCCCACCGTGTCTACCCCAAGACCACAGAATAGGATTCCTGAGAAGCTGGCTCTGCAAGCGTGTTCTTAATTGCATATTCACAGCGTTAATTTCTTTTTTTCTCTCTGCACGCTGCCTGGGTTGTAAGCAGAAGCCAGATAACTCTACAAGCTCCATGATCATTATTGTTGCCATGGTGACCAAGTGCCACAGCACCTGATTTCACGGTGTTTGCTGTCCACCTGCACTTCATCCCATAACATGATCGTCGTGATGCTTCCACATGCTGTGCGTTAATCATGTCACTAGCACAGAGTTTATGCCTGTGGTCATTGCACATAGGAGCGAGCCAACCCCAGAACTTATTGTGAGGGTCAGAGGGTCTGCTACTGGGTTCAGTTCTGTTATTAGTAAGAGTCCCAGTGAGAAACAGAGGGTGCACTCCAATTAGGATAACTCAAAAAGGGTTTTAAAAATATTCCCCCCCAACAAGTGTGGGAGAGGCTTAGGGGGCTCTTAAGGAATGGTACAGTCACCCAGGAGAAATGGGGGAGGCGGGTTGACAGAAAGCAAGGAAAGAGTCATGCAGAGGAGCCCACCCTGGAAGAAGCAGTGAGTGCCTTCAGTCAAGTGACAGCCTGCCAGGGAGGGGGCAGGAGTGAATTCTCTGGTCATGTCCTCTTCCTCTCACCTCCCAGCTGCCCCCCAGTAGTGCCCCAGAGGACACAGAAGCCCATGGCTGCAGCCTGTATTAATCATGCTTTGTATTTTCTATATTTTAAGATGCTTTTACACCTTGAAGTCTCATGAACGCTGGAAGGAACCTCCCCTCTCAAGACTAGCTAATTCCTAGAGACAGCAAAACACTTGCCTGTTAGCACACCTTTTCAACCAATCCTGAGCCCACACCCCCAATCAACTCCTTTATCCAACTCTCATACACCAAGCCAAATCTTCTCCTCACCCTAAATCAACCCAAGACCAGGTATCAAACAACTAGGGACCACACTTCTAACCCAGAGCCTGCTAAATTATTCCAGCTCTTGAACCCTAAGCCTGCTGAGCTTGTCCACCCCAAATCCTCCATTCTTCCCACAAAACCACGTTAGACTCTCCTCTCGCTCCCCCCACCTCCTGACCAACCCTGGTGCTTCCCCACGTGGCCCGGCGGGTGTGGTGCAGCCTCTCCTCTTGGGAACTGTAGGGAATATTCTCTCTTTCAAGGGAGTTGTCTCTGTGTCTGTCATCTTATCATCCCTAATACATCAAATTTTGGATAGAGTAAGTCCCCTAAATACAAACGAGTTCCATTCTGAGAGCACGTTCATAAGTCCAGTTTGTTCATAAATCCAACAAAGTTAGCCTAGGTACCCAACTAACACAGTCAGCTATATAGCACTGTACTGTAAGAGGTTTATAAGACTTTTCACACAAACAATACATAAAAAACAAAGAAATACCAAAAATAAACACTTTTAATCTTACAGTACAGTACCTTGAAAAGTACAGCAGTACAGTACAATGGCTAGCACATAGGGGCTGGCATCGAGTGAACAGGCAAGAAATAAAGACACTGTACTACTGTACTCTATACAATACTGTACAGTAAAGTACACAAAAGCACAACCACTTGTAGAGGATGCACACACATGACAAAGTGCGCCAGACACGTGAACTAACTTACGTGATCGGACATGTGAATGCACGTTCGCATCTTTGAAAGTACACAACCTGAAGGTTTGTATGTAGAGGACTTGTTGTCCAGTTTTAAACCCAGTCCACATGGGTCAGCCTTCTAGGGCTGAGAGCTGGGGGAGAATTCAGAGAGCTGATTGAAGACACCCGTAAGAGTCCCAGCACAAGTGAATTTTGAGTTGTTCTCTGAAAGACAAGGTTGCCAACCTTGCAGAACTCTGAGTCAAGGACACTCCAGGCATGAGGAACAGTCAATGCAAAGGTCATTCCCGGCCTTTGGAAGGCAGCCAGCCCCCAGTTGGCACTGATGCCATGGCCAGGTGGCGCTCCCATGTCCTTGAAGTGCCGACCCCTCCCTCTTCTATTAATGGGCCTCCCCAGGGCCCTGCTGTGCCCATTGTCATCCTCTTTCTCAACTTCGATCATCCTGTCCAGTAGGGTTAAGGCCTGTTGAGTCCTGAGTTCTCTCTGTTCATGTCCCCCTTCCACAGAGAGTCACCTTTGTCTCCTGATTCTAATAGCTCCTGTGTATTTACTGACTGCACCCCAGGGCTAAGCATTTGACAGAAATTATCTTGTTCAATCCCAATGCAGACCCAAGAGGAAGGAGTTACAGCCCCATTCTCAGATGGTTGAAATGGGGATCTCTCTGAACACAGTGCTGAGACCTTTACCCACTGACCTGCAATGTCTCACAGCTCTGAAAGCTTGAGAACAAAGCAGTACGGCTGTGGCAGATTCACAAGAGTTTCTAAATGAAATTTCCTAAAGCAGCAAAGGACTTTTTCCTGATTCTGGATTAGGAAGGAAGGGAAGGATGAAGCGCTCCAGACAGCATCCCCAAACCCTTGACCTACCCCAGGTAGCAGAGCTGGGTGGGATGGAGGGGATGTCTCTTGAAGACCCACCTTCTTTGAAGCCTTGCGTTTTTATTGTAGATCATATAGGACTAGCACTGGGGGAACTCTGTCCCTCCCTATTGCCACTGGTGTCTTTGCATTTTAATGGGCCCTTGATGCACTTCCACACTCTGGATGACGCAAAAGTCCCAGGTGGGGTATTGAGGTGTGTCCCACCCCTGCAGAAGAAGGCAGATGTTTTCCATGTGAAATTCTACAGGATGGCCACTTTAGTATGACAACAGCATGGCATGGCCCATTGTCAGGAATCAACCACGCCCTGACTAAACAGGGATTTCCACCTCTAATCACAAAAGTGCTTCCTAGCGTCAGTGTTTCCTACAAAAACTGGGATACTAAGCTGATGAAGGAAGACCTTGTTTATCTTTCACTGGCAGGATCTAGCCTCCTCCCTTTCCCCATTTTTAAGCAAAACTTGGGAACCATGATATTAACACAGGATCATTCTGAACCCATCTGTCACCTGTGAACATACACAAACCTCCCCAGACCCACCCTTCTCCTCTCCTGCAGGAATAAACCCACTTGCGATTAGCCCCACAGCAGTGGGCTGTGTGAGCACATGCTCTGTGGACACCGAGGAAATTGATGTGACTCTGATATGCCCAGTTCCCCCATGTTGCCTGCTTCCCGGTGTCTGGCCTCAGATCTGCCTTTCATGTACAAGTCTAAATATAAATCATGTGGTGAAACAGACACAGAGAAGGCCTCTTGCCAAGCTGGTTTCTGATCCATCGTAACAGGTGTCACCGGGCTGATGTGGCTGTTGCCCGCTTACGATCCGCGTTCATTACAACATCTGCCCCGCCGCCTTCCTCCCAGCCTGCGTCGCGGACCCCTGGGGGGACGTGCAGCCTCACCCCCCTTCCGACTCTCATCCCCTGATTGCTCTACAGCTAATTTGTGGTCCCAGGGAGAGGGCCTCTGAGTAGACGCTTTCTCTTAACTTTCTTCCCTCTACTTCTGTTGGGCTTTGCGGGCTGCAGAAGTCAAGTGGTTCCACGGGCCGGTTTTCCTCTTCCGTGGCCAGATTCCCACTTTGCAGAGCTCTGTGGGAGGATTCCTGTCTGCGAGATGAAAACCTGGCTTGATATCTGAAAAAAAAAAAAAAAAATCCAGAAAGCCTGGGCTCTTAAGGAGAACATTGGGAATCGCAGGCCAGCCGTACACCTCCAACTCATCTGTTCTCCTGAAATTCACTCATGCGTGATAAAGGATGTGTCAACTGCCTGGGCAAGAGCCAGGGCTGATTTTCAGCTGAGTTGGAAGTTGAACTCCCTGAGCACACAGCCAGTGTTTACCAGAAGTGGAGCTTCTCTCCCTTGCACCTTGAAGGAGGGGAGGCCCGTGTATTCAGGGCCAGTGCCCTTTCTGGACATGGAGAAAGGGACAAGGGGCAGTGGGAAGTGGGTGGCTGGGAGCTGTGTCCTCAGGGTTGGCTAGGGCTGGTATCGTCTTCAGATCAGTCCAAAGCAAGGAAGAAGCTGCCAGATTTAGCTAATAAAGACACAGGATGGCAGTTAAATTTGAATTTCAAATAAACATGACTAACTCTTTGTAGAAGTATGTCCCAAGTATCTGAAATTCAGATTTTCCTGGGTGTCCTGTGTTTATCTGGTTAGCCTAGAAGATGTCCTGTCCTTTCCAGGGAGCTGAGGTACTGGGGATGAAGGACCAGAGGCAAAGGCTCCATTTCAGAGGAAGCCAGGTGAGGAAAACGAACTGGGAATTGGGTCTAAGTGGGAGCAAGTCTGCAATGGCATAGACAAGACCAGACCGGGACAAAGCATCTGGAACAAAAGGAGGATCAGATAGCAGGAGAGCTGGCCATGGGCCACCAAGATGGGCTTTGCGTGTTAAACACCTGTTGTTTGCTTTGCTGTTTTTCCTTGGCTGTTATATGAATTAATGATACTAATTTCTGAGTCACTGGGGATCTATCTCAGAAAGTCTAAAAGGAGATAAACAAAGGGTAATCTGCGTTCCCTTCCTAGGAGGAGAGCACGTCTTATCCCTTCTAGACAGAAGGGCTAAATGCAGGACAGTTTCCCGAGATCAAGATCACTGTCTGCATCGCTTCCCCAGCACCCAGTACATATTTTGAATAAATACTAACACGAAACACTTATACAAAGACACACAGGTGCATGGCAGTGTGTGTGTGTCTGCGTGTGTGTATGTTGGAATATGAGTCATTTAACACTCTCAGCAGGCCCGTGAGACAGGAGCCTTTTTCACACCCATTTTACAGATGAAGGATTGGAAGTGGAGGCCCAGAGAGCTAAGTAACTTGCCTGAGTCACACAGCTGGTGAGTCAGCGGTGGGACCAGGATTCAGACCCACCCTTCAGGGCCCGTGTTCTCAATCACCGTGTCTGTGACCACCCCCAGGAACGGGTCATGAGAAACACCTGTCAGGATTGGTGAAGATGAAACAGATTCAGAGTCAGGGAGATCTAGAACAGGTTCCTGTCTCCAGTCCCCCCCCACCCCTCATCCACATGTCCACGGCCCCATGGCCCCCAGCGTAAACTGTGTGAATCGGGGCTGTGCTGGTGGTGCTATCCATGCCAGGCTTCCAGGTACTTCTCCCCCTGCTCCCTGTCCTGGACATAAACAAACCTCTCAAGGGCATGTGGGCCACATTGAAGGCTCAGGTCAGCTCCCGTGAGCTCACTCGCGAGCAGAGCCCCGGGAACCATGCCCTTATTGAAGGCGCAGGTCAGCTCCCGTGAGCTCACTCGCGAGCAGAGCCCCGGGAACCATGCCCTTACTGAAGGCTCAGGTCAGCTCCCGTGAGCTCACTCGCGAGCGGAGCCCCGGGAGCCATGCCCTTACAAGGGGACACGAGGAAGGCCCGGAGCTGGCGTTGCTTTGCTTTCTCAGAGTAACAGTGGCCAGACTTTTTGCTGAGAACACCAACTAAGGGCATTCTGCCTCATCTTTTGAACTTTCAGGGATCAAGTGTCACGCCCTTTAAATAGATGGGATAACTCTGACCAGACTGGATTCATGTAGCAATGCCAGGCTCCATCCCAGAAACAATTCCAAAGAGGAAAACTGTGCCATTCCTTTGCCTGTGGGATAGTGGGAGTATTATTTCCTGTACATTTCTACCAGGTGGGAAAATAACTGTCATAGTTTTCATCGGAACAAGGGTATATTTAGCATTTGTTAAATTTAGACTTCCTAATCTTTCTCTGTCACTAAACAACTACACACAAATAAGATGCAATATTTCTAGCTCAAAATAAACAGAGCAAATAGTTTCCCAGATACGGCAATCCCTCCATGAGAGAGTGCATGCAGGCCACTGTCTCCGCTCTGTTCTCACACTGGGCTGAATTGGTCAAGGGTGCCCACTGTGGATGAGATGCACAGAGACCACCAGGGTAGCTGAGTCGCTGCTTCTCTATGGCCCTGTCGGAAAGGTCCGTTTGTTTTGATGTGCTGCAGCCTTTGCCAGCCCTGCATTTCTCTATATCTAGTGCCATAACTTGAGTCGGATTTGCCCCAGATCGACAGAATCAGGGGCTCTCAGGATGAGAAAGGGTCAGAGGCCCTTGGTAGAGCCAGCCTCCACAGATGGCCAGGGGAGCATGCTGAGGGCAGTTCTGGAATGGGGGTGACTCTTGCCAAGGTGACCATTTCAATTCCAGGCCATTTCTTGGCGCCTCCTGGCAATGAATTGGCTCCTCGGTAAATGTCACATTTGTTTCTATCCACTGCTCCAATCTCTGCTCTCTGGGGCCACGGAGGACCTGTCTAATCCTCTGTCCACATCAGAGGCATCAAAATATTTGAAGACAGTTATCCGCTCACCCAAATAAAAGAGTGCTAATTTCTCCTCTCACTTGGATGGTATTTCAAATAACTGTTGAAAGGATGAATTATTCAAAAGGGTGATGAGATAATTGGTTAACTACTTAGTGTAGATCTTTATCTCAGTTGAGTCAAACACATTCCTTCAGAATTAAAGATAGACAGATTCTTTTGAAGTGAAATCATAAAATAATGAAAAAAATTTAAAGCTAGAAGAAAATGTTAGTGAAAAAAAACCCTGGTACAGGTTTGGCCTTTCTCTGCATAATACTGTATTCAGAATACACAAAGATGTTTGTTGATTTTTCAAACCTAAAAGTCACAAGTATGCATACATTAATACAACCTATAAAAAATTAAAAGTAGAACAACGTAATGGAAATATTCTCATTATGTAAGATAAATAATTGAACCCCTTAATAAAGTAGGAGTTCTCAATTTAAAAATGAGGGTATGAATAAATTATTTATAAAGTAATAAATTCACATGATCACTAAGCTTTGGAAATATTTCATTTTGTCAATAAGCAAAGTCAAACTTAAAAATTGATGTGTTTTCCACCTCTCGATTGGGAAAGACTTCTATACTGTCTCCTCCTGCTGTGGGTCTGGGAAACTCGAGCCGTGTGGAATGATGCGATTCAAGGATAAATATGTGGAAATGCATCAAGACAACAAATTTCACCCAGGAATCCCACTGCCACACTTTACGCTAAAGACACACTGAGAATGTTGGCAAAAGGCTTGGTACAAGGCTGATTAATTAGAGTTTTGAAACAAGAGTCAAGACTGCTAAGTTGAATGTCCTAAAATGTGGAATTAAGAGAAATATACTTTCTGATAGTTTCCAAACAAATGCTGTGACATATTAGTAAATGAAAAAGAGGTTAACGTCCGGTATCCAGTGCAGACACTTGCATTATTTTTTAAATAAGCATGATCTATTGTATCCTTATGTATGTGCATAGGAATAGTTTTGGAAAGACATTATATTAGACTATGTCTAGAAGATGGAATTACAGGTGGCTTTTGTTTTGTTCTCTTTGCCTATATCTGAATTTTATAATTCTTCTAAAATAAGCTTGTATTTGTTATGCTCTAAAAACAAAAGAATGAGATAGCAATTAAAGCTGTTATATCAATAAAATAATAGAAAAGCTACATACCCAGTGCTGGCATGGGAGTGTGAAATAATCATATTCTTATATTGTTTGTGAAAATGTAAAGTGGTAGGAATATTTTCTGAAGCCAACATGGCATTATTGACTGAGAACCACATAAAGGTTCCTTCCTTTTGACTGAGTAATTGCCACTCTAGGAGTAATTCAAAAGATCAAAGCTGCTCTAGGTAAGTATTCAGTACAGTATTACACGTTCATGTGGGAAAATAAGTAATCTTACGATAAGAAACTGAGAAAATGATGAACCATAAACAAAGTGGATTAACTTGCCATCATTAACATTATAGCTGCCAATTTTGATTTAATACCATAATTTTGTATTGTTTTAAGAATGACTGTTAAATCATAAGAATTTCCATCACGCCAGGATTGTGTGCTTGTGTTCACACTGTAAAGGAAAAGAAAGGAGCCCAAACATGGAAACATGAAAGCAATGTGATTTGCTGGGCTTGTGGACCCACAGATGAGGACATCTGATATCTCTAATAGAATCACAGTAACTTTGCATGGTTTGGGTAAAAGTAAAGCAAAGGGTAAATGTAAACTGTTAGGATTGGCTGTTAAGGAAAACAAAGGTGCCTTCCATTGATCGTGCTCTCTTTTCTGATGACTCCCCAGTCACTTGTACAATAACCCACTCTGGAAGTCAGCCTGGGGTCTGAGCCAACTTTATCAGTTCAGATAACCGGGTACTTAGTAATGGAGATAGAGTCACTAAACGCGGGTGTTCATTTCTAGCTACACTTAACTTGCATCCCCTCCACCCAAGAGCTGCCACAATCATGCAGAGAAGCTCTAGTGTCTTACATTTTTTGTAGCATCCTACCATCTATAAGATACGTTGTTCTCTTTTATCTATTGGATCCAGGTGTCATGATCTTGGTCCTTACAGATGAAGAAATTGAGGCTCAGAGAAGTAGGACATTGTCAGGGTCACAGGCTAGTAAGATGGGCCAAGGCTGGAACTAAGTGTTCCTTTCAATGCAGCACCGCTGTCCAGCAGATTCAGTGCTATGAGTGTAAAGGTAAGACTGTGCCATTCACCAGGACTTGAATACTTGCATACTTGTTAATAGACTAAAGGAGTTTCCACTCATGACGTGATCTAAAGGTTTTGGCCTTTAGATGGTCTCAAAGACCCTCACCAGAGTGTGGACTCTGTCAGTGACCATGGCGGAGACTCTAAGCTGAGCACAAAACTCTCTTTTTCTTCCGCCAGCCTCCCTTGCAGTTAGGAGTGGCCAAGCAGCTGAATTATAACACCTGGATCTTCTCTCTTTCTTCTCCTGATTGGACCTGGGGTCCACACCCACAGCAGCCTTGTACAGTGCATGTTGAAGGGGGCAGAGCCAGAGTTGCCCAGGGTCACCAGATGGTCAGACTCAACCACTGACCAGGGACACTGTTACCCAAGGGAGGGATCATGTGTCGGGTTAAGTCTCAGATTTCTTAGGCAGCTCGTGTTACCTTAACTGGTACAATGACTATCCACTTCCTCACTTTTCCACATGATTTCAATCAGCTCCATCTTTTCATTCTTCTCTAAGTCAATCTGTACGAGATGTGACATCAAAAGAACCCATGTAGCATCTCTAACCATCACAGACGTGAGTCCTTAAGGGAATCACTTAAAGGTTTCATCCTTCTATGCCTCACTTGTTATCTGAGTATAATGATAAAAGAAATGCCAACTCAGCTTCCTAAGCTGTATTCCAAGTGCCCACCTGATAGGGTTGCTCGCGAGGACCAGAGGCGTACCTGTAGTCAGGTCAGGACAGGGGAGTTACTGTTATTCCTTCCCCATCCTGAGCTCCCTCCTGCCTCTACTTGTCCCGTTACAATGGACGGTCCCACCAGCTCCACCAGCTTCAGCTTCACCTCACTCCCAGCCTTAAAGCTCCTCCCTCTCTGACCCTGAATTGGATTGCTTTCTAGTCCTGTGGTCTCCCTCTGAGTTTCCTCTCACACTCACCCCTCCTTCTGTCCCCACCATGATGCAGACACTCAGCATCTCCCACCTGGTCTTTGCTGGAAGCATCCGACAACATCCTTGCTCCGCTGTCTCCCCAACTCCACTCCGTCCATGCTAGGCTGGGGCGTTTCTCCCTGAGGGCAGCTCTGGCTGTCATCACCTGCTCACCAGCTGTCCACACCTCCTCCTGCCTTCAGAGACACAACTCCCTCTCCTGGTTATTAAAGAACCTCAGCAGTATGTCCAGTACCCCCATAACTTTATATCTCTTACCTCTCCTCTTGGACTTAACTCCCCAGCAAATTCGGTGGCTGGGCATTTCTCTACCTCCAAGACATTGCTCCTGCTTTTTTCTCAACTTATAATTCCCTCCACTTTGCCCCAACTCAAGCCTTCCTACTCCCCCCAGCTAAGCCCATGAAATCCTACAAATTCTATGCCTCTCCTGCTTTGAAATTCTACAACCCCACAAAGCTCTCTAGCATCTCCCCCAGTCTGGCAAGGCCTTCATTCTTTTGAAACCCCTCGAGCTCCAAGCCATTTCACAGGAATGCCCATGGTCCGTAGGTACCTGACCGTTTCTGCCTTTGCTTTCCCTGTGGCGTTTGGTGTAGCACCTGGCACAAAACAGGCAGTAAATATCTGAGGGACTACGTGCTATCCAGAGTTAGTATTCATCATGTAAAGTCCTTCTATAAGCTACTAAGTCCGTAGCTTCTCTCTCATTATCTGATATTCTTGGGTCTCTTGAAATGAAGATCTACTAAGAAGTTAGAGTATCATAATTTTAAGTGTTAGAAAAACACCACGGAAATCCAAACATTATTGCTTCTTAGTCAAAGAGACAGATCGGCTCATCCATTTACCAGATGCTGTCCTGCAGGTCTGTGCAGGACAGTCTGAGCTCTACAGTGGCTTGGACAAGGGGAGGGAAATCAGCGCAGTCTAACACAGACAAGGAGAGTGCGGTTTCCCCCAAGTGCACCCGCCGCCGTACCCTGGTCCCTAGAACAAGGTTGCACTTGGCCCAGGAGCTGGGAGGAGAGCACTGAGTTGCAGAAAGGGCCCCACCCCGATAGCCAAGAGCCTGGCAGGGTCTGTGAAGTGGGCTGGGATAGCTGGAATATTACACATACTTCCGATCCCAGACGTTTCAGTGCTCCTGGGAAATCCCGAATCTCTTGGCATTTCCTCAGCATCGGTCTTTCGAAATGCTGCTAGTGTGGACTCAGCCAGAAGCATCTTCAGATTGGGGAGCACCCAGCGCGCGGATACACTGCTGCTGGGAATGTACAATGGCTCAGCCACCTTGGGAAGCAGTCTGATGGCTTCTTGAACAGTTCAACGTGAGCCTGACCTAGGACTCAGCTATCTCACTCCTAGGTATGCACCCAAGGCAGTACCCATCCAGAGACTTGTACACAAAGGCTCGTAGAAGGTTTCTTGCAACAGCCAAAGCCCGGAAACAGTCCAATATCCAACAGGCGAATGGATAAAGCAGAATTGTGGTGTAACCTCCCAATGGAGCACTACTCAGAAATAAAAAGGAAAGAATTTTCGATAAACACAGCATAAACGAATCTCAAAATAATTATGCTGAGTGAGGCAAGACAAAAATGATTACAGACTATGTGATTACATTTACCTAAAGTTCTAGAAAATGCAAAGTAATCCGTAGTGACAGAACCAAGATCAGTGATTGCCTGTGGAAGGGAGGGAGGGGGTGGGCACGGGTGGGAGGGAGGGATGAGAAGGACTAAGGAAGAAACCTTTGCAGGTGATGCAGGTGTTCTCCACGCCGAGTGTGGTGAGGGTTTCACAAGTGTATAAAAATGTCCAAATTTACCAAATTGTACAGTTACAATACGTGCAGTTTGCTGTGTCTCAACCATATCTCAATAAAGCTGCTTAAAATTCTCTGAGTTGAGGGCTTCCCTGGTGGCGCAGTGGTTGAGAGTCCGCCTCACGATGCAGGGGACACGGGTTTGTGCCCCGGTCCGGGAAGATCCCACATGCCGCAGAGCGGCTGGGCCCGTGAGCCATGGCCGCTGAGCCTGCGCATCCGGAGCCTGTGCTCCGCAATGGGAGAGGCCACAGTGGTGAGAGCCCCGTGTACCGCAAAAAAAAAAAAAAAAATTCTCCAAGTTGAAAGTATATGAAATAGGATCCTTATTGTCTGAAGTTCTCTCTCCAGCTTGTAATTCACACCGACTGGGGGAAGCTAGTTCATGTCACGAATTCAGAGCACAAAATGTTTCTTGGGCTGCCCACGTGCAAGATACTGGCTGAGGCAGGAGGGGACCAGGACAAGGTCTCGTCCTTGGTTGGTCCTCGAGAAACATACCCAGCAGGGGGAAGGCAAAGCTGAGCTCGCCACCAGAAAGAATCTGGTCAGGGCTTTGGGAGGGACCAGGAGGCAGAGGCCTGAGCCTGGGCGGGGAGGGAGCCAACAGGGAATTGAAGGCCATAGAGCCTCCAGGAAACGGTCCAGGCTCTCAAGGACAGCGAACAGAGTACCAGGTGTCTGGTGGGGAGCAGAGACGGGCGCTCAGAGTGGGGCAGACGGCAGTGGGAACAGGAGTGTGTTGTAAGATGGGATGATTATGGGAGTCCTGCCCAAGGAGACTAGGACAAAAGCGAGACCCTGTTTCCCAGGACCATGGGCTGCTCAGAGCAGAGCCCATAGTTCACACCAAGTCCACTGATGAGAGATTTGGAAGGGTTTGTAGATGGGGTGTTCAGAGGGTGCCCGCAACCCAAGGGGCCCTGCCCAACCTCCCTGGGACACACAGCTGAGCATCTGCTTCAGAATCCAAGTTTTCAGGAAGTATCCTGGCCAGCTGTCCTGCCCCAGTGGCTGGATATATGATGGAGCTGGGAAAGCACACCAGGGCTAACAGGAATTGGGCAGATGTCATGAGAATAGAATTTTTGTGTCATTCACCCATTCAAAATGCATTCATTCAGAAAGCATCTGCCCACGCCTGCTCTGTGCTGGCATTAGCAAATGCAGAAGTGCGTCTCAGATGCTAGCAGGGGGTCAACTTCAAGCCAGAGACGGTGGAGGAAGGGGACAGATGTGGCAAACACTGCATCCGGAACTGGCATTTACCCTGTAAATGCGTGCTGCTTGAATGAACGAATGAGTGTCATATTTTCTGATTCCAAAGCCCTATCACCAGCCAGGTGACAGGTAGGCCATTCCCAGCCCTGTTACCTTTTTTGATTCCAAGGGAAGAAGGAAAGATTTTCAAAAACATTTAATAAATGGTTGGTAAAATAAAACATATTGCAACAGGTCAAATCATGCTCCCTGTCATGTAGTACCTATCTTATACGTATAGCAAAGGCCAGAAATTTCATGCCTAGCTAGAAACGCTGGTCTGCTGACATGAGGAGGAAAACAGTGCCCTGCGATGAAGTTACCGACAATTGAGGGAAAAAATAGAGAAGCATTCGGCCTGCCTTAACTTTGACAATGACCCTCATGGAGCATTGGAGCGCTTACCCTTCATCTCCAAAGGAAATCGGTGGCATAGGTTCATCTCCAGACACTGGCATCTTGGGATAATTTAAATACCCCCGAGTTTTGAAATCTCTGGATTGTTTCCAGGGCTTTTCCGTGGAATTATGCATTTTCCGAGTTAGATAAGACTGGCATTCTTCCCGTCAGGTACAACTCTGAGAAGACAGCAGAACTTCTGTGTAATGGAATTCCCATAGCATTTCATAGCCAGAGCGTCGGAAAGGGCAACATAATTTCCTGAAGGAGGTTCAGGGCTAGAAATATGTTCCTAAGTCCAGTGATTTCCCACAGTGCCAAACAGGATGTAACTTGCAGCTGAGTTTATGAACTTTTTACCTCTTGGACCGCTATGGGAAGCTTCATTCACGCTGAACTGTCCTTGGTCAAATTCCTTTTGGATGAGAATGGGGCAGCAAGATTGGCCCTGACCATGACTTTGATGTCGGTCAGTGGGGCAATGTCTGCACTTGTAGGGGTGCTGGCAGAGTTGAAGCTACGAGCCCCTTCCTGGAAGCACAGAGCCTTGTATTGGGGACTTGGTGTTGGGAGGAACACACAAAAAGTGCTGGGGAGGTGGTCATTTGTCAAGCCTACTGGCTCATGAATCCATGATGCTGGCCAGTGGGGAGAGAAGCAGTGGGTCACGATCTCCTCCCAGGAGATCCTGCTCTACATAGAGCAGCACTGGAGAGTTGGCAAGGCTCACGCAGATCATCTGACCCTTCATTTCCATTTTACAGACAAAGAAACCAAGGCCCAGCACAGGGAGTAAATTTCCCACTGATGCACAGCTCATTCATGGCGATGAAATTCCAAGTGGAAATCTAAATGCAATTATAAGCCACATGCATAGGGTCAGAAACCCTATATGTATCCTCTGTCACCTCTGTCCCCTAGGTATTGGGGTTACCTTCAACTCTGACATTCTGGGACGTTTTGGTCAGAATATATCTCCCTGTTTCATCTCACGTTCCCAACCGAAGAGATGGAATTCAAGCCCACAACAAAAGACTGGAAGGTTCTTTCTGAGACTTTTGCCCTGGGGCCCAGCATTGTCCCCCTTTATCTGTAGAACCCATTCTTTGGCAGAAATGACAAAAACAAGAATAGAAACAATATCATTAATATCGACCGTCACTACTACTACTAACAAACAAAAAAATAATAATACTTGCAACTCTCGCCTACTGCGTGCCAGGGGCAGGGACTCTGAGATGGGTTATTTTATCCCCATTTTGCAAATAAGGAAACTAATTCTCAGAGGGGTTAAGTCACCAGCCCCAATCACACTGCTGTGACTGTTGAGAATTCAAAATCAGGTGAATTTGAGGTGAATCTAACTTGAAAAAGCAAGACTGTGTTCATTCTCTGGGCTCTAGTGACTAGTCTCCAAGTCCAGTTTGGGGCCTCAGTGCTTTTGAAAGTGTGTTTTTCACACCAACAAGCATATAGTATGTGATGAAATGAAACCACAAGCATACTCTAAGACCTTCACCATTTTCTTCCATTTGTGGCGAAAGAGAACATCTAAAAATATTTATCCATTTCACAGAAGCAATGTAAAAATAAAAGCTGAGAACAAGTCATGCCAATGGATGGGGATTTTCCTGGAAAAAAATCCTCAAGTGCCAAAGTGTAAATAAATGAATAAACATGATCAGTCATACGAAGGCATGGAGCTCAAAGTTCAGGATGGCTCTCCAGGAGAAGAATCCCTACACTTCGGAACAGCCGCCTCTCGGACTCACCTCCTTTCTACACATATGTACATTTTAAGGTCGTTCTAAAGCTTTCCTGGAGAGCCTGTGGGCTCTGTTTAGTTCTGGGGCTGCAGAACTGGACATGACACAGACTTACTCTTACCCAAAGCTGTAGACAAACAGTTGTTCTGCAAAGTGACCAGGGCCTTAAATGCAAAACTGCAACCATCCCAGATTATTAGAGAAGAAAGGAAAGATCCCTCAGTAAGTGATTGTGGAACCATAACATTTAGAAAGAATAATTTAGGTTATTTCTTCCCATAGACCGACGTACTTCCTAGATGGATTCAAGAGGGACATATTTAATCATCTATTTTATTAAAAAGCAAAAATACTCAAGAAAACAAACATTGATCATCAAATCTTTGGAGAAGGATAAGCTTTATAAGTTTTGAAGCAATAGAAGAAATTATCAAGAAAAAGGTAATCAGATTTTGGCTAGATAAAAATTTTTAATACCAGTGTATTAAAGATATAACCAGGATTTCAGAGTAAATGGATAAAGAAAATGTAATTGTGGTAAATATGCAGACAGAGGGTTAATTTCACAGCAAAATGCCAATGGAAGAATAGGGTTGGGGTCATGAACAAAAGATTCACAAAAGGAAATACAATTAGTAAACAAATACTTGGGAAAATTTCCAGCAGCATTAAGGGTGGAATAAATACAATTAAAATAATTACATACCATTTGACCTATCAAGTTAACAAAGTTTATAAAAATAAACATCATTGCCACAGAAGGTACGGAAACAGTCCCTTAGATCAGCAGTGGACAATACTTATCCAGAGTTCTGAAACCATCTGTGGTGACAGACCAAATAGTCTAACTTCTGGGAATCCTGAGGTAATGAAAACAAATACCATAAAAGCTTCAGAGAGAAAGATTTTTATCACGATGTAATTCATAATAATGACAAACTGATAATATTATAAATACCCCCCAAAGAGACAAGACGGTTAGGAAAACACACTGCAGAAGTGATTACTTATATTTTAAAAGAGTATATCATAACAAGAAAAATATGTCTGATAGAATATTAAATGGAAAAAGCAGAACATGAACTTGAATATACAGCAAGATCAAAATCATAATAAAAAGGAATTACATGGAAAGTCAAAAGAGACATACCAGGATGTTTTCGTGGTGGGATTAAGAGCGATTTACTTTTCATTTCATTCTACTTGTTTATATTTTACAAATGTGCTTTAGTGAGTACACCAGTGGCTCGCCAGTATAAGTATCACTAAGGCACTCCTGAAAAATGAGGATTCCCTGGCCCAGATTATCTGATCTAATCTGGAATCTACATTTTTATTAGCATCCCAGGGGATCATAAAAACCAGTTCTCAGATACAAACTGGGTATCTGACAGATCAATTCAATTTTGACCCCAACTACCCAGAATTAGCACAGGCCCCAAAGTAAGGGCAATGTCCTTCAATTCAGACACTACCTACCTATGGTTGGTATCAGATCCCAAGGTTAAAGGGCGAGGTCCCCAGAGAACTGCCCTCACTTCGGATGGCAGCCGAAAATGGTATCCCGTGGCTTGCCAGACTTCTGTCCAACTTGACTACAGATCTGGGAGTTCTCACAACTCCCCACTTCACATCTGATAATTTGTTAGAAGGACACACAGAACTCAGGAAAGAGCTATACTTGCAATTACATTTTTTTTAAAAAGAATACAAATTAGCCGGATGAAGAGGTGCACAGGGCAAAGTCATGGGGAGGGGAGGACAGGGTAGCTTCCAAGCTTCCAAGCAACTTCCAAGGAACTTCCAAGTTCCTCCTGGAACTCAGGTGCACCACCCTACCAGCACATGGGTGTCTTCACCAACTGGGAAAGTCCCTTGTTCCTCCGTGTTCAGAGTTTTGCTGAGGTTTTTTCTTTTTCAATTTTTTTTTAAACATCTTTATTGGAGTATAATTGCTTTACAATGTTGTGTTAGTTTCTGCTGTATAACAAAGTGAATCAGCTATACGTATACTTATATTTCCATATCCCATCCCTCTTGCATCTCCCTCCCACCCTCCCTATCCCACCCCTCTATGTGGTCACACAGCACCGAGCTGATCTCCCTGTGCTATGTGGCTGCTTCCTACTAGCTATCTACTTTACATTTGATAGTGTATATATGTCCATGCCACTCTCTCACTTCATCCCAGCTTACCCTTCCCTCTCCCCGTGTCCTCAAGTCTATTCTTTACGTCTGCATCTTTATTCCTGTCCTGCCCCTAAGTTCTTCAGAACCACTTTTTTTTTTTTAGATTCCATATATATGTGTTAGCATATGGTATTTGTTTTTCTCTTTCTGACTTACTTCACTCTGTATGACAGATTCTAGGTCCATCCACCCCACTACAAATAACTCAATTTCGTTTCTTTTTATGGCTGAGTAATATTCTATTGTATGTATGTGTCACATCTTCTTTATCCATTCATCTGTCGATGGACACTTAGATTGCTTCCGTGTTTTGGCTATTGTAAATAGAGCTGCAATGAACATTGTGGTACATGTCTCCTTTTGAGTTATGGTTTCCTTAGGCTATATACCCAGTAGTGGGATTGCTGGGTCATATGGTAGTTCTATTTTTAGTTTTTTAAGGAACCTCCATACTGTTCTCCATAGGGGCTGTATCAATTTACATTCCCACCAACAGTGTAGCAGGGTTCGCTTTTCTCCAAACCCTCTCCATCATTTATTGTTGTAGATTTTTTTTTTTTGCGGTACGCGGGCCTCTCACTGTTGTGGCCTCTCCCGTTGCAGAGCACAGGCTCTGGATGCGCAGGCTCAGCAGCCATGGCTCACAGGCCTAGCCGCACCGCGGCATGTGGGATCTTCCTGGACCGGGGCTCAAACCCACGTCCCCTGCATCGGCAGGCGGACTCTCAACCACTGTGCCACCAGGGAAGCCCTGTTTGTAGATTTTTTGATGATGGCCATTCTGACCGGTGTGAGGTGATACCTCATTGTACTTTTCATTTCTCTAATGATTAGTGATGTAGAGCATCCTTTCATGTGTTGGTTGGCAGTCTGTATGTCTTCTTTGGAGAAATGTCTATTTAGGTCTTCTGCCCATTTTAGGATTGGGTTGTTTGCTTTTTTGATACTAAGCTGCATCAGCTGCTTGTATGTTTTAGAGGTTAATCCTTTGTCAGTTGCTTCATTTGCAAAATTTTTCTCCCATTCTGAGGGTTGTCTTTTGGTCTTGTTTATGGTTTCCTTTGCTGTGCAAAAGCTTTGAAATTTCATTAGGTCCCATTTGTTTATTTTTGTTTTTATTTCCATTTCTCTAGGAGGTGGGTCAAAAGGATCTTGCTGTGATTTATGTCATAGAGTGTTTTGCCTATGTTTTCCTCTGACAGTTTTATAGTGTCTGGCCGTACATTTAGGTCTTTAATCCATTTAGAGTTTATTTTTGTGTATGGTGTTAGGGGGTGTTCTAATTTCCTTTTTTACATGCAGTTGTCCAGTTTTCCCAGCACCACTCTTTGAAGAGGCTGTCTTTTCTCCATTGTATATTCTTGCCTCCTTTATCAAAGGTAAGGTGATCATATGTGCGTGGGTTTATCTCTGGGCTTTCTATTCTGTTCCATTGATCTATATTTCTGTTTTTGTGCCAGTACCATATTATTTTGATTACTGTAGCTTTGTAGTATAGTCTGAAGTCAGGGAGCCTGTTTCCTCCAGCTCCGTTCTTCTTTCTCAAGATTGCTTTTTCTATTTGGGGTCTTTTGTGTTTCCATACAAATTGTGAAATCTTTTCTTCTACTTCTGTGAAAAATGCCATTGGTAGTTTGATAGGGATTGCATTGAATCTGTAGATTGCTTTGGGTAGTATAGTCATTTTCACAATGTTGATTTTTCCCATCCAAGAACATGGTATATCTCGCCATCTGTTTGTATCATCTTTAATATCTTTCATCAGTGTCTTATAGTTTTCTGCATACAGGTCTTTTGTCTCCTTACGTAGGTTTATCCCTAGGTATTATATTCTTTTTGTTGCAATGGTACATGGGAGTGTTTCCTTAATTTCTCTTTCAGATTTTTCTTCGTTAGTGTATAGGAATGCAAGAGAGTTCTCTGCATTAATTTTGTATCCTGCTACTTTACCAAATTCATTGATTAGCTCTACTAGTTTGCTGGTAGCATCTTTAGGATTCTCTATGTATAGTATCATGTCATCTGCAAACAGTGACAGTTTTACGTCTTCTTTTCTGATTTGGATTCCTTTTATTTCTTTTTCTTCTCTGATTGTTGTGGCTAAAACTTCCAAAACTATGTTGAGTAATAGTGGTGAGAGTGGGCAACCTTATCTTGTTCCTGATCTTAGTGGAAATGGTTTCAGTTTTTCACCATTGAGAATGATGTTGGCTGTGGGTTTGTCATATATGGCCTTTATTATGTTGAGGAAAGTTCCCTCTATGCCTACTTTCTGGAGAGATTTTATCATAAATGGGTGTTGAATTTTGTTGAAAGCTTTTTCTGCATCTATTGAGATTATCACTTGGTTTTTATCCTTCATTTTGTTAATATGGTGTATCACATTGATTGATTTGCATATATTGAAGAATCCTTGCATTCCTGGGATGAACCCCACTTGATCATGGTGTATGGTCCTTTTAATGTGTTGTTGGATTCTGTTTACTAGTATTTTGTTGAGGATTTTTGTATCTATGTTCATCAGTGATATTGGCCTGTAGTTTTCTTTTTTTTTAACGTCTTTGTCTGATTTTGGTATCAGGGTGATGGTGGCCTCGTAGAATGAGTTTGGGAGTGTTCCTCCCTCTGCTATATTTTGGAAGAGTTTAAGAAGGATACGTGTTAGCTCTTCTCTGAATGTTTGATAGAATTCACCTGTGAAGCCATCTGGTCCTGGGCTTTTGTTTGTTGGAAGATTTTTAATCATAGTCTCAATTTCAGTGATTGTGATTGGTCTGTCTATATTTTCTATTTCTTCCTGATTCAGTCTTGGCAGGTTGTGCATTTCTAAGAATTTGTCCATTTCTTCCAGGTTGTCCATTTTATTGGCATAAAGTTGCTTGTAGTAATCTCTCATGATCCTTTGTATTTCTGCAGTGTCAGTTGTTACTTCTCCTTTTTCATTTCTAATTCTATTGATTTGAGTCTTCTCCCTTTTTTTCTTGATGAGTCTGGCTAATGGTTTATCAATCTTGTTTATCTTCTCAAAGAACCAGCTTTTAATTTTATTGATCTTTGCTATTGTTTCCTTCATTTCTTTTTCATTTATTTCTGATCTGATCTTTATATCTTTTCTTCTGCTAACTTTGGGGTTTTTTTGTTCTTCTTTCTCTAATTGCTTTAGCTGTAAGATTAGGTTGTTTATTTGAGATTTTTCTTGTTTCTTGAGGTAGGATTTTATGGCTATAAACTTCCCTTTTAGAACTGCTTTTGCTGCATCCCATAAGTTTTGGGTCACCGTGTTTTCATTGTCATTTGTTTCTAGGTATTTTTTTATTTCCTCTTTGATATCTTTGGTGAGCTCTTGATTATTTAGTCGCATATTGTTTAGCCTCCATGTGTTTGTATTTTTTTTACAGTTTTCTTCCTATAATCGCTATCTAGTCTCATAGCATTGTGGTTGGAAAAGATACTTGATACAATTTCAATTTTCTTAAACTTACCAAGGCTTGATTTGTGACCCAAGATATGATCTATCCTGGAGAATGTTCCATAAGCATTTGAGAAGAAAGTGTATTCTGTTGGTTTTGGATGGAATGTCTTATAAATATCATTTAAATCCATCTTGTTTAATGTGTCGTTTAAAGCTTGTGTTTCCTTATTTATTTTCATTTTAGATGATCTGTACATTCGTGAAAGTGGGGAGTTAAAGTCACCTACTATTATTATGTTACTGTCGATTTCCCCTTGTGGCTGTTAGCATTTGCCTATGTACTGAGGTGCTCTTATGTTGGGTGCATAAATATTTACAATTGTTATATCTTCTTCTTGGATTGATTCCTTGATCATTATGTAGTGCCCTTCTTTGTCTCTTGTAATAGTCTTTATTTTAAAGTCTATTTTGTCTGATATGGGAATTGCTACTCCAGCTTACTTTTGATTTTCATTTGCATGGAATATCTTTTTCCATACCCTCACTTTCAGTCTGTATGTGTCCCTAGGTCTGAAGTGGGTCTCTTGTAGACAGCATATATACAGGTCTTTTTCTGTATCCATTCAGCCAGTCTATGTCTTTTGGTTGGAGCATTTAATCCATTTACATTGAATGTAATTATCGATATGTATGTTTCTATTACCATTTTCTTAATTGTTTTGGGTTTGTTTTTGTATGTCTTTTCCTTCCCTTGTGTTTCCTGCCTAGAGAAGTTCCTTTAACATTTGTTGTAAAGCTGGTTTGGTGGTGCTGAATTCTCTTAGCTTTTGCTTGTCCGTAATGGTTTCAGTTTCTCTGTCGAATCTGTATGAGATCCTTGCTGGGTAGAGAAATCTTGGTTGTAGGTTTTTCCCTTTTATCACGTTAAATATGTCCTGCCACTGCCCTCTGGCTTGCAGAGTTTTTGCTGGAATATTAGCTGTTAACCTTATGGGGATTCCCTTGTATGTTATTTGTTGCTTCTCCCTTGCTGCTTTTAATATTTTTTAATTTAATTTTTGATAGTTTGATTAATATGTGTCTTGGCGTGTTTCTCCTTGGATTTATCCTGTATGGAACTCTCTGTTCTTCCTGGACTTGATTGACTATTTCCTTTCCCATATTAGGGAAGTTTTCAGCTATAATCTCTTCAAATATTTTCTCAGTCCCTTTCTTTTTCTCTTCTTCTTCTGACACCCTTATAATTTGAATGTTGATTCATTTAATGTTGTCCCAGAGGTCTCCGAGACTGTCCTCAATTCTTCCCATTCTTTTTTCTTTATTCTTCTCTGTGGTTCTTATTTCCACTATTTTATCTTCCAGCTCACTTATGCATTCTTCTGCCTCAGTTATTCTGCTATTGATTCCTTCTAGAGAACTTTAAATTTTATTTCTTGTGTTGTTCATCATTGTTTTTTCACTCCTTAGTTCTTCTAGGTCCTTATTAAACGTTTCTTGTATTTTCTCCATTCTATTTCAAGATGTTGGATCATCTTTACTATCATTACTCTGAATTCTTTTTCAGGTAGACTGCCTATTTCCTCTTCATTTGTTTGGTCTGGTGGGTTTTTCCCTTGCTCCTTCATTGCTGTGTATTTCTCTGGCTTCTCATTTTGCTTAACTTACTGTGTTTGGGGTCTCCTTTTCGCAGGCTGCAGGTTCGTAGTTCCCGTTGTTTTTGGTGTCTGCCCCCAGTGGGTAAGGTTGATTCAGTGGGTTGTGTAGGCTTCCTGGTGGAGGGGACTGCCTGTGTTCTTGTAGATGAGGCTGGATCTTGTCTTTCTGGTGGGCAGGACCACATCTGGTGGTGTGTTTTGGGGTGTCTGTGAACTTATTATGATTTTAGCAGCCTCTCTGCCAATGAGTGGGGTTATGTTCCTGTCTTGCTAGTTGTTTGGCATGGCATGTCCAGCACTGGAGCTTGCTGGTCATTGAGTGAAACTGGGTCTTAACACTGAGACCGAGATCTCTAAGAGAGCTCTTGCCGATTGATATTACATGGGACCAGGAGGTCTCTGGTGGTCCAATGTCCTGAACTCAGCTCTCCCAATTCAGAGGCTCCAGCCTGACAGCCAGCTGGAGCACCAAGACCCTTTTGGGAAGTCTGAGGTCTTCTGCCAGCATTCAGTAGGTGTTCTGTAGGAATTGTTCCACATGTAGACGTATTTTTGATGTATTTGTGGGGAGGAAGATGATTTCCATTTCTTACTCCTCCACCATCTTGAACGTCCTCCTTGCTGAGGTTTTATTACCTAGAAATAATTGATTAAATCATGTCCATACGATAGAATTCAATCTCCAGTTCCCCTCTCTGGATTTCTGAGCATAGGTCTCAAAGTTCCAACCCTCTAATCATACACATGATCTTTGTGGTGTGGCTTGATCTTTCTGGGTCTTTCCTCCCTTGAAACTCTTTAAGGTCACACCTCATTAGCATAAACTCAGGTATGCTCAGAAGTTGCCCCTTATGAATAACAAAGACACTCCTATCACCCAGGAAATTCCAAGGGTTTTGGAGCTCTGTGCCAGGGATGGTGACAAAGACAAGATGCATTCTTTATTATATCACAATGACCCATGTCTAAAAATCATCCTTTGGAAAACATTAGAATATACATTATTTTAATTAAAAAATAAGTTTTTGGTTATTAATGAAGAAGGCATTTGGGGATATTAGAGGCAGGGGAGACTCCCCAGGGAGATCTTCCAGCTGAGTCCAGGGTGGTGATGGGGGTTTTCCAAGAGGGACATTTGATGGGGGTGGGTGAGTGGGAGGGATGGGTATATGCTGAGGATACAGAACGTACATCACATTTCTGGAAGAAGTGGTGTGTTCCGTGGTAGTTGGAGTTTAAGTCTTCACGGAGAAGAGACGGCACCAGGTTGGGATAAACCATGTTTGCTATACAAGGGGGTCAAATTTGTCCCTTAGATGAGAGTTTTATAAACTAGGTGTGGCATGGCTGATTGATAGACTAGGAATATCAGAGGACATGCATTCTTGAAGAGGAACTGTTGTTTTGTGAATTGTTTCAGTTATATGTGTATGTTTATGGGGTGTGTGTGTGTTTGAACAACATCTGGGCCCCACAAGTAAATTGAAAATGGCAAGTGTCCCACTGCTGAAGCTGTGACTTCCAACCAGAGGCTGTGAGCTGCAGACGGGCGCCGGTCAGACTATAAAATGAGCGAGGACAGGGGAGGGGCCATCCGAGAGGCACTGCCGTCATCAAATGATGAACTGGAACACTGGCAGGGGACTGCAAAGGAAAGGCCAGAATGGAGATATACCGGGGAATTCTACTGACGGAATTAGGTGCCTGTCTTCCTGTGAGGCTGGATGAGGTTAAGATCCATAGAAGAAATACCAGGGAGGAGAGGCTATGTCATGAGAGACACATTGACTGAAAGGGCCCGCAGGACACGATGTCAAGTGTGGACCTAGGTGTGTCTGCCACAGCCGTGGGCCAGAGGAAAACCAACCCAGGAGAGCCAAACACACTGGAAAGTGGGAGGGCAGAGCGCACAGCCCACCAGGGCTTAAAGGAAGGAGAGGAAGAAGCTATTAGGGAGACAGGAAAAAGAAGTCAGGGACTTTGAAGGAGAGGTTTCCGGGCAGAAACAAGAGCCTCAGCCCGGTCTCCCCCAAAGCCCACTGGAAGGCACACGGAATCTCCCTCGCAAAGCTGTGAAATTAACTAAGCTTGAGAATAGGAGAGCACAAATCAGTCATGTTCCAGACTCTGGAAAGAGTTTCCACTCAACACTACCTGGATAGAGCTAGTTGGAGCCAGAGTGATTAAAAGCTCGTAGGACTGATTCAAGCAAAGAGAGACTGATCCTGGGACAGAAGAGATTCCAAACGGACTGTCCTGTGAATAAGAACTTGATACCTACAGAAAACGCACAGCCCAGTGGAATTCAGGTGAATTAGCTACCAAACAACACCAGGAGAGCTGGCTGGCTCTTTGGTTAAAAAAAAAAACAAAAAAAACATAAGATTATAAGATCTTTAAATCCTACCCCAATACATTGTAGACAAATCAATGAATTAATAAACAAAAGAGAAAATATACGAATATTGATCTAATCTCCGTCTGGAGAAGGGCTTTCTAAAAAATAAATTACTGATATGAATTATTTTAAATACACACGAAGCTAGAAACAGAGCCAACAGGATGCATTCCAGAAAATTCCTGGGGGCGTTTCCAGAAAGAGTGATCGGTGATGTCAACCACTGTGTAAGCCACCTCAGAATCAGGGTAAAGTCAAAGCTGGGTTCTGAAGAAGAGGCCAGATATAGGCAGGTGTGTATCAGGAAGGGAGGCCCAGGTGGCCAGGACAGCATGAGGCCGGGCCAGGGGCCCAAGGCCTGGCTTAATTATCAGGTTACAAAAGTCCTGCATAAACAAAGGCCACCTGGCAAGTGACAGCACCTACCTAACTTCATTTCCTTATGACTGTCAACATTGACATTGGTAGACTCTTTGAAAACAAGTGTAATCACGCAAGGAAATAATATACTCTCTGCGGGTAAGCAGGTCTCCATATACCTGACCCAGGATACTGACTTGGGTAAAGAAAGTCACCACCTTGGGAAAATGAGGCCAGATATTTGTTAAGTGCTAGTATGCAGAATTGGTTTCCTAATTAATTTCTCCTCCATCAAACATATCTAAAGAGCAGCGTTTTGCATAGTGTATCTAGAAGATACACGGGACCTTCAAACACAGATCCCTGCCATCAGGGGAAGAGAAAAAGCCCACAGAGACATCAGATTTACACCAGGCTCACTGCTACCTTCCCTGGAAGGTATTTCAAAGCAGCTATTCAATTCACAGCTAAATACAAATGGGTTTTGTTTCATCTTCAACGAATGCTTCTGAAATATCTGGCAACCAGAACAGAGTGCCTAATTTACAGCACGCATGACACGTCCACATTTTTAAGTGGCATTTTCTTTTCTGATGTTCAAGAAAGGAACTAGACACTTAGACCAAAAGGTTAGAAAAATATCCTTCTAGTAATTACAACCATGTTTTTTTCTTGCATCGCCTTGGCTAAGGTGAGCAAGGAGGCTGGGCGGTGGTGCCCCTGTCCAATGCAGACAGGCTGGAAGCCCCTCCTCAAAATCAAGCAGAAGTGGCTTTTACTAGTGACAGATCCTAGGTTCAAAATGAATGTCCATCCACTTTGAAATTCAAGATCATATTTAACGTGCTGTGCTGCATCCCTGAGGGGCTCACATCCACCTCCAAGATTTTCTTGGACATTCTGCTGTCCAGGGAGGGGACAGAGGGGTGGATTTCTGCAGAAGCTCCATTTCCTGGAGCCCTGGTTTGAAAGATCAGAGTTTTATTCACAGGTTCTCACCTTCAATAAAGGGGTTTTCCTCCTTTTAATTCAGCACAGTCTTTGTTTACAGAGCTGATGAAAGGTGTTCCTTTCCAATCTGGTCTGTTTTGGGGGCGGGGGGAAAACTCCACTAAAAGCTGCCGGTGTTTAGCCAGAAGGGAGATAAGGATTTGTATTTTATGATGTAGGCAGCCAGATGGATCAGACACCTAAGACAAAGCTGAGAACTCATTAGCATTTGAAAGAAACCCACAAATGCTCCGTTGCTCACAAGGATTTTGCCTGATGCTTCTGTTCTATGAAAGTTGAACAGAAGGTTTTTTTTTTTCCTACTTCCTTGGAGGGAACGTGGAAAGACACAAAAGTTTCCCTGTAGAATGTGCAGGAGGTAGCTAGAGCCTTTAGATATGAAGAAAGTGCGGTTAGCAGGGACTTAAACTGTCCTGCTTTCAGGACCCCAGGCTCAGTGAGGCCTGCTCTGAGCCTTCCCCATTGCCCCATCCTGGCCAGGTCTCCTGTGCTGATCCTGGATCTGCACCCAATTCATTTCCTCTGCGGCGCTCTTTGCAAATCGTAGGGATACGTCTGTGTAGACATTTGTCCTTCACCCTTGCTAGACCCGGGATTAAGACAGGGGTGCTGTGTGTATTCACTTCCGTACACCCAACCCCTTCCTTGCACAGGGGATGACATCAGTAAACACTCAGTAATTACTGAATCAATCACATCCTCTTGAAGACAAGGAGGCTTTGGTGACGTCTGCCCTTTGTTTAGAAGGACACATTTTTTTTCTTTTATCTTAAGTGTCTTTCTGTATACTGGCTTCTTTCCCTAAACTAATAAATGCATTTAAATATCTCCACTCATTAAGAGAAGGAAGGAAGGAAGGACAGGGGTTGGGGGGGGAAGGAAGGTGGGAGGGAGGGAGGAAGAAGGAAAAAGACTCAAAGGCAAGCAAGAAAAAAAGACACAAAGAAAGAAAAAAAGTCAGAACAGGAAACTTCTTCGATTCTATCTTTTTTTTTTTTTTTTTTTTTGGCAGTGCCAAGCAGCATGTAGAATCTTAATTTCCTCACCAGGGATCGAAACTGCGCCCCCTGCAGTGGAAGCACGGAGTCTTAACCACTGGACCACCAGGGAAGCCCCAATTCTATTTTCTTATCTAGATTATTTCACTATCAAACTTCTTGAAAGGTAAGCAGCCCTTATTCTAGCTTTTCTCACCTCCATTCATCCTGCAGCCCTCTTCAGCGTCTCCCCATTCCGCCACTAAAATAGCGTCTCTGAATTACCTGTGTACTTCCATTCTGACAAATTACCTCTTGCACCCAGAAATGGTCAGATAACATCTGACTGGCCTCTGGGTCGAGGAGCAGAATTCCTGAATGTCATTTTCCTCTTTCCCAAGACCGGACCTAGAGAAGGGGATAGAGATAGCGATGCCTTTCTCCTCTTTGTAATGGTTGTGCCGAATCTCTTCCATCTCCTCCAAGCCTCCCTGTCCCACCTCCATCATCCCAAGTCCAGCAGATGGGCTTGCCTTCTCCCTCACAGAGATGGTGGAGGTCATCAAGCACACAGTGCCTCAATTTCCCCAGTATTTCCATCTCCAGAATTATACCTACCTTTACCAGTTACTGAATAACAAAATACTCCAAAACTGAGTGGCGTAAAGCTACCACAAACATTTATTATCTCTCATGGCTCAGGAATTTGGGAAGCGCTTAGCAGTTAGGGGTTCTGGCTCAGGGTTTCTCGTGAGTCAAGGTGTCGGCTGGAATTGAAGTTATCTGAAAGCTTGACTGGGGCTGGAAGGGCCACTTCCAAGACATCTTACTCACAGGGTTGATTTTTGCAGGGGGCCTCAGGTCCTCAGCACACAGACGTTTCCACAGGGTTGCTTGAGTGTCCTCACAACGTGGTGGCTGGCTTCCCCCAGAGAGTGACCCAAGAGAACAAGGTGGAAGCCACAAGGTCTTGTACGACCTATAGCCTCAGCAGTGACACTCCATCCGTTCCTTACTACCCCGTAGGTTACACAGGTCAGCCCTACTCAGTGTTGGAGAGGATTACACCAACGTGTGAAACTGGAAGGGACGCTGTCTTGAAGGTTGGCTCACATACAACTTTCTCTTTCCTGGCTCTGCCAGAAACCCTCTTTCCCCTTTTATCTTTAGTCTCTCCTTGTCTACTGACTTATTTGCCTCAATAAATAAATATATTCAAATATCTTCTAAACAAAAAAGGAAAGAAAACTCTCTCTCCATCTATCTGATTTCACCAAGTTTCCTTAAAATGTCCTCAATCTGCTGTCTCAGCTTCCTCAGCTCCATTCATGCTTCAGCCCATCACAGCCTCTCTTTGGTCCCCACGATTCCTCTAAAACTCCTGCTGTGGCCACCAATGAAGTCCTGGTCACCAAATCCAGTGACCGCTCTAACCCAGGTGACGTCTCTGGGGACATGGGCGTAGGTAACCCCCCCTTCCTCTCTGAAATACCTTCTCCTTAAGTTCCTTGGGCATCTTCCTCTCCTGGGTCATCTCTTGAGTCTGTTTCTTCTGCACTCCCCTCACTGTTCCTTCTTCCTCTGCCTTTGCCCTTAAATGCTATATTTCCAGGGATTCCATCCTCAACCCTCTCCTCTTCACTCTCTGTCCACGCTCTGTACAACTAGAGCTGAAGCCCCAGGTGTTGCAGGGAAGCAGAGTGGCTTCCCTGAGTGGCCGTGACCAAGTCCCTAAACTCTCCATGTGTCAGGTTTTCTGTCTCCACGATGGAGAGCACAGACCAACCTCATGGGAGCGTTAAACATGCTAATTCAGGCCGATGACAATACTTAGCAGCTAGGAATGAGGTTGGGAGTGTCACCCCACTCACGGGATCCAGCAATTACTCGTAGCCGATTCTAATTTCACAAGTCACTCACTTAGGGGTGCAAACGGTTCCCATATCTGGACTTTGTGCTGTGAGCCCCCACTGCCACCTGAAGGTGTCAGCAAACTTAATCTAGTCACTTCCAAGTAATCTCAGCCAGCTTCAGTGATCTCTTGTTAATTTCAGATGAAACTCACAGGTGAAACTCACAGTCCCCTCCCCCTTCTTCCAGGATGACACCTGGGTTCAGTGGACACCTGCACAACATCATGACATCAGGGACCAACCTTTGATTCTTGGCCCATATCTGTCCATGCGGCTTCCACTTGTTCCATCGTTCTCGGCCATGGTCACCTGCTGTCACCCACTAAAATATAACCTTCCAGGCTGGTCTTGGGACATCACCATCCTTCATAGCTGCCATCAGCTGCAGGGTACCTTGTAACCATTTCCTGATCCAGCCTTCAGGTAGGCACCCTCATTCCAGATGACACAGGCTTGCCGGCTGGCTTTTTCTCACAATCTCCATGCCCTTTCCAGCCACAGTAGGACCTGCCCACATCCCCTTGGTGTCCATGGGCCTCTGGGAGGTACCCACAGGTGCATCTGCCTGCTGTTTCTCTGCCACACTGGTGCCCTGTCACACACCAGGCTTCTCTCCAGACCTGCTGTCTACCTGGCACCCACCAGGAAGAAAGACATGGGATCATCGCAGGCTGAGATGCACTGATCTAGCGGGATCCTCATTGCTGCCCATGGCGGTGGGAACTCAGCCAGAAGAGGGCTGGTGGAACCCAGGCCCCTAACACGAGGCTTTGTCTCTCCTGCTTCTCCTCCAGTTCATCCCCGCTTATCACCTCCTCAGCAGAGACACTTGTCTGGACCCTAGGAGGAAGAGAGGAAAAGGGCAATTGCAATCATCTGTAGATAATTCAGCTGCATACCCAAACCACTCACCCTAGTTTTTAACTTGAAGCCAGAAAGTTCATGCATTCATCCTCTGGTGTCTCTGTTCACAGATGAATGCCCCCAGCCTGAATGGGGGAAAATCTCAGGGTTAGGTTATGCGTGTGACAAACCCTTGGGTTAATAATCACTGGCCGCCCAGCCATGCGTGTGTATGCTGATAACTCCCAAACCCTCTTTGCTGGTCCACAACCTCCTCGACACCCCCAAGCTGCCCTGTGGGCACTCCAGGGTCAACCAGATGTCGCCTGCACCTCAGGGCCGCTTTGCCCCACCTTGTCTCCCTTGGGGTCCCTGCACTGAAGGCTGCGTTTGCACATTACTCTCTCTATTTCATTCTCAACATGCAGCCAATTCCAATACCACAGCTTCCTGCCACTAAACCACAAAATGCCTTCCCACAGAGAGTTGGGGCAAGGCTCCGAGCGCCAGCTCCCTGACGTCTAAGCCCTGTGACCCTGCATGGTCCATGCCTAATAGAGACAGCTGTTTGAAGTTGAAAAGACTAGATTCTACTTCCGATGCAGCCCTGAAATTACTTAAAAGAGATTTTTTTCAAGATGACTTTTTTTGTTTTCTAGGCCTCAGTTACCTCAATCTCTCTCTCTCAGTATCTACCTCCAATGATTTCCAAGCTCAATAAGCGAAGTCCCGCCTTTGCCAAAAGGATTCTTGCAGGCGTTAACCTCCACGATTGATTATGTGCCACGGGCGGAAGCACACGGGGATCGGAAGAGTGCACAGCATCCCGGAGGGCCCGGTCGGTGCTGGGTCGCTCCTGAGGCTGCCCGTGGCGTCCACGGGGTGTTACCCATCACCCACGGCGGGAAGGACGCTGCTGCCGGGGCCTCTGTGCCCCCGGGGGGAGTGGACGCTGCTCTCCAGCGAGTGACGAGAGCAGCAAAAGCCTTTAGGTCCTGGGGTGATGGATGCACTAGGTTTGGGTTCTGACTCCACTTATGTCTGGAATTTGAAATTCTCAGGGGAGCCGACTTTCACTGAAAGCCATTTCTCACCTTATTGATGCCCAAGGATGTCAAGTTATTTGACTTTTGGCGTCCCTCTTCCTCCTGCCTCTGCTTCCTCCCTGTGAAATGTTATGATTAGACATTCTCTTATCAGATGATCTAATGTAAAGAGCAGAGCAGGAAAGAGCAGTGTGAAGAGTGGAGCCCGTGCCAAACCCCGGCCGTCACACGCCCCACACGAGCCCCTCTGACCAGCAAGGGAAGCTCACGTTCAACCACAGCCAGAGAACCCTCGCTAACACGTGCCCCACGGGTGAGGCGCTCGGGGGGGCTTAGATGCCATCCATCAACTCTGCCCCCCCTCCCCCGGTCAGGGCCACCTCGGAGCCAGTGGCTCGCCTGCCTTAGAATCGCTGCCTTTTTTCTAATGCACATCCCAGTGACTCAGATGCCCGCTAGAGGTTGAGAGCTGGTACCCAGAGCCTTCCAAATGCATTGTTGCCCTTTCAGGACCATTTTGGAGAGAAAAACTTTTCTGTACAGAGAGCCACCACCCCGGTATGACCTGGAGGATGCTTTCAGGAGATGATTCAGCTGTTCCCAAGGCCCATCCCTGTTCCTGTCCGTGAGGACCCGACAGACCAGCTCGAGTCCCTGCCCTGGTCTCGTCAGGGCTCCTCAGGGTTTTCCAGATGGATTTCTGTGATCACAGACCAAATGAGCCTGGGGCTGGCATGTCACCTGCAGGCCCCACCACTCTGCAGCCCCTACTGTCTGATAAAGTGATAAAGTCCTGTGTCCTCTTCCCTGGCCACCCATGCTGCGTATCGGGGGCCTTTGGGAATCTTGGTGGCATTCTGCTCCTTGAGAAAGTGACCTTGAGGAGCCTGTCCTAAGGAAGCTGTTTAGTTCTTTCCAAGGTGGAATATGCCGGAAATCCACTAATGGTGAGTCCTGAGGGCAGCAGAGGAGGCCACATCATTTAGGCTTTCTCAGACACAGCATATAAAAAATGAAAGAAAGAGAGGGAGAGAAGAAGGGAAACATAGGACCACAATCGTCATAGTTTTCTTAATTATTTATTTAGTAAAACGAACCCTAAATTAGTTTAATTAGCTTTTTATATATAAGTGTTGGGCACTTGACCCAAGATAGTGATTTGTGTCTGTGCACTGAACCTCCTCCACCACTAACTCAGAAGAAACCTCAGAAGACCTTGATTCTGTGCCAGTGGTTGAAGGGCACCCCCCAAAGGCCAGGGACTCAAGGGCTCTCTGTGTAGGCCTGGCCAGAGGGGACATGGGTCCACCCCCTGCTGAGGGGGCAGGGAGGACAGGCAGAAACATCAGACATTGTACAGGCCCGTCTCATTGTACAGTCTCAGCTTCCACCATCACAGAACAAGAAACCTTTGTGCTGAGGAATTTTGAGCAAGAAGGGAAGGCTGGGGCAGGATCTTGTGTCTGAATGTTCAAGCTGATCTTACAGAAGGAGCTGCGCGTGAGACTCCGGGCAGCCAAGAGGCTCGGGAAGGGTATGCCAGCAGAGGTGACGTCATGGGGAAGGGTCCCGGCAGTCAAGCAGACCGACATGGGTGTTGGTACTGAGAAGTGGGTTGACACTGTGACAAATACCTAAAAGTGTGGAAGCAGTTTTGCAATGGGGTGGTGGGCGGAGACTGGCGGAGTGTTGAGGTTCATGCTGGAAAAAGCCTGGATTTCTGGGAAGGGACTATTGTTGGAAAGATGGATGTTAAAGGCCATTCTGGTGGGGTGTCAGGCGGAAATAAGAAACGTGTCATTGGAAACAGGAGGAAAGGTGATCTTTGTTAAAAAGTGGCAAAGAGCTTGGGTGAACTGTGTTCTGGAGTTTTGTGGAAGGTAGAATTTGCAAAGCGATGGCATTGCATTTTAGCTGAGATCTCTAAGCCAGGTGTTGAAACACTTGGTTCCTCCTGGCATCTTATAGTCAAAGGTGAGAGGAGAGAGATGAATTGAAGAAGGAATGGTTAAGCAAAAAGGAGCCAGAACTGAAGATTTGGAAATTCTTAGGCTATGCATATTGCAAAAAAAGAGAAAACTTGTTTTGAAGAGAACACCGAGGGTGTGACTGAACAAACATTTGATAAGGGGGTTTGCATGGGTGTGAACTACGAACTGAATGAGGCAGCACAGCAGAAGCAGGAATGGAAATGGGAGTTTACCAGCAGAAACACTGCCAGGTGGAGCTGAACGGGATGGAGATGGGACAAAATGAAAGAAGGACTTGGATAGCATCATAGAGCTATTGGACTGTGAGCTTGTGGTATTCTTCAAGAAAAGGGAAAATGACCCTAAGGGTAATACAGAGATTATCAGAGCCACCACAAGAAGGCCTCCGCCAAAAGCCATGAGGGTGGAACTCAGGCCCAACAGAACATGTGGCTGGGACTGCTGCCCCAGAGCGTCTGGAAGGCAGGGTGTTGAGCCTTAGAGATTTATTCTCAAGCCTTAAGATCTAATAGGATTCACCTTGCTAGGTTCTGGACTTGCTTGGGACCCTTTGCTCCTTCCTTCTTTCCTACATCTCCCTGTGGATTAGGAATGTCTATCCTATGTCTGTGCCAACCTTATATTTTGGAAGCACATAACTTGTCTGGTTTCACAGGTTCCCAGCTGGAGAGGAATGTTGCCTCAGGATAAATAGTACTTCCAGCCTCACCCACATCTGATTTAGATGAAATTTAAATGAGGCTTTGGACTCAAGATTTGAGAGTTGATGCTGGAACAACTTAAAATATTTGAGACTGTTAAGATGCAATGAATGTGTTTTCATGTGAAAATGACATGAATTAGGGAAGGCTAGGGACAGAGTGTTATGGATTGAATGTTTCTGACCCCCAAATTCATATGTTGGAGCCCTAACCCCCAGTGTGACTATGTTTGGTGGTGGAGCCTGTGAGGAGGTGGTAAAGGTTACATGAGGTCATAAGGGTGGGGCCCTAACTCACCAGGGCTGGTGCCCTTCTAAGAAGAGTAAGAGACATCAGAGCCCCCTCTCTTCTCCTTATGGGATATAGTGAGAAGGCAGCCATCTGCAAACCGGGAAACAGCTCTCACTGGGAAGAGAATCAGCGGCACCTTGATCTTGGACTTCCTACCTCAAGGAATGTGAGAAAGTAAACGTCTGTTGTTTCAGGCCCCCAGTCTCTGGTGCTTTGATAAGCCATCCTGAGACTATTACTAGATGTTACCATAGCTCATGTTGGAGACCACAGAAAGGCAAGGATGTGGGCAAATGCTGAACAAGCCACTGAGTGCTAACCCTGCTTAATACAACTGTCAGAAGGGGGATTTCCTGCTCTTGGTTGAAACCCCACTGCCTGGTGCCTTGACAGGTGGTTCCCCCAGGAAGAGGTCAGGCACAGCAGTGGGGTCCATGTGCGATTTGAGCCCAGCTGTCTGGGTCCAGGAGGCCATGGCTGTGCCTGGCAGGGAAGGCCAAACTCACCGGGCATACCCCAAGGGACAGCAGCGTGGCCCAGAGAAGGTTAATGTTATGAGGCAGACAATCAAACCTGTCAGAGCCCTGGGAGCCCTCTTGGGAAAGCCCCCAAATGCTACAGGGACAGGGGACACTCCCTGCACTGGCAGGAGGGCCAAGGAGCAGGGAAGACCAGGACCATGGTCCATGAAGCAACCCCATTTGTACCCAAAGTCCTGGTGGGACCCGAGTCAACTCCAGGATTGCCATCGCCTTGTTCATTCATTGACTCAGCAAATACGTATTGATCACCAACCCTGTGCCATGCATTGTTCCATGCCATCTTAGTCTGTTCTGGCTGTTATGACAAAAGTACCATAAACTGATGGCTTATAGACAATAGAAATTTATTTCTTACAGTTCTGGAGGCTGGAAATCCAAGATCAAGGCATCAGCAGATTTGGTGTCTAGTGAGGACCTGCCTCTTCACAGATGGCCACCTTCACCCTGTGTCCTCCCAGGGCAGAACAGACAAAAGAGCTCTCTGAGTCTCTTTTACAAGGGCACTAATCCCATTCATAAGGGCTCCACCCTCTTGACCTAATAACGTCCTGAAGGTGCCACCTCCAAATACCATCACACTGGGATATAAGTTTTAACATACAATACAAAGAAAAATTATTAAAAGCAGCAAAGGAAAAGCATCAAATAACATACAAGGGAATCCCCATAAGGTTAACAGCTGATCTTTCATCAGAAACTCTGCAAGCCAGAAGGGAGTCGCAGGACATATTTAAAGTGATGAAAGGGAAAAAACCTACAACCAAGATTACTCTACCCAGCAAGGATTTCAATCAGATTCGATGGAGAAATTAAAACCTTTACAGATAAGCAAAATTTAAGAGAATTCAGCACCACCAAACCAGCTTTACAACAAATGCTAAAGGTACTTCTCTATGCAGGAAACACAAGAGAAGGAAAAGACCTACAAAAACAAAAAGAAAACAATTAAGAAATGGTAATAGGAACATACATATTGATAATTACCTTAAATTTAAATGGATGAAAGGCTCCAACCAAAAAACATAGGCTGGCTGAATGTATACAGAAACAAGACCCATATATATGCTGTCTACAAGATACCCACTTCAGGCCTAGGAACACATACAGACAGAAAGTGAGGGTATGGAAAAAGATATTCCATGCAAACGGAAATCAAAAAAAAGCTGGAGTAGCAATTCTCATATCAGACAAAATAGACTTTAAAATAAAGACTATTACAAAGGACAAAGAAGGACACTACATCATGATCAAGGGATCAATCCAAGAAGAAGATATAATAATTGTAAATATTTATGCATCCAACATAGGAACACCTCCATACATAAGGCAATTGCTAACAGCCATTAAAGGGGAAATCGACAATAACACAATAAGAGTAGGGGACTTTAACACCCCACTTTCACGAATGGACAGATAACCAAAAATGAAAATAAATAAGGAATCACAAGCTTTAAATGACACATTAGACAAGATGGACTTAACTGATATTTATAGGACATTCCATCCAAAAACAACAGAATACACTTTCTTCTCAAGTGCTCATGGAACATTCCCCAGGATAGATCATATCTTGGGTCACAAATCAAGCCTTGGTAAATTTAAGAAAATAGAAATGTATCAAGTATATTTTCAGAACACAATGCTATGAGACTAGATACCAATTACAGGAAAAAAACTAAAAAATACAAACACATGGAGGCTAAACAATACGCTACTAAATAACCAAGAGATCACTGAAGAAATCAAAGAGGAAATTTAAAAATGCTTAGAAACAAATGACAATGAAAACATGATGACCCCAAACCTATGGGATGCAGCAAAAGCAGTTCTAAGAGGGAAGTTTATAGCAATACAATCCTACCTTTCAAGAAAAAAGAATAATCTCAAATAAACAACCTAACCTTACACCTAAAGCAATTAGAGAAAGAAGAAGAAGAACACCAACAAAAGTTAGCAGAAGGAAAGAAATCATAAAGATCAGATCAGAAATAAATGAAAAAGAAATGAAGGAAACAATAGCAAAGATCAATAAAACTAAAAGCTGGTTTTTTGAGAAGATAAACAAAATTGATAAACCATTAGCCAGACTCATCAAGAAAAAGGGGAAGAAGACTCAGATCAATAGAATTAGAAATGAAAAAGAAGTAACAACTGACACTGCAGAAATACAAAGGATCATGAGAGATTACTACAAGCAACTATATGCCAATAAAATGGACAATCTGGAAGAAATGGACAAATTGTTAGAAAGCACAACCTTCCAAGACTCAACCAGGAAGAAATAGAAAATATAAACAGACCAATCATAAGCACTTAAATTGAAACTGTGGGGGTTTCCCTGGTGGTGCAGTGGTTAAGAATCTGCCTGCCAAGCAGTGGACATGGGTTCGAGCCCTGGTCGGGGAAGATCCCACATGCTGTGGAGCAACTAAGCCCATGTGCCACAACTACTGAGCCTGTGCTCTAGAGCCCATGAGGCACAACTACTGAACTCACACCTAGAGCCCGTGCTCCACAATAAGAGAAGCCGCTGCAATGAGAAGCCCGTGCACCGCAACGAAGACTAGCCCCCACTCGCCACAACTAGGGAAAACCTGTGCACAGCCATGAAGACCCAATGCAGCCAAAAATAAATAAATTAATTAATTAAAAAAAATTGAAACTGTGATTAAAAAATCTTCCAACAAACAATAGCCCAGGACCAGATGGCTTCACAGGCGAATTCTATCAAACATTTAGAGAAGAGCTAACACCTATCCTTCTCAAACTCTTCCAAAATATACCAGAGGGAGGAACACTCCCAAACTCATTCTACGAGGCCACCATCACCCTGATACCAAAATCAGACAAAGGTGGCACACAAAAAGGAAACTACAGGCCAATATCACTGATGAACATAGATGCAAAAATCCTCAACAAAATACTAGTAAACAGAATCCAACAGCACATTAAAAGGATCATACACCATGATCAAGTGGGATTCATCCCAGGAATGCAAGGATCCTTCAATATATGCAAATCAATCAATGTGATACACCATATTAACAAAACAAAGGATAAAAACCATATGATAATCTCAATAGATGTAGAAAAAGATTTTGAAAAAAATCAACACCCATTTATGATAAAAACTCTCCAGAAAGTAGACATAGAGGGAACCTACCTCAACATAATAAAGGCCATATATGACAAACCCATAGCCAACATCATTCTCAATGGTGAAAAACTGAAACCATTTCCTCTAAGATCAGGAATAAGACAAAGTTGCCCACTCTCATCACTATTATTCAACATAGTTTTGGAAGTTTTAGCCACAGCAATCAGAGAAGAAAAATAAATAAAAGGAATCCAAATCGGAAAAGAAGACATAAAACCATCACTGTTTGCAGATGACATGATACTATACATAGAGAATCCTAAAGATGCTACCAACAAACTAGTAGAGCTAATCAATGAATTTGGTAAAGTAGCAGGATACAAAATTAATGTAGAGAACTCTCTTGCATTCCTATACACTAACAAAGAAAAATCTGAAAGAGAAATTAAGGAAACACTCCCATTTACCATTGCAAAAAAAAGAATAAAATACCTAGGGATAAACCTACATAAGGAGACAAAAGATCTGTATGCAGAAAACTATAAGACACTGATGAAAGAAATTAAAGATGATACAAACAGATGGAGAGATATATCAAGTTCTTGGACTGGAAGAATCAACATTGTGAAAATGACTCTACTACCTAAAGCGATCTACAGATTCAATGCAATCCTTATCAAACTACCAATGACATTTTTCACAGAACTAGAACAAAAAAATTCACAATTTGTATGGAGACACAAAGGATTCTGAATAGCCAAAGCAATCCTGAGAAAGAAAAATGGAGCTGGAGGAATCAGGCTCCCTGACTTCAGACTATTCTACAAAGCTACAGTAATCAAGACAGTATGGTACTGGCACAAAAACAGAAATATAGATCAATGGAACAGGATAGAAAGCCCAGAGATAAACCCACGCACATATGGTCACCTTATCTTTGGTAAAGGAGGCAAGAATATACAATGGAGAAAAGACAGCCTCTTCAATAAATGGTGCTGGGAAAACTGGACAGCTACATATAAAAGAATGAAATTAGAACACCTCCTAACACCATACTCAAAAATAAACTCAAAATGGATTAAAGACCTAAATGTAAGGCTAGAGACTATAAAACTCTTAGAGGAAAACATAGGCAGAACACTCTATGACATAAATCACAGCAAGATCCTTTTTGACCCACCTCTTAGAGAAATGGAAATAAAAACAAAAGTAAACAATTGGGACCTAATGAAACTCAAAGCTTTTGCACAGCAAAGGAAACCATAAACAAGATGAAAAAACAACCCTCAGAATGAGAGAAAATATTTGCAAATGAAGCAACTGACAAAGGATTAATCTCCAAAATATATAAGCAGGAGATGCAGCTCAATATCAAAGAAACAAACAACCCAACCCAAAAATGGGCAGAAGACCTAAACAGACATTTCTCCAAAGAAGATACAGATTGCCAACAAACATATGAAAGGATGCTCTACATCACTAATCATTAGAGAAATGCAAATCAAAACCACAGTGAGGTATCACCTCACAGCAGTCAGAATGGCCATAATCAAAAAATCTACAAACAATAAATGCTGGAGAGGGTGTGGAGAAGAGGGAACCCTCCTGCACTGTCAGTGGGAATGTAAATTGATACAGCCACTATGGAGAACAGTATGGAGGTTCCTTAAAATACTAAAAGTAGAACTACCATACTGCCCAGCAATCTCACTACTGGGCATATACCCTGAGAAAACCATAATTCAAAAAGAGTCATATACCACAGTGTTCATTGCAGTGCCATTTACTATAGCCAGGACATGGAGGCAACCTAAGTGTCCATTGACAGATGAATGGATAAAGAAGACGTGGCACATATATACAGTGGAATATTACTCAGCCATTAAAAAGAAACGAAATTGAGTTATTTGTAGTGAGGTGGATGGACCTAGAGTCTGTCAACCGTATGCTAACACATATATATGGAATCTAAAAAAAAAAAAAATGGTTCTGATGAACCTAGGCGCAGGACAGAAATAAAGACCCAGACATAGAGAATGGACTTGAAGACACGGGGAGGGGGAAGGGTAAGCTGGGACGAAGTGAGAGAGTGGCATGGACATATACACACTACCAAATGTAAAATAGATAGCTAGTGGGAAGCAGCCGCATAGCACAGGGAGATCAGCTCGGTGCTTTGTGACCACCTAGAGGTGTGGGATAGGGAGGGTGGGAGGGAGACCCAAGAGGGAGGAGATATGGGGATATATGTATATGTATAGCTGACTCACTTTGTTATACAGCAGCAACTAACACACCATTGTAAAGCAATTATACTCCAATAAAGATGTTTAAAAAAAAAGTTTCAACATACAAATCTGGGGAGACACAAACATTCAGTCTATACTATATCCCCCGGAGCTTCAGCAGTGAACCGAACAGACAAGGTCCCTTTTCACACAGCAATTCCGTCCTCAAAGTGGAAACAGACAAAACCGTATCTCAGAGGGAATGGGAGTGAAGGTATGTACATGCACATACATATATAGGATGCACATACATATATAGGATATATAGGATATAGGAAGGTATGTACATGCACATACATATATAGGGAGTGAAGGTATGTACATGCACATACATATATAGGATATGTACATGCACATACATATATAGGAACAGACAAAACCGTATCTCAGAGGGAATGGGAGTGAAGGTATGTACATGCACATACATATATAGGATATATGACATTCACATTATACATACATATATATTTAGTTCATTTCTTAATGAATCAATCACCATGAAATTGTTTGCAGTCTTCATAAGATTTGGAGTTAACAGGAGAGGGGCAGGTAGACACATTAGCCCTGTTCTCCAACTGGATGGACCGTGCTTCCAGAACAGGTGGGCCCTCCTCACGCTGACCAACTCACAACCATTTTGCATCAGGGAAGTTCCTGGTCCTCCTGGAGATGCCCAGCCACACAGCCACCTGCTGAGCGTGACTTAGGAAGACTTTGGTCTTCTTGCCTTGGAGGAAAAGTCACGGGTGATAATCCACCCTGCCACGTCACCCACATGAAGCTGCTTCAGCTACATTTCCAACATGTACCCACGTGTCAGATTCATTTGCCTCGTTATTCCTGGAACCCATCACCTTCCTGGCAACGCCGAATGTTGCCTCCATAAGGCTTCGATGTCTATGGGGCCAAAGGAATCCCACGTTAATGCTGTTTTAATAGGCACAGAAGTGCAGTTGCTACATCTCAGCATGTCTTTCCCTATTATGCTTTTTCTTATTATATACTGTCATTCGTTTGCCAATGTCAACTGTTAAAGGGGCTAACACTGCAGTTACTATGAAAAAGCAATAATGAGGCTGGAACACTCACTTCCCGCTCCCTGCACAGAAGCCTATCTGACAATAATAAGGTCTCACCTGAACGCAGTATCTTGTCTTTTCAAAGCATCTCTACATTTTCTCGTTTGATTGTAGCACCTCTGTGACGTGGGCAGGCTAGACTATCTTGACATTTCAATAAGGAATGTTCTTTCTGCACATCCCTTGGCTGGTCAGAGGCAGACCTGACTTCAATGCCAAGTCCTGGCTCTGCCCCCACCACTCTCCCGGAGCAGATAACCTGGTGCAGCCTCTCCTTTCTGTTATCACCAAACCCCATCAACTACGGCTGATATTAATCTTGTCACAGTTAATGCAGGACCTACAAGACCCACTTTGTCCACAAATGCAGTCACCTTCCTTTTTATACTTATGGTGCTTGCTGAAGATTCCCCATTTTGTCAGCCCATCCTTAACATGGATGGTGTGAGGGCTCTTAGGGGAACAGACCAAAGAAGGCTGTACTTGCTGGTGTCCCCTCTCCAACTGGCCCAGGGCAGAGACCTTGGGGGGGCCGTGATTTTCCTTTCAATGGAGGTGGCGACTGAACCTGTGACAGGACAGAGGGCTGGCTGGACACATCAATAGTCTCTGCGTCTCAGGGGACGGTGGAGGTTTCCAGAAGGCCGGACAAGGGACACGCAGTCAGGGAGCCCTGCCAAGCCCCAGGGTGTGTGCCTAACTGATTGTGCCTGCAGCCCTGGAGTCACCATGGGAGCCTCGCTGAGCTAATGTTTATTGATGCTATTTTCTGTTAATTAAATTAAACCTCTTTCTGAAGCGGGGATGCCTGGGATGGGTGGGTGGAGGGACTCTGTTTTCCCAGGTGCTGGGTGGGGCTCAAGCCAAGGGAAGTGAAAGAAGATTCTCCCAAGTGTGAAACTCCCCCAAAGCAACCCTGCCCTTAATGCCAGAGGCTCCCATCGCCAGGGCTGCCCTTGGATTCCAGCACATCTTACTTCCTTCGATTCAGTGCTTTTTGCATAAAATTCCAAGCAGAAAAATAAAACTGAGACATAATGATTTTGATTGGTAATTACTGCTAACATAAAACATATGAAATGTCACTAAGTTTTACTGATTATGATTCCCTAGTAGACAGCGTACTAGCCCTGTGTTCAGAAAATCAGAAATTTAGTGAATTTAGACCCACGTGATTTATCGAGAAGGTCTGAAATGGAATCAAAGTGACTTTGCTTACACGTACTACAGATACAATGGAAACTTGACGTGTTTGTTTTTAATGACTGTGGTCCTCTTTATGTGCTGATTCTGCATCTGCAAATTCACCTTCTCCCTAAAATTTATTGGTAACTCCCAAATCAGTGCACACAGCACCTGGTCATTTGTGCACAGATGAGAAACAGCCAGACAACAGGAATGTCCAGAGCATGTGCTCCCAGCTGAGGTCCTACAAGGTGATGCTCCGTTTTTTGTTTCAATTCATAGTGTAAATAAGTGGCCTTGATATGACCCAGCAATCCCACTACTGGGCATATACCCTGAGAAAACCATAATTCAAAAAGAGTCATGTACCACAATGTTCACTGCAGCTCTATTTACAATAGACAAGACATGGAAGCAACCTAAGTGTCCATCGACAGATGAATGGATAAAGAAGATGTGGCACATATATACAATGGAATATTACTCATCCATTAAAAAGAAACAAAATTGTGCTATTTGTAATGAGGTGGATAGACCTAGAGTCTGTCATACAGAGTGAAGTAAGTCAGAAAGAGAAAAACAAATACCGTATGCTAACACATAATATATGGAATTTAAGAAAAAAAAATGTCATGAAGAACCTAGGGGTAAGACAGGAATAAAGATACAGACCTACTAGAGAATGGACTTGAGGATATGGGGAGGGGGAAGGGTAAGCTGTGACAAAGCGAGAGATAGGCATGGACATATATACACTACCAAACGTAAGGTAGATAGCTAGTGGGAAGCAGCCGCATAGCACAGGGAGATCAGCTCGGTGCTTTGTGACCACCTGGAGGGGTGGGATAGGGAGGGTGGAAAGGAGGGAGACGCAAGAGGGAAGAGATGTGGGGACATATGTATATGTATAACTGATTCACTTTGTTATAAAGCAGAAACTAACACACCATTGTAAAGCAATTATACTCTAATAAAGATGTAATAAAAATCAAAATAATACATAAATAAGTGGCCTTTTGCAGTCTGTTCAGTGCCATGTTTTTGCATTTTTGTGCTTATTGAGGGTGGCTTCGCTGTTTGCGATGGCCTCCAAGTGTAGTGCTCACGAGCTGTCTAGTGCTCCAAGCACAAGAAGGCTGTGATGTGCCCTTATGGAGAAAATACATGTGTTAGATGAGCTTGGTTCAGGCCTGGGTAACAGCGCTGTTGGCTGGGAGTTCAATGTTAATGAGTGAACAGGGCAGCACACTGAGAGGTAGGAAGAGGAAGTTCACCAATCTGTACGCGAGGCCACTCTGGAAAATGCCAAAGGAACATCTATGGTACACGATGAAGCAATGGAAAAGATGGGAAAGCAGCCAGATTTGTGCATTCGTGAGATGATGACTGATTTTTTTTAATCTAGAGGTAAAGACATTGCTGTGAGGCTAAAAGCCAAAGAAATGTATGGCCACATTTCCCAGGGTCATGAAAATGTTAAACCCTTCTCAGCTAGTATTTTATTATAAAGAAATACTGCATGTAATTAGTTATGTATAAGAAATATAAATTAAGGTGTCTTTAAACAGAAACACACTTATAACAGGGTTACGTATTGATAGGTTGATGAAATGCTATGACCAGAGGCTCACAGGAACCTAACCCTGTGTGTCCTTTGGGAGCAATGGCTCAATATTTGCTAATTCAGTGTCTGTGACAACTTGACAGAAAATAACTACTGTGGAGAATGAGAATGAACTGTAATTTTATTAATTATAAAGGTTGTACATAAAGAAAACTTAAAATATAAAATCACTAAGGAAAACTTTACCTGCCACTTCATCTCCTAGAGACGAGGACAGTTAAATTTTGGTTTACATTCTTTCTGCCTTTCTTCAAGGTGTCAGTGTTCGTACTTTACACCATTTGTGGTCTGCTGCTCTCTTTTTCAATGTTTCCTTGAGAACATTGCTTTTTTCAATAAACGTTCACCTACAACCTGATTATTCATAGCTATATAATATTTCATCCTATAAACTTACTCTGTTACTTGTGTCTACTTCTCTTTTGTTGGGTAGGGTTTCCAGGTGTGGTTGTACAGGTTGTTCACTGCACAGCAGCACCCCACAGAAGGGCACCTGAGACACGAATCCAGCTCACACGGAAGCTGCCAAGCCATGCATCCTGGCCAGGGCTGTGTCTCCTTGGAAGAGGTGTGCTTGTCAGGCCATGAGCTAAGGGCTGGCCACACAGAAGACACACTTTTCCCATTCCGTCCACGACACCATACAGGCCAGAGGAGGCCCTGGTTGGACATCCAGGTTGTTTCCAGTTTAGGGCTTGTAAAAACAGTGAGGCTGTGAACGGCTTCACTCACAACACCTCCTGACTTAAATCACTGATGATTAATCATTGATCAATTCCGAGAAGTGGGATAATTAGGTTAAAAAAAACTATTAATTTAGAAGAGATCATTTCAGGAGGTAGAATGATACAGATAAGCATAGGCTAACATAAATTCTAATTTTAGGAAAAGTTTTTACCAGAAAATTGAGTCCAGCCAGATTTTGATGAGTGGAAGTTGTTAAAGCACTTTAAAGGGCAAATCTTTCTTGGCAACCCTGACCCGCCACCTAAGAAAGCAGTGCTTTTTATGCAAATAAGCTCTTTGCAAATCATTCTCATTTATTCATGAATGCTGAGAAGTGGCGGGGTCCTCCTTCCTCAACCCTGAACGGGAATAGGATTTTAAATAAGGGGAGAGGAGCTGGTGTTTGTTTAGATCCCTTTTTAGGCCAGAAGCTTTGTCTTTACTTACATTTTCTCAGAGGACCTTCCTGCATGGCTGCTTCTTCTAAAAAATGAGATGATTAAATGAGCCATCCTCCAAGGTCTTTTTCTGCTTTAGAAAAATAACTCTTATACTGTGTTTTCTGGACTTTGACTTTTATTTGGTATCAGCATTTTAACCAGACGAATTTCTTTATTAAAATTCTATAACCCAGCCTTATCCGGACCTCGTGGCTCTTTCCTTAATTAATCATCACCGTGAGTTTTCATCTGCTGAGCTCCCCTGCCCAGGACTGGACAGACCTTGCCCTGTGGCCTTAATGGTCCTGCTATCCATCTGCTTCCCATCTCAAGAATGAAGCCACAGTCATTTCAAACCAATAAACCGAACAGATGGGGAAATACTAACAACGCATTATTTTTTTTTAAATAATCTGTCTCTAAACGGCTAAAATATATTTTCCCCGTCTGTTTTTTCAGGCAGGAGTTTTGTTTCTCGATCCTGGCACCCACCCTGACTCTCCGCAGCCCTGTCCCCAGAGCAGGTGCTATCAGGCCAGCGAGGTCCGTCCACTGCAGCAGGCGCTAAAATGTAACCCCCACTGGCAGCGCAGTCATGCGGGGGTTAACGCTCCTCTCCTCCCTGAAACCCACGGAAACATCCAAATGAATGAAAATCTAAGAGGAGAATTTCATTTCCAGGGAAGGTGTTATACAGGGTAGAACCTCACCTAAGCAGTTAACCGTGGGAACTCAAGTCCCCAAAGTGGCTCACCGCTGCTTTGTCTCCCTGGACTGGGGCTCCCCTGGCCCTCCATAGTGAAGTCAAAAGAGCCTAAACCCCCCGACAGGGGCATCTGGGAGGGCGGGCTGTCCCAATATGGGAAGGTAGGGCATGGTGTGTTTTAATGGGGGCAGTGGCTTGACAGGTGGCTCCACAGGTGAAGGTGGGGTGGGTTACCCTGATGTTGCAGGTAGTAGGATGGATTTTTTTTTTAAATTCGGGGATGAGGCTCTAAGGAAGAGGGAAGTGCTGCCCCAGATGCAGCGGCAAACAGGCTAGGGGGAGGGTGATCACTGCCCCAGGGTGGGCATCCCCTCACTCAGGGGCCGTGTAACCAGCTGCGGGAACTTGAGACATGGTGAGTATCTCTCATGCTAAGTGCAGAATGGGGGACATGGGGGCCTCTCTCTACAGCTCCTGCAGTGCCCGCAGCCATCATACAGCTGAGGACCGCACTCCTCAAGATGTGTGGCATCCTGGAGCTGGGGCCCGAGTCAATGCTGAGGACAGAGCAGACCCCGGGTGCTGCTGTGGGCCATATCGGTGTCTGGTCTTCAGCTGTCCTTGAACTCCAGTTTCTACATCCAGGCTCCCAGTGCCTCCTCGACCCCCAGGTATTGCTGACCTGACTATCCATCATATCCTTTATCTTATGGTTACTGGGGGGAAACGGGTGGCAAGGTAAATGGGAGATTGCGATCGACATATACGCCCTCCTATAAAATAGATAACAAATAAGGACCTACTGTGTAGCACAGGGAACTCTACTCAATACTCTGTAATGACCTATATGGGAAAAGATCTAAAAAAGAGTGGATCTATGTGTATGTATAATGGATTCACTTTACTGTACAGCAGAAACTAACAACATTGTAAATCAACTAGACTCCAAGAACAAAGAAGAAAGAAAAAGAAAAAGAAAAGAAACAAAAAGCTCTTCCCCTACCCTGGGAAGGTGTTCCACAGTCTAAGCCTGAGTACTGAACCCAGCTGCATAGGAGGTGACCTCTGCTTATCTCTTCAGCTATTTTGTCTCAAAATTCACATTTAAGTTTCTTTGCTTCTTCCCTTGCAATCTGAAGAGTCTTGCTTTGGGGACAGAAATTAGGAGTCTGGAATTCTCACCCCAACTCTGCGGTTAGTTAGCTGGGGAATCTCAGGTGCTGCACCTAAGTTTTCTTGGCCTCAGTTTCCTGAGTCATAGGACTCCCCAGACACCAGTCTGTAAATGTGTGCCAGCCAGTTATGAAGCCACAGCTGAACGAAAACACTGGGAACAAGGATATTTACATGTGTGTGTAGTTATAACTGCTGGTTTGGGAAATTTCTATCCTTTATTCTGATATCATAACTTTCTAGTGGGATTCTTTACGGGGGTGGAGTAATAAATTGGGTTCATTAATGAAATTATTATTATAATAAATTATTACTGTTTAATTATTATCTTATTACTATCTTTACATGAGAAAATTAGAAGTTAGTGATTTTTTGTTGCCAATACACTTTTTACTGTTTATTGTATTTAAGGGGTCTCTAAAAACCAAATTCTAGGAAGCAATAAACTAGATGCTTTTTATAATTGTTTTCATGTATAGAACCATAAAATTATTTGACTATAACTACCAGGGGTCTAATACTCTTGTCTGAAGATATTTTCAGCAATGATTACCAAAACCTTTCTACAAATTCTCATGATACGCTCCTTTAAATATTAACAAAATAATTGATTTTGTCTTTTTTGAAGAGATGGTATGCTCTCTTTTCCATGGGAAAGATTCAGAGTTTTTTCCTTTCCTCTTTGTCCTTTGGGAAGTTCAGACTGAAATAGATGGGTCCAGTATAGTAACCATATATGCTATATCTGTTTGCTTACTTTGTACGTCTCTCTTTTTGTTACTGTGGTCTATTTTTATTTTTTTAATCTTTAAAAACAAGCTGTGTCAAAAACTTTTTGAGGGAGAGTGTGGATAATAAATACAGAATAAAAGAAAAGTTTAAAAAGAAAATATAAACACTTATTGAAAACTTTTGAAAATATCTTGAGTAGGAAATTCATATAAAATAAGTATAAATGGTAACGATTATATGAAAACAATTTAAACTTACTGATAAGCAAGAAACTTCAAATCTACACAATAGGACATTACTCTCCCCTTCCCCCATCCAATCACTGTTGACAAACATACAAATTGGTGCAACTTTTCTGGCAGACAATTTAGCAATTAATATCAAAGGCTTTAAAATGGTCATGTCTTTTGACCCTAGACTTTTGCTCCTTGGCCTTCTTTCCAAAGAACAGGATTAAGGATGTGTTCAATTTATTAGTTATCAAGATCATTTTAACCAAGATGGTGATAACATAGAAAAACTGTACCAACTAGCTCGTGCAGCAGCTCTGTGTTTGCTGGGAAGTTGAGGTCCATCCCCACGATGGGATACTCTGCAACAATTACCAACGATTTTCTCCCAGCTGTTACTGTCCAGTGAATAAACAAACACTGTTGTCCATAGAAATCTAAAGGTAAAGAAGTATATGCATGCCTAGAAAATAATCTGGAATCGCATTCACAGCCTGGTAGCAAAGGATACCCTGAAGGATAGAACTTTAAAGAGATGTTTTACTCTCTTTGTCTTTGCTTGCCTTTATTTTCTGATTTTTCCCCTTGCAATGAACCTATGTGATTTGTATCATGAGTTAGAATTGTCATTTTCAACAATAAAAAATAATGAAAAGAAACAAAACAAAAAAACACATGCAGCCTGATTCTAAGTATATTTGCTGATCATAAGAAAACCGGTTTTCCCATTTGCTCTTTGGCATGTATTTAAACAGTGACAAATACATCATACACTCTTGATAACAAATATTCTAACCATCTCTGACATGATGGTGAAGTAGAGTGTCTCAGGTAAACTTCCAAATTTTTACTGTTGTTTTGGAGGGTTACCTGAACATGAGGCACCACCCTTTGTTGGGGGAGGTAAAGCATGGGAAGGTCAGAGCCTGGAGCAGGTCTCACAGAATCCTTGAGAGCTACTCCAGCCGCCAAAACAGCGGTGCACCCATCCTTGCCCTCTTCTCCCACTCAGCCCTGAGGGCCACCCCCAAAGCCTGAGCTTTTCGCCAAGTGTCACATATATTATGCATTGTTCCCATTCTGGAAAATGTATCAACTCAGCAACATACTGAATGGAAATGCAAGTGTAACCGACTGTTATCTCCTGGTCCCAGGACATCATGAAATAGTCAACTCAAACCTTCCAATGCCATGTCCTCTGCAAGTTCTAAGTCCTCCTTGGACTTTACAACCGCAATCAGCTCTTCCTTTATACACACACGCATACATACCTGAATAAAGCAATACAAACCAAAACCAAAAAATATTTATCCAAAGTATTTGTATGCATGGTGTAGTTTTTCCTGATGTGAGTTGGGTGGAAAAAGGAGAAATGAAAGACGGAATTTCACAGTTTCAACACATCAATGTCTAGGTGAACTGATCCCATTGCTCTTCTAAAATGTTACTCAGTCACCCCAAACTGGCCCCAGGTCCACTTTCCCTGCTGGCTGGTCCTTCCCCACCTCCTCGTATTGATCTCTGTTCCTCTTCCGGCCACACAGGGCAGTTCCCCGTCTTACAAGGCTTCCCACACTGCACCTCCCACCCCAAGATCTCTCCAAGGAACAGCCGACATTGAGTATAAACTGGCCAAGCCAGCCATCGTCCTAAGTTCTTTATGTATCCAATTCTCACCATAACCCTTCAAGCAAGGTAGTTCCTTAAGAGGAACCCAGTGCCAGTTGGGCGTTTTGTTTGTTTGTTTTTACTTCATTACATAAATAACTCCATTGGCTATTTGGAAACCTGAAATACAATTTTTAGAGCTGGAAGAAACAAATGAACCACGGTGGGTTTATTCTCTGTGTAGCTGTTTAAAGGTAGGACCGATACACGTAATGAATCTATTTTCTCCAATGCTCTTTGCTTTAAGATGAGTCCAAATACATCTGGCTCTATCCCAAGAAAACAATGCCACGATTCTGCCTCAGTGTAATTCAGAACAACTTGCTTTTAGACCACTTGGAGGGAGGGGGGATGATGACTTGAGGGAAGAGACAGACGTAGAATTGATTAACTGCAACTTACAAAAGTGGTGTAAAAGGGATGGGTTGTCACATCTGACAGACACACACCTGAGAGACCCGTCATCCTGGCCAGCCCTTCAGATTCCCTCTCACTTAGCCCACACCTAAGTGAAGGAGCTCTTCACTAAAAGTCCTCAGGCCACAACCCTCATCTGTTTCCTGCTGTTTCCACTCTCAGCCTGAAGGGATGAGAGGAACCCAGGAGTTGGTCCATTGAGGACAGTTGAGAGGAGATGGGATCCAAGTGAAGGAAATAGACATCCCCTCGACCCTGCCCAGGTAGAAGGCCCAGATCTGTTGCCCTCCCTCCCTCTCACCTCTGCCGGGGATCCCCACTGGCTGAACTCAACCAGAGCCAGGGGGCACCAGGGCCCAGCGATGATCAAGCAGGTGGACGGCAGCGGGGTGTGTGCGGGCAGGGACAAAGGGAGGAGACCCCTCCCCACGGCGCTCAGAGCATAGGAGACAACAGGAGCAGACACGTGCACACACACACACACACACGCACACATACACACACACCTGTTGTCTTCTCTGGGAGGCTATCTTTCGCCTGCCTCACAAACTTAGGCATCTTTCCACACGCCTTTCCCGGAAAGCCTTCTGAAGTTTCCCAAAGCTTAGAGTGCCTTACACATTCGTCCAGTAAAGTTCTTATCTCACCACCTGCTTTCTGGACTCTTTTCTCCCTCTAGACTTAAAGTCCCTTGAAGTCAGGAATTGTGTCTTATTTGTCATTGTATCCTGGGAACCTACGCGGGAGCCTTTCATCCAGCGCTCAGCGGAAAAAACTTACAAAATAAAACACATTATGGCAACACTTCGGGAGTTTTTCACACAAAAGTATCTTTACTGTTGTGGTTTTTTTTTTTTTTTTTTTTTACTGTTGTGTTTTATTCCTTTATTATTCCTCCCAGCACAGATGGAATAGACAGAGTAAAATATGAAATGTGGTTCATCATTACGTAGAGCAAAGATTTGGACTAAGTTGGAGAAGAGGTGTTTCCATGTGCCTCCCCCACCTCCCAGCCCCCTGGGATTCAGTGGACATGGGACCAGTTCTGGCCAGTGGGTTATGGCCGGAAGGGGCAGGTATCACTTCCGGTGACAAGTGTGTGTGCTGTTTTCCTATCCTCGGCCACAAGGTGCCTCACATTCCAGAAGGTGCTGACAGGAGCTTCAAAGAGACTCCCTCCTCCTGGGCCTTGAGTGACTTGGATCAGAGCCTTCCATCAACCCTCACTGGCCAGGTCCACGTGACCGAGAAATAAACCTCACTGTTTAAATCCCTGAGACCTTTTGATTTGTTACCACAGACTTGCCCAGCCTGCTTATCACTCAGAATGCAACTTCTTCTGTAAAAGGGACCACAGTTGACTAGCTTGTCTCTAAGCTCCTTTGTAAGTTATGGACTGACTTGTGAATTCATATGTAGAAGCCCTAACTCGTGGTACCCCAGAATGTGACTGTATTTGGAGATGGGGCCTTTAAAGAGGTAGTTGAGGTTAAATGAGATCGTAAGGCTGGGGCCCTGATCTAATAGGACTGGTGCCCTTGTAACAGGAGGAAGAGACACCAGGGGTATGAACCAACAAGAAAAGACCACATGAGGACACAGAGAGAAGATGGCTATCTCCAAGCCCAGGAGAGAGGCCTCAGAAAAACTCAGCCCTGCCGGCACCTTGACCTCAGACCTCCAGCCTCCAGAACCATGAGAAATGAATTTCTGTTCTTTAAGCCACCCAGTCTGTGGTACTTTGTTATGGTAGCCCAAGCAGACTAACACTGTGACCTGATAGTCTATAACTTTCATCTTATATTTGAAGGATTAGAGGGAAAAAAATCTACGAATAAGATCCACAAAATAGGAAAGTAAGTGGCATAATATTTTCTCTTTTTTTTAGGATTTCTTATTAACCACAGATAAGACTTCTTCATAAGGTAACATATAAGAGCCAAAGAAACACAATTCTGTTTTCCCTTCTGGGCACATTTAACTTTCTTAGCGTTCTAATCAAGGATTTATGATGTCATTCCGGAAAGCATACATCTTTTTTGGAAAAATGCATTTCTTTTATCGTTATATCCCTGTATCCCCATGGTGGGTGACCAGAATTTGGCCCTATGAGTCCCAAGGGCACTGACTAAGCAAATTATCATTTGTACAACATCACAGATCCTTGCTGGGAGCTGGAATAAAATCAGATTTAAGTGAAGAGCTAAGTTTTGGATGTGGGAATTGATGTGTTGGTTCTCATCATGAACACAGGCATATAACAACAATGAATGAATATTCTAGCAAGGAACACTGAACTGGGCTGACAGATCTGCTGTGTAAGGGCCACCAACCCCCCTCCCACGTCCATGGCACGTCTTGCTAATCAGCCAGACACCCGTCCCTCAGTGACTCTGAACTTGGCTCAGAACCGTCCTTAAAAGCAGAGCAGCTACTGTCAGGGAGGGCATGTGCACTAAATCTCGGAGCCCTGTCTCCAGAGTCTGGTCCAGAGATTTTGTTCACTTCTGCTTCCTTGTTCTTTGACTTCTTATCCTCCATGGAACCTTCTTTTTGTTCTATGCCTATCCTTTTGTCATGGGTGGAATTGTGTCCCCCCAGAAGATATGTTTGAGTCCTAACCCCCTGTATCTCTGAATGTGGTCTCATTTGGAAATAGAGGCTTTGTGATATGCTGTGTGTGTGCTGTGTGTGTGTGCAGTGTGTGGTTGTGTGTGTATGTCTTTTCTACCCATACCTATCACCGCTACTGACCCTACATTCTTCCACTCTGCAGGAAGGAATTGGCAGAAAGTATATCAGTTTCCTGTGGCTGCTATGACAAGGACCACAGACAGCATGGCATAAAATAAATGTATTCCCTCACCGTTCTGGAGCCTGGAAGCCAGAAACCGAGTGTTGCAAGGCCACGCCCCCTCAGAACGCTCTAGGGAAGCATCCCTTCTGGTCTCTTCCAGCTCTGTCCTTGTGGTTACTGGCTGTCCTTGGTTACTGGCTGTGGTTACTGGCTGTCCTTGGTTACTGGCTGTGGTTACTGGCTGTCCTTGGTTACTGGCTGTGGTTACTGGCTGTCCTTGGCTCAAAGGGGCATCACTCCAGTCTCTGCTCCCATCATCCTGCAGCCTTCTTCCCTGTGAGCACGTCTCCTCCATGTCTCTGTGTCCAAGTCAACCCTCTTTATAACAACGTCAGTCACTGGTCAGGACCCATCCAACCCCAGTGTGACCTCATCTTAACTTGTAACACACCACATAACACCACACCACACACACACATACACCACACATGACACACCACATACACCACACACATACATATACACCCCACACACACCACACACACACACACACCACACAGACATACCACATACTTATTCAACAATAAATGAGGACCGTGAGTGCAGGGTTGTGTAATACATGTGCTATAAATGCTTTTTTCCTGACTTCAGGAGAATAACCCTACATAGTTAACCTTAAATGAAACTATTCTGACACAAACGGCTGTCCTTTAATATACTATGTTCTGTTAGAAAAAGAATTGTACTTGGTTTGCCTTTGGCCAAAATAAACTGTGGAAAATGTTCCACTTATTCTAGCTTTCTCTCTAAGACCTCTAAAACCTGTGGCAACATTTAAATGGAGCCTCTATGAATAAATCCCACTTTAAGCCGCACAGATACCATAGTGTTTGTTAAAATTCTACAACAAGAAAACAATAAGCTGAAGTGATGAGCGGTTTCCTTGTATTCAGGCTCTATGTCTTTGAGTGAGATTGAGATTCAAAGACAAGATTTGTGGGAAAAGTCATAGTATCCAGACCCTGAAAGGAAATAAAATGTGATCATTTGTCATCAAGCAAAACAGAACCGCTTTTTTTCTTAATGTGTGGCAGTTAAGGAAAAGCAGATATTTATATTTTCCTTCTTACCTTATAGGTTTTAAGTTCATAAACTCTAAGTTTCATCATAGGCCTTGAGTCAATGGCCGAAACAGTCAAAACAGTTCTGGAAGGAGAGGTGATCTGACACAGCATCACATGCATTTTGGAAAATCACTGTGGAAAATCAGCCTCCTTCTAATCATAAAATCCTTTATGATGGCTTTAGTGAGATCATTTTAATCTTCTGCAATGCTTCATGCTACAATAATTAACTTGTGTGCAAATTAATGCTATTTTTAATTATCTTTTTCTATAGAGATTTTAACACCAGAGCATTCTTTAACAAGATTCATAAATCTTAAGCAATTTCAGCCTAAGCGGGCAAAAGCTGAAACAGAGATGCGGGGCCGTGTTGAAATATTTAGAAGGTTGCTCTAAATCATTCTAAATCCATTATTTTTAGAGGGAAGTTTTGAAACTACCACTCCATAATCATTCATACTCAGAAAAGCGCTCCATAATTACGGGAGCTAAAGACCATCCTCTGAGTTGAAAATTAGGGAATTGACGCAGATCCCAGGGAACACAGTTCTGGAGACGAATCGCTCTGTGGAGGTCAGCCTGGCCTGGACCCAGCAAAACTGCATGCTCCTGGCAGGCCTGGTTTCCCCAAATGGTCCACCTGTCAATGGGACAGCACCTACCTGGTGCGTCTGATGACACTGAGATGCCACTGTCATCTCCCGGCTGCAAGGTCACTGCTTTTAGGAAATGACACTCTACCTTGAGGAGCCCTTGGGGCTTATCGTCTCCCCCCAGAACTCTACATCCTCGGACGCAAGAGGGCTGTGGTGCTCCACCAAAAATTGCCTGGAAAAGTCCCTCACAAGGAAGCTCAAGCAAGAATGCAGGTGACAGGCAGGTGGGGTCATGAGATCCCCGACTAGGGTCTGCTTCCAGATGTGGGCATCTTACTTCCTGGAAGGCGATCCTCCATCTGCAAACATCTGCATTTCATCAACCAAAATGGCAGTGAATGAAGCAGGCTTTCGTCCAAGCTCAGAGGAAGTGGTCACTGCCCCAGTGATGCACCATTCAGGTGAAACTCTAGAAAGAGCTCCCTGCCCAGATGGAGGGGTATGTGCGTCTGGTACGTCCAGCCATGGGCTCCTTCAGGGTTCATCTCAGCTTGGAGCCACGGTCATGCTCTTCTTCAGGTGGCCCCTAGCCAATGACCTGGCAAGACCATCCAGGCCCTGGCCATTCCCACCCATCACAGGGTCCCTCAGGGCACTTTGCTGGGTCTGCACCAGAGCCAGATAGCTCCCCCCTGCCCACCCTGCTCCTTCCCCTTGACTTGCACAAAAATTACCCCAACAAACCTCTTCATTCCTAACCCCATCTCAGCACCAGTTCCCAGACAACCCAGCCAGCTCGGGAGCTATTATCAAGTCCCTACACGCAGACTGACTGGATCCTAAAGAATCTTCAGCTAAGGAGAACAAGGGCAATCGAATAGGGCTGACGCTATAAGCAAATGGAATTGCAGGAGAGAAAATGAGGATTGGGACGGTGAATTGGCAAATGTTTAGAAGAGAGAAAATAGAATTTCATAAGATTGAAAAGCTGTGAATATTACAGGAACATTCACAGATTGGGTAAATCCCTTTCCGAGCTTCCTAATAATTTAAGCAGCAGTCGTTTCCCCATTACAGATGCTATGTGCTATGTCTTGACTTGTGTTTTCAATGGCTCAGTCATAAAATGCGTCAGTCTGCAGCTCAAGCTCTGTGGCACTGAGTGCTTGTACTGGGCGCTTTTTTAAGACCTCTGAGGGCTCAGGACACTTACACTGTGGAGGCCGCTCAACAGAGCATCGTCAGAGAAATTAAATATATCCCCAGGTCTCTATGAGTTGAGTTGATTCGTTATTACCGTATATTTTTGTGGACCTTTAAACGTTTATGAATTTTGATTTTGCAGGTTTTCTTTTATGTCTCAGAGCCCATATATCTTTTATCCAGACTGTAACCATTTATTTTGGCAGTGTGGTAGGGGGCCGCTTAGTAAGTAGGTAGGCCCTGGTGTTTCCCACACCGTACACGATGGGTAAAGAGCCTGGTCTTGGATGGCCCCTGCGCATGTCTGGCAGAGAATTCTCTGGCTTGTTTTAAGACCACATTTCAGTGAGTGAAGGCAGAGAGGCTTCCCACACACAGCAAGGCCACAGCCACCTCCTGTGGACAAAAGGCCAGAAACTTTCTCCCGTGAGCCCAGCGTCTTCGGTTCTTCAGCAAAGCTGCAGGGGGATCCTGCGGGCAGCACCTCTTTAGCTTCTGAGTCAGACCTTTCAGGTCCCTGATCTGACCTCACAGCTGGGCAGGGTCCCTGGGAGCGGTTTGCACTTGCCCTGGAGAAGATGAAAATTGAGGCCGCCGAGGGATGTGACAAGAGGGTGCAGACAGGACCAACAAGCCTGGTTCTTGAAGCAGGAGCAGCGCCAGGCAGCCCAGGGCAGGGCGCTGGGTTTTCCTGTCTTTTTTTTTTCTTAATATTTTTGAAGGCTTAACAAAATTTGTTTTATTGAAGTACAGTTGATTTACAACGTTGTCTTACTTTCTGAAGCACAGCCCAGCGGTTCCGTTATACATATAGATACGTTCTCTTTCATATTCTTTTCCGCTGTAGTTTATCACGGGATATTGACTATAGTTCCCTGAGCTGTACAGTAGGACCATAGAAGGTTTTCACAGAAGGAAGTAGCAGCTCCACTGGGGCTGCGCGCTTCCAGCTTCAGGACCGTGTCTGCGCTGCTGCGTCTCCAGGCTTCCCCACAGCACTCTCTGCCTTGGGAGACGGCACCAACTGGGCTGCCCCCGTGGTAGCTCTGGTTGGGTCTGGCCAGCGAACAGCCCAGCAGGAGGTCAGAAAGAGGCAGGGGGGAGGCAGGCCAGGCATTGTCCCCTTGGCCCCTCCCCAGTGAGGTCATCCCCCCCCCACCCAGGGAGAACCACCTCTGTCTCTCAACCAAAGATCCCTACCCCCTCAAGGCGGCTGAGTCTTCACCCTGGCCGCTCAAAGCGTGTCCACCCTGAGGGGTCCTAGTGAGACGTGGAATTTGGGCTTCCACCCTTCCCACTGAGTTGGAATGGGCATCTCAACCAGCTTCCGGGTGCCTCCGGCCCAGCTGCTACCAGTCTGCGTACCCTCGGTTCCCTGGGGTTTCTCAGGCCCCCGCACCTTTGTAAATAGACCTGTGGCAAGTAAGCCTTCCTCGACTTGCCCCACTGACAGCCTGTGTTCTGGGGGACTCTGAACCCACTCATCTCCCCCACCTCCGCCTCTGTCTCCACTTTCTAACTACTCAGCTTCTGACCAGGGCACGGGGTTTGTTCAATTACTCCATCAGCCGGCTGGGGACACGCTAAGTTTGAGGTGACAGAGGTGGGTGGGGATCAGAGGCTGACAGACCCAGAAAGGAAGGAAACCTCAGATCCAGGGCGCCCAGGGGATGGGCTTGAGCCTGTGGAGGAAAAGAGGCCCCGGAGAGACCAGTGTCAAGAGAAAAGACCCGAGGATGAGAGAGGGATGAGAGGGCACAGTGAGAAGAGACAGAAATGCACGATCGAGAGGGTGAACGGGGATAGAAAAATATTAAAGACTGTTTAAAGTTCAGTGTGGTGGGCTGCTGGAAGTCCGCTACGAGCAGACTGAAAAGACACTCCGCACCGTTAGATGGGAACCGAGCACAGACTCCTGCATCCCACGCTCTGCTTCCTCCGTCTTCGCCATCGGTTCCCACGTTTGATAACCTCACAAGCACCCTCATCCCCAGCCAGCAGCTTTCATCCCGTTTGACCCAGACCCCTGCTCGGCGCCCGGACCCCAGCACCCCGACCCTGGCGCCTCCAGCATCTTCCAGCCCCCTGGGCGCCTTGCTCCAGGCATCCCAGGTCACAGGGAGAAGGAAGCTAGATCTCTTCCCAGTGAAAAATGAAGCACCAGAAGGCTTCTTCTCTATTTAAACCTAAACCAGTTTAATTTGGGGAATGGCATTTACGGTCCAATCCCTAATGGCTGTACGTGAATGGATTTGTCCCGTTTTCTGATGAAATATTCTACTGTCTCTCACACAAAAATAGCAAAATGAATGAGTGCGGAAATGATGGATGCAGAGACGCTGAGCGTAACCCAAGGTAAGTGCTTTTCCCTGGTCCAAACCTGCTTTTAATTGGAAGAGCTCTGGTGAATATCTCTGTGCTGTCTCATTTGTAATATGAAGTCGTTCAAATAGATGGTCTCACCCCCGCTGACTTCATGAGTTCCTCTGATTTTATAAGGGGAGAATGGGACAAAACAGCTCCTGACAGAAGGAAGGTTCTTTGTGTTTGACTACTCATTCCTGGTATCTGTGTGAAAGGAAAGGTGTCACAGGCAGGACTCAGAAGGTGGACGTTTTGAAACATACACACTCCCTCCTGGGGCTGGAGTCCCTCCTGGGTTATTCCCGGGAGACCCGACAGCGATGCCGTACTGTCCGCCAGCCTCCAGGGGACACTGAATCTGCTTTAAATCTACTCACCGGCCCAGTGAGTTCCAGGGCCTGGCCTCCTAGGGTTGTTCATGATGTGTTATTTTGTTTTGATATTAATTTATTTTTCATTATAAAAGCAGAACAAAATCACCTGTGGAAATTTTTAATATACCAAAAGAGGGGGGCAAATAAAGAAAGATAAAGAAAGGAAATTATCTAAAAGGTCCAGCACCTAGAGCCAATTCTTTGTATCCTTCTGTGTTTCCAGTTCGTACCACACGCAAAAATTTTTAGATGCAGTTGTGATCACACTGTGTATACAATTCCACATCCCAGTATATAACACGAGCATTTAGAACAGATGGTGGAGCAGACGTCTGTGCCCAGGAACCGGTCCAGAGGGTCACTCAACACCAGCATCAGGCTGCCAAGATGAAGCTGGACTGTGGTAACTGCTTTTTAAAAATGAGGAAATAGGGCCTCCCTGGTGGCGCAGTGGTTAGGAATCTGCCTGCCAATGCAGGGGACACGGGTTCGATCCCTGGTCCGGGAAGATCCCACATGCTGCGGAGCAACGAAGCCCGTGCACCAAGACTACTGAGCCTGAGCTCTACAGCCTGCGAGCCACAACTACTGAGCCCGCGAGCCACAACTACTGAGCCCGCGAGCCACAACTACTGAAGCCCGTGCGCCTAGAGCCTGTGCTCCACAACAAGAGAAGCCACCACAATGAGAAGCCTGCGCGCCACAATGAAGAGTAGCCCCCACTCACCACAACTAGAGAAAGCCCTCGCGCAGCAGCAGAGACCCAACGCAGACAAAAATAAAATAAAAAATTTTTTAAATGAGAAAATAAAAGATTTGGTAGACTAGGAAATAAGAATGAGAGAAAGTTATATTTTTTGTAGCAAAGCACTTGACAATCTCTCAGTGTGTCCTTTTCTACAAAAGCACAGAAATGAGGGCTGGGTTTAGGTCTAGAGACTGGTTTCGTGGTTTCAGGGAGGATGGTGGGCCCTGCTTCTTGCCTATAACTGGGCTTTTCCCTGGGGCTGTGTCCACCGCTGGCCCCAGGACCTGTCCCAGCCCAGACGACAGGTATAGGCAATTTGGGACAACTGAGCTTACACCGGGGTGCCCGGCTTAAGTCCCACACGTGCCTGGTGTACTTCCCGGCACCTTTGATTCACATGCTGGGATGACCTTTGGGCCCATCTCTGCACAGACACCTCATTCCAGTTATATTCCATTATATTCGTGAGAGGCAGCAGGGTTTGCTCTAACCTGAGGGCTGATTTATATCATAGAGAAAGGAAAGAAGGGAATAGCTCTTCTCAGAGGAGGTACCTCAACATGTGCTTGACAAGCTGGGTCATGTCGCCCCATTGCCAAATCAGACGTCTCCAAAGCCACCAATCTCACTTTAGGTTTCCAGCACCTCCTTGTCTGTTCCTGAGAAAGCAGATGATTTCATCAGAAAGAGCTGCCTCATTTTGTGATTTGGACACCATTCCCCAGACCCCGCGTACTCCAGCCATCCTGAGGAACAAAGCACCTGTGGCCAAGTTGCATCTGGTTCGGGATGCTCTGAGCACGTCTCTGACAGGCACCAGCAAGACCAGCCTGTGATCTGCAACATAACCCCATATCTTGGGATGGGTGGGTGTTTTGGAGAGGTGATCGTCTCCCCCATCAAAGCGAGAGCTTTCGGAGGACCCCAGCCTCGGGATTCCAGGGTGAGGACCGAGAGGGCTTTGGGTGATGGAGACAAAGCAGATGGAGAGAGAAGCCTCCTCTGGCTCCAGGGAGATGGCGGGAGCTTGTCCAAGCAAAAGGGGTGGATGGTTCGGTGGGAGAGATGGTTCCAGGGGAGCTTCACAGCCTGGGAGGATGGAATCCAAGGAAAAGAGAAAAAGCAGGGAAGCTCAGAGCTACTCCTCTCTCCCTTGTCTGCTCAGTTATCCACAAACAAGGGGATGAGAAGGGAGTTATCAAGCAGAGGGGTCAGGATTAAGCAACTGGAATTCTTTCTCCAGTCTAGGCCCAGCTTGCGTGTGTGTGTTTTGCAAGGAGTGATGGAAACACCATTCCGAGGAGGACGTGAGGTCAGGGCGGGTCAGCCTGCCCATCTGGAGCCCATCCCCTGGCACCGCGACCCTTTCCTGACACTTCCCTCTGCACTCGTGGCTTGTCCGGCCTTTGCACGTGTGCTGGCTGTGGAGGGATAAGCCAGAAACCTTTCCCTGAGGCTTTACAAGGCCATCAGAGAGCTTCAGAAGAGAGCAGCCCGGCCTCCAGGAACTTGGAACTCTGTTTCATCGCACAATTATCAACGTCCCCTCGCCCTGTATCTCCCACAGGACGTCCACATTTCTACAATTCACCCTTCTGCAAACTTTAATTACGGCGAAGCATTCCAAACTGATTATGCCTCAGACATAAAAAAAAAAAACAAAAGCAAAAGAATCCCCTAAATGTATTTGTGTCTCAGCTTAGACCGTTAAAGGCAGTCGCTTCAGCTTCTTTGCGACTGTGCTGTGGTTTAACAATTCTGACTGAATTATGATTCTGTGACTCATCGGCTCGTTTGAAAAATTCATCAAAAACCTGCTTTGCCTCAATGTTTGCTGTAACTTGAATCAGTTGCTTCATTAAATTTAATTTCTTTGGTGGGGGCTGTGGGGATACACGGTCATTTGATAATTAATTGCTTGAAATGGTTTGTTTCCTTTCTCCTCCATTTTTCTTTCTCATTTGAAGATCAGATCCACATGGGCATTTCAGAGGAAGTGGGTCTGTGCCTCTGTTTACAGAGGTGCTTTCAGGGGCCTGAGCTGGCCGGGTCTGCAGGGAGAACTACTACACAGGGCTTTACCTCTTAGGCAGGCGGCCAAGCACCTCTCAGGACAGAGCTCAGAGGTGAGCAGAGAGAAGGGCTCTGTCCTCCCTGCCAGGACCTCAGAAGAGAATTGACAGGTGAAAATGGGGACCCGGGCAGCTTGCAAGCCACCCCATCTCTACTTTCTCCCGTGGCTTCTCCAGCAAATGCTCTCAGCTAATTCCAAGCCATTCAGTGTCCTCAGGCCTCTCTCGCCAGACGCGCTGGCTTTTAGAGCTTCGTGCCCCTCTCCTACCAGCCGGTTCTGCTTCACATCTGATAAAAGACAATCCCACGTGTTGGTTTTCTGGAAAATATCAGATAAACAAGCCCAGGCAGGGATGCTTTTCCTGTCTGGCTAAGCAGAGAGGGCAAAAGTCCTCCAGCCCCATTAGGGCAGAAGGGCAGGCGGGGAGAGCAGGGCACAGCCGAGCGGGAGCAGATGTTAGCAGAGCCGCCTCGGGGCGCAGGGCATGGAAGTGGCACCGCACGTTGGCATCGCTCGCCCCAGCTCTAGCTGTTTCTCTGGGAACAGCGCTCCTGGCTTTTCTGTAAACCCCTGTGGGCGAGGGGACACAGCCCCTTACCTACTTATGCACACGTCTCTCCTTTCACTCTGCCAGGGCCTTGGATTCTAGGTGTCGTAGGGAGAATCCCCAATCCTGAATGAGGCAAGCAGAGCATCCCAAACTGTAGGCCTCCTTCCCCTCACCTCCCCACCCCCGCCCACCTGTGCTGCCATCCGACTAGGCTTTTCCTCCCCCTACGAATCATCTTACATCCTGACCTCCACCTTGGGCCTCTGCACAGTCTCACCCACAGCTCTGGATCCCGTCTGCAAAGCGCATTCCCAGAGGAACAGCCAAACTCCCTGCTGGGGACCAGAGCTGGTCTCGAAGCCAGCTGGGGGGACCCAGCTGAATTTCTTTGGAATAGCGACTCCATCCCAAGTTCTGCCCGGAGACCCCAGGTCAGGTACATCCCCATGGCCATGGCCACCAGCCAGAACTGTCCTGAGGAACACAGACCTCGTGAGAGGACACCAGGTACCCAGCGCCCCCTCACCTCGGATGCCCCCAAGTCTGAACTCCCTCCTGTCAGGCCAGCTTGACACCCTCCCATCACCTTAGGGCTGTTTGCCCAAGCCACCAACAAGGTATCACCTGATACATCCAGGCTAAAAATGGTATGAATTCTGCCCACATCCAAAGTTGGCACTTTGGTACAGCCAGCCCATACCGTGCATATTCACAAAAGGGAATAAAAATCACCTATCAAAGTTATATCTTATGACCCACTGATCTTAGCCGACTGCACCAGGATCTAGGAAACACCCCATCCTAGCGAAAAGAGTTTGGAATCACAGCGCTTACAGGAAACAAGAAAACGTGACTCCAGTCCTGCACATGGGGTTCCCTTCAGAAGTTACGTGTGCAGAGGTCCTAGTCTCTATCAACTTATGTTTTACATTTTAAAGTTGCTTCCTGTACTTACTAATAACGAGGGGTTTAATACTTCTTTTGGAAGTTCTGTTTTTTACAAGTAGACCCCTCTGCTGTGATGTTCATGCCAGTAAATCTCCCCGGCTCCTCACATACGTTGCCAAATCCCTCCACCCCCAAGTAATCCCAACCAAAAAGCTGCATCCGAAATTAATAACCGTGATCGTAAATCAAAGTGAAGGTTTTATCCTCTCATTCTGCGTACGACATCCTGACTAAATGAGTACCCCCATGCACACAGGACTTATCAAAAAGGGAAAAAAACCTTCCTTAATCAAAGGCATATTTCATCTCTGAAAAATTCATCAGAATGTGTTACAGAGTGACTGTAGGTCTTAAAAATCTCTCGCTCGCACATCTGGAAGCTCACATTTTTTTCCCGTCATTATATTCAGGAATACAAGCGGTTCTGATTTGCATGCACAAAGCGGTTTCTTCATCTCTTATCTTGTGTGCCGTGTGAGTGAATTTCTGTGATCTATGGTTACAATTACTGAAGTATGGGTTAAGAGTGCCTACATTATGCAGATGGTTGTCTTGATCAAGAAGCTGCCGGAAATATAATACAGTGAGGGACCATGTGTTTCTACAACGCTGATCTCTTCCTCTGGAGCCCTGCCTGCTGCCCGGAATCAGAGATTTCAGGAGTACCTGAACCCAGACTCTTCCAGGCTTCAATCAGGAGTGATGCTGACAAGTTACCCTGCTCTTGCAATCTTGTACCCAAAGCCAGTTATTGAGGGGCCACCTTCTGATTCCTGTAGCCCATCAGGCTGACTTATTTCTTCTTCTCTGCTAAGGGACTCTTCCTCTCATCTCTAAATGACACAGCTGCCGGCTCTTGCCACGTCCTCTCAGGTAGATGTTAAGTGCATCCATTTCTTATCTTTGGCTGAAATCAGGGACCAACATCTCCAGGAAGGGCTCTCATCATTTATAATCGTGCCCATTCTACCTGTGTGTAGCAGCCGAGTTTGTGCACAGAGTAAACGGTGAAATGTGCAGAAAAGCAGTCTGTGTGCCAGGCATGTGGAAGCTTATGTTTATCACCACCGCCTTCCAAAAGCAGGGTTGCTGGGACCTATGATGGCTATCATCCATACGAAACATCCCTGTCCTGTGGGTGGGAGGGACCAAGGAACTCTAAAGATAAAGATACTTGAGTTTATCCCACAACACTTGCTAAAAGAGCTTGGAGAAATTCCTCGGACTCAGTTTCCTCAACTATAAACTGGAAACTATAATATCCCCTAGTGTATTCGTTTCCTAGGGCTACTGTAGCAAAGTTCCACAAACCGGGAGGCTTAGAACCACAGAAAATTATTATCTCACAGTTCTGGAGGCTGAAGTCCAAAATCAAGGTGCTTGTGGGGCTGTGCTCCCTCTGAAACGTAAGGGAAGGACCCTTCTGGCCTTTACCAGCTTCTGGGACCCACAGATGATTCTGTGGCTGCATCACTCCGGTCTTCACATGTGTCCTCCCTGTGACTCTCCACGTGGTCCTGCCTCTGGGCGAGCCTGTCTCTATATCCAGATATCACCTTTTTATAAGGACTCCAGTCATATAAGTCATACTGGAGCAGAGCCCACCCTATGACCTCGTTTGAACTAGGCAACCTCTATAAAGACCCTATTTCAAAAAAGGGTCACATTTGGAGGTGCAGGGGGTTAGGATTCCAACATCTCTTTTGGAGGGGACAGAATTCGGCCCATAACCTAGTACACAGGGCCATGGTGAGATCTCAAGGTGAGGCAGGCAGAGCTGGCTCTGTGCTCCACACATGACTGGCCGTCAGTGCCATGCCCTCCAACCCCTCCCAACCCCCTGGGGACAGGCATGCTCCAAGTAGCACACGGTGCAGCCTAAGTTAATTGAGGGGACTTGGTTAGAACTCAAACTCTATAGTGAGCAGGAACTTTATGAAAATGAGCCGCAGGCGTCACGGTGGGTGCCAGGCTAGATATGCAAATTCAGCTTCCAGATAATCCTTGCAGCTCCTGCGGCTGCCCCCAAACAAGGCATGATAGGAGTCACGTGAGCTTAGACGTTAGTCACGTCTAAACTTACCACAAAACCTGTTTTCTTCCAAAATCATGGGCAATCATTCTCTCTGAAAAGACCAAGGTTCATTGTTTTTCAAGGAGATATGAAAGGGAGAAGAAGACTGAATAAAACATAACTATTAAAGACGCTATTGGGGTAAATGTCACACAAGGTAATGAGTGCTTTGAGCAAAGATTGGCTACAAGCATGTTCCGCATAAAGACGACAAGGTGAAACATCCAGACCGAGGGTCAAGATTGCAGGGTTTCAGCATGGCTCTCGCCGTCCTAACGGCCTGGCTGCACTCGGGAACCCCTTTTAAAGAATTCTTAATAAACAATACGACGTTCATCGCTCTCAGGGACCTGTCCCCAGGCTTTGGCTGAGGACCCGACCAGCCTACGGGGCAAGCAGTGTGCATGCCCTATGGAGTCCAGGATTCATGCGTGCCTGGCTCTTCATTAAACACAGCTGCATGAACCGAACTATAGTTTCCAGTGGCGTAAAACAGGACCTTATAATTAAAATGGCTTTGAGCAGCGCTGGCTGCCCATCCTCCTACTTCAGAGAGCTCCAGGCAATCTTCTTTTATGTGGGCACACACAATTTTACTGTCAAGAGTTGGGAATCAGTGGGGAAACCAGTCCTGCTGGTTAACTATTGCCAGAGATTATAACGTGATAGCCATTTGTCTTAAACTCCAATCCCCATTCCAGCAGATGTTCTCCAAAACATGTCATGGCAGAGGGGCTATAGAAGGGCACATTTGACAGTGATTACTTCTTGCTGGTTTCACTGAGAAATCATATGGTGCCCAAACTGATGTTCTGTAGGAATATCACTGAGGGTTTTTCCCCCCTTTGGCTATGATGAGGAACCTGCCACCAAAAAAAAAAAAAAAAAATTCCCAGTTAAAATAACTTTTCCAATATTCTCTACAGAATAGAATTTTGGGAAACCCACTCATTCTTAATGTTTCTAATTTCCCCTCGCTCCTCACCTGCCCCAGTTTCCTTCTAGTGGAGAGTTTGGGTTTGGACTCAGTTCCCAAAACACATGCAACGTGACCATCTAATAAACTCTCTGAGTTACCTGGGTCTGACCTCAACCAATAACACAAAAGTCCCAGGTTCGGTGCACTTTTCAAAAGCAATTAACCACGTCTAGAGCAACTCTTACCCACACTCCCGTTGAGAAAAGGCACGGAGTCCATCTAGTTCTCCACCGGTTCCAGAATTTTCCTCATGAAACGTAGCCTTTATTATCTTGTTCCCTTCCCTGCCACGGAATTGTACTTTACCATCAGACTCCCCACGTGCATGCAGTGGTGACAGAAGAAGAACCCTTGAGCTCTTGAGGACACAGAGCATCAAATCACTTAAGAAGCCCGATGTAAGAAATGGCGTTACACGCGCACACACATGCACACACGCACCAGGAGACATTTTGCCTCCCTGAGGAAGTCATTCGTTTTCTTTTCATGAACGCTGAAATCTGATAGCCAATTCATGTTTCTGTTTTTGCTTTGGCTACCACAACCATCAGAACCAAATTTGCATCTCAGCTTCTTTGGTAGGGGTAATACCATAGGGTTTTTCTGCCTTCCCTAAACTTCTGCTATCTTGATTCTCCCCCAACTGTGATGCCCCCAGTCCTAATGCATTATTTCTTTATTCCTTTTTTCCTGACTCACATTTCTGTTTTCTGAACATCACCTAAAATCATTTGTGGAAAGAGGTGGGTATGTAAATAAGTCAATTACATTGCTGAATAATGAGCCCATAGAGTGAAATATCTTTAACCCAAGTTTGTAGCTCCATTGATGAAACATATGTTTCTGTGTGTGAACCTGGGGTATCAGGTACTGGTCCCAATGGTTGGTGTTGTTTTCCTGAACCCAAAATTAGAACAAAATGAGGAAGCCTGATATCCTTTGGACAAGAATCCCTGTCCCTTGGGGTTCTGTTCCCTCTCGTATCCCAGTTGCTCCTGCATCTTCACCCTCCCTCTCTCTGGACGCCTCACCCACAGCATCTAAACGTGCTCAAACTTGCAGCAGAGTCAAAAAATAAAAATAAGCAATATCCTTCTCCCCTCTCTATTCCTCTGCTTGAAGGGTGGGCAGCATTCCATGGATGGGAATCCAAGACTTTCAAGGTCACTCACAGCTGCACTGAGTGCTCCTGATTCTACAGGATCCAAACCTTGTGCGGGTCCCTGGGTGCTGAGGTTCAGATTGTCACACAATGAATAAAGTTTCAAACATTAGAGAATCGTCACCAATAGAGGGCTGGACTCTATTTGTGCTGCTTGACTCTAGAGGTCAGTGAACGGATTTTGCATGGCGTCTCATGTGTTAGGGATGGTAGAGACATCATCTAGGCCAACCCTGACACCCAGGGTCCTCTCCACCCCACACCTGCCTGGAGCCAGTCCCGGCATCTGCCAGCCTCCCCAGCCACTGGGACGAGCGCCTTCACTGCACCTTCCTCTGTCAGGGGCTGTGCCCGCCCACCAGCTCTCCCAGACCCATCAGGAGGACCGACCGATTGTGAATAGGACGGAGCTTCAGTTTCAGGGCCCTGGGAGCAGCCTAGCAGTGTGTCCCTGGGGGCACTTGTTGTGTGAAGTTTGCAGAGGGATGTATCTGGACCGGTACCGGTTAAGCCCACCATCTCTCTCCCCTCCGACTTCTCTCCATCCTTCTGCCGTGGGTGGAGGAGGGGCCAGGGCATTTGGGGATCCATTTCAGGGGAAGTTGAGTTGGGAAACTGACTAGTTCTGGGTCGTGGGATATCTTTCTGTGGTTTGTGTCCACTTCTGTGTACAGTTATGTTGTTGGTCACCACCCAGGTTTAGAAATAACTTCTGTGAATCCTCCCCCTATCCCTCGGCTGCCCATGGAGTGTGCTAACACCTGGATTTTGACAAACTGGTTACCAGTGTCACCAATGCAGAGAATCCTGAGGTGCAGTCCCTGGGCTAGAAACCCAGAAATGCCCTGAAACTGAACAGGAAAGAATTTCAGCAGCCACTCTTCCAAGCTCGACAACAATCCTAACAGTTTACCTGAGTTTTCAGTATTTACCCCCTAACATCCAGTCACCAATAACGGCTTGTGAAGCTGAAAGACACGTCCCTAGACTGTCAAAAATATAAAACTCATTTTGACCAACCCTGCCGAAGGAAGGGGTGAATTGACTGTTAGTCTCTATAGGAAGTAATAGTTCAGAATTATTGTTGAATACAGATGTGATCAATGAATATGGAGCTAAATGGAAGGGGACAGTGTGATAAACAGGGGTTAGGCAGTTAATAAAATACATTAACTATAATTCCAAGAGTCACAGAGCAGGTTGTTTTCTTGGATTTTGTAACTTATGTGTTATGTATCAGCTTTTCAAAATTTGGGATTTGTCATGATTTCTTTCCAAGTGTAAACGAACACCTAATTTAGTGCCTGTGATCACGTTTTCTCTTTATTAAAGGTAACCCCAAGTGTTGAAGGGACACAGAGCCCGCATCCTCCCCTGGCATCAGGGCGTGGGGTCTGGACTTACTCCAGTTGTCCAAGACCAGCATCCTCGAGGGGCCACCCATGGTCAGGGGCACGGAGGTCCAGATGGCCCCCTTCAGCTTAGCCTTCTCTGCCTGTGCCTATGCCTGTTCAGCCGGCACCCAGCCCCCTCACTGTGATGGGGTGCTGCTCTGAGGCTCACCTTCTGTAACAGGCTCTGACACCTGCCTGTCACTTGCCAGGTCCCCATCCCAGGGGTGAGGGCTCTGCCTAAACAGACAGACTTTTCCCGTGATCAGCATGGGAGCTCCCAAGGGAAGGTTGCTGTGAGCAGAAAGTCTGCAGTGAGACTCCAGCTGCTGAGACCCCTCCCCCTTAAGCGAGGCCCCTCCCCCTGAAGCGAGGCCCCTCCCCCTGAAATGAGACCCCTCCCCCCGAAACGAGACCCCTTGAATATGAGAGAAAATTCACCATCCTCCCCAACCCTCCACTTCCCTCTCAGCGCCAGCCTTTGTTTCGGCAGGAAAATGGGAAACTAAGGGCTCCCACCTTCCTGGATTCTGGTGCATAATTTAATCCAAGTGAAGCCTTGGGCACAGGGCCTGGCACCCAGCGAGCAGTCGCGACAGTTACCGGGAGTTATGGTTACCCTTGTCACGGTGTTCGTTAATAAAAAATATTAATATTATTAATAATAATACCCAGTGTGCTATCAATGTCATCTAAATTATGGACAGAAATATTTCACAGCAGAGCATAAATGACAGAGTCCTTTGGAAAGCGGGGGGCCGCCCACTAATTTGAGAGTCATCAGCCCCATTTCAATAGAGCCATTAATCCCTCACCAATCCGGGTTGATCCCCCAGCTTACAGGTCCAAAGGATATCATGAGAAACGTTTCCAAAAATGTTGTTTCAATCCAGATATATTATGTCTACAGAAGGCCTCAGCTCTGTGAGTCCAATTTCCCTGTCAAAACAAGGAAATGGAACTAATCTTGCCTGATTGGCCCTTACTGAACTCCCGCTGGCTTCAAATGATCACCTTCCCTCTCCAGAGGCTTATAAACCATCTACTTGAAAATCATTTCTAAATTCTTGCCATGATTCCCGCTCATAGGCCTGTGGTTGAAGGAGATGTTTCATCTTCCTCTTTTTATAGCAAGTGTCAGAGTTTTCACATGGACCACAGGGTTTACAGAAACAACTACCCCGTGGGCGTAAGTGTCTAAAACTGGGCCTGCATTATCTCTCCATCCTAATTACCTACGTGATTTTCCAGGTGCTCAAAATAGAATTCTGTCTCCATCTAAAAATGCTAGAAGACAGGAGGGCATGAGTTTTTCATCAGAGTGATTTTTAAAAATTTTTCTTGGGCTTGGTTTTCTAAAAACCTTGGGGCTTATATTTGAATCTATCTGCTCCTGATACCATGAGAAGGTGCAGGGCCTGAATTTAATTAGGAAAAACCACCTCAAGTTCTTAGCTTTGTCCTTGCTGTCCAGGACATGCTGAGCTGGGACCACTGTGCTGCTCTGACTGCCACCAAGGTTGACCCAAAGCAAATCAGAGCTGGGTTCCGGTGGAGGGGAGGCCACAGCAGGAAGGGCTAGTGGGACAAGTGGGGCCACGTGATGTGGGCAAAGGCTATGACGTCGTCCTGGATAACAAGATGTCACAACCGCTCAACCAGAGTGATTCATTTGGGATCTCAGGTACATGACCCAACCCAGCCAATCAACGTTGAGCCCCAGCCCTGAGACTCTTGCTAAATTTCCTGGGAAAGAGCCTCTCTAACTGTTGTAAGGCTGGAGTTTCCATCTTTGGGAGATGCTATCTAAGGATGCAACAAAGACAGACAAAAGCAGAACTAAGAGATGGAGACTAGCTTCTGACTATGTCACCTGAATACCTGGAACAAGTTTTCCCTAAAGCTAGAATTAGGTCCCACTGGAACTGCAGTTCTATAAGCCAATGAATTCATTTTTTCTTAGGCCAACTTGAATTACATTTCTGTCTATTGCAACTAAAAGAATCTTACCAGTTGTTTGCAGAACCAGAGAGCTTACAAAGGGATTGGGCAGGCCAAAGACCAAAGGCATTGTGGCAGACATCACTGATACCTCAAATTTCCCCAATTCTTGGTTTTCCAGGCTCATGTTGCTTTTCCCTACTTCCTTTGAACTTGGCTGTGGCCACGTGACTTTCTGTGGCAGATGAAATGTGATCAGAGAGGTACATTTCACCTCCAGGGAGAAGCTTTAGGAGCAAATGTGTTATTTCAACACATCCCTTTTTTCTGCCTTGCCAATCATGGAGACATCAAGGTGGAACCTCCCTCATCCCAGGTCCATGAGACAGAGAGAAGCTCATGTCCCAACCAAGCAGTGATGGACATGTAGCCTGAGTAAGGGGGACAAACAAACGAAAACAAAGTTTTTCAATCCACTGATACTTTGGGCTCATTTGTTACTGCAGCATACTTTGTCTGATCCTGACTGATAAAAACATCTGGGCTATGGGAGCAGCAGTGAGAGTCCAGGCAAGAACCATGCATGGTGGGCATCTTGGGTGACCAGCCAGCTGTGCCGTCTGGGTCTTCCATGTGAGGGGAGAAATGGGGAGGAGGATCTCGAAGATAGGAAGACCCAGAGGACCATTAGACAAAGCATGTGAACATTGTTAAAATAAAGAGGTAAGGAAACAGTGGGAGGGAAGACCCAGATTGGTCGGTAGCCAGGAAACAGTGGGTAATACTTGCAATGAACAGCAGCCAAAGGAGATAAGAGAAATGGAATTTGAAAGAAAACACAAAAGTGATCACACCCATAGGACAGAACTGAGTTGACTAATGAAACTACACTTGAAATTTACCTGTCTGGATTGTTCTGTGAACCAAATTCTCAGCTCACTGACATATTCTGGAGCTCCATGGTAACTCTGGAGAAGGTCCTGAAAAGAGACAGACCAGAATCCCAAGGGTGTGGTCACTGGGATCAGACTCTACTCATCTTGTCCCACGGGATGGTGTGGCATCCTGATTAGATAAGAGAGTTTCAAACACTATGAAAGCAGAAAATAATGTGTTTTCTTTCATGTGGGGGATTCTGAAATAGCTTTTATTGTTTTAATGATCTATTGCCATACAGTGAATGACCTCAAAATCTGTGGTTTAAAACAATAGACATGTATTATGCTACAGTTTCTGTGGGTCAGGAATTTGGAAGTGGATCAGCTGGGTGCTTGTGGCTCAGAGTCTCTCATGAGATTGCAGTCAAGGTGTCAGCTGAAGGGCTTGACTGGGCCTGAGGATCCACTTCCCAGGTGGCTCATGCACAAGGCTATTGGCAGGAGAGATCAGCTTCTTACTCGTGGGCCTCTCCATAGAGCTACATGAGCATCCTTAAAACATGGCAGCTGGTTTCCCCCAGAGCCAATGATCTGAGAGAGAGCAAGGAAGAGGTCACAGTGCCTTTTATAACCTAGTCCCAAAGCTTAGACCTTGTCTCCAAGAAGTTACAAACCAACACTTCCACCATCTTCTGTTTGTTAGAAACGAGTTGCTAAGTCTAGCCTACAATCAAAGGGAAAGGAATTAAGCTCCATTTCTTTAAGGAAGGAGTATCAATTTGTGGACAGATTTTTCAATCACCATGCTCATGCATCTTGTTCTTCATGTGGTAAACAGAACAATGGACTCCAAAGATGTCCTCATCTTAATTTCTGAAATCTACGAATACGTGACCTTACTTGGGAAAAGGGACTTTGCAGGTGTGATTAAGTTAAAGGGCCTTGAGATGGAGAAATTATCCTGGATCGTTTGGACGGGCTCAGTATAATCACAGAGTTTCTTATTAGAGGGAGACAGGAGGGTCAGAGTCAGAGAAGGAGATGTGAGGACAGAAGCAGAAGTCCAGTGATGTGAGGAAGGGCCCATGACCCAAGGGATGTAGGCAGCCCCTAGAAGCCAGAAAAGGCAAGAAATAAGAGCCTCCAGAAGGAAGGCAGCCCTGCTGACACCATGATTTTAGGACTCCTGATCTCCAAAACTAGAAGAGAATAAACTTATGTTGTTTTAAGCCCCTAAACGTGTGGTAATTTGTTACAGCAACAATAGGAAACAAATACACTTAGCAAATATTTGTTGAATCCCCACCACGTGATGAGCATGCAGAGCTGCAGGAGATATAAAAGTGGGCAAGAGAGACAAGGAGCAGAAGACAAACAAGCAACCAAGTTCATGAACAAAATAAACCAGTTAGCGATCATTGCTTATAAAGGCAATAATATGGGTGATCTGATTCAGCCACTGTGGGGTAGTTGAGAAGTGGCTGAGACTGTGGTCAGAGAAGACCACTGGGAGGAGGTGAGCTGAGACATCCGTGAGAAGAAGGACCTTCTGCCTCACAAACATCTGGGAGAGGAGCAGAAAAATATCCAGAAAGACGAAACATCAAGCGCAAAATTCCAGAGGCAAGAATAATCTTGACGTATTCCAGGGAGAAAAAACAGGACGAACAGGAAAAGAGACAGGCAGGGTCCAGGTCAAGGGGGGCCAGGTCAAGGGGGGCCAGGTCAAGTATGGCCAAGTGAGATGGGATACCAGAGCCAGACTCTGCTCAGGGGACTGGTGTGGCCTGATTTACGGGGAACATTCCCCCTGGTGACTGTTGGATGTGACTGGAAAGGGACACAGGGGCCACCTGGAGGGGAGCCGGGCAGCTGCTGCTGCAGCCCAAGTGAGAGATGTGGGGTTGGACGAAGTGGGAGTGATGGAGAGGAAAGGTGGGCTGGAGCAGAGTGTGTTTTCCAGATGGAGAGAAGAGGACTGACCCCACTGGATAGGGGGTGAGAAGTGAGCCACAGAGAAGAACCAAGGGAATAGTTTGAGCGCAGATGGTGTATTGGGTTCAAAGGCTGGTGTCCCCTTTACTGGCCGTGGGGCCTCGGGTGTGGGACTAGATTGTCTGTACAGCCCTACCCAGCGTGTAGATTCTTTGCGTTATCGATGGCTTTTATCCAGATGGCTCCCAACCTCAGAAACCTACTGCACATAGTGTTAGCAGAGAGGGCAAGGAGTAGCCAGCACCCCAACGTGCTAACACTGGGGGGCCTCCTTATCCACAGAGGCACGAGAAGATCCAGGCAGCCCCACGGAAGAACACACGGAAGGCAGCAGGGGGGTTGCATGAACTTGCTTAGGCTGCTGCCAAGTGACTCAAGGATACTTGGCATCAGCTCCAGGGGTGATGTGCTTGTCCACCCTGGACTCTCTGTACCTTCAGAGGAGGGAACCTGACTCCTTCTTCCTTGACATTCACCCAGGATCTGCAGCCCTAGTTTATCAAACTGTACTAACAAACACTGAGTTAAAATGTCAGGTGCTGTGTCCACTTCTCACTGCAGAGGACGGACAAAGAACTGCAGAATCAGAGCATGGTGCCCAGAACTCCTTTCACACATATTAACTCCAGCTCACAAAGAAACACGTTCTACAATTCCCAGGCGGAGGGTTGGACTGTTCACACCTGCAAGTGACGCCTAATCGCCCCCATGCTCTCTGCAGGGCGCGCAGGGAGATTTTTGCCGCAGGTCGTCTGTAATTCCCAGGCATGTGGTCTATTTCTTCAGAGCAAGGAGAGCCAACAATTTTTGCTAAGCAGTTGCGTTTGTTTTGACACTTAATTACCCCATGATCCTCTAAAAAAAAAAAAAGATAAAATCGCCATTTTTTGGTGCTTTGTCCGTAATGAGAGCTCAGAATAGATTTGCTGAGTGAACGTGTCAATGGATGGATGAGGTGGACTTTATCTGGAAAATCTGGATCCCACTGGCCAAGCTTCTCAGTGGAAAGTACGGCTCTGACAGCATGGATCTCAGCATGACAGGGTCAAAAGGTTTGTTAACGATACCAAATGTTCACGGATATCCAATATGTGGCTTAAGCCGTGGGTCACTGCGAAACTTCCTAATATTTTTTAGAAGTATATCATTTAAAAATCAATTACATCAGTTACCAAGGACATGTGCATAGTATTTCCGTTCTCTGGGGAGTTGTTCTTACTGGCCGAGATTTCAACTCCTGGCCGGTGGCTTTGGAGAGCTGCATGACTCCACTCCTTAGCCAATAAAGCGTATCTGTACCCAGAATCTTAAAGCTCCATAGATTCCAGGAAACAATCGCTTTGGAGCTCCTAGAAAACGATGAAGAAAATAATATAACAGACATGGGAAATGTTACTGCCCCGTAACCCATAAAAGGTTGCTTCTACATAATATTACCATGGCAGCCCACGCACTTCATGTTTGTTTTAACGCAAGAACTAGTAAAGGTGACATTCCTTAGCGAGCACGAGAGTAGTTCGGCTTTCTTGCAACTCACGCGCTTGCAGGACACATGCCAACTGATCAAATGGGAAGATCCCTCCACAGGTTTGTGAGGCTCTGGCTGACTCCCTGGCTCGAGCATTTTGTGGTCCTTTGACCTGTATTTTCCTGCCTGATGGGCCACGGGGCTCAGCGTGTTGACACAGAGCTTCTTTGGCCAGTCATGGGAGGACGCGTGCACACATGCACGAGATGGGGAATTGAGAATATTTTAGTGGCAGTCCAAAAAAGACATCTGTTTTCACAAAGTGTTTATGTTTAGCACAAAAACGTTTTCTGATTCCACTACATTATGGCATGAATCTACATATTCAAAAAAAGAAAAGAAATGTGTTTAAATTCCTAAAGCATTGCATCCTCTCTTCCTTGCAGAGCAAAGAGCCCAGCAGCCCTCAGCTTAGCCTCTTGTTTTGCTAAATAGACGAAATTGGTCCTCCTCCTCTGCAGAGAATAAGTCCTGGGGGTACAGCTTTGAAGAGCATCATTTCAAAGGAGGAAGGTAGAACACAGCCTTGGCCAAGCAGATGGCTGACCCACAGTGGTTCTGGCTAATTGAATCTGCTGGTTAACTCTGTTCTCTCGCCTCCCAAACAGCCCCACAGTCTGCTCACCCCTGTATTTACTAAAACACAGCTGTGGTCATCTCACTGGTTTGCCCACTGCCTTTTTGGTTTTGTTTTCGAATTTGTTTGAACATTAACTGGAAAGTGTTTTTGTATCTTCCAAAGAAAATCCATTTGAGCAGAGCTGACGCTGTGGGACAAGGAACCTGCCGGGAATCTCAGCGGATTTTTTTTTTTTAATTGGAGTCTAGTTGATGTACAATGTTGTGTTAGTTGCAGGTGTACAGCAAAGCGATTCAGTTGTACAGGTACATATACTCAGCTGAGTGCATTTTGGTTCAGACTTCTTATGCATCCTCCTGTCACCCCAGCTCATTCTCACCCCAGCCCTGTGAGGTGAGGAAGGTGTTTTATCTCCTCCAGTTTTCAGATGAGGAGAGCACTGACAACCAAGGCTAAGGGGTTTGGGCCTTTCTTGGGAGGGGATGAAATATACGTGAACGTTTATCAGTTCAGTGATAAAGTCAGAGCTGCATACCAGGATCTTAGGAAGCTGGTGGTGGTGATGATTATGATGGTGGAAAAGGTGGGTGAGGGAGAGAAACCAGAGGCAGAGAAAGAAGTAGACCCTTGTCTACCAGGAAAAAGATCATAAATCGGGAATGGTGATGGAGGTGGGGACAGATGCAAGGAATATTCTAAAAATAGCATTGACTTTGAAGAAATGGTAGCTTCCAAGGTGGCGGATGGGGACTCTGGAAAACAGCCAAATCCTAGTGAAGCCCCCAGAGGCAGATTGCACCGCCTACAGAAGTCCAGATCAATGGAAGAGAAGCACGCAGGACGAAAGAAGGATGCTCAGTTCATCCTGATGTGCTGAGCTGAGGTGTCTGTGGACCAGCCAGGTTCTTCAGCCACTTAAGCACCTCAGATTTGGGTGCAGCATGAGAGACATCCCAGATGGAGATTCAAATTTAAACAATGACACACAGTTGATACCGTTGGAAGGGTAAGAGCGTGGAGGGACAGAGGACGGAGAAAAGAGGAGACACCAGCAAAGACAGAAGCCGGAGCTCCTAGAATTTCTGTGGGGACCCTTTTTCCTATGGTCTGAGTAGAAAAACAGTTAAGTCTCAGAATGCTTACTAAAGTCGATGTTGGAATAAGAGCCTCAGTTTTGGATAGAATTTCTGTTTTGACAGAAACATAATATATACAGTATAGAACATGTAACTTTCAAAAACTTAATAATAATTAAGGCCAGAGATATCTGGTTGTAGTTACATCCTAAGAACAAATGATTAGAAAATAATCTACACCTGAATGTGTGTGTGTGTGTGTGTGTGTGTGTGAGTGTGTGTGTCTGTGTGTGTGGTATGTGCACAAGTGTATGGAAATGATATATAACAAGCAGGGCCATGTTCTCTGCAGGCCAGGTTTCTGTGGTTTTGAAACAAGAGGACATTTGCTCCTTGAAGGTTCCATCAATGAGTTCAGGGCTCTTACGATTGCTGAGTCTGTGGATTTTGTGGTGCGAAATGAATGTTAGCTGAAGGCTGCTCCTCCCTCAGAGAATCAGGCAGATGTGGGCTTCCCCTCATCTACCAGAGAGCAATTTCTCAGTTACCGTGGCAACGTCACCATGAGATGATTTCTCATTTCTATCTGGCCCTTTGGTATTTTGACCAAATGAAGTTTTTCTTCTCAAAAATATACGATAGGCAACAAAAGAAAAAACCGATAAAGTAGACTATATCAAGAATTTTTAAAAACTGCTGTGTATCAAAGGATACCGTCAACAGCATGAAAAGGCAGCTTATGGAGTGGGAGACAATATTTGCAAATCACATGTCTGATAGGGGTTAATATCCAGAATATATAAAGAATTCCAACAGCCCAACAACAAAAAAACAAGTAACGAGATTAAAAGTGGGTAAAGAACTTGAATAGACGTTTCTCCAAAGAAGATCTATAAATGACCAATAAGCACATGAAAAGATGCTCAAGATCACTAATCATTAGGGAAATGCCAATTAAAACCACAATGAGATGTCACCTTATGCCCATTTGCATGTCCACTATCAAAAAACAGAAAACAGCAAGTGTTGGTGAGCACGGAGAGAACTTGGAACCCTGTACATTGTTGGTGGGAATGTAAAATGGTTCAGGAGCTTTGGAAAACAATACAGAGATTCCTCAAAAAGTTAAAAATAGAACTACCATATGATCCAGCAATTCCATTTCTGGGTATGTACCCCAAAGATTTAGAAGCAGGGTCTCTAAGAGATAATTGCACACCATATTCATAGCAGCACTATTCACGGTGGCCAAAAAGTGGAGTCAACTCAAGTGTCCATCAGCAGATGAATGAATAAGCAAGATGTGGTCCATCCATACAGTAGAATATTATTCATCCTTTAAAAGGAAGGACATTTTGACACAGGCTACAACACGATGAACCTTGAGAACATTATGCGAAGTGAAATAAACCAGGCACAAAAGGGCAAATACTTTATGATTCCACTTATATGAGGTCCCTAGAGGAGTCAAATTCATAAAGACAGAAAGTAGATGGTGGTCACCTGGGGCTAGAGGAGGGGGATGGGGGGTTAGTGATCAATCGGGGCAGAGTTTCAGTTTAGGAAGATGAAACGGTTCCGGAGATGTTTGGTGGTGATGGTTGTCCAATGATGTGAATGCACTTAACACAACTGAAATTACACTTAAAAATGATTAAGATGGTAAATTTATGTTACATGTATTTTACCACAATTAAATTTTAAAAAAATATATAAAATTAATGTGTGATAGGTCTTAAGATCTTCCCTTTGCCTCCAAAAATTTAAAATTAATGTGTGATAGGTCTTAAGACCTTCCCTTTGCCTCTTAATATCCTTTCCATACGTAGACCTCTGGGTAAATACGGAAAGGCTTTCTCAGGGGACAGCAGCTTAGAGCCCCATTTGAATGACAGAGCTGTTTCTAAAAGGGAGGATTGTGTGTAAGTCCACAGACAGGCATCTTCCATGGTGGGAGGCGAAGATCAACAGCTCCTTTAGAAGTGACGTGTCTCACATTCATTGTAAAGATGCCTTTGAGCAAAGCCTCCTAAAATCTGGCTTCTTATAAAACTACGTACAGCAGGTCAAGTGGACAAATAAATAACTCCATGGAAAAAGCATGTTTCCAGCCTCAGACTTGGCGAGCTTGGGTCTCTCTGTGACTGGAGGGATGGCCACCAGGTCTCAGAGCAAAACACCCCCACGTGTTTGTGACCCAGCTCCTTCCCACCTGGGACTGGTTCCATCGGGTCTCAGGACCTGCCATGGGACGAGCAGTGTCCTTTCTCGCAGAACTGGGATTTGGGTACTGAAGTAGAGCCAGCGTCCATTCACACCCAGGACACAGGACCCGGTCACAACTCTTCTTGCCCCGGACACATGGTAGTCTATGTGAAGTGACCACTGCCCACCCAGCCACCCTCCGATGGGTCTTTCATTGGCAGGTGCCCTCAGGCGTGCAGTCCACCCTTCTCTCAGCTTCCAGAGACCCTGCCCGGGGGTGTCCAACTCTGCTGCCGCAGGACAGACGCGTGCGGAGCCAAGTTCATCCCTCAGATGTAGAAAGGCAGGGCTGCGGTTGGCGGTTACCACGTCCACCAAAGAAACGTGCTGTGCTTCTAAGAGAAAAGGGATGTCAAATTTCTGCAATGCTGGACAGCTTCCAACGGCTGCGAGGAGCAGAAACCCTTCCAGAACACGGCACCCGAGTGGGTCCTGCAGGGGGGATGGGGGGGGGGAGCAGAGAACCATTTCTTTGTTACTTTATTGTGGTGTCATTCAAATTTGTTAAAGCAAGCACGCATCTCTTCAGAAAATAAAGAAATGCACACACACCACAAAGGTGTGAAACGACTTGTGCTAGTTCCAGGCATGGGCGTGTAGTCCCCGGGACACGTGAGTGTGTCTTAGCTTTGGGGGAACGGGACCCGGTGAATTTGAATATCAGATTTCACATGAACAAATGTTAAAATCAATGAAATAATATTTGTCCTGGCAACGTTGCCCAAGGATCAACATGACTACTGGTAAAAAGTAAATAGCATCAAGTAGATGCGTATGTAATGGCTTTTTGGAGGAAAGAGCTGAAAAACAGCTCATTTCTGAGGCTCACCTAAGGTGGAAGCCCAGGCTTCTCTTGAATGTCAGTAAGAGAGAAGAAAAAGGCAAAAATCTCTTCATTCCTTGAAGGAACCTAGAGAGAAGGGTGTGCCGACTTCAGCAGACCCTGAGCATGACTCACGCTTCTGATGGCTTCCCGTGAGGAGACAAAAATCGAAGTTCAATCTGCAACAAATCCTCCAGAAGTTTACCCAGCAGAGCGGGTCTCAGGGGGTAGACGCAGGGTTTAACGGGTTGAACAGGAAGATCTGTGTTTCTAGAGTACGTATCAGATTCCTGTGTGTGTTGGACGATGGAGAGACACGCTCAGGAGTGAAGAGACAAGGACCAACGTTTCTCATGTGACGACAGAGCTTGTGTATCTCCATAAGGGGAGGGCCAGCAGCCAGAGAAGGATGAATCTGGGGGGAATAACAGGTCCTCCCCACAGCCTTTGGTGAATGATTAATTCACATGGGCCAGGCATGCATCGCAGCAGAAAGATTTGCAAGGATCCCAGCCACAGCTACGGTCACCCTTCTGAGGGCAAATGAGTAGGGTCCACAAGCCATCCCCTCCTCCTGTGTCACAGAGCCCACAAACTCAAGACACTTCAAAATCCTCCGCAAAGATACTAAAATCATCAGTGCTGATCCTCGGCTATTGGCCAAAGCTGCCGCTAATAGAAGGAAATGGCCGAGGGGGATTCCAAAGAAACAGCCTTCTCAAGGGTTAATATAAATTCCATAACACGTCTTTGCAAATGGGTTACTTGCTATGAAATTTAAAAAAAAAAATTTTTTTAATTCCAAGTACAAAAGGGTCCTAAAATGTCTGAAACTCTTTCTTAAAATGTCAAGAGTCTTCTCACGTTGGGTCCTTTCCTTCTCAGTAATTATTTTCTCCATCACTGGGAGCAAAGACATGAAATACCCTCTTTGTCTGAAAACCCCTAATTTTACTTAGGATAGTTAGAGCTGTAAAGTCTGGGTATTTTCTTTTTTTGAAATATAACCGTTTTTCTATAATGTTTGTCAAGAGTACATAAGGGTACCAGGACCCCTCAGAATAAAAATAAGTAAATAAAAATAAAGCCTTGCCTGAGGCCTGTATGTTGCTACCGCTGTTCTCTCCAAATGCCTTGTAACTCTCGCTGTTTTCTCCAAATGCCTTGTAACTCTTGTTTCCCAGAAGAAAATCATAGCACACAATTTTTTTTAGACCTAGGACCCTCCTCTCCCAAAAAATAGCTACTATGTTAATAGGATTTCATTGACTTATAAGAAATACACAAGTAAACAATTATCTGTACAACTTAAATGCTCAGATAAATTATGGTTCATCAACACAGTGGGAACCATTAAAATACAGCTATTAAAAATTATGTTCTCACATCATTTTTAATAATATAAAAATGTTTACCCTGTGATGTCAAGTGAGGGTAAGCAGGATATTCAGCAGCACACAGAAGTTACAGTGTTCTGGGAAATAATTCATTTATTTTTAATTTCGCTGCAGTTTATTGAGCACTTGCTACAGGCCAGGCAACAGGTGAACCTTGACATACTTTATCTCATTTATTCTTTGCAAACTCTCTACAAGGTAGATGCTATGCCCATTTTACAGATGAGAAAACTGAGGCTAAGAAAGGTCAATAATCTTCTCACTGGCCCTTCTGGATGTTGAAAGCCTGAACTCTCACGCTCACTACCCAAAGATGCGGTCCCCAGACCAGCAATGCCAGTGTGACCTGAAGCTCAGACATGTGAGATCCCAGCCCCACTCTAAACCTTCTGATTCAGAATCTGAATTTCCTCATGATCTCCAGGCAATTCATATGCACACCTGACTCCAACAAATGCTGCTCTGAACTAGTACTTGAAGAATAAAAACATGGAGAAAATATATCAAAATGTTAACAGTGATTAACTGATTTTATAAGCGATTTTCATTTTCTCCTTTACTCTCCTGTATTTTCCAAATAGCTTCAATGAGCATATATTTCATGTCTAATAAGAAAAATATTGAGATGAGTTTTCCATTTTCATGCGCTGAAACAATAGAACATAGATCTACAACATCACAATTTGCAAAAACATAAATTAGAAGCACCTCTTCCCCTTCCATCACCACTACACTCCAGATTTATGGAGCACAGCCATGGGTTCTGATGTAAACAAAAAAGGGAAAGTCTGAACTGGGGACAATGCCATCCAGAGGGATGTCATCAACCACAGCTGCTCCAAAAAGGACGGTGTCGGCTCTGCCCGGGCAGCCTGGTGGTCCAGCAGGGGTCCCACGCAGGACCAGATGGAGAGACAGGAAGCAAGGGTCAGGATGCACTCTCCGGCAGGCTGTCCCCTCCCAGGTGGCTGCAGCTTGGGGTGACAAGGAGAAGTTTGTCCAGGGAACGGGCTAATGAGCGGATTTGAGGATGAGCGATGGCGTGTGGCCCTCAGAGAAGGATGCTGGATTCTTTGTAGATGAAAGCACTGTCCCAGCCCCCCACTGGAAGCCTGTCCCTCTGCGGCTGGGACATGGCGCCCACGTGCTTTCCCACCCGGTTCTTGAAACCATCCTGTCCTTACACGCATGAGAATGGTTAGTGGTGCTGAGACTGAGCAAAATAAACAAAACCCCGTCCAACTGCAGGCAGTCCAGGCCCTGCATTTTCTCTGCAGCCATTTCAAAATCATCAAAGCAGCTCTAGAAAGCATCAGGGTCTCTTCGGCGCTTTCTAAGGGGCCTTTGTTTGGGCTGCTTACTCATCTCTGACTCTCTCCACTGGGAGCAGCCCATGCATGCTAATCTCGTCAAGCCTTTGACACTTTAACTGGCCTTGAATAGCCACCAAGTTTTCTCTGCGTCCAAGAAAAGGACTCTGTCCAGCCCCTGTCCACGCTAGGTATCTCCAGGGGCCCCGGACCTTCTCCCCTATTCCAGCGATTCCCTTTCTGCTTGCCCCTCCTGTCCACAAGGGTACAAGAGAGGGGATCCTGGCTGCAGCTATTTCACCAGGGGGTGGGCACACCGGACCCAGGCTCAGCCAGTAAACTTCTCAGGACTTCTCCACTTTAGACCTGAGGGAACCCATGAAAGCTTTTAACATAAAAACCCGGGAGCTGTCGGGTGGCCTCCTTTCCCTCCTCCCTGGTGGCACAGTGGTTAAGAATCCGCCTGCCAATGCAGGGGACACGGGTTCGAGCCCTGGTCCGGGAAGATCCCAAGTTCCAGCCCGTTACGCCAGGGGCCGAGACCCCTGCTTGTTCAGATGTAAAAAGGGAAATAGCCACAGAGGACCTGCACAGGTTGTATTATGTTCCCCAAAGATGTGTCCCACTTGGAACCTCAGAATGTGATTTGATTTGGAATAAGGATATTTGCTGATGTAACTAAGTTACCTTCATTACATGAAATCGTCCTGGATTAGGGTGGGCCCTAACTCCTTAGAGGCAACAGAGAAGCTGAAGAAGTAGGAAAAAAAACCCAAAAGCACAGACACAGAGGGCAGGCAGGGCCATATGAAGCTGAGACAGAGTTTGAAGGGAGGCAGCCAGAGCCCAGGAGCGCCAGGAGCCCTCAGGAGCTGGAAGACACGAGGAAGGATCCTCCCCTGGAGCCTTTGGACGGAGTGCCGCCCTGTCTGCCGACACATTGCTTTGGGACCTGTGGCCCGCAGAACCGTATAGAAGTTTCTGATGTCTTAGTCCCCTGAGTTGCAGAACTGCAGGCACTGGCGCAGAGATTTGAACTGAGCGCTAAGCAGGACCGGGCATATGGACAGTGTCAGCAGTGGGGACAAAGGTTCCAGGAACCTGAAACCAGTCTCAAAAGATGCTCAGGAGGTGGCCGTTACGGCCGAAGCTGAGCAGAGATGCAGTCCAGAGCCAGCTGTTCTTGAAAGAGCCACGAGGGGGGCAGTCCCGGGACTTGAGCTCCACAACAGCCAACTAAACGACCCGCTGGACGTGTGGGTCCAAGCCTGAGCTTTCAGTGGATACGAGGAAAGATAGGTAAATACGTAAATCTGTGGTTTTCAACCTCGGCCCTGGGGCAGTGTGCTCGCAGGAGGCTTCAATCCAAGAAATGTACCCGTGATAAAGGAAGGCACAGTGATGGTCACCATCGAGGTGACCACAGGGACGTCTGGGACACGGAGCTGGGTGGCCTGAGTCACATGGGAAGCGGGGAGGGCTTGAATTCACCCAGAGCAGAGCTGACGAATGTACAGACGCGGAGAGTGACACGTTCGGCTCCTGATGCTGTGGAGTGAAGATTCTCCACTGACTCAACACAGCCCCCGGCCGCCAGGGAGGAGGAGCAGCAGAAGAGCCCCCGGTTTCTCTCTTGCACCTACAGTGTCTTTACGGGCTGTCTTTGACTTGTCCTCAGAAGTACATGTCTTCACATAGACAAGGCGTGGGGAGCAGCGGCTGCCGGCCTCCCCACTCACACGCGCACTTCCAGACCCCGACCCGGGGGGCGCCCTTGCAGATGAAGACGGGGCTTCCTTCCAAGCCAGGCGCAGCAGGCATCATCTGCGTTCTGCCTCCTTGCCTACCTGCCCTGTGGGGACTCATCCTCTGGACCTGTCACATCCGGTCCAGCTCGGCATGCCGGGGCCACCCCTGGGGTCCACACGCCCTGGAGGACAGGGTTTGTATCCTCCAACCAAAGGGCATCCGATTTGTCCAGGGTCCAGAACACAGGCCGCTGTGTGTGTCAGGGGGATAATGTCTCTGACTCTGTAACCGCCTTGGAGAGCATCGCAGTAAACCGCCCAGAGCGAAGGTGCGTTGAGCCCCGCCCACAGTCCCCCAGTTTCCTCAGTGCGGACGGTAATCATTAATGGGTCTTGAATCTGACTGACTCCCGAATATCACCTGTGGGGACACTCCATCCTAAAGCTTTTGATGTCTCCCCGTCTGCTTCCAGTTCTTCTAGGAATGAGCGCCAGGAAGGGCAAAGCCCACCTGCCTGGGGGGCTGCTCCCTAAGCCGTTCACAGTGAGAACCTGCGGCTCGCCTCCCAGCGACCCTCCTTCTTTCCGTCCAGGGATTCTCCTCCCACTGTGCCCCCTGCCCTTTCATCCCACACCCGACTCTGTGCCCAGGCCCACATCCTGGGCATTTGCCTAGTATGCAGCCTTGCACTTGGCGTGGGTGGGACCGGGATGAGTAAGACCTCCACCTGCATGGTCCCACGGAAAGGACCCGATCAAGTCATGAAGATGCAAACACTTAACCACCCAGGTCTAAGCCCTTGGGCTGGGCTGCTGGACTCCGGGCTCCCACCTCTTTCTGATTTCCTCCTTCCACCTGCCCCTCACGTTTCCTGGTTGGAGCCCCCCGCCCCATCGTGTCACTCCTACAGGAACTGTTCCCTACCCACAGGACACATTCGAGATTCTAGATCCTTCCCTGGCGCCCGGATTTTTGTCCCTCCCCGACCGCCAAGGCATCGGCTCTCTCGATCCACCAACATAGCCCCCCTTCCCCAAACATACCGTTTTGTTGAGGAAGTACTCAGAAGCCGCTCCGTATTCCTCTCGGCCCTGCCTCTGGTCTTCTGACAGGTCAACGCCCTTCCTTTCCAGGAAACTGCTCTTCCTGCCTCTACCCTCTACAGGGTACGGGCACCTGCTCATCTGGGCTGAAAAAAGTTACCTTAAAAACTACACACACACACACACACACACACACACAAGAAACATTTCTCATGCTAGGGAGAGGTGGAAGAACGTGGCCTGGAGAAGGCTAGAACTCTGCAAAGAAAGTGCTTGGGCCTGGCAGAAAGAAGGCCCAGAGCCCCATCCAGATGGGATGGCTGACCCCACGGTGAAGCCTGCACGGGCTGAGGCGCAGAGCTCAGACCAGTTCGGCTTGCACTGGGAAGACAGGCTCTGGAAGAGGACTGCCGCCCCCCTCTCCTGAGGGTCAGCGTCCTGACTCTTGTCATTTGTCTCCAAAGGTCAACAGGAATCACCTCCAAAGCCTGGGACACTCAGGGGACTCGGGTGACAGTCATCCCCCACGGCATGACCACTGCCTGTTCTTGATTACGTGCTTTGCTTCTGACACAACGTGAGAAAAAGCTATGAAGCCAGAGAGATATTGAGGCAAAACCCGTTATTTCGCGCACAACTGAGGGAAAAGGTTTCTAGGTCAACATTCAAATCTGGAATCTTAAGCATTTTTGTATTGTGGACAGACTGCAACCTCAAAGGAGGAAAAGAAGGAGTAGGGGGGTTTCTGGATTCAAGACTCTCAGCTCAGAGCCTGGGGTCAGCTCCGAGCATGACCAGGGGTACCAGCCAGAGGAGGGAGAGGGAAGACGCCCTTATCTCCGAGCCGGGCTGCACACTGGATGGGTCTGCCCCTCGGGAGCAGCAGAGTTGACTCCAAAGATCAACGTCATGCCAGCCACCACAGACCAGAAGCAGGGATGGGATGGGCCAGTAGGTTAACCTCGAGAGTTGGGGTCTAAAGTGAGGAAGGTCAGGGGATGCCTGGAAGGCGTTACTTAATGCAAAGATTCAGGTTTCCCCTGCCCACAGGGATTCGTTCATGTGTAACCCGTGACCTTCAGGGCTTCCAATTTCTGTGTGAGTAATAGCCTCAGAGGGCATGCTGCAACAAGAATCCCCAGGGTAGATGGCCAGTGCGGGCACAGATCCAGGGTCACAGACATAGGGCCTGCTGACGGCCTGTGCCACAGTCATTGGGTCACATGACCCCATGCTCAATCCGTTCATTCACTGGACAGAGCTGGGGGAGGCGCTACTGGTGGGCGCTGGGCTCCTGAGGTGCTGAGGGTGAGTCCCCGCTTCCCAGCCTGGTAAGGAGGGCGGCCCACAAACACAGGAGCGTTAACAATAATGCCAGGATTTGCTCATCAGTTTCCCTTTTATTGTCTGGTACCTCATTCTGAAACCTCTCTGCTTCCCTGCCCCAGTGGCTGGGGATCCGGGTCACTGTCTCCTTACACCCTGTCCCATAACTTTCTGTCCCACACAGAGACTAGTGGAGGGATGAACATGCCCATTAAAACTCAGCGTGTCGGGCTTCCCTGGTGGCGCAGTGGTTGAGAATCTGCCTGCTAATGCAGGGGACACGGGTTCGAGCCCTGGTCTGGGAGGATCCCACATGCCGTGGAGCAACTAGACCCGTGAGCCACCACTACTGAGCCTGCGCGTCTGGAGCCTGTGCTCCGCAACAGGAGAGGCCGCGATAGTGAGAGGCCCGCGCACCGCGATGAAGAGTGGCCCCCGCTTGCCACAGCTAGAGAAAGTCCATGCACAGAAATGAAGACGCAACACAGCAAAAATAAATAAATAAAATAAATTATATTTTATAGTTTATATAAATTATAAACTCCTACCCCCAACATCTTCAAAAAAACCTCAGTGGGTCGTCATCAAAGGGTGGCACTTACGGAGTGAAAAGGCAAAACCGAAGAATGGGAGAGAAAGCTTGCAAATCACACATCTGTGAAGGGTTAGGTCCAGAATATACCCCAAACTCAGCAACAACAGAAACAACCCAAGAGAACTGAAAAACAGCAAACGATTTGAATAGCTGTTCTGCAAAGAAAATACACAAATGGCCAATAAGCACATAAAAAGATGATCAAAATCACTCATCTTTACGGAAATGCAAATCAAAACAACGAGATGCCACCTCATACCTATTAGGATGGCCATTATGTTTTAAAAAGAAACAGACGCGCACACACACAAGAAAAAATAAGAAGTGTTGGCAAGGACGTGCAGAAATTGGAACCCTTGTGCACTGTTGGTGGGAATGTAAAATGATTCAGCCAGTTATGGCGATTCCTCAAAACTCTAAACGTAGAATTACCATGTGATCTCACAATCCTACTTCTGATATACCCCAAATATACCCCAAAGAAGTGAAAGCAGGGATTTGAACAGATATTTATATATCCATACTCACATGCAGTGTTGTTACTCACAATAGCCAAAAAGTGGAAGCAGTCTAAGTGTCCACAGATGGATGAAGGGATAGCGAATCGTAGTCTATCCACACAGTGGAATATTATTCAGCCTTAAAAAGGAGTGATATTCTGAGACAGGCTACAACATGGGAGACATTATGCTAAGTGAAATAATCCAGTCACAAAAGAACAAATATTATATGCTTCCACATTGATGAGGTCCCTAGAAGAGTCAAACTCATAATAGAGACAGGAAGTAGATGGTGGGTACCAGGGGCTGGGGGAGGGGGATGGAGAGTTAGTGTCTAACGGGGACAAAGTTTCCATTGGGGAAGATGAAGATGTCCTGGACGCTGATGGTGGTGACGGATGCATGACGTTGTGAATGGTACTTTATGCCCCTGATCTTTGCAATTAAAATGGTTACAATGGTAAATTTTATGGTATGTGTATTTTGCCCCAATTAAAAAAAAAATGTCTTGGGTTGAGTTAAATTCAAGTCACAGTGTAAAGACAGCTTTGCTTTTAGACCTGTAAACTCAAGGAGGTCAGAGGTCACCAGCTGAGTGTGTGACCGACCTCTGTACCTCTCACTCCTCTTTGCTGGGCTCCATCGAGTAGCCTTTAGTGAGAACTGTAACACTTACTTGTTCCATGAACCAACTACCGGTTTCCAGAGGGAAAAAGAAAACGCAGTTGCCCTGACACAGTCTGGACATGGTTAGGGGGCTTCTCCATACACAAATCACTCCAAGTATCCTAGACAGTGTTTATGGCCCAGTTTTCTACGGAGGCCCCAGACGTGCACCAACCTGGATGTTCCCAACCTGGGGCGGAGGACTCAAGAGCCTGGGGGTCGGAATATTATCCTCAAATCACATGGATGGAATTTCTCTTGCTTTTTAAAGTACAAAACTATTATAAAACTGGTCTGAGTCTTTTCATAGGTCACACTGAATTGAAAGATTGACTAATTTTTCATTTCAAAACCTGGTTTATCCTGTACCAGGGTGGTCCCCTATCGCTCCAGCCTCCGAGGTCCTTTAAAGACTCTTTATGGGGGAAGCTTGAAAGCTTTGAGACTGTTTGTTCTTTCCAGAGATAGACACATTTAAAACCCCAGTCACGGGCCTAACTGATGTGGTCACATGGCCAGACCGAGGAAGGGTGGGATATGTCCACCTAAACCCGAAATACGACAGAGATTAAATTCAGTGTAAACAAGAGGGGATTAAGAAAGAAAAGCTGGGCCGGGTGGGATCAAATGACACTGGTTATCTGAGAATAAAGGCTCCTTGGGAAGTTTAAAAAGTGGTTTAGCAGAGACGGTGCTAGCATTTTAGGTTCTGTTCACAAAATCAGCAATTATGTATTTAATGGAACAGAAAAGCAGTGCAAGAGGGCTCGGGCAGCAGCGTCTGCACTTCCCAAGCCAGAAAGACCCGCCACTTAGTGCCAGCCCAGCCATCACCTTGGCCTCTAGATTTTTTAACCAGACACCTAACCAACTGCATGTTACTTCGTGGTAACAAAGGCCCCCAAGAAAGTGCATGCAGCTTTGCTGTTATTTCTGCAGCTGGTCTCCAAACACCTTCGGGTGTTTTCCCAGAAAGAAAACTTTAGGAAGAAGGCTTTTCCCGCCTGGGTTTTCTCAGCATGTGGCTTCAACAACACGCCAGCAGGTACAGGCGTGCGTGACCGCAACCCCGCTCTCTACAGCAGGCTGCTTTGTCACGCTGCTGATGGGAAGCAGCAGACACAGGGAGAGGGTCCACACGTGGGACTGGCCAGAGGCTAAACCTTGCAGAGCGAGGTATGTAGACCTCACGGCCTGGTGCAAGGAACTCATCTCGGGCCAAGTGGGCCAGGAAGCATGGATTCTTTTCTCTCCTTTAAAACATTACAGCAACAAAAAATGCCAAGAACAAACACTAGAGAGATAATCTGAAAATTGTAGAAATATTTGAAAGCATCCTGGATGTCAAATGGTCAGGTGTGTGGAGCTATTGTCCTGCCCAGATGAGAAATATTTGAAAACTTTGACAGAGAGGGACAGAGACAGAGAGAGAGAGAAAGGGAGAATACAAAGCAAATTCAATCCCATCACCCAGAGAGCACCTCTGCTAACATCTTGGTGCATAAAGTTGCAGGTTGTCTTTTCCCTGTGTTTGTCATGGGTGATCTCTGGGAGGCTTCAGTGGGTGCAGCTGGTCTCCGAGTGGGAGCTCTCATGGCAGGGATGGATCGAAAGTACAAGATTTTCTCAAGACAACTCTGGAAACACACTTAGCGATAAAGCCCTGGAGGTGGGAACAAGCATTTCCTCATGGTTTTCTGAGCCTCACCGTGAGGGGGGGGGGAACTAGAAATATATAAAATAGACATTTAAATATATAGCACATTTTAAGAATTTCTTGTTTTTAATCATTTTACATAGTGTTTTTTGTTTGTTGTTTGTTTTTGTCTTACTCTGCCTCTTGCAAAAAATTAAGATTTCATCACTTACTGGGTGAGATTACAGCCAAGGCAGTCAGCACGAATTACTGAACTAATGGAAGCCCCAGAGCATCTCCTGTTCTTAAACAATGTGTGTGCCTGTTGTATGTCTCTCTAGAAAACATGCAATTGTCTATGTGACCGGCAGTGTTTCTCCTTAAATTCCAGATGTGGAAATTGTATTATCTGTGCTGTCATGTCCAGTAAATAACACGGGCGGATGCTGCAGGCCACATCTGGTTCCCGTGTGCAGCCCTCATCTGCTCAGAGCCTGACAGTAGCAGACAACACTTGGATAGGGTTCGGGCGAGCTTTTTCCTTAACTGCATGAGCCTTCCACGTGCCTTCTGTGACCTGAAGTGGCAGATTTAGGGCACAAGCAGACTTGGACCTGCCTTTCACAGTGCCATTTCTGCTTCCTTGCACGTCAAAGGGTCAGGTGTGTGGAGCTATTGTCCTGCCCAGATCAGAAGCTTGACCTTCACGATCACAAGGTGGCAGGTGTGTGAGCTGCAGTGAGTCTCTAATCTACATAGTGCTTACACATCTGACGGTGATGGAGGTGGTGCTGGTGCTGGGGTGGGGGGGGGGGGTGGGGGAAGACAGTTGATATTGATCAGATCTGTCCCCTTTCCTACAAATCTCCCAGACTAGTCCACACCTTGTGCAGGTGTACCTCCAGGTGCTACCAACAGGTACTGCCAACAGGTACCCTCCTGGCTGGTCTTTTGGCTTCTGATTTCCTTCTCTGCTTTCCAGATAAATCTAAGATAGATAGATAGATAACCCTTAAATCTCACTGATTTGCAAAAGCAAGTTTAGAAACCTTGATGGAGTATTTGATTTTTGGATACGTAAAGATCAGCTGATCTTGTCACAATATATCCAGCAGATGAGATTCTCATGCTGTTTTTCAGTTCTTTTACTCTGTGGGAAACACATCCAATAACTTTGCATACCCACTGTCTGTGAAAGCAAGGCTTTTGCTTTCAAATGTGCCCAAGTACTTGGGAATCTAGTTTCTGTCCCACCATGCCTGTGCAAGGCCACATCTGGAGGGGTGCAAACTGCTTTGCTGAATTTTCTTTAAAAGCATCCAGATCGTTATTTTATTTTTACTGTCTTCCTCAACACTTTCACATATTCTACTTACCTCAGATATCCAAAACATATACAAAGCAAGGGAAAAAATTGCTCTGGGGCAAAAACATAAAATCTCCTCACGTAGAATAAACCTTTGTTCTTTCCCCAATTGAATCCATAGTTACGTTTAGAAGACTGAGAAGAGAGTGACTCATTCTGCTATTTCCGTGGTGCCTTGTATTCCGATTTCTCACTGTGTGATCAGGGCTGTGTCTCAGGTAAGGTGAGTGAGGCACCCAGAGTGCAAAACTGAAGGAGGCGTTTACTCTCGGGGTCTTGCAAGTGATTCTACACCTGCCGGGAAACCAGGGACACGATGTCAACACGAACACGGAGAGCAGAGGTAAGATGCCAGGGTGTTGGGGCTGCTTGGCAGTGACCTGTGGCTGCACCTTGTAATCTCAGGACATGAAGGTAGGGGAGGTCTTTAGGGGATACATGTCCTTGCAACCCTACATCTGAGCCCTCATAAGATTATGAGTTAAGAACCTCACGATTGCTTTTACCTTGGGTCTCCAGAACTTCAGAACTAGGCTTGCAGTCTGGTTAGCACTGTGCAATGGGAGGTGTTTTGGACTCATTGCCCAATGTCTCCTGTCTTCAACATCAGCTTCTGAATTAGCTGGGCCAGGGATCTGGAGCTTCCAGAATTCAGCCATCTGGTCAACCTATTGCTACCGCCTGGGGCTGTCACCCATCACTCACTGCCTCCGTGAGTTGTCCCATCCTCCACAGCCAGCCTTTTCTCCATAAAACACCAACCCCCCTCAGTGAATGACAAGAGTTGAAAGCACCCCACGAGAGCAGCCAGAGCTTTCGCCAACATTCTCCCATAAAAAGCAAGGCTCCCACACCTCACGCCATCCTCCCACTCAGAGACTTCCCTCCTCTCTAAAGCTGGCCTCTGCACCTGTATCCTGGATTCCATCCCTTCCAACACTCCTGTAGGAACTCATTGCTACAAATACCGCCCCACCAACTGCCAGTGTTCCTTCTAACACAGACTCCATACCAGCAACTTATCCTTCAGCTAAGCTCATGTTTTAAACGATTATTGTAAACGTAATACACCAGCATGGTAGGAAAAACAATATTTCACACAGTACAGAAAGATGCTAAGAGTAAAAATCTCTCCACCTTACTTGCCATCCCACATTTTACAGACAAGCTCTGTAAAAGTTTCTGGTTTGGGTTATCCCTGTGGCTGTCATTACAACATTAAACAATGTACTTAGACATCTGTTTCCAAGCCCGTCACCCATATGCAGCGAGCACTCACTCTCCTTTCAGAAAGGGGAGAGATACAGTGCAAGTACACTTCATCCCTCCGTGCTCCCTACTATTTGTTTTGTCTGTCATCTTCAGTTTCTCTTATCTGCTACGGCTTTAAGTGGTATACTTCAGATAGGAGCTCTTAGCCTTAATGGATCATCTGACGACACGTGACACATTTTTAAAACGCAGATTAAAGACCCTTCCCTCCTCAGACCAACTAAATACCCCTGGCAACTGTAATACAGTCTTACATTGGAGAAGTGATTGATTCCAATGAGCAACCAGGGCTGAGAACCATGGAAAGAGACATTTTTATTCAATGTCAGGAGACCAAGGTGAAGGGACAGTAAGGGTAAGTGAAATCACTACGAAGAGTTATTCAAGGTAAGAAAAATAAACTGGAGCCAAGAATAAGAAAACCAAATGTAATTTTTAATAAAAATTAAACATAGATTTATCATATGACCAAGCAATCCCGCAGCTCAATATCCACCCAAGAGAAATGAAAACACATGTTCACATAAAAACCTACACGAAATGTTTATAACAGCTTGATTCATAATTGTCCAAAACTGGAAATGACACAAATGGCCCTCAACTGGGGAATGGGTAAACAAATTGTGATATATCCACACAAAGGAATACTACCCAGGAGTGAAAAGGAATGAACTATTTATACGTATAAAAACTTGGATGAATCTCAAAAGCATTATGCTAAGTGGAAGATGCCACACCAAGGGTTACATTATGGATTTATGGAATATCTTTTATATGGTATATTCTGGAAAAGGCAAACCTACAGGGATGGAAATTAAATCGGTGGTTGCCAAAGGCTGGGCGTGGGGAGAGGGATCGATTACAGAGGAGGATGAGGGAAGGTTTTAGAATGGAAGACAGCTATGCTCACCACTATGCCACCAACGCAAGTTTTTAGAATGGATGTTCATATTCTACACATTGATTGTGGTGGCAGTTACACAGCTAAACATTTGTCAAAATTCAACTATAAAGGTAAATTTTACTGCTTGAAGATCGTACTTCAATAAAGTTGATTTTAAAAATACAATTAGGGATCTTCTCTAACATGTTAATACATGGGAATTGAGCAGGTAAGAGATTAATGCTCTAAAAGAATTGCAGCCACAAAAATTTAGACTGAAATTCAAGGAATAGGTTAAAGGAGTAGGTTTATGATACAGTGTTGAAATGACTCATTTAGTGTCATCCACGTAAGTCTAGATCATTGTAATTTCTCACTACAGTTTTCTAATTTGCCTGTAACATACAAACGTTCTTTAAAAGCTAGTTTCTAAGTTATTGTACCTTTTTGTTGCTGTAGAGCGTAACTTCTCATATTTTATAGTGACAGTAGAGATGTTAAATCTCATAAATATATTTTCTATGTGGTCACTATATTGAACTAATTCACTACTAACAGACACTATGACATACAAATAAGGTTAATTTTCCCCTGCTTTGCCATAGTTATCGATTTTACACTTTTTCATGAAGTTTCTAAAATTTCCAGAACAAAGTTGGGCAGTCTCTATAATAGTTGGTATGTAGATGTGCTTCTGATTTTGGAGGTGAAATACTATATTCATCCTCATTTGTGCTATGGGTTTTGATAGATACTTAAGAAATACTTAAGAAAGTATTTTTCTGTTCTCAGTTTATTACACACTTTAGAAATAATTCTATTTCCAACTTTACCAAAAGTCTTTTTTGCCATTAATTAGGATTGTCATGGGCTTTTCTCCTTAGTCTCTAAACTTGATAGGAATAAATTATTTGATGTTGAATCAGCTGTACTTTCTCAGAGTAAAACCACGGTTTTTAATATATTATAATTAAAACATATTAATTATATTTTGTTCCTTTTTGTTTCTGAGTGTTCTGTATTTGTTTCCTGAACACTTTATCTACTGTTTTTAAATTATTTAATAGATGAGTTATCAGAATTTTTTTTCTGGGCTCTCTTTTTCAGGTTTAGTTATCAGAACTGAACTTGTAATATCACTTTGCCCACTCCTCAATACACATTTTTTTCCTTTGAACTTGTGTCTTAATTTCAAAATTAAGGACTGTTTTCCTTTTTCATAATTAATGCATATTTGTTTAAGAAAAAAGTTTAAATACCAATAAAAATACAATTAGGCAAACATACTTATGATAATAGGATAATGGAGTTACAAATACAGGAAGGAAGTTAAGATGAATCCTACTGCATTGAATTGGAATTAAAGTACTCTTGGGAAGTCATATACATGTAAGATCCAGCTCTGTCCCTGAAGAGAACATAAGTGGCAACACCACACTAGGAATGAGCCTGTTTAGTACCCAGATGTTGGTGTCTAAGTACCGTTCTCTACTGAAAGGAATCAAAGCCACTTGGAGAAATAGCTTATTTCAAGGCGGGGAGGCTAGAACATCTCATTGTAACAGCAAATATAGAACTGCTTAACCCATGGTGAGGATATGACAAAAGGACGTCGATACCAAGTAGGGAGGACTTCCACTAGCAAAATATGGCACAATTTGAGCATCAAAATAAGGAATGATACTAACGCATCATAACCCATTGAGTAAAATAGGAGACCATGAATAAATAAATAGGGGTAAGAGGAAGCTCTTCTTAGAGTTGAAAGCCAACTAGTAAATGCAGAAGTTGGGATGGAATTAGGAAATCACAACTTTTTGCAACTACTGTACTATGGTAATAATGCATCCCCAAAAAATCAAGATGCTAAAACTAGTGGGTGAAAGTTTGAAGACAGATAGGATATTTACACATCTCCTCCACATAATACTTATTAATTGCAAAGGGGAAAAAGTAACTTTACAAAAGAGAATCCTGATAGACACCACATTAACCAAGTGATCAACGTCAACATCACCAGTAAAGGGATGAAACAAAATTATTTGGTACCTGCTGGGATGCAATGGGGAAAACACGGCATTGTGTCTATGTTACTCTTGACAAATATGAATATTATGAATTTAATCGAGAGGCACATCACATGATAACCAGCTTCTAATCTTCAAAAGTGTTTAGGTCATGAAAGTCAACGGAAGATTAAGAATTTTTTCTAGAATGAGCAAGACTAAAGGAGGCAATGCAAGTAGCTATAACCCATGACCTGGGTTGAGTCATTTTGCTCTAAATGGACATTGTTGGAACAACTGATAAAACATGAAAGGAGACTGAGAATCAAAGAATAATAATGTATCCTCCCATAAAGATGTTAAAAAAATAAAAACAATACTGTAACAACTTTAATTTCCTGATTTCAACGGCTGTGTTGCGGTTGTGTAGGAGAATGACCTTGTTTGCACGAAACACACAGTAGAGTATTTGTGGGTGATGGGACACAGGGCTATAGCATTCTCTCAAATAATTCAAGGAAAAATGTTCCTTGTGCTATTCTTGCAACTTTTTTTGTCGGTTTAAAATTATTTCAAAATAAAACATAAAAGAAGAGGCTTAAATTATTGTAATGATTCAACACTGGCAATATGTATCAAGAACCTTAAAATCCATATACCATTGACCCAGAAACGCCACTATAGAGGATAGATCCTGAGGATATAATCCCAAATGTCTGCAAAGATGTAGCTTGGCAGTTGTTCATCCAGAGTTATTTATAGGTAAAAAAAATGAGAGCCAACCTAAACATATTACGATAGGATTTGGGAACATAAATTATGCTATAACCATGAAATGGAATACTCATGCAACTGTTAAGGGACCTTGGGAAGAGATGGCCCCTTAGGGACATTTCTTTGTCCCATCTGGGCACCATCTTTCAGTCCAAGAGATCCCTCCAAGCTTCTACAAGAGGTGGGGTTCGGTGAAGATCTGCTGCTTCTCCCTCATACACCCTCCCCCACTACCAACCAAAGCTTCTGTGTCTTGGTTTGAGAGGTTTCTAAACCTGTTCAAACCTAAAAAAAGTTTGGAAACCACTGACCCTGGAGTCTGACCTGCACCCTTGGCCCTGTGTGGTCACGAGGAGGAAGGTGATGATTCGTCATCTCAGTAATAGGTCAGCCCAGCTGACGGTCACCAACTGGTCAGAGGCACCAAAGCATTTCCAAAGCGCAGGGAGAGGGGGGACACTTTGCTTAGCCGCCCTTATCTTGGAAGGGTCGACCTCCTTGGAAGGAAGGAATCCCTTCATAAGCCACTTGGGATGGAGGCTGACTTGTTACAGGAAACTGCTCCAGTGACAACAGGTGACCATCAAATCGGCTTCTAATAATGCCACTCTCATGAGGTAGCTGGGAAGGTTAAATGGCATGATGTGCACACAGTACTTAGTACAGTACCGAGCACAGAGTAAGTGCACAATAAACACTGGTGGTCCTTGGCATCATAGATAGCCAAGGAGATAAGCATCTGGAGAGCTGCAGGCTTCCTGTTTTGCTAAGCGTGGTATGCAAGCCAGGACCTTGTTCACAGGACCTCTCCCTTCCCTTTCTAGGGAGTAGAGAGGGGCGAAGAAAGCACCACAGGAACACGGATTAAGAAAATTGTTGTACCTATTGACCCTCCTCACTTGACTGATTTGGACTGGAAGGATATACATAATTGTAAAAAGATTTTATTTTCTCTGATAATCATTGTTTCTGGAACAGGAAGTGTAGCAGGCAGAATTGTGGCCCCGTGACCTTTGTTCCCTAGTGTTACTCCCATGAACATGTTCTATTAGTTGGCAAAAAGGACTTTGCAGATGTAATTAAGTTTACTCATCAGCTGACTTTAAAATATGAAGAGTATTCTGAATTATCTGGGTGACCCTAGATCTAATCTCATGAGCCCTTCCTCCGGCTGACAGAAAAAGAAGAAATCAGAGAGATTGGAAGTCGCATTGGGTGGAAATTTGGTCGCAACTTTGGTTAGCTCACCTGTGGCTTCAAGACCTTTGAAGGAGAGTTGAGACCTCTCCTTCCAGAAAGACCTCAAGTTTGTAAGATCTCAAGATGGCAAGACCTCAAGACTGCAGAATCTTAAGACTCTGAGACTGGAAGAGTGTCCATCACATGACTTAATACCCTCAGCCCCTGAACGACTCCTGGGTACCTAACATATATATGGCATATCCTTGGTATATGTCCCACATGAGAGAATTACCAGGCTAAGAGAATTTCCTTTACTTTAGAATTCCTACAGATTCACAACCAAAACACAAGCCCACTGGATTAACAAGCATTTCCCAATTTCTTCTTGACCTGGAAAGATTAACCTTGACTTTCTCTAGCAGGTTTGCTCTTCTGCTGCCCTGGCCCTAACCTCAGCATCTGGCCCTTGACCACCTGGAAATGGCTGATCCTTCTGGAGTTCAGTTCTTCAAGAATTCTTGGTGTCAACACTTCCAAGATAACATTTTGGCTTTACCCAGTGATTTCTTATTATTGCGGAAGGGAAGGTCCTATGTTTCCTTCTACAGCTTAATTGTATGTGCATCTCCCAGGACACTAATTTTTGACTAACATTTATTAAGTACCACCGTGCGCCAGAGATTGATCTAGGTGCTTCTTTTCCTTTACACTGTACTAACTTAATCCTTGCAACAACTCAATAAGAAAGATATTACAATGTTTCCTCTAAATATGAGCAAATGGAAGCTTGAAGGGTCAGATGACTCTCAGACTGTACAAGTGACCCATGGAAGACCCAGTCTCTTGCCTAAGGCTCTTTCTAGCCTGCCTCAGTTTCCCCCTGCAAGGAGTATACAGAAGGTCAGCTCTCACACAAAGCCAGCTGCCACACAGATGGGTGAGGGCATGGCCACTTTCAGGAAAACGGAACAGGACAAAAGACCTGGGGCCCTCCAAGAGAAATGCAGAAGGAGTGGGCAACGGTTACTAGTGGGCAGCAAACCGACAACCGGCCAGTGACCATCCAGAGACTGGGCAGGGCCAGGACCAGAAGGGAACAGTGATGGGGCTGGGGTGCACGTGTGGGATCCACCCTGGGCCCAAGTCCATCTCAAAGTCAGGGCCGAGGGAGACAGGCCATTCCCTGCGTCCAGAAGCGCTCGTGCCGGGCGAGGTGAGTGAGGGGTGCTCAGATTCACACGAGTGCCGCGGGAGACCAGCAGCCCCAGGTGGCGGAGGCCCTTTAGGGGGCACGGGGTGTCCTCCGGAGGCAGGGCCATGTTCTAGCAGGGACACAGACACTAGCGTGACTTTTAATTAAACTGGATTAATCGCTACCCACCAGAGACTCTCTCCCCGATGGACGCCAACCTTTTCAATTAGAGGAAGCTTAGCCCAAGCAGCTATTTGATGTTCGTGAAGACCTTGATGTACCGCAGGGGACACATGTCGTACAAAAAGGACGAGAGGTGAGCTAAGTATTAGTGGTTACGATTCATGTGTGCTTTTAAACAGAAAAGGATTCCACCGGACACACTTGACCTCAATACCTAACACCTCAAACTTGGAAACTAGAGTGAACATGTATTATTTTTCACTTGCTAGGGCATTTTCAAGTAAGAAGAGGACATGGAATCATTGCTGGCAAATGTTCTAAAGAGCCTGTCAGTTACTCCAGTGCCCTTCCCCAAGCCTGATGGATCAGGGGGGAGTGACAGATGGCATCTGCGTCGACTTCAGCAGAGCTTTTGATTCTGTTCCACAAACCCAGAATAAACAGGTCTCTGCTTCACAGCTTGGAGGTGGGCATCTTTGCTTCAGAATCTTCTCAGCGGCCCAGCCGCAGCTGGGGACTCCCCAGAAAAGGGTATAATGCAGACCCAGGTGGCAGGGCCTTTGGATTCCTCTGGGCCTCTCGAGGTACCTAAGGGTAGTTGTGAGGGGTAAGCAGGGAGATGGAAAGCCAGGCTCCCCCAGAAGGGCCGGCCTTGGAGACATTGTCTCCTGGAAATCGTGCAGCACACAACCGCTTCAGTCTAGCCTGAAAAGTGCTTTGGGATGGATCTCAGCTCCAACCCCAAGCCTGCGTCTGGAGGGACGTGGCTGAGTGGGAAGCAGACACTGTAGGGAGTTGGGGAGACCCGGGAGGGGGGGGTCGGTGACCTCATCACACGTACTACTTCATGAGATGCAGAATTAAGGGGTTTGGGGTAAAAAAAAAAGGGAGGGAGACATATCCACGTCCTTGGCTAATTTTTGCCAGGAATCTGTCCTCCCCCAGTTCAGGGTAAGCAGCTCCTGACAGACCCAGGAGCCTGTGTGGGGTCCGGGAGCAGGAAAGGGAGGCCGGCATCACACCCCAGCTCCACCATCCGACACAGGGGCTGTGATTCGAGGGACACAGGCTGGCTGTCACAGGGGTCTGATTTGTCATTCATTAATTCATTCAGCCTTGCTTTCATTCCACCTGAATATCCTGCCCTGAGGAGGTCTGGGGTTGATTTTGCTGAGGTTTCCTGCAGACTCTCAAATGCACCTGCCCAGAAAGTGAGTGCAGACAGGGAAGGAAATTGATAAAGCAAGCCCAGTGGGAGAAAATGACCTCAAAAGGGTCGGTGGCTCTCTAACTCCAGCTGGCGGTGGCCATGTGGGAGGAACTCAGTGCATCCTATCCAACTTCTAGGGGAGCCTGGATTCGTATTTGCACGTGCTGTCCAGAGAACGTTAAACACTGAAAACTTCTTCCAGCCGGGTGGGCCAAACCACCCCTCCGCGTGAGCTCGGTTTGGCCTACGTGGTGAGTTTGTAACCCCTACCCCGTGGGTCCTGGGGTCACCTGGTCCACCTGGGGCACAGGTCCCTGGCATCCTACTTCACTCTCAGTCTCGGGTCACAGGTCACAGGCGTCGATGCCTTATAATACAGAATGAACGGAGGCCCACATAAAGGAAATGGGAAGTATGTTCAAACAATTGACACTGACAGGGAGAAAAGTGTCTCCCCAGGACGAGGGAAGAATCAAGTGCAAGGAGAAAAAGGAGCCATGAGCTGTGGTTTCCCTGGGCAGACACGTCCCTTGCATGGGCCACAGGGCCACCACCACTCCGGGCACCCCTATTTCTCTGTGTCCTGTGACAGCCCCTCCTTCTCTATCCGCCCTTTCTTTTTTTAATTGGAGACGAGTTGATTTACAATGTTGTGTTGTGTTCAGGTGTGCAGCAAACTGAATCAGTTACACACATGTATACATAGCTATTCTTTTCCAGATCCTTTTCCATTATAGTTTATTGCAAGATATTGAATGTAGTTCCCTGTGCTATACAGTCGGTCCTTGTTGTTTATCTTTTTTCTACATAGTATTGATACTATGTGTTTCTTTCCAGCCTTAAATCAGAGTCTGAAATATGCTTCCCCAATTTTCTGGATCCCAACAGTGCTTTTCAAAAATGTGAACGGATTGGCAATATTTAGAAAAAGGGAACCAACATAAAAATCCGAATCTCTTAAAAACTCAAAAGGCCTGTGGACCCTCATCCGTTCCCATGGCAATGGGGGACTGAGCTGAGTATCGGCCCCTGGCCTCCCTGGGGGGCCTGGCCTTCCTGGTCACCCAGCCCCCATCTGACCTGCTTCCTACATAGGAGAGAGCAGGTGCCTGAGCTGAGTGGCCTAGTCTCTATTCCTCAGTTTCTCCACGTATAAGGTGGAGGTGAAGGTACCTCTGGCATGATTCTGAGAAATCACCCCTGAATGACTGAGGGCAGGGCCAGAGCACAGGGAGGGGCCCGTGAGCATCTAACCTGCAGCCCCCGCTCGAGGCTTTGAGAGGCTGAGGCTCTGGCTGGCCTTCCTCTCCTCTCTTTGCTGCCTCCCCTCCAGATGTCTTCCAAGACTTACTCACCACGGCTTAAATCACATCTTCACGCTGACAAGTCTCCCATGTGTATCTCTGGCCTGAGCTTTCCCTGTTTGAGAGTGAACTTCCCCGATTCTCTGGCATAGCACCCCCGCCTCCAACGTCTCCCTTGGACGGCTCAAAGGCACGTCATACAGAGTCCGGGTGAGTCCTGCCTCGCCACCCCCTCCAGCCTCCTCCTCGTCTCCCGATCGCATTCGGAGCAGATTCCTCCATCTCTGGAGCTCGTACCTGTCTGCCAGCCAGTTACCACGTCCATGCTCCCCACGTCTCACACACACCTACCACCTGTCCGTCCTGGTCCTGCTGCGGCCACCCAGCCCACTGAAGCCTCACCTTCCTGCTCACCTTGGCTCACCTGCAGCAGAGCTCCAGCCTCCTGCTGGCTCTTCTCCTCCACTCTAGGTCTCCGTGATCTGTACATAGCATCCCAAGGGACCCTACAAAATGGCCAGTCTGATAGGGATTATGTCTGGACTAACGGCCTTTAGAGGTTTCCCATTGTTGTAGGATAAAGACACATGTCCTCACCTGCTCTCAGCCCCTGTGTGCTCCGGGTCCCACCCACTCAAGGACCACATCTCTCCTTTGCTCATCCTATGGGCCGGGGTCTTTCACAAGCTTTCCTCTCTCCTGGGAATTCTTATTCCTTCCTGGCTGACACTCGTCCTCCTAGAGGTCTCTGTGTGAACATTCCTTCCTAGGAAGCCTTTCCTGCCCCGTTATTACTTTCCAAGCATGCCTTCCTTCCCTCAAGCCACTTCCCACAATTGTACCCAAACAGCAACCTGTGTGTTTGGGACTGTTTGCCTTCCTGCTGGGCTGGGAAGGTCACGTGGGCATGGAGCACGCCTGCCTATTCGCCACTAAACCACCAGTGCTATTCCTGAGTACCCAAGGAGTAGAATAATTAATGCAAATACCAAATTCAAGTGTTGTGCAGAAACGTATCAGCGGCTCCCGTCAACCACATGCTAGACTGTCAGATGGATCTCAATGTAGGCAGTGGTAGGAATGCAGGGGCCCCATAAAGGCCTGACACTGTGACACAGCCCTGGCACCAGCTGGGTCACGGCTGGAACACTCTGATTGTGCAATTTTTTTCTCTTTGTAGAAAGTATTTGAAATACAGGTGGGCTGGAAAGCTCTACCTTCTTGAGGAGGAGTGCAATTCACATCTTCTTTCTCTCTTTATACGTTTTTTTTTTCATTTATTAGTTTTTATACAATTTTAAAGTTTACGCAGTTATTACCAAATACTGGCTCTATTCCCCGTGTTGTACAATACACCCTTGAGCCCATCTTACACACAGTGGTTTGTACCTCCCACTCCCCGCCCCTCTACTGCCCCTCCCCACACCGGTAACCAGTTTGTTCTCTACATCTGTGAGTCTGCTTCTTTTTTGTTATATTCACTAGTTTGCTGTAATTTTTAGATTCCACCTATAAGTGATGTCATACAGGATTTGTCTTTCTCTGTCTGACTTATCTCACTTAGCATAACGCCCTCAAGTCCATCCATGTTGCTGCAAATGGCAAAATTTCATTCATTTTTACGGCTGAGCAGTATTCCACGTATGTACATAGATCACATCTTCTTTATTCATTCATCTGTGGATGGGCACTTAGGTTGCTTCTATATCTTGGCTACTGTAAATAATGCTGCCATGAACATTGGGGTGCATGTATCTTTTCGAATTAGTCTTTCTGGGTTTTTTTTATGTATATACCGAGGAGTGGAAATGCTGGGTCATGCGATAGCTCTATTTTTAGTTGTTTGAGACACCTCCATGCTGTTTTCCACGGTGGCTGTACCAGTTTACACTCCCAGCAGTGCGTGTGGGGTCCCTTTCCTCCACACCCTCGCCAGCATTTGTTATTTGTGTTCTTTTTGATGATGGCCACTCTGACAGGTGTGAGGTGGTACCTCATTATGGTTCTGATTTGCAAGGCACTGCCGTTATTTCCACTAAAGTTTTTGGGACACTGGTCCCCTTTAGCATCACACTCCTCCTGGCCCACAGTCCACGTCCCCTGAGAATTCGGTGGCAGGTGAGCTCCAGGTGAGGAACAGCTGGGCAGGAACAGGACAGGCCAGCAGGTGTAGCAGCTGCACCCGGGACCAGCATGCCGTCGGGGGGCCCCAGGGCACTCCCCTGTTCTCCAGCTCCATCAGCAAGGCATCTGACTTTCACCTGGGAGACCGGTCAAAATGCTTTCCAGCCTTAAGCCTCTGGGGATTTTAAAATACCTCGGGCTCAATGGCCAGGACTCAACGGAGGGATGGGGATCCGGGGTGGGAACGCTCACAGCCTCCCAGCCGGGATCAAGCAAGGTCCTGGAATCGAGTAGAAAAGAGCCGACTAAGGGAAAAGGCTTGGGAGGTTGGGAGGCGCTGCTGGGACCTTGTTTAAGAGGAAATGAAGCCCAGGGAAGTTATTTAACGCCGGTATTTACTAATCACAATGGTTTGCTTCTTCGAAAGGCTCCCGGGGCCAAAACCATTACATTGTTCTTCATTAAAAAGGAGAGATGGTAGCAGGGGTGTCTGCTCTGCCTCAGGATGTCCCTCTGAGGCCTCATCTAACCCCATCTCTAGAGCTAGGATGGGGAGGTGACATTCTGCAGAGCAAACTCAACGTGGAGGGGCTAACGCCCAGTGCAGGAGAGAAGACCGACCACTCTACTGACCCCGAGGTTCCCGCTGGGCCCCCCTTGCTGGTGGCCTGGAAGATGGAACCAAGAAGTGAGGGGATCCAAGGCCCCTTCTGTGACATCCCTGGGCTGTGATTCTGTCTCAGGATGGAGAGCGGATGCTTGTGCCCCAACTCGACCGGCAGCGGACAGTGTTGCACAGGCCACCAGAACAGAGTCAGGAGGAAGGTGGCCTGTCCCCACCTGGGGAGGTTGCACTCCTCACAGATGTGCCTGGGGATGACCCCCAGAGAGTAGGTCAGGTGACCTCCTCTGCCCTGACCTAGACGGTCGCTGCAGGTGCCGCTCCCTGGGGACGGTCAGCAGAGGGTGGGATGCTGGCCGTGCTCAGCCTCGGAGCGAGGGGTCCCTCCACCCAGGAGACCACGAGGCCTGAGGGGGCCATGCAAACACCCTAGTCCCAGGTCTGCCCCCGTCCCCCATGCAGGGGAATTGGACCAAATACTCCACTTCTCGGTGGCTCTGTTTGCCAAAGGGAAACTTACAGGTCACTTAGGGTCATCCTCAGGAGGTGAAAGCCTGTTGGGGGATAATATCGGAAGGAGGAATGTTCTTTTCAAAACAGAAGCAACGTCCCATCCTTTGTGTTTCTCATTATGACACCTGGGCGTGAACAGCCACATCTTTATTTACATGTTGCCAGCTAGAAAGTTGCTTTCACATTTCCCCTTCTCAGCCTCCTTTTGTCACCTCCGTGTCGCCTGCCACCCAGAGCCCTCAGGTCTGTCCCCACTTTCTCCACGCGCTCCCCTTTGAGGGGGCTCCCCTCACACAGGTTGAATCCCGAGTCCACCCCCTGGACCCCTGCCCATCAGCCCCTCACACAACTTCCTTTGCTTCTGGACACTCGCCTCTATGCCTCATGCTTCATTATATGTCAACTTGTTGGTTTGCTAATTAGAAAATGACCCTAAAAAGAATCCAACACTACTCCTTCATTTTAGAGAGAAAGACGCCAAGCATTAGACAAAGGAAATCCCATTCAGGGTCAGCGCAGAAATTTAAGGGAAGAACGAAAATAGAGCCCCACCCTCCTGTTGCCATAACAAAGCCATTTGACTGGCTCGAGCTGACCCCTAATTAGTTGGGTAAGGAGCTGTAGCAAATATCTTTTATTGAAATCTAGTTCATTTACAATGTTGTATTCATTTCAGGTGTACAGCACAGTGATTCAGTTATATATACACACATATATGTATGTGTGCTTTTTCAGATGCATTTCCCTTATAGGTTATTACAAGATATTGAGTACAGCTCCCTGCGCTAGGCAGTAGTTCTTGCTGTTTACCTCTTATTTATATATATATATATATATATATATATATATATATATATATATATATATATAGCAGTGTGCATCTGTTAATCCCAAACTCCTAATTTATCCCTCCCCACCCTTTCCCCTTTGGTAACCATAACTCTTTTTTCTATGTCTGTGAGTCTATTTCTGTTTCGTAAATAGGTTCATTTGGCAGATTTTTTTAAAAACAGAAAGAATAAAGAAACACTTCCTCATAAATGGGGTTACATCCTGGATTTCAGAGAAATGTTTAAATATTGGGGCAGAGCAGTCCTGGGATCCAGGAAATGTCCTTTTTACAGCCCTCTCACTTCCCAACTCCCCACTGACCCCCACTGCCTGGGTGCTAGGTTCTCAGATGGAGAGCCTGCCGGGAGGACAGAGCATTCACCAGCATTCACTCATTTATCATGACCCTCACCCCACTGCGGGTCCTAGGGGGTCTCAAAGTTATGGGACGTGCAGGGCCCCAGAATGTCTGGCTCCACCAGCACCCGCCTGCATGGCCCTGCCACACCACCATCCTCCCTAAGCTGCGTTTCCCCTAGAAGGAGAGCAAGGAGGCCAGGCCTGCCTCTCGGCCAGGTGCTCTGAAGAATCAGTGAGATACTGACTGTAACTGTGGAACCACAACCCTTTCCACCAATCAGGCAAGATGAGGCCATGTGACAGCACTGCTTCCGGTCATAGAAATAAACAAAAAGGCACTAATATCCTCCTCTCTTGATGGAATGGTGCTCTGTGCGTTGATCTTAGAAAAGTGTCAGCAGACTTGATTTCAAGATGGCAAAACAGTGCAGAGAGAAATAATCAATGATTTTCCTTTTTTTTTTTTGTAACACAATAGATTTTTTTTTAAGTGAATTAACTGATTTCTTTCCAGATTTGAAGGAACTGAAAGGAATCTTTAGTGTTGGGCTGATTTAATAGAGAACCAAAGAAAAAATGAGATTGAAAAGGCAAAAATAACAACAACAAATAAAACAGCAGTGAGGAAAACAACCCAGAGCAGATGGATAGACAGCTGTTGAGGTGACGTGAATGCCGAGGCCCAGAATGTGACCCGCAGGGTGAAGGGCATCTGTGGGTAACGAGGCCCGAACTTCAAGGTGAATGCAAAAGGCGCTTCGAGGTCGGCCGCACACTCAGTCTCCCCCTGGCCTGCCAGCTGCTTTTGTGAATTCCCTGGAAATAATAAGGTTAGCGAACTCCAAGCAAGGAGCATGTGAAACCAATTATGGACTCTGCCAGTTATTTGGGACTTCTGATGTCTCATCCAACACATTCCGTCCTATGTCTGTAGGCACCGAGGGTCTGGGTGGTACATTTCAGCTGGTCACACCCCAGGACCTCCTATATCAGGTAGAATAAGAACATCAGTGATGAAGACACTCACCAGTCAAGCTCTATTTGCAGTGACAAGCGTCCAAGGGAAACAGCTGTGGTGGCCTTTTAGCCGATAGAGATGTCATTTACTGCAAAACGATGGCAGCGCACTGAGACGCGTGCTGATCCCTGTCTCAGAACAGAGGAAATGCATGCAAACAGCTGGGGCTTTCTTGTTTCAGCCGAATTTTTACTTCACTAGAAAACCTTGTGTTATGGTTAGTGCAAGAACATATCAAAAAAGATTCAGGAGATCTGGGGATTCTAGAATCAGCTCCTTTGCTGGAGAAAGCTGGTCCCACCCCTTCCCTTCATGATCCCTCATCTAGGAAAGTAAGGGCCTCCTTTTGACTCCAAGTTCTCAAAAGGACACTGGCTCATTCTACCAGCACAGCCCTCCTCCTGGACCACTTTGTCAATTCTGGCCGAATTACTTCCTTCGTTTTATGAATTGATTTTCTTTCCACTGTATCTTTGGAGAGACAGGTTTCTGCCTGGTCTCACCTTTACGTCTTTCCAAGAAACAAGATGGAAACCTGCCTTTTCATTTTAGAACCCAAATGACACTGTCTCTATTTGACATTCTTTATTCTGTTGAGCTAAGAATAATTTAGGGGAGCCTAACACAGCTGATCTTAATAAAAGAACCAGGGGAAACAATATTCCAAACAAACACAAACCATCAGTCATCTCCAACAAAGGAGCAGACACGCTGGTCCAGAGGTCTTCCAGGCACAGCCACCCTTCACGCTGGCCTAGGGAGCTGGCGGGATTCAGCACACAGTGCTCAGTCTTGATGGCGAAAGCTATCATCAAGGATAAGGCAGAGGGGCTTCCCGGGTGGCTCAGTGGTTGAGAGTCCGCCTGCCGATGCAGGGGGCGCGGGTTTGTGCCCCGGTCTGGGAAGATCCCACATGCTGCGGAGCAGCTGGGCCCTTGAGCCATGACTGCTGAGCCTGAGTGTCTGTGCTCCGCAACGGGAGAGGCCACAACAGTGAGAGGCCCGCGTAATGCAAAAAAAAAAAAAAGAAAAAAAGAAAAAAAGAAAAGAAAAAAAAAAGAATAAGGCAGAGCCCCTGCGAGCTGGGACCTTCCTGTATTTCAGAGCTCTGCATGTACGTCAGGCCCCTCCTGCATTTTTCACCGTGCCCCAGCCCCTCTTACCTGAAAGCGCGCACAGCTCACTCATCGGACAGACGTGCACTGGGGAAAACTGAAGAAGCAATGCCAACTGCAGATACAAAGAGAAATCTTTCACCTTTTCCCTTTAGAGCTGGGGGTGTTAGGGTCCTACACATCCTGGTCTTAAGACATACAGAGATGCCACCTGCTGTGCATAATTCCTTTACAGAGGATATGATTTGGAGGAGTTACTAAAATGAATTGAATTAGAAGACGCAAACACCTGATAATAATTTTGTACTTCATTTTTATTTATTTATTTAAGAAGATGTTGGGGGTAGGAGTTTATTAATTAATTAATTTATTTTTGCTGTGTTTGGGTCTTCGGTTCTGTGCGAGGGCTTTCTCCAGTTGCGGCGAGCGGGGGCCACTCTTCATCGCGGTGCGCGGGCCTCTCACTGTCGCGGCCTCTCCCATTGCGGAGCACAGGCTCCGGACGCGCAGGCTCAGCGGCCATGGCTCACGGGCCTAGTTGCTCCGCGGCATGTGAGATCTTCCCAGACCAGGGCTCGAACCCGTGTCCCCTGCATTGGCAGGCAGATTCTCAACCACTGCGCCACCAGGGAAGCCCTGCATTTCATTTTTAGATCCAAAGAAAGTCATCTTGGGATCTGTCCTTCCAAAGATCAGCTTCTAACAGTTCCACCTTCCAATGGCATTGTATCCTGAGTAGGAGCGCCATTCCACAGGCGCCTTGCTCCCCTTCCAGGCTCTCCTTGGCATCATGTTCTCTGCAACAGCCTTCCTTGTTAGTTGGAACTTGTTAGTTGGCAACTGTTACTTGCTTGTTAATTAAGCCCACAAGGGCATCTTAGATGGCCACCAAATGTCAAGAAATTCTACCCTTGTGCTTTTTTTTTTTTTTTTTTTTTTGCGGTACGCGGGCCTCTCACCGCTGCGGCCTCTCCCGTTGTGGAGCACAGGCTCCGGACGCGCAGGCTCAGCGGCCGTGGCTCACGGGCCCAGCCGCTCCGCGGCACGTGGGATCTTCCCGGACCGGGGCACGAACCCGTGTCTCCTGCATCGGCAGGCGGACTCTCAACCGCTGCGCCACCAGGGAAGCCCCCTTGTGCTTGTTTTAAGTCATGTTACTATTCTAGAAGAAGAGAGGTGTATCTCCAAAATCTAACCCTAATCCAAGCAACCCCCAGTGGCCAGGAGTTACCGTGCCAGCCACTCAAATCTCTGCCTATGAAACTGTACATCACTATAGGCAAATGGATCTATTTTCCAGGGTTATTTCTTAGGAAGACTATTCATAAAGTTTTATAAAGCTTTCTTAGAGACAAGAAGAGAGAAAGTCACAAAGAGCTGATAGCAGCAGAAATTTGCACTAATACATTTCTTTAAATCATCTACAACCTTTGAAGGTGTTATCCAGTGACCTAAGAATGCTTCAGTCTAATCTTTTAACAACAGGCGTCTATGCCCTGGATTGAAGCGTATGTTGGTTTACCCCGATACCATCTATGAATTCTGCAAATCATTCACATTCTTATAGCTATTATGCTGTAATAGACCACCCAGCTTGATGAATACGAGGGTTTCGCTGGAGGAAAAATAACAATTGTGGTTGAGGCTAAATTCCATGCCAGAAGTTCAGCGCTGAGGAACGTCTTCCCTGAGAAGTATGGGTACCTGAGGGTGGGGAAGGGAGAGGTCTTGGACAGCAGAAAGTCTTGTGCATACAGGCACCCTTGGCAATGACACCGAGTGGCCTCCCCATCCCCCGGGCTTGTGTGAATGCTTCATTCATCTCTATTCTTCACGGCAATTGGCCAAAGTTCAGTGCTGAGTAGGAATCTGGGGCAAACACCAAAGGAATATATTTAAAGCAAATAACCTTAGAAAAACTCAGCTAGCTGCATCTTTCTGTACTTCTCTTTCTACTATGGCACTTTTTTTCTGAATGGAGGGATTTACCCACTTTTGCATCTTTGACCGTGTTGTGTTTTGTTCTACAGTTTTTGGCACAGAGAGAAGAATCTCCGGGCCTCATTAAGTCACTGATAAACGCACGTGGCTCCTCTCCTCTGTCTCCCGGCCCGTGTGCTGACTCAAACATCTGCGCGTGGTAATTCTCTCCCAGAGAGCCGCGGATGGTCACCAACTTCATATTTGTGGTCAAAATGAGGCGCTTAAGAAATGTCTGTAGCTAATGAAGTGCAGCTGACATGCCCTTCGTTGTGAATGGGATGGATCGGTGATCTTTTCAAAGCATTTTGGCACTTGTGAAAGCACTGCAATTGTTTTCCTTAGGTGCTTTCTGGGACAATCTTGGGAGTGAATCCGGTAGCATGGGATTCTTTTCCATGGCTAAGGAAGTCAAGGTATTGTAATTTAGTCATCTGAAACAAGTTAAAAACCAAAGCTGTAGAGGGCAAAAAACAGTGGGAGAATCCTCAGCTCTCAGGGCTTTGGCAAATCTCCATTTTGAAACCACGACACAAATGAGAAGAGGCAGGAATGGTGACCCAACAGATGGGGTCAGGGTCGCAAACTATGTGAAACCAGGTTGCAGCTCCGTTTTCCCCTCTCCTTACCCATGAACTTGTGTCTTTATAGTCTAACAGAGCTTTTAAAGAACTGGGTGTGTGTCCCCCAACAGAACACGGATGAAGATAAATCTCCTCCTTTCTGCTGATGACACAGTTTTATGACCATGAACTAAGAATGACCTCAAAAGATCCAACCGCAACCAGGAAGAGCAACTCAAGTTGAATTACTCCAGACCTAAGGTCACTGTCTTTGCAGACACTCTTCAAAACCCAATGGTCGTCGCTCGATAAGTTCAAGGGCAATTAAGCATATTCAACTCAGTTATCCCTGTGAGTTCCCGGAATCCTCAGCTGCTCCAACACACGAAAGAGAAAGGGTCTCCAAGGTCTCCTGGGCCCTCCAGCGATGAGGAATGGGTAACACTTTCTCTCAAGACATCTCAGGCCTTAATGGTCTCTGAGCTCTCATTAAAGACCAGACCTAAAGTTAGAACCATTCCAAAGATGAAAAAAATCTTAGATCCTGCCTGGCACTGCCCTCCCCATGTTGAGGAAGCAGCCGCCTCCTTCTCAGCGTTGGAAGGAGGGTATCGATCCTGCCACCCCAGATCCTAGGTTCCCAAGGGCCTGGGCCTGCCCTCCACCAACCACATGGAGCTGCACATCTCAGGCCCAAAAAAGTCCCAACTAGATGTGAGGATGTCTTGGATTGGACGCACGCTGCCCTTCTGTTCTTCCGCTCTTCTCACATTCATTCTTCGCATTCAGTTACGATATCATTATTCTAAGATTCAAAGACTGGAAAATGTTTGCATTGAGTTAGAATATCATAGGCTATGTACTTGGACCACATAAATCTCACCTCATCCTAAATCCTGTTTACTGAGTTAACTTTCATACTGTGCCCTGGCCTTTTATCAAGGTTTACTCTAAGAAAAAAGAGTCATAAGAAAACAGCTCTTGGGTTTCTTGTAAAAACACTGTTTACGCCTTTTCTCATCATGTTATCTGATGTTTTCACACAGTTGAAGTCCAGGTCAATTTTTATTTTAATAAGTCACAACCAGAAAACCTTTAGTCAACACGAGGAACTGAAATACATCCTATTTTCTGATCATGGAAACCATGACATAATTTTTCCCCCTGTTTTCCTCTTTCTTCTGGGATGCTCAAAATTAATTTAATGTTTACTCCAAATGCATTGCCTGTTCTCATATACCTGTTTACTTCTTCCTCTTCCTAGGTTCTTGTTCTCTAGATTTATTTTGCTATATTGTTAATTTAGGGGATATAGACCCTATACTACAGGCCATCATTTTTGAAAACAGATAATGCATCTTTTAAAAAAATTTTATTGAAGTATAATTGATTCACAATATTGTGTTAGCTTCAGGTGTACAGCAAAGTGATTTATTCAGTTTTATATTTATACATGTATATATTCTTTTTCATATTCTTTTCCATTATAAGTTATTACAGGATATTGAGTATAGTTCCCTGTGCTATACAGTAGGTCATTGTTGCTTAGCTATTTTATATGTACTAGTGTGTATATTTTAATCCCAAACTCCTAATTTATCCCTTCCCTCTCTTCCCCCTCTGGTAACCATTAGTTTGTTTTCTATGTCTGTGAGTCTATTTTTGTTTTGTAAATAAGTTCATTTGTATCATGCTTTTAAATTCCACATATAAGCAATATCATATGACATTTGTCTTTCTCTTTCTGACTTACTTCACTTGCATGATAATCTCTAGGTCCATCCATGTTGCTGCAAATGGCATTATTTCACTCTTTTTCACAGCTGAGTAGTATTCCATTGTGTATATATACCACATCTTCTTTATCCATTCATCTGTCAGTGGACATGCTGCCATGTCTTGGCTATTGTAAATAATTCTGCAGTGAACATTGGGGTGCATGTATCTTTTCGAATTAGAGTTTTCATCTTTTCCGGATATATGCCCAAGAGTGGGATTGCTGGATCCTATGGTAACTCTATTTAGTTTTTTAAGGAACCTCCATACTGTTCTCCATCGTGGCTACACCAGTTTATGCATCTTTAAAAGTAGCCATTCACAGGAACTTAGATGTATGTATCTACCTAGTGGTGAGAAAGGGCTACATGAGTTAGAAGAGGAGTCCCCATTCTAGCTCCTTCTCCAGGGGATTTGCTCTCTGCTCAACCAGAGGAAAGAGCTCTGCTGTCCTAGCCATCACTTTATTCATCACATATGCCCACAGCATATCCAAGGTCATTTTTTTTCCTTGAGCTATATTCATCTATAGCTCATGAGTGTATGTTTGCTTCCAGAACCTCCTAAGTCAATGGCCCGGGCTGCTCCTGGCTGCAGTGGCTCCCATCTATGTCCCACGGCTTGATATGCTGCATCTCCCACTGGTTTGCAGATCTTCAAATGGATGGGTGGGCTTTCGTGGGGGCAAAAACACTCACTCAAATGCCATGACCGATACTTGCCCACAGTATAAGACCAGAGTCTATAGAGGCACATTGCTCTTCTTCTGTGAGATACTGACATTTATTTTTAACCCTTAAAATACTACTATTAGCAAATTCCATCAAAACCATTGCATTCTTAGCAGATTATGGAATTTCTTGGAGGTAAGTGTATTCTTCCAAGTCTTTTTCAAAGAAAATTCAGGAGGAAATGGAAACAGCCCTAAAATAATCTCCACTAGAATTCCAGGAAACTATGCATGAAGACTCCCCTAGGAAATGGGGGGGGCGGGGCAAAGGGGGAGGAAACAGAAAACTTTATCATTAGCAAAAAACTGCACTGCAGCATCAGAAACGCATCCAGTGGCTCCGGGTCTCCTCACCTCCAAGGGAGAGAGGTCTACAGGAAGGGGTCACAGTACAGATTTTTGGTTGCACAATAAATCCAACCAAATGCCCCCTCCAAGAGACTCATTAAACAAAACGACTTGGAAAAGTGAAAAAGCAAAAACCTATATCAGCCACTAAGCAAAATGAAATCGGGGAGATGATACAATCACATAGAAGGCATTACTTGGTAATGCCTGTACAGAGGGGTGGGATGACTTTGAAAACAGAATCACAGATTTCCTGGCGGGTAACTAAAGAGAATGTACCTCAGAAGTGAGAACCTAAGGAGCCCTCCCGGGCACCGGCCACCCCCAGGCCCAGCCCGCCTCCGTCCCCTCACCTGGCGGAGGTCTCACCCATTCACCCACCTTTGCAGGTGCTCACTGAACAGGAGCCTCAGGGGGAGGGAAGTCGTGTCCAGAGAACATCTCCCACAGCAGAGTCAGGCGGGGGTGAGTGAGGGTGGGCAGGCTCAGGGCGTCAGCACAGGGGTTCAGGATTCCTGTTAAAACCCAACTATATGGATTCGATACCTTTCCTACAGACCAGTGTGACCAGGACCAAGTCCCCCTTTCTGTCTTTGCTTCCAAATACCTGCCTAACCTCAAAGTGATTTTATAAAGAAGAGAGCAAGGAAAGAATGGTAATACACCTAACGAAAGATGAAAAGAATAATGATGATGATGATGGTGGTGATGGTGATGATAATGTTGGTGATGATGATGATGGTGATGACGGTGATGGTGATGATGGTGGTGGTGATGGTGATGATGATGATGGTGATGATAGAGGTCAAATGTGCTGAAACCTAAATCCCCCAATGCCTTCCCACCTCTCAGAGTAAAAGCCAAAATCCTTCCAGAGGCCGCCAGCTCCTCTGTCACCACCCCAGCCTTTCCAGCTGCTCTCCCCACCCCTCCTTTTCTCTCCTTCACACTCTAGGCACTCGCCTTTGCTGTAGATCTTCCCATGGCTCTGCATGACTTCCTTGATGTGGATGCTCTGTCTAAAATCACACGCTTCCCCAACAGGTGCGCACACACACATACACACACACTGACATTCTCCTTTCTTACCCACTCGATTCTTCTCCTTAGCACTTAGCACATTCCAACGTTTTACACACCTTACTTGTTTATCTTGCTTATTTTTTAAAATCTCCCAACCCTGCTGGAATAGAAGCTCCATGAAGAAAGGGATGTTGTCTGGCTTCCTTTTCATTTTTTTCCCCACTGTTGAATTCTCAGCACTGAGTGCAGTCCTTGGCACATGGCAGCAGTCAGGAAGTATATGTTGAATGAAAGAAGACACATATCATAGACCCCAGAAGGGTGGGTGCACCCTTACTATCATTGCGGCCAGCCACTTAGATGTCTATTTTCTTTAGTTCTTGGCCACTGAATACTCTTGACCCAGAGAGACACGATTTTAGAATGGAAAGACAGTGCCTGAGTATCAGAGAGATCTTGTTTCTCATGATCTCATTGACCTGACTGTGCGACACTCAGGTAATTCCCTCAAACTTCCCTGAACTGTTCCTCTTAAAACTGTAAATAAAAATTATAGGGGCTTCCCTGGTGGCGCAGTGGTTGAGAGTCCGCCTGCCGATGCAGGAGACACGGGTTCATGCCCTGGTCCGGGAAGATCCCACATGTCGCGGAACGGCTGGGCCCGTGAGCCATGGCCGCTGAGCCTGCGCGTCCGGAGCCTGTGCTCCACAACGGGAGAGGCCACAGCAGTGAGAGGCCTGTGTACCGCAAAAAACAAACAAACAAAAAACAATAACAGCTATCACTTTCAAGCACTTACTAATACATCAGACACTGTGCTAATTACCTCCTGAGGTTCCGGGGGAAGCTCAGGTGAGTACCGTTACTATGCTGAACCTACAGATAGGGAAATGAACTCTCAGAGACAGTAAGTCCTTTGCCCAAAGCCACAGCAAAGCAGCAGCAAAGCTGGGGTTCATACCAACACAGTCATATTCCAGTGTCCACACGACTATTACTAGACCACATGATTTCCCAGGGAAAGGCAGCATTTAATATCCCTCCAGCTGTAAGAATTTCTCTCCGCCCACTCATTCAATTACCAACTCATCCATCCGTCCACCCACCCACCCACCCCCCAAACCAACTGTCCATCCATTCATTCATTCATCTACCACCCACCCCTCTATGTATATCTATCCACCCATCCATCTGCCCATCCCCACACACACTTACCATCCCATGCACCTACCCAACTACCCATGCATCTGTCCATCAATCCATTCACCCATCCACCCACCCCTCTATCTATCCATCCACCCATTCATCTGCCCATCTACCCATCCATTCGTCCATCCATTCTCTCACCGGCTGACCTGAGGAATTTTACAGGTGGATAATTTAATGAAACATCTTTCCAGCCAGAGAAGACATTCACAGAGCATGTCCTATGGCATTCAGTTACTGGTGACATCTTTGTACTCAAAGAAGGGTACATCGTGACTCCATTAGCTGTACCAATAACTTGGAATTTGAGATGACAAAAAACTGGCCAGAAAAACAAACAAACAAATATGAAATCCAACCAGGCAAGGAACGCAAGAGCTAATATTTGGTGTCAGGGAGCAGAGGGAAATATAACATATTTTCTAATACAGACAGTTTGGGAACTGGCCATGCCTTCAGCTGTATTCAGTGTCTGAATATTTTTTTAAATTCAGGATTAGATTGGTAAAAACACAAAATTCAGTTTAAAAGGACAAATAAAAATCATTAGCATCTCTGCAAGTATTTCCTGCAGACAGTAACTAGCATTTACTCTTCTCTCCATCCTGCACTGCATGTTCTGGGGAACCCCCAAAGTCAAAGGGCACACAGCCTATCTTTGAAGAGCCTTCATTTCTTGGGGAGGAGAAAAAACATTATCTTTGGCATGAAAACATAGTGGGGAGGGGTGCGAAGGAGTGGTACAGGTGTCAAGGGCAGAGAAGTTTACTTGTCAGGAAGGTTGGATCCTGGGTCTGTACAGAAGGGAGGAACTTCCTTACTTGGAGACAGGCAGCCCTAAGGTACAGTTTTGCTAGTCAGAGAGGAAAGCCCACTCCTCAAGGGGCTGAAGAGTCAAGCCCTGCCTGGTGGCATCCTCACCAGCCTCATCCTCATCTACAGCAACAAGGGCAGAAGCCTGGGGAACTGTACCCCCCGGAAGCCTCTCTGTCACCATGCAATCAACCTTCAAGGCCAGGGCATGGGAGGAGGGCCGCCCACTGCATCCTCATCCGGTGAACCTAAGCGCAGGTCTGGGAGCGCTGAGAACTGCCCTGGACCAGGGGTCCTGGTGCTCACGCCGGAGCCCAGCGACTACCCCATGCCCTGGGTTTCAATGTACATTTGCTGGGATTCGAGTTCACTTGTTTTTCAACCTTTCTCCAAGTTACCATCAGATCCTGCTGAAAGAGCACCTTGGGGTTTGTATTATTAGCCTCACTTTCTTTGATGCAGACATTTTATCATTCTTTCACAATAAGAATGACAGGTGATATGTTTCGATATTTTCCCTGCGGTTCAGACTCAGATTTCCCTCGGGGCTGGAGTCTTGAGAAGCTCATTTTTTTTTTTTCTGGAGCATCAGGTTTATTAACTAGAATTGGAAGAACTAAGGAGTTCTTCAAACAAGAACTATCCCCTTCCCCCACCGACACGGAAGACAGAAGAGTGGAGGAGAGGAGACGTGCCCCAGGAATGACAGTCCAGTCTCTGAAGTTTCACCCAGGTGGGGATTGAGGGGCAGACCTGCAGCCACGGTGGCCTCTCTTTCAGTAGCCTGGGCTGCTCCGGACCATCCTCTGAGCTGGCCAGGGTCTTGGATATGATGCTTCTGAAGGCCATGCAGAGAACACACTCATTTTCCACTGGACCGGGTCCCAGGGAGCGCGGCGGCCTGACCTTCCTGCCTCGGTCATCCATGGGGCTCAGGTGGGCTCACTTTATTAATGACGCCTCTTGCTGGGCAGCTTGCAACAATGGTGTTTTAATATCAAGTTCCTAATTCTCCCAGCCACCCCTTGCTTTTTCTGGCTGTGGCCAGAGGGAGTGGATGAGGACATACTCTCAGGCTGCCCAGCGTGGGAGGACCTTCCAGTGTGGGACACACCCGGGGGGCAGCTGGTTCCCTCTGGGGCTCCAATCCTGCTGCTGGTGGAGGGGGATGTCCCAGGGCCACACTGGTAAGCTGGGCTGGGGGTGGCAGTCATCAACTCCAGGCTGGGAGGGGACCAGGCAGGCTCACTGGTCTTCTGCCCTGCCTGCTGGTCTTCCTGCAACTGCACATTTTCTCCCTGGTAGAGCCACCTGGTTAGCAGGGTGGACAACTCAGGGCTTGAAGAAGGTTCACGTTCACTGCCACTGAGGTCCCTGGCAGGGAAGGGCCTCGCAGTTATGATGGAGGACCGCACCATTGGTTTCATGGAGCTCACACTGCCTGTTCCTGGGTCCTGGATCTGACCGCGAGTCATGCCCAGAGTCCTCACCATTGTCACCCCCGGGTCCTCTTCACAGGGTGGCCGGAGTGACTCCTTCGGGCCCATGTTCACCCATGGATGCCTCATGAGGTCAGGTAAGGTGCCTCTGTCACTGGGGTTGAGGGCAATCATTTTCTGTAATAGACCCCTTATCTCCAAAGACAGGTAAGGTGGGATGGGGTATTGCCCTTGTAGGATTTGCGTCCGCAGTTCCTGGATGTCTTTTCCCACAAAGGGCCGGCACGCAGTTACCATGGTATAGAGCACTACTCCCAGGCTCCACACGTCCAACCAGGGCCACTGTAGCTCTGCCCCAGCAAGAGTTCTGGGGCAGCATATGGGAGTGGGCCGCAGACCGTGTCCAGTTTGGCAGCGTCATCATACTTGCTGCTGAAGCCAACGTCTGTCAGTTTTAGATTCACATTAGAATCAAAGAGGAGACTCGGTGGCTTCAGGTCCCGGTGCATGATGCCCCTCTGGTGGCAGTGCTGCAGGGCGGAGACCAGCTGCTGGAACAGGCCTCGGGCCTCTGCCTCTGTCATACGGCCACGGGTCATTAAATAGCTGAACACGTCCCCCCCGCACTGAGGTACTCCATCACGAGGAACAATGTCTCCTCCGTGCCAATCTCCCCCAGCAGTTTTACCATATTGGGGTGATTTGGAGCCTTCATGCTGCGCACTTCCCGGAAACGTGCCTGGAAAGTTGCTACGCTCTGACGCCTTTTCTTAATGACCTTGACAGCCCCCTGTGTCCCGGTCAGAATGTGCCGGGCCAGCTTCACTTTAGCGAAGCTGCCTTCACCAATGGTGTGGAGGATCTCGTAATCATCAGTGTGAGCCTCCTTGTCAGCAGAGCTGGCTGTGAGGCCCTCCATCACGGTGACCTGCTAACTACACTGACTGACAGCACTAACTAGCAATGCTAACTGTGCTAACTAGCAATGCTAACTGTACTAACAATGCTAAGTATGCTAGCTCTACTAACAACGCTAACTATGCTAACTGTACCAACAGCGCTAACTAGTACTAACTACACTACCTATGCTAGTAAAGTATGAACTATACCAACTACGCTAACTATACCAACACTACTGACTCTGCTAACTGTACTAATCTTGCAATACTAACTAAAATTAAGATAAAAATAAGAAAAAGAACAAAGGAACAAAGGAAAGCAGAAGAAATGGAAAAGAAACATCAAAAAATTGGGAAGAACAAATTTAAAACTAAAAGAAATGGTAAAGAGAGAAAAATAAAGAAAAATGAGAAAAAGGCAAAGAACAAAGCAAAATGAGAAAAATAAAACAGGGTAGAGAAAAGGGGGAAAAAAATCAACAAAATTGCAGAAACAAGGAAAAAACAAGCTAACTGTGGGTCCAAGGCTGTCACGTCACCAAAAGCAGCTTCCTGGGCTCTAAGGACAAAATACCTGGGCCCAGCTGGAGTGTCTTCTAGGGTTCTTGTGAATTACATCACAGTGGGGCACTCTGAGGTCAGAGCAGGGAATGGACCCATCACCGCTGGGGATAAACCACAGCAGTTTTCTCACTTTTTGAGTTCAAGGCCCCTTTACACTTAGGGAAAAGGATCCCAAAGAAACTTTTCTGTACATGTGTTATTAGATATTGGTGTTCACCTTGTTATAAATTAAAATCTGTAGGATACTTCAGTGGCCTTTTTCTTTCTAGTTTGAAAATGTGTAATAGTTTTAAAGACCTCATAATGTCTGCACTTGAAATATTCAATTCCTTTTCCTTAAATTCTGGTCTCAAAATAATGTTACAACTTAACTGACTTCACGATACTATACAAAATGTTCTGTTGCATAAAACACGATAAGGTACATTATGAAAGTCTATGAAGCTGAGAGAAGATTTGCCAGGAAGGTCGTGAGCAGATATCTCATCAGGAGCCGCGGAGGCCAGATGGCACGGCTCAATGTACTTCAAGTGTTGAAGGAAAGAAACCGTCAACCAAGAATCCTATATCTAGCAAAACTTTTGTTTGAAAATGAGGGAGAAATCAAGACATTCCCAGTTAATCAAGAGTCGAGAGAGTTCTTAACCACCAGACCTGCCTGCCACAGGGAGTTCTTCAGGTTGGAGTCAAGGACCCTGGACAGTAACTCAGAGGCTTATGAAGAAACAAAGACCTCTGGTAAAAGTAGATAGATGGGCGATGAGAAAAGCTAGTGCTATCGTAATTTAGGTTTGTAGCTCCACTTTTTGTTTTCTATTTGATTTAAGAGACATATAGAATAAAACACACACACATACAAATCATCACCTTGTTTCTAATACTGTCTTTTTTAATTTTGGGGAAAAGTCTGATTGGTCTCTAAAATGAATGTATGCGTCTGACCTCAAGGATTGCCTTTGGAAATCACAGTGTCTCTGTCTCCAGTACAAAGGTTAACCAAGGTCGGGTCCCTTTGAATGCAGCAGCTCAATAACAAGCTACAAGATAGATGGATCTGAGGCAATAGAGACAAGAGCAGGCTTCGAGAAAAGGAGCAGAGGAACACTAGTGATATGTGCACAGACATCTCAGAACTGGTATTCCAAATACCACCTTGAATGCTATTATAATAAAAAATACCTGGGAAGAAATGCTTAAGAACTGTGTAGTAGACCCTGTCTTAGTCTGCAGGGCACCATAAGAGAAAGCCACAGATTGGGTGCCTTAAACAGCAGAAATTTATGTTCTCCCAGTTCTAGAGGCTAGAAGTCCAAAATCAAGGTGCTGTTGGGGTTGGTTTTGGTCAGACTTCTCTTTCTGGCTTGTGGACAGCCACCTTCTAACTACATCCTCACATGGTCTCTTCTCTGTGCACACACACAGAGTTCTGGTGTCTCTTCCTCTTCTTATAAGGATACTATTCCTGTCAGATTAAGGCCCCACCCTTATGGCCTCATTTAACCTCTAACCTCCTTAGAGACCCTATCTCCAAATACAGTTGATAAGCTCATCTTAAGACACCTGGCCCTTAGAGGGCATGCTATAGATGTGTGTGTGTGTGTGTGTGTGTGTGTGTGTGTGTGTGTGTGTGTGTTTAAAGCAGCTTTGTTGAGATTTACATGCCATACAATTCATCCGTTGCAAGTGTACAATTAGATGTCTTTTAGCAGATTTACAGATCTGTGTAACCATCACCACAGTTAATTTTAGAACATTCTCATCATCTCAAAAAGCAGTCCTGTATCCTTCATTATCAACACCCCATCCTCATGGCTCCAGCCCTTAGCAACCATTAATCTACTATCTTTCTCTGTGGATATGCCTATTCCGGACATCTTATATTCATGGAATCAGAATGTGTGGTTTTTTTGTCACTGCCTTCTTTCACTGAGAGTGTTTCCAAGGTTCCTCCATGTTGTAGCCTGGCTTGGTACTTATTCCTTTTTATGGTTGAATAGCATCCCATTGTATGGCTAGACCACATTTTGTTGACCCATGTATCAGCTGATGAACATTTGGGATTTTTCCTCCTTCTGGTCATTATGAGTAATGCTGCTGTAAAATGAAGGTACCAGTTTTTATGTGGATGTACATTTTCATTCCTCTTGAGTGTATACCCAGGAGTGGCATTGCTGGGTCCTATGGTAACTCTGTTTCACCTTTATTAAGTATCTCTATGTTTAGCTGCACCCATGGTATTCCGAAGTCGCTGCTCTCCCCACATCTTCGCCAGCACTGGTTAGTGACTGACACGTAGATGTGTCTTGAGTGATGACCGAGGTTGAGACTCCCGCAAGATATAAGAAGTCAGTTCGGACTCTGAGGTGGGAATCATTCTCCGTGATTCTTAGCCTTCTGCACAGACCCAGGCTGGCCTTGTGAAAGTGAGAACGCATCCGCTTTCCCCTATGCCTTGGTCCCCATGTTGAGAACATGCCAGACTTAGCTCATCTTCACCATCCCTCATTTTCTGGCCTCTCTTCACCCTTTTTCCTTGGATTTCAGTTCCCACTTCAAGGCTTTCTGCTTTTGAAACCTCGTATGGTGCACACAGGGGTGGGGCAGCCCAGACACTGTCCCGACAGACACACTAAGGACACGGGCAAAGCACCTGCACGCAGGTGTAGTGCCCAGCTCCACCCGATTAACCAGCAAGGTGGATCTCCCCACCTGACCCACACCAACCCAACCCCCATGCCACATACGCAACCACTCATGGAGAATGAATGAGCAATACTGAAAATCAGCAAATGTTCTCATCTGAACATGCAACGAATGACAGCTCCTTACCAGGATGAGGTCTGAGAGGAGCCAAGAAGGGTGAGAGTTATAGGAAGCAGAATTGCAGGTACCTACTGATGGGCACTGTGAGAGTCTCCATCCATCCCTGAAGTCAGCGTGTGGGAGAGGAGGCTGGGGGCCGGCGGGCACCCTCAGAATCATGTATTCTGTTTTAGCCCACCTTATGGAAATCAGCAGAGATTGCTGAATGAGTTATTTTGCAAAAGAAATTCAAAGTTTCAGGATTTGAATATCAGCACAAACTGTGGATCATAGTTCCTCTTTTAAAAACCATTACCAGTGATAAAAATTCTTTGGAATCATCATTTTATAATTGACCTCTGGTTCCACTAGTCTCTTGGCATGAGCAAAAGTTACAAAGGAACGTTGCCTGGCACCCTCCTTGTGGTCCCACCGTGACCAAAGCCACCTGCCACAAAGCTGCACTAAAGAAAGTGAGGAATCTGGAAACAAAGCAAACTCTCTTAATCCATGAGAAAATTGTATCACAGCTTTTCCCAAGGAATATCATTTAGAGTGGTAATATCATAGGACAGTAATAGATATTAAATAACAAAAGAGCCCTGGGCTCAAACAGGCATATAAATCACCAGTTAAACCCAGTTTAAATAGCTTTATTTACTGCAGCATTTTGAGGGGTAGTTTTTAATACTGCAACGTGAATTATGAATCTCCAGGAGGAGAATGTAATATTCAGTATTTCCCAAAGTCATGTGACCACAGAAACTGTATTTTCAAGCACATCCAGGGGACTGTGTTTCCACAGAGCAGACTTCACCACTATATCACACACCAGGATGTAAACATCAGAGTTGGACCAAAGTTCACGACGCTTTCCAAAGACCATAATCCTTGTGCTAAAATCACAGTCCAGCTCTTTTATTCTCCCTCAATCACATCATCGTATAACACATATCCTACTATTCTATTGTTTGAAGAACAGCGATTCACTGATTTTTTTAACTTCACATGGCATATTGAACTAATGTGTGGTTTTTGGTGGTTCGTTTCAAATACCATGTTTCATAAAGAAACTTGTGTTTTTTTCTGAATTTTGGAGTATTCCTCCCCACCCTGGGCTTTCTGCAGGGTCCTTCACAGAGCTGGAACACTGGAAAGTGACACTGTAACTGAGTGTGCCCAGCCACACGGCCACCATGGCCATGAGGTGTCATTCCAGGGAAGGCGTGTTGGACAACTGTTGACACACAAGGCAGGCTTCATTTTCCTTCGTGAGGAGCAGGGGCTGAAGCTGTGATCTCAGCACCAAGAGCCAGTGTGTGGCACTCACTGCCAGTGTGGCAACATCAGACCAACTCCAGCAGGTTCCAGCCTGCCAAGAATGCTTCCATTCTGATCAACCCAGAGAATTCCACGTGAAGAAACACGGAATTTTGTGAAACAGAGGAAACTGATAGATGACACAAAACTGCAAAGAACATTTAATATCCAATATAATAGATGAGTGTGTCAGTTTCCTGGGGCTGCCATAGCAAAGTACTGCCAACCGAGGGGCTTAAAACAGCAGAAATGTCTTCTCTTGCATCTCTGGAGGCCAGAGTTTCCAAAATCAAGGCATTGGCAGGGCCACGTTCCTTCTGAAGGCTCTAGGGAGGGTCCTTCCTGCGTCTGCTTAGCTTCTGGTGGTGGCCCTCACCTTAGGCCTGCAGGTACCTCACTCCAGTCCCAGGTGGCATCTCCCTGTGTCTGTTCCTCTTCTTCTAAGAACAGTGATCATGAGATCAGAGCCCAACCTTCTCCACTGTGATCTTAGCTTGATCATATCTGCAAAGACCTGTTTCCGAATCAGGTCACGCTCGCCTGTACAGGCGGTTAGGATTCGAAGGTATTTTTGTGGGGACATAAATCAATTCAGTACCATGATCAAGAGAAAGCCTGTAAAAGTCTTGATAACTAGAGCAAAAGAGTAAATACACAGGAAGAAAGCTAAAAGAGATCATTTAACAATTTGCACTTGGGTTCAAACATACACCTAAACATGTATACAGTGAAAGAGATTTGACGGGAAGAAACATGTATATGAAAAATCTTCGCTATTTTGGTCAATGGCAAAGCTCCTCAGAGTTAAGTCTGCAACGTGCTAGTTAAAATAACGGCAGGACATGAGTATGGCATCTGGATCAAAGGCCAGGCTCACCTCGGTCCTACCCCAGAAAGCGCAAACCCAAAGTGCCAGGTTTAGTGATGAACACAAGACCTCAAGAAGGAGACTGCAGCCTGGAGGGTGTTCAAAGGTCATCTCCAGTGAAGTCCAGAACCCAGGATATATGTGAAATGATAAGACAAATGGATGGTGATGGAAAAAAGACTTCAGGAGGACAAGAGAACCATCTTCAAATCCTTGAAGGGCAGAGATGTACAGCGACTTTGGACTCATGTCCAAAATCTTTAGGGTCAGTGGTAATAGGGAGGGGGGTTTGAGTTTAATACACAACCCAACTTGGGGGCTGTTGACATGGAGGAACTTTAGGTGGAAGGTGGGTGAGCCCTCACATGGGATTCATGTAAAGAGGACCTCCATCCCGAAGACCCTGTCCTTCTCGGTTTCAGGAAAGAATAAAACATTGAGTGGAGTTGGGATGCCCTTCCAACGTTGCCCAAACAGGCTCTTGGTTCTGTTCTCACACTGCTGGGCTCCCCCAGAGGGACCTCTCGGATGGCAGGGTGTTGGTCACAGGAACCGGGGGAGCCAGCGTAATTTGGCTAGGTAGCAGGTCTCCAATTTATCTCGAAGTCTTTTATCAGCCAAAACGGGGTCAGGGACTGATGTTCCAACAATCCACTTTTAGTACCTGTGGCTGCCGGGAAATTCAGCTGAATCTTGTTAAGATCAACCAAGCCCCCCTCAAGGCTGAATCCCCGGGGCTCGGTGCTGCAAATATGGCTGAAAAAATCAGGCCACCCTCCCCTCAGCCCGAAAGAGGGTTTAGGAGGGCGTTAGGATGGAGGGGATAGGGGTGCAGATAGGGGTGCAGGGGAGATGGGGAGACTTCCAGTCACGCCTTCATAGATGGTCAGGCACCCACAGTTCTGCAAACTATGAAGATTTCCAAACATGTACATACATACATACATACGTGATCAGTTGTATCTGCCTGAAGGTCATCACCTCGCTCTTACCTATTTTACACATTAGGATTTTGGTTACTATTTTAGTTTGTTGCTTAAGGTTTACAAAGTGATTTAGTCCTAGAGAAGTGGACCCTATGAAACACAGTAGGTTGCTAAATATGTGATGGGAAAAAAATGAGTGAAGGCAGGAATGAGCAGGAAGGTGAGTGAGTGAATCTCCACCTCCACAGGCTGTAAATGGTGTAGGTGGGGCTGAAGATGTGGACTAAAGAGGAAAGGCGTAGGTTGAATCTCTGGGCTCACGTAGAACTGGCTCATGGTCACCCAGGGCTAAAACGTCCCCTCCAGTGACCTCTGGATTAGACACCTGGACACACAGGAAGGGAGGACAGGAGAGTAACCGACAGGAAGCCGGCTGGCCAGTGTTAGTCACTTCATGCCAAATAAGGCACCCGTGGGTGGCCTTCAGTGGATTTCAGGCAGAGAATTTACATTCACGTGTTCTCCTATTTTTAATGTCCTCATTCACTTGTTCCTTTCTCTGTCTTTTTAAATTGTTGTTCTCCTTTTCACAGAATCTCTTCCAGGTTTAGGCAACAGAGCTTCTACCTGTTGTCCTCCAGGAGCCTCAGGTGAGAATCAACTGCTTCCGCCAGCTGAGCTGCTCCTAGGGAACCGAGGGCTCTCCCGGGTGGACACGGGGTGGGCATCAGGTCCCATTTGCTTCCCCCAGTTCCTATTTGCATGGCCTTTGGGTCACAGAAGGAAGAGAGAATACTCACAACCCTCAGGTTGAGGAGATACAGACCCAGCGCTTTCCTGGGCGGATGCACTAAATGGTCACAGGGCCTCTTCTGCAAGTGACGTGCCACAGTTCTGCAAACTATGAAGATTCCCAGACATGTACATACATACATACATACGTGATCAGCTGTATCTGCCTGAAGATCATCACCTCGCTCTTACCTACTTTACACATTAGGATTTTGGTGACTGAAACAGTCCTGCCCTTTGCCCCAGCGATCTGCCTCCTGCAATCCGACCAGAGGAGCCTCTCCAGACAAGGGCACATGGCGATGGTCTGTCCTGTGTGACCGGCTGCTGTTTCTCCTGAGATCAAGATGGATGCAAAGGATAGATCGCCAAGACCCTGTCGCACAGTGAAGCTTTCTCCTCCACGGCATTCATCACAAGGGAGAGCACGCTGGCCGATGTTCCTCCATTACTCAGCCCTTCGTGAGGAGGTAAATGCTTGGGATCTGGACCCGGAAGACCATCCCGATTACTCACAGGCGGCATGACGGTCCCGGACCATGAGCCAGTTTGTCCCATGCACCCACGCCACTTGGTAGCAAAAGCTGCTCTGCCCGTGCCTCCAGCCTGGGCGTCCTGGATGCTCAGATGGGACTCCTTTTCTCTCTTAGGGTCAATGCCCTGGAGCAAGACACAGCGAGACGATGTACATTGCACTGGGCCTGAGCATCCTTCCCCTCCGGGGCTGACGCTGTTATCTGAATCATGAGTGATTCCAAGACGAGGCTCCGGAGAGCAGAGCCTGGTCTCAGGGGGCAGCCAGACACGTGGGGCCATGCCACCCAAAGGGGCAGAGGGGAGGGCCTCAGTCCTGCTGGCCCCGACTCCTGATGTCCAGGCTAGACGTTACTGGATGCTGGTTATCTGAGACCTTCACCCTTACAATCGCCCTGTGTCTTGAGTCCTAAACAGCCTGCACTACAACACTGACCTCCTTGAGCTGCAGTCCTGCCCCATCAGAGAGGATCAGTTTGAGAAGTGCATGGGATAATGCAGCCCTGGCAGTGTCTGGAACACGGCCGGATCTTGGCAGCCATCCTGCCTTCCTCTCATCCACACCTCAAGTCAGGGGTCAGCACACTTTTCTCTGTTAAGGGCAGACAGTAGATATTTGGGGCTTTATGGACCCTATAGTTTCCGTCACGATTATTCCACTCTGCCACTGCAGCGTGATTGCAGCCCTAGACAATTTGTAAACAAATAGGCATGGCTGCATTCCAATAAAACTTTATTTAAAAAACAAGGGATGGGCCAGGTGTGTCCCATGGGCTGTTGTTTGCTGAGCTTAAATTATTTCTCCACCTCTCCCTGAACTGGATATTTTTTCCCTTCGCCTTCTAACCATGGAGACACACCTCTCCATGTATCTAAATACACCTCCTAGTGGGAACACTGATCTGCGGTGCCTGTAAGACTGCCAGATGACGTACAGGATGCCCAGATGAAACTGAATTTCAGAGAAGCAACCGCTGGTTTGTTTCAGTTTGTATCCCACATATTGCACGGGATCTACTTACACTAAGAAAAACTTGTTTATCTGAATTCAGATTTAACTAGACATCCTTTATTTTTGTTGCTCAATCTACGAATCCAGGTGCATGAAACTTTGGCTTGGGAAGCAGCATGTAACCAGTGTAAGCGTAGATGCAGAAATCTTTCTCTTGATAACCCTGGACTAGTTCTGTCCCGCAGAGCCGCATCATAGATTTAGCAAGACTAAAAAGTGGAAAGGAAGAAGCAGCCACGTGGGAGAGCAGAGCTGGGACTGGAGCAGCAATTTCTGATGCTACAGGTTCTAATCTCAGGGATGCAACTGACCCCTTGTCATAATAACTTCACCCCTTGATTTTTGTAAGAAAAAAATAAAATGTTTTCATGAACAGTCTCATCCTTTATCCCATTCTTCCCCGTTAGTGTTCAATTTAACTATTGAAATGTGCTGAGTTAGTGGATGAAAACGTACTGGTTAAAACCTAATACATTATATATTAATAAGTAGATTGAATGGGCAATGATACATTCCTAAGTGTAAAAAGTACCTTCTTGACTGTCAGGACAACCTTGTCAGGAAGATATTATTATTATTATTATTATTATTATTTTCCAGTTAGGGAAACCGAGGCACTGGGAAATTAGCGATCCTGACCAGGCGGACCCAGTCAGTGGAGAGGCCCACGGAATCTGACACCTGAGCCCACTGAAGCCGTGCTCCACCGCCTCAAAAGGTCACGTAAACATGTTTCTAGTTTTAAGCATCCTCTTCCTAATGGTCTGTTTTAACCATGGCATTTGTTTCTTTCTAATTATTATAGAAAAATTTTAATGTAAAATAAAGGGAAAAAATACCAACAAAATATAATAACTTTTAACTCTGTGGTTTATTACTTTATTGCTTTCTAGACTGGTTTCTATGTACAGGTATGTGTGTGTGCGTGTGTGTGTGTGTGTACCTTAAATATGTACTTTTTTTTAAATAAATGTATTTATTTTATTTATTTATTTTTGGTTGCACTGGGTCTTTGTTGCTGCATGTGGGCTTTCTCTAGTTGTGGCGGGCGGGGGCTACTCTTCGTTGTGGTGCGGGGGCTTCTCACTGTGGTAGCTTCTCTTGTTGCGGAGCACAGGCTCTAGGCACTTGGGCTTCAGTAGTTGTGGCATGTGGGCTCAGTAGTTGCGGTGCACAGGCTTAGTTGCTCTGCAGCATGAGGGATCTTCCCGGACCAGGGCTCGAACCCGTGTCCCCTGCATTGGCAGACGGATTCTTAACCACTGCGCCACCAAGGAAGCCCTAAATATGTACATTTTACAAAATGGAGACATCTCTCTTGACCCTGCTGTCCTTCAGGTCCAGCACACGGTGACTACACACTTGCACGAGGTGAAGACCTCAAGCTCAGGGAAGGTCTGGAAACCCTACCAGCATCGGGGCAGGAGTTACACGCATTTCAGGGTAAGCGCAGTGGAGACGCATCCGCCCACCCCACCGTCTGGAATCCCACCGGCTCCAGAACCTGTGGTGCCGGCAGGTCTGGGAAGAGCAGGACGCAGGGCTCCCGGGGTCTCTGCTAAGGTCGCCCAGGTGGAAGCCCCTCTCCCATTCCCCACCAGGTCCTTCACGTTCGGCAGGGACCGTGCTGTCCCGGCTCCCGCATCCTGCATCCCGCATCCTGCATCCCGCCGCATCCCCACCCAACTGGCCCCTCCTCTCCGGACCCGTTTCCTCCCCATCCCCAGGGTTCTGTTTCCTTCAGCTCTGAGGCTTTCTCCAACCTCGACAAGGGGAAGCAGGTGCCACCTTTAGCTCCCTCCCCAACACCTGCCCCGGGACACAGGCTGGGGGTCCAAGCCCGCTGCCCACTCGGTCCACTGACCCTCACCTCCTCCTTCTCCAGGGCTAGTGGGACTCACAGAAGTGGCTCCGGAATAAGGCTCACAACCGCCTTGTCTTTCCCCAAAGGTCTTTCCACCAAAGGTCACGGAAGCTGCCCTTTCATTTGTCCTCAACCCTGTGCTCATGGGCCAAAGGTCACAGCAGAACAACAACAACATGGGGCGTCGGACAGGAAGCAGAGGAGTGCGATTCCTGGGCCTTTTAGTCCAGATATCGCTGCTTGCTGATGTCAGGTTGAAGGTAGAACCCGGAACAAGGCGGGTGGTGGGAAGGGAAGGATGGGAGAAGGGAGGGGAGGGGAAAAGCTGCTTACTACGACGCACTTGACTAGACCAACCGACGCCAAGCAGGACGACGGTAAGGACGGCGCGGATGTTGGGGGCTGGGCTCCTTCATCCCTTCATTCGCTCGCTCTCACAGCCGCTCAGCCGTCACTCACTCACCCCAGTGTGTTTAGGGCTTTGAGTGGAGCTGCGGGGGAGGGGAGCAGGCCTGCTCTCAGGGGGTCTGGGGACCCTGGGCAGGCGGGTGCTAGCAGAGAGAGGGGGCCTGAGAGACCACTCCCCACCCCAGAGACCCCACGTCTGGAGCCAGGTTGCTGAACTTGAATCCCACCCTGAGACTTGCCAGTGGGGAAACTAGAACAAGTTCCTTACATCCTCAAGCCCCCGGCATCTACACATGGCAACGGGGGTTCTAAACTAATGTAATTTAAAGCCCTGTTAGTTTCCTTCTCTGTGTCCTGTCTCCCCAAAGCTTCAGCTACTCTCTCTATTTTTACTCCAGTTTTTCTGTGTTGATGACTTCCTTTTGCTAGTTCAGGGCTGTGAAAACACTTCCCTTCTGCAGAACCCGGGGCACATGGCCAACAGCAGTCAGGTCCATCCAGGAGAGAAAACCAAAGTCCAGCAGCCTTGCCTCTGTCCCACCATCACTTCCATGGACACCCAATTCTGGGAACCCACAGGGTAACAGGGACAGTTACCAGATCTCCTGAAGACAAGCCATCCTAGGGAAGCCCTCTCCTAACATCAGGTCAGAAATCTGGGGCCAAATGCCCGTGCCATTTAGACACACCCCTCCTTGCCCGGCATGGAGCTGCAGTGTTCTTGGGGGTCCCCAGGACCCTCCACCTGAGTAGAGAGAAAACACCTTTCCCAGCAGACGTCTTCCTGAGCTGCCCCCGCTGACACTGAACCCAGAGATGCCTTCCTCATGCTGTTCATTTCCTCTTGAACACTATGTTTATTGAAAGCAGCACTTATTTTCCTGATGGGATCCTGAAAGGCGGAGGGAACCGTGGACACGAAGAAATATGTCTAGTGAGGAAGTTGCGGGCTGCCCAACGTGCCGACTATACAATCAACCTCTGTATCGTTTATTCCGTAGACGGAGTCTGGAACAAATTGCAATATTTAATGCGCAATTATGGTTTTCAGTAAATTGTTCCCAGATGGCTCGGGGAAACAGCATTAAGCAGAAAACAAGGAATGATCAGATTTTAATGAATGTTTGTCCTTTTGCCTTTTTCCTTCGTAAACCCTAGTCGAATCTGTGGTTGGTCGTGTTATCAGCAGCAGGGATGTGTGTGCATCTGTGTGCATAAGGCATTAGACACTCCTGCATGTTTAATAATACATATTTAATGTATAAATATTTAATGTATACATAATATATACATAAATGCATATGTAATGAGCACACATGGATAGAACGGTATTTCATTTGTTCAGCATCTTTTGTGTACCAGGCATTGTGCTCGACGACGTATATCATTATATTCCTCACAATTCTGCCAGAAAGATGATATTATTCCCATTTAAGAGATGAGAATGTTGAGGCTCTGAGAAATTAAGTAACTTGTCCAAAGTCACACAGAAACATTAGTGATGGAGATAGTAAGTGGACACCCCTCCATGTGCCCACAGGCACGTTGCCTGTGCATATAACACAGGGTCAGTATATCAGACAGACAGACAGAGTGTTGACAGATGGAAGTAAATGCACCATCAGAGAGAAGGCACCAGCCAGGGTCTTAGCTCCCCAGGCTGTGCACACCTGGGCCTCTGACTCCGTTGCTGGGAAGCTCCTGCCCCCTGGCCTCTGCATGGCTGGTCCTCTCATCACTGGTCAAGCTTAAATGTCACATCCTGAGAGATGCCTCTCTGAGCCCCAGTCTAATCCCCCCAACTTCTCTATCACATCACACTTTTCTTTATCCTTCATCACCGCTCCATGTCTATTTAACAATTGTCTGACCCACCCTACAACTCACAGGAGGTCGGGGCCTTATTTGTCTCCTTTACAGTTAAACCCATGAAGCCTAAATATTTATTCAGTAAATAAACGGGGGCCAGGTCGGTCTCTCCCATGCTACCCACTCTGTGTTTGAGGCTTTGAGGTATAACCTACAGGCACCCCTCCCCATGATCCTTGGGCCCCTGTGGTTGAGGCAGCACTAATTCAGGCCATGTGCCCCCCTACATGGATCTTGGGTCCAGCATTTGGGGCACTCTGTGTTTTTCTCCCCTCAGTAAATGGGCACAGTGAGATGTTGGCAGTGAAGACCTGTGCCCAGAGTGAGGGAAATCCTGCTTCTAATCATTTCATATCAAATCAGATGGAGGGGCTGCTCCCACGCAGACACATGTCCCCGAGAGCGAGAGTGGTGCCTGAGTCTCCGTGTCTGCCTCGCACAAGTGTTGGTGATTAAGTACCACAGACATTCGGGCAGCACATGCCAAGCAGCCTGGATGCGGCAGTTCACGTTTCCCAAAACACTGAGCTCACGTTGGCGCCTGTGGTCATTCCGAGGATGGATCTTCTACCAGTGATGTCCATGTAACGTCTCCGGGTGTCGCGCACTAACTGCTGAATCCCTGCTGTTTCCCAGGGTGTCTCCCAGCACCTGGAGGACAGGTACAGGTGTGGCGACTTGCCTCCATGGCAGCGGGCGGGGCGGAAAGAGCAGACTTTGGGCACCTGGTGAAACTGGGTGTGTCCTGACTTTGCCTCTCGAGGGGGTGTGACTCCAGACACTTTCCTCGCCTTCTCAGAGCCAGAACTCCCCCCTCTGCTGAGCGGGTGATGTAATTACCCCCTCCTAGAGGCACGGTGAGGACCACAGGGGGAAGTGTGTGAAGATCACGCCACGCGGGGCCTAGGGTCCGAGACACACCCACCCAATGCACATCCTCCCCTGCGGTAAACCACCTTTGGAAAAGCCAGGTAGAAGCAGCAACGAGTAGCAACCGGGTACTCTGGCTCCCCTGGTCTTCCAGGTAAGCAGCTCGTGCTCCATCAGAGAGAAGGGGCCCAGCTCCCGGGCCAGGTGACAGCCAGTGACCGCTCCTTCCCCGCGAGCCTCCACTCACATAGCCGAGCCCCCGCGCCCAGGGAAGCAGCAGCGGGAGCCTGGCTGCTTTGCAACCTCAGGGGTCTCCAGCCCGTCCCTCAAGCAAACACAACAAGCGCGTTTGCCTTCCGCGCTGACGTCCACCAAGGCCCCGGCTGCGTGGTCGGCCTCTGCGTCGCCTCTGCAGCCTGTACCCTGGGTTTTGTGGGCATCCAGGCCGATGATATGACTCGATGGTTTCACGCACGCTCACCCGGCGGGGATCGGGAACCTAGGGCCGGTCAGCTGCTTCCCAGGACTCAGCTGTGAGCCCCCAGATTCCAGGGCCGTGAGAAGTATCCAAAGGGAGGAGAAGGGAAAGGGCTCATCAAAGCCACTGCTTAGAGAAGCGGACAATAGCAGAGATAACGATTGTTTATTGTTGCTGATAAATAGGCATATCAATAGTTACCGATCAGCTCTCACTCCATGCTGGAATGTTCACAGTCTTTCTCAATTCTTGTAAGAGCCTTTGAGGGAGGTACTGTCGTGGTTATTCCCGCTTTACAGTTGATGAAACTAAGGTCAAAAAGGTCATATGACCCACACAAGGTTGCCTAGTTAGCAGGCAGTAGACATGTTGGGTTTGAATCCAGGCCCTTTGCCACTCAAAGTCTGATTCTCCACCAACAGAAGCCACGTCTCACGGGACTTTGCTGCGAATGCAGCGTTGGCCCTCACCCAGGCCCACTGAATCAGAGTCTGTCCTTTAATAAGACCCTCAGGCAGAAGGCGGAGGAGGCGCCCCAGGAGCTCCACTCTCGGCCACCCCACCCTGGGCTCCCTCTTACACACGGGCATCCACGTGCCAATGCCCTGCTATATCCCCTGGTTTATTTCCCCTCAATACACGAGCATGGGGTACCACCATGGGTAAGATGCTCCAGGTAAGATGTATTCCTGTAGGTCCCAGGAATACAAATAATGTGAAAACAACCCTGGGTCTAGAATCCATTTCATTCAAAGTGGGGCAACAATAAAAAACCTTCTCAGCTATGAAAAAGTAATTACCTAATGAGAAAGCACAATGCTATTCTATTTAGAGACACTTTTATCTAACTTAGTTTAAAGTCCAAGAAAAACGCCATATTGTCACAGCTTGATTGATCGTAGACCTATAGCAGCACTATTCACAGACTTTGGGGTTTTTTTTTTTACATTTTTATTGGAGTATAATTGCTTTACAATGGTGTGTTAGTTTCTGCTTTATAACAAAGTGAATCAGTTTACATATACATATACCCCCATATCTCCTCCCTCTTGTGTCTCCCTCCCACCCTCCCTATCCCACCCCTCTAGGTCACGGAGCACCGAGCTGATCCCCCTGTGCTATGCGGCTGCTTCCCACTAGCTCTCTACCTTACATTTGGTAGTGTATATATGTCCATGCCACTCTCTCACTTCGTCCCAGCTTACCCTTCCCCCTCCCCGTGTCCTCAAGTCCATTCTCTAGTAGGTCTGCATCTTTACTCCCATCCTGCCCCTAGGTTCTTCATGACCTTTTTTTTTTTTTTTTACATTCCATATATATGTGTTTTTCTCTTTCTGACTTACTTCACTCTGTATGACAGACTCTAGGTCTATCCACGTCACTACAAATAACTCAATTTCGTTTCTTTTTATGGCCGAGTAATATTCTGTGGTCTATATGTGCCACATCTTCTTTAACCATTCATCTGTCGATATAGCTTCATGTGAGTGCTGAAAAAATGATGGAAGTTTGTCCAAAAAGAAACACAAAACACCAGGGTAGCCATCTTGAAGGCACGTCCAGTAGCCAAATCTATAACAGTCTGAGCCAAAAAATAAATAATGATGTCAATGAATTATAACCCCCAGAATAAAGCAAATATGTCAGTTCATACTGATATAATGAAGCAATTGAGATGGAGCAGGAAATCAGGAAGAGGGATTCTGGGCAGTGAAAGAGGCTCAGATGCAGGGGCCAGTTTGTTGAATCTCCCCGGTTTACTTAAAACAATGGTTCTCAAACTGTGGTCTGTGGAACCCTTGAAGTCGCTGAGACCCTTCCACGGGACCCAAGAGGTCAAAACCATTTTCATAACATTACCAAGCATTTGTTTACCTCTTTCACTCTGTTGACATTTGCACTGAGGGAAAGCTTAGCTGGGATAGAGGCTATTAAACCCAACAGCAGTAGTAGTTGTTGTGTTCTTCACTACCTTTTGGTTGCAGAATATTGAAAAGTATCCTGGTTGTAGTATCAAAAATTATTAGGTTTATTAAATCACCATTCATGAGCCCACATTTTAGAATATCTTATAGGATAAAAAGGGAAGTAGACACAGAGTGCTTCCGTTACATTCCAAAGTACTCTGTCCCAAGGAAAATAATTTTTGTGAGCCAATCTAGCCTCTTTTTTGTGGGATCCAATTCTTACTTTGGAATGAATGACAGAGACACTATGATTATTTAGACTTAGTTGTTTGGCATATACACCTTCTCAAAGTGAATGTGAGTCGCTCCCTTTTGGAAAACCAACAGACAGTATTTATTGCCAATGATACAATGTAAGCTCTCAAGAGAAAATTAATCTTAATAGTTTCCCAGTACTGACAAGCTTTTCTAGTGGGATCTGTGGTAATACTAACAAACATGACTATTTGATCATCTTAATTAAATATGTCAATACTCTAAGGTCTGTAGAACTAGGTGAAATAATGCATTTCTTTGAAAAATCATGCATTAGTACAAGATTCATCCAATGCACAAGATAGGCCTATGGATTCTACAGCAACAGATCTGAAAATATTTAATGATAAAATTTTAGCTTCCACATTGCAAATAACTTTTAAGAAATGACCCCTTGTGTGGTTTTAGTGTAGTATCAAAGATGAATAACCTTAATTATCTGAAAACGTTATTTGAAAAAGAAGAACTCATTGAATAAGTAATTAAGTAGGAGAAGGAACAGCTCTTCCTTACAGTAGGGTTCCAATTAACAAATGCAGAAGGAAGAGAAGTAGAAGGAATCACCATTTGCAACACCACAGTGATATTCGTTCTACACACGAATCACTGGTGGGCGCTAACATTCGTGGGCAAAAGGATAATGAGAAACGGGATTTTGAATAGTCTTGAACTGTCTTCCCACAAGACGCCTATGAACCATAAAGAAAAAAATGATAACTTGACAGTAGAGAAAGCTGGAGGCAGCCCCTTAACCCAGTGGTCCAGATTAACCGCACCAGTCATGGGGCTCATCCTCGTCACATACCCCTGCCATGATTTACTGAGAAGGACACAACGGCACTTTCATGGTATTCTTGCCAAAATGCATAATCTTAATCTGATCCTGAGGAAACCTAGACAAACCCAAACTGAAGGACGCTCTACAAGAAACAAACAACAGCAACAATGACAAAGATAAGCCAATAAGTTTAAAAATAGTGTTGAGGTCAAAAAAGACAAAGAAAGATAAAAAGAAATATTCCAGATTAGAGGTGACCAAGAAACATGGCGACTAAATCCTGGGCCAGAAAGAGGATATAAGGGGACCATCAGGAAAATTTTAATAAGGTTTGTATATTAGTTCAGAGGGTTGTATCCACAGTAAGTTCCTGGTTTTGATCACTGTAGTGTGATTATGTAAGGCCTGGCCATTTGGGGAAGTTGGGGGCAGGGTATTCAGGAACTCTGTGTACTCTTTCTACAATTTTGTTGTTTTAAATTTTTTTAAAAAGAAAACAATTTTAAATGTGCTTTATGTGAATAGACTCAGGAGTAGCTCTTCAGAGCCTTGTGTCATGGTATTTGGGGGGACGTCAGGAAGAAATGCAGAACAGTTCCGTGAGCTTTTATGGAATTGTTGGAAATTAATTTGAATTATGCCATTAAACAGATGTGCTCCATGGGGCATGGACAACTTTTTATTTCTTGAACGTCTAACCCGCTGCTGCACCAGATGGCATCAAATTAATTATACAGAGTCATCAACGGCCGTGACATAACAAGCCATGGCACGACCATACATCATCACGCGTCACAGCAGAGGCACTGCCAGGCCAGGAGGGGGGTTTCTGCCATCCTGGGATCAGATCCAATTTGACAGGGCGTCTGATGACTCTTCTTCACGCACTCCTGGAACACATGCATGTGCATCTGAAAACTTAAATGTGAGCTCAAAGTAAAAACACTCAGACAGAAGAGACGTGTCTAAAACCAGCAGAACTGCTTCACTGGTAAATGTTCATTATTCACATTTGAAAATGCAAGGTATATACACGGTATGCTTTATACATACATTTAAATATTGTACCCTATAGAGAACTATTATATATGTGTTTGAATATTTTATGCAGCATATAAAAGATTAAGATTTTGTATATGAATGGGAGAACAAGCGGTCGGATGGATGGATGGATGGATAGAGGATAGAAAGGTAGATGGATGGATAGATAGATTCACATACACACCTGGAAAATATAAAAGGAGAGAGGTACATTATACTTTTTAAAAAGTAAAATAACAATTAAATTTGTTCTCTTATCTAATTTGTTATGTCAGAGTGACAGTTACTCTCTTTCAAAAAGCAGTGCTTTTTTGAGGATCCACAAAGCACCATGAGTCCTACCCTGAATTTTATTCCATAGAGAAAGCCTAACACACAATCAAATCAGAGCTGATCTTTCTTAAGGTAAATGTTCGGCTTCTTCAATTAAATAATAGAAGGATTAGATGCAGCCCTCAACAAACATTTGTTGAATGAATAAAAAAGTGGATGATTAATAAAAATCATGCATAGCTTTATGTTTAGAATGAGGGTTAATACAGAAGAAACCAACATAAAATATAATCTATTAAAGGTACATGACCTTCCACCCAAAGCAGAACTTGAGTTCTAACAAACACCAAAAAATGGGCTGAATGTTCCCAGATCAGATTTCTATTTGCACTTAATTAATCATCCATTCATTCGTCCTTCCAACCATCCTTCTACCCTTCCATCATCTGCCCCTCCATCCATCCATCATCCCTTCACCCATTCATTCTTTCAGCGAAAGCTGAGAGACCCCAGGACCCTAGCCTAAGGGCTGCCTCTGCGAAGACAAACACGACACGAACCTTTTCCAAAGAACCCACTAACTTTTGGGAAGACAAATACGTGCACCCACAAACCCTGGCCGTCAGGACTGCAGGTCCTCTTGTAAGGCAGCCAACCAGGCTAGACACAGGCCTATCCGCTCAGAGGTCTGCACGGCGGCTTGTGGCTCCTCGAGGTTGCAGCACCTCGGCACTCATTCGCTCATTCAAGCCACAGCTATTTTTTAGGTTCCTATCGTGATGGTGTGTCTGGCAGGGTTCTGCAAACATCCTCCAGTTCTGTAGGAGAGACAGCAGCTGTAATTGCATGGGTGCCGCAGGAGCACACAGGAGGCCACTCACCCTGGTGGGCAGGCTCCTCAGGAAGGGATGGGCTGTCTCACCCAGAAGGTGAGTAAAATGCATGCAGGCAGCGTTCCAGCCATCGGGAACAGCAAGTGAGAGGGTAACAGGTGAGGGAAAGAGGAGATGAGTAAAATGCATGCAGGCAGTGTTCCAGCCATCGGGAACAGCAAGTGAGAGGGTAACAGGTGAGGGAAAGAGGGCCTGAAGGAGTTGGGTTTCGCTATGACAGGGGCAGGGCCAGGAGAAGGACACGGCCTGAGGGGTCAGGTAGGGTCAGTGTCCTAGGCCCTGGAGGGCACACTGAGTCTATCCTGAGGGTCTCAGCAAAGAACGCCTGTGACTTGATCTCAAACCTGAGTGTAGAGCCCGCCTCTGAGAATTGTCAAAGGCTGTGAGCCAGACAGGGAGAACCAAATCCCTGCCTAGACAGCCCTTCCCTCCCGTGGGGAGGTCCTATCACCCACCCAGGCCACAGGAGCGCAGGCCCGACCCTGACACTTCCTCTCTCTGGCTCAGGAAGCCTGAGGCTGGAGGCTGGAGAGAGGGAAGAAGTTTTCAATTGGATTTATTTCAAAGTTTTGACTTGACGCCTCATGGGGTCTTTTTAAGTGATCAAAATGAGTCTCTCTCGGAAGGGTAAGTGACTGGACAACTCTTAATTGTTTCTTTTCTTGGCCTCACCACACGGCTTGGGATTGAACCCAGGCCCTCAGCAGTGAAAGCTCGAAGTCCTAACCACTGGACCACCAGGGAATTCCCCCTGGACCACTTTTAATACCTGGGATTGACCTATGTATGGAAAAAAAAACTGTGGACTTCCCCCAGAATTCACTGAGGAACAAATCTTCAGAGCACGTGTAGGAGGGATCTACCGGGGGGACATGTGGCGAGGTGTTTTCTTCCTGCTTCTCTTCTGCTGACTCCCCCTTTGGGCAGTGAGAGACGTTCCTTTCCAGAGGACCTGCCCAGCTTCAGTGAGGACAGTTGACCAGCCCAGGGAGGTGGCACCAGGAATGAGGTACCAAGCATGCTGGTGGAAGGGTGGCCTGGAGCCTGGGGCAAGAGGGTGGGACACAGCAGAACCTGGAGGCTGGCTGAGCATGGGAGGACCGGGGCTGGCAGGAGAGAGAAGGAGCCTTGCAGCCTCCCTCCGCGGTGTTCAGGCTCCACCACACATCCAGATCCCCTGGGGAGGGGACCAGGCACCCCAGGGTGTCTGCATCAGCAAGTCCAGCAGGACCCGAGAATCTGCATTGGTAACAAGTTCCCAAACGTTGCTGATGCTGCAGTTCCTCTTTGAGACTGATGGATGAGTCTTCTCTGTAATAATTGTGGACATCCTGAGAACTTACATGCTTCCCTAAAGCAAACTGTAGAGGGCGGACGGCAAGTTTCACTATCGAACACCAGCACCCACTGGGTCTGAGAGTCAGGCTTGCCCAGGGCCAGTGTGGGAAAGTTCTGGCCTGGAGACCTCTTCTGCCCATGAGATAGTGAGCTCATATCGTCCAGCAGCCCTGGGACACTCAGGGTCCCTGGCTGCTCCCAGGGGGCTTACGGTCTGTGCACCAGCCCTTGCTCCAAGAACCCTCGGCTCCGAGCTTGGATCAGGCATTTCTCAGGACTGCGGTGCCTCTCCCGTGAGGGCCCCTCACCTGCTGGCCAAGTTCCCTACGTTCCCAGACCCGATGGCGCTGCCGTGCCTGTTCTCCAGAGGAAGTGGGGCTTCCCAGTGGTTTCCAGGTCACGGAGCTTATCTAAAATGCCCCTAATGTGTCAGTCCTGCAAACCCGGGGTGGGGACAGGGGACCTGGGTGCCCTCCTGCAGCCCTCAGCCCCCAGCCACCCTGAAGGCTGGAAGGAATCAGACGCACCTGTGAATCGTGATGAGGGACTCACTGTTTGGGAAACACTGCACCTGTCTCCCACCCACCAACTTGTCGTGTTTACCTTCGCTGGGTTGGTGTTGCACCCGCTCTGTGGGATAAACCACTCCCTTCAGGCTGCGGGGAAGAAACAGCACATTAAAGCTCTTTGTTGGGTGGGATAAAGTGTCCTGTTGGGCATCAGAGCAGAAGCTGGACCCCTCCCCCATGACATGGCACCTAGCCTCTCCCTGGGTTTCAGTAGAAAATATTCCTCATGGGAGCAGGGGCTAATGGGCTATGCTGCTTTATCTTCTCATGTCCTTGGGTCCCTCCCTAGCCTATCTTGGCGGTAGATACCTGGGGGGGGTGCCAGCTCTCAGAACCCCCTACTTCAGAGTCACCCCTCGTCCAAGTGCATCAGGGGCAGCAGCCAGCCACACAGGAGGAGCACATCGTGCTGTGCGGGCCAGAGAAGCCGAGAGAGCCTCAGAGGGGCTGGGGAGGGAAGACAGACGGACAGGCAGAGAGACAGACACAGACAGGGGCAGACAGACACAGAGACAGGAACAGAGAGAGACAGATAGACAGGGAGAGACACACAGAGACGGACAGGGATAGACAGACAGAGACAGAGACAGACAGACAGAGACGGGAGCAGAGAGAGACAGGTAGAGACACACAGAGACAGACACGGACAGAGATAGACAGACAGACACAGAGGCAGACAGACAGAGACGGAGACAGACAGGTAGAGACACACAGAGACAGACATAGACAGAGATAGACAGACACAGGCAGACAGACAGACACAGAATCAGACAGACAGACACAGATGCAGACACACAGAGACAGAAACAGACAGAGACAGACAGAAACATAGAGACATGCAGAGATACGGGCAGAGACACACAGAGACAGACAGACACAGAGGCAGACAGAAGAGACAGCAAGGAGAGCCTTCCTGTCCTTGGTTCTCACCTCCCCACAAGACCTGGAGGCATCCTACCCTTGGGGTCCGTGGGACATCCCTATATCCTAATAAAAATGTAGCTTTTTTTCAGCCGGCTCAAGTTGGTTTTTCCTCGTGGCCCAGGAGTCTGACTAGCACAGGTCGCCGGCAGCCTTGCCCCTCACACAGCTCCCCGCTTCCCCCTCAGTGTCCCTGGTACCAGCCAGGGGTCTGACTTTGACCCTGATTTGCCCCCACTGCCCTGGGCCGAAGGCCTGACTTCTGGTTCCAGACTCGGGCCAACCAGGTCTCCTTCTCACGGCCCCTCTTCACCTGTGGGTTGTAAATCTGGGCCTGATGACCTCGACTCTGACCTGCCCCTGACCCACGGAGAAGACCCTTCTTTGTCAAGTAGGACATTGCCTCCCACTTTAAGCCCAAACTTTAAGTTTGCCGGGAACTGGGGCAGAGAAGGGCCTGGTGAAATGCATAGCCCCTTTTGGAAAACATGGGTTTTTGCTTATTAACGCCAACAACCGAGCCCGTTCTAATTAAACCTTTACCTCCAGGAATATTTGTACAAGTCCCGCTTCATAGCTGAGAAACACCAGGCCCAGGGAGGGGCCTGGCACATGCAGCTCCCGACTGCCTGCAACCCGGTCCAGAGGTTTTGAGAATCAACTGGTCTGGCTGGTCTGGTAAACCCCAGTCAAAGGGATCTCAGCTACACACGCCCCTGTCAAATGCTGGTGGTCCAAGAACCTCAGCAAGAGAGACACGAGATCGTGGAGAAGCCCAGAAGTGTTTAAAGTCACCACAGTGCTCTGGTCAGTGAAACAGAGAAGCTCCAACTGCTGGCCTTGGGCAGCCTGCATTCTCCAAATACGGGGGTTCCACGCCCCACGTTTTACATCCGCCCGGGGTGAGAAAATCTGTGCCCTCGTGTTCCTTAGGCTTCTTGTGTGTGCAGAGAATGCCTGGGAGCGTATGGAAAATGCTGATTCCTGGGACACCCCATGCCCCACGCAGCCAGGATGCCCGCATTCAGTGCAGAAGTCCTGAAATTAGTCGCAATTCTAATCAGATGACTATGTTGCAGTGGTCCTCGGGCTCAGCTTGGAGAAACATTGCGGGATAAATGTAGACTCCAAAGTAAACGCAGTATTCCCAGGGTTCAGGGGACGCCTGGCGGGGATCCTGCTTCGTTAGGTTGTAGAGCCCTCCGTGCCGCCAATCTGCAGAAAGTTCTCGGAGTCCCAGCCTGTTGGTGGCAACATTTCTATTTTCCAGGGAAGATACAGAGTTTTTCCTTTTTTTTTTTTTTGGTATTTTTTTTGATGGTGTAAGGGGAGGGAGGGGTTAAAGGCTCATGGAGTCCCATCCCACCTCACAGCAGAAGCCCAGGCCCAGGTTCTGAAGCCCTAATTAAAGCCTGTCAGGATAAGCCGAATTTGGAGCCTGCAGTCCTCTTCTCTAATAAGACAGCGCAGCTCACGCGATGATAAGTGATTTTATGCGCAGCATCAAATTACACGGAGAAAATGCAGGAGGGCCTTTAACGTGCTGCCTGCAGAGGAAGCCACATCCTGCCGGGAGTCCGGGCTTTCTGGGTTTCAATCCATTTCCCATTATCCTAAAAAATTACAAGACTAAGGGCATCAAATGAACCACTCCTTCCTCCATATGAATTTTGGTCCATCCCTGGCTCCTTGTTTCCGGCCCTTGTTATCTCCGGGCAGAGGCAGAACAGCAGCTCTCAGAGACCCACTCAGCCCTCAGTGAAGCACACTCCTAGGTTCACGGAGCACCAGGCAAATTCATGTATCTTAGTATTTTCTGTAGCAGAATCCTGCCTGCTCGAAGGAAAAATCTGTTTTACCCGGTCTAAGCTGCGTCGCTCAGCTGGGCAGGTTCTGTTGCCTCTCTGTGGTTCAGTCTTTACCTGTAAAATCAGCAAAAAGATGTCCTACCATGTAAAATCCTGGTGAGGATTAAAGACAGTATCCACACGAGCACATTGCACAGCACCTGGCATCTTGGAAGTTTGCCATGATTATGAGCGATGGTCGTTTTCATGCCCTTGGTGAGACTTGGGATTTAGCAGGTGCTTGACCTAGGTTTCCCGTCTTCCCTATTTCCCTCCAGAAGCAGAGGTCTGATAAAAGTGCTCTTGGGCAGCAAGCTTTTCAGGGAAATGATGGGAAGGAACTGGAGCAAAGGACCAGGGAGAGGGTGAGGAACGGAAGGAAAGTCAGCATAAAGGGTGTGTTACTGAGATATCCACTCGGAAAGGAGAACGATGCCTTGGTCCTGTGTGGGACCCTCTGAGAAGAGCATAGAATGTCTCTTGGAATCATCTCTCCAGAGATTCAGGCCAAGGGGTCCTCCATGGGCTCCTTCCCCCACGGCTGGATTGCTGTCCTGGGGACACCAACTCCCCACACTGTGCATTACTAGCTTGACAATTAGGCTTTTGGCAGAAGCCAGGGCTGGAGTCACGGTGGGGCGGGGGGCGTGGGTTAGGAGCGGTTCTGATATCATGGTGGTGCTGAGAATGAAAAGAGTCAGTGGTGGATGCCCTGCGCCACAGTGCTGAAGATGTAGCCACGGGGAAAAGCCAAATACCAGCAATCCAGGGCATTCACAAGATAAGGATGCTGACAGCCGTTGCTAGAGCATCCCAAGTGAACGATCAGGCTGCTTCCTTTCCTAGGCGGGTACTCACTGCCCGACATCCAAGAAGCACCAGCATCTCACACCTGGTATGAGACCCTGAGGGATCTGAATAAGTCCTGGGTGGTGACTTGCTGCTTGGGTCTAATATTATGACCTTAAGCATTGTCAACTGTGAGAAATCTATGGTACTTGAGTAACAGAACGAGCACCTTAGGGAACGAGAAGGGTGTGAAACAGCTCATTACATTCCATGGTCCTCCCTCCTCGCATCACTAAACACGCATCCTGACAAGTCCTTACAGTTACAAGGTGAAAATTCAATCAAAGCCACACTTTCAGAAGTTCCATATCACAGCCATAATTAGCTAATAAAATCCCAGTGGCCTGATGATATGCGTTTTCTAGGTTGTAATTTCCATTTTTACTGCAATCCATCTTTGTCTGAGTCCAGATCCATTTCTTTCCAGCTCTGGGCACTGGTTAATTTGAATAAATGAGACAAGCACTGTGGACAGGTGAATATCCATCATATTTCCCACCTCTCCTGGGGGACCAGTGTGATGCCACCATACCCTCCAGCAGGCGGCCCTTGCCCACACCCACTGCTGTGCTGGCATCAAAGGAGCACAGACGTGGGTAGCCCGAGACAGCAAATTACCCAGAAATTAAGGGTTTGGTCTGGCCTCCGCGGCGCCTGATTCCCTCGAAGTTTCTGTGACGGATTAAGTGTTTACGGCTTCCCACTGCCGTCGTCACCTCTTCTTCCTCGGGCCTGTTGTTAAGCTGTCATTATAAACAATGGTACCGACTTGGGCTGCTCTCAATGTCCATCAGACTCAGGAAAGCAAACAGCTATTGTCACTCTTGGCTAAACTCCCATCCGAGGGCAATGCTATTTTTTTTTTTTCTCTCTCTCTGTGGTCCTCATCTGGCTGAAAACAACTTTCCAAAAAGTAATTAACTTTCCTTTCAAAATGAAGTAAACCGATTTCCCCTCCCATCTTCTTTCTAAAGATACTTCAATCTGGGATATCCAGTGCTTTCAAGAATTGATGCCACACGACAGAATCTTGTCTAGAAGACTTCATGATTTAAGAACTCAGGACTTCAACCCAGATCCAATCCTGCAGCCCCAGGGATTCACTCAGAGAAGACTTTCAGATCTCTGGACCATGGTCATCATTTTAACTTGAGTGTCTACTTTGCTCTCTCCTTCAGGCTCTGACTTCTCAGAAGTCTTCCTTCCTTTGCCTTTGCGTGGTCCCAGCCACAAACCACAACGCCCCATAAATGCACAGATGAGCTTCTGCGGAAATACTCGCAAGGGATTGCTGTCAGGGGCCACACGGATGAGACAAAAGAGTTGAGGGATCAGAGCAGCCTCTGGTTCACCTTTGCAGCTGCCTGAGCCCTAACCGTGCACTGTTCAGTACAGAAACCACTAGTCACGTGGTTACTGAGCGCCTAAAATGTGGCCAGTGCAAACTGACACACGCTCTCACTATAAAATCCACACCAAATTTCCAAGACTTAATATTAAAAAAAAAAATTCAAAATATTTCACTGGTAATTTTTAGATTGAGTCCATGTTGAAATAATAATATTTTGGGTATACTGAGTTAAATAAAATACGATATTAAAATTAATTATACCTTTTGAGAAAGGTTTTAAATATAGATTCTATTGGGCTTAAGGTTATGTGTGTGACTCAGGCGGCATTTCTGTTGGGCTGTGCCGCTCTGGACCTTTCCTGTCACTGTGCCCATCTCCTGGCCCCAAAAACCTCTCAGAGTCCAGTAAGAATGGGGCCTGCCCGGTTGAGGGCTCCCCCGGGGGCAAGGGAGCAGAGGAGAGGGGTCCATGGCGGGTTGACCACGAAGAAACCACAGGATGGGGTTACCAGCCCAGCCAAACCCACCTAGGTGAGAGCACAGGTCGACCACATCTTTGTGGCAAAGTTGTGTGTGTGTGTGAGTCCATATTCCATGAGTAACACAGACATTCAGGCCGAGTCTCCTCGTGGGAAACCAAGAGCTCTGCCTTGTTCACAGAGCATCAGAGAAACAGCCCTTTGAGTTTCATTCCCGAGTTCTGCTCTGGGGACTGTATTAGCTGTCTGAGGCAGCTGTAACAAATGACCACAAGTCTGACGGCTTACACCGCAGAAGTGTATTCTCTCACAGCTCTGGAGGCCAGGAGTCTGCGATGAAGGTGTGGGCAGGGCCCTGCTCCCTCCAAGAACCCCTCCTTGCCTCTTCCAGCTTCCGGGGTCCCTGGGCCTTCATGGCCTTGTGTAGCATCCCCCAGTCTCTGCCTCTGTCTTCACATGACCTCATTTTCTCTGCCGTGTAGTTCTCCCTCTGCTTCACTCTTAGAAGGACATGTGTCATTGGACTTAAGGCCCAGCTGGATAATCTAGGACCAACTCCTCAAGATCCTCAACTAAATCAGATCTTTTGCATACATGGTAATATTCACAGGTTCCTGGAATCAGGACAAAGACATATCTTCCTGGGGCCACCATCCAGCCCACTACAGGGCACGGAAATGAACCACGGGTCAGGCCCCCTGAGGAGCAGGGAACTGCTGAGTTTTTATTGCCTGAATTGAGTGGGTATCCAGAAATCAGATGGCATATACTCCTCTCACCTACGAGTAGCTTTAAACGCATTTTATATTTTACCAAACTCTTCTTTTTTCTAAGTAAATATCTAACCATGTCTCATTCTCAGAATTTGGCAATAAACCAAAATCACTGTTACAAGTAGAATTGTGTGCACATTTCCAGTGTATAGATCACTTTTCCAAACCACGTCCTTATGAACAAAGCCAGACGTTGTCTCAGGTAGGTGGAGAGCAATTTATTGTTGTTTGGTTGGAGGCCCTTCCTCCAAGACTGAGATCAAAGCAATACCTTCATGGATCACCCCTCAGCCTTGCTTTTCAGACTACAGCCACCGGCCTCACGCCCCAGAACGCGCCTAACGCCTGCGAACTGTGTCAGCTCCCAACCTCTCCCCAGGTCAGGACCTCTGAGGCTGGGAGTCCCAGGAACTGCCTTTCTAGCAAACTCCCCAGTTATTTTTATTAAGAGAAAGTTTAAGAACCACTGCCTGGCCTTCTCTCAGCCTCCATCCTTGAGGGTCAGCACTGTTTCTACAAGTGGGAAGCAAGCAGAAGGCATCATATCATGAATCAGGCAGTGAGAACCTTTACTGCCTTTGCGTCTTTCTTTTTGCTCGTCTGTCTTTAACACCCAGTGTTCACTCACCTCCCTGTTCACCCATCTTTGTCTGAGTCCAGATCCATTTCTTTCCAGCTCTGGGCACTGGTTAATTTGAATAAATGAGACGAGCACTGTGGACAGGCGAATACCCATCCTATTTCCCGGCTCTCCTGGGGGACCAGTGTGATGCGAGCCCAGGCATCACGCCCGAGGGTGACAATGTTCTCGGCTTTCATTCGGGGTAAGTGATGCTGCTTTTCAGTTTCAAGCAGTGATACCATGTTCCCTTTATAACAGGAAGTATTACAAAAATAAGTCCATTTAAAGGAAACCATTAAGAAAATAATAATGCAGAGTCAGCTGAGGAAAGTTGCAATTGATGAAAATACTCATTTATTAGCCAGGATTCTCCAGAGACACAGAACCTGTATCCTGTGTGTACACACACACACACACACACACACACACACACACACACACATACACACATTCATTACACAACTATTATAAACCAAGAAAAGCAAGCCTAGAGTGACTGTTATGTGAAAAGTGTAATCTTTTAAAATCATAAATCTAATTCTCTCCCGGGTCTGCTCAAAACCTTCACTGTCTCCCGCTTGGAGCTCAGGTAAGGACCAGACTCCCTCGTGTGCACTCTGAGGCTCACCCTTCCTCTGCTGCCCTACTAGCACTAGCGGCCCCTCACTCACCAGGCCCCCAGCGCCTTGTCCCACGTGCCCAGAGCTGGGCTGCCAGGCCTAGTCTATAAAGGGCCAGATAATACACACTTTCGTTTCAGTGGCCCACAGAGTCTCTCTCCTAACTGTTCAACTCTGCCGTTGTGGCACAAAAGCAGCCACAGATAATACATAAGCACATGAGTGAGGCTGTGTTCCAATAAAACTTTATTGACAAAAACAGATGGCCGGCTACCTGCTGGGGCTTGCGGACCCCGCTCTCCTGGCTCTGGGCCCCGTGCACACTCCTGCTGTTGGTGTGGCCTCTTTCTTCTGTCTGGCTCATTCGTGCTCTTCCCTTAGCAGTAAATATTCCTTTCCCAGGGAAATTTTCCGAATCCTCAGGAGAGATTCTGCGTCTTAGAGCAGTTATCCCGATTGTGTGTGTGTGTGGCCGTGTGTGTGACATGATCCAACGTCTGCCTCTCCAGGAGTCCCCAGGGAAGGCCTGCTTTGCTCCCCATTCTTTTCCCAGCCTGGTACCTTGAGGAGGCTGAATCATCCACCGAATTAACAACTAAATGAGTTGCTGCTGAGAAGAATGAGTGAATGCATAAAAGCTAGGAAAAGCTTGCACCCTTGATCTTACCAAGTCCCAGCAACAGAACTATGAACACATTCTTATTTTTCTCCTTCCCAGCTCCCTCATCCGACAAGGCAGCTGGATCAATGTGACCAGATTTGTGTCCTTTTCTTTTGGGGTTATTTCCCTGAGGAGTGTGTGAACTGTTCTCTGAGTTTACTTCCAGTCACCAGCTCTGCAACTTGGGGTGAGTCGTTAGGTGTCTCTGATCTTCTCTTTGCTCATCTGTGAAAGTGATATAACCACACTCATCTCACAGGGCTGTCGTGAGGATTAACACAGCGACCTACAATGCCAGACCACGGCTGTTACTACAAGTACACTACTTCCCATGATTTAGTACATTGACATTTCCCCTAGATGTGGAAACTCTACAGCAAACGGCGGAAGACCCCAGGAAGTCACCATATATCGTCAGATGACAAAGGCCAGTGTGTGAACAAGTATTTTCTCTGGAAAGATTGTAAATGTCCTATTTCTCCCTTCTTATTAGCAGCATCAGATCTAATTAAAATGTTTCTCAAGGAACATATTGGGAGAATTTGATGTAAAATATACTCCTAATGTCAAGCACGTCAGTATTTAAAATTTTGAAATCGATCTATATGTCCAGCGTTAGGGGGCAGGGTCAATAGATTATGATGCAAACAGCCAGTGACCTGTTATCCAGACTTTAAATAGTTTGTTTATGAAACATCTTTAAGATCAGAAAAAAAAATGTTTATATTATAATTTTCAACAACCAAAAAAGATGAAAAATTACCTATATCGGGATCCCATTTACATCAGGAAAAATGTATTCAAGACGACAAATTGTAATAAAACAAGATATGAACAGTGTCTTCCTCTGGCCAGTGAATTATGGCTGATGTCTGCGTGTGTACCTACGTGTGTTGTGTATATGTCTGTGAATATGTGTGTGTGTTCACTTTTCTGTATTTTCCAAATTTTTTACCCAAAGCAAGTATGACATTGGTGATCAAGGGAGATCAAGAAAGAGAACGTTTGAATACATTAAAAAATATTAGATATAGAATGGAAAAACAGGGCTTCCCTGGTGGCGTAGCAGTTAAGAACCCGCCTGCCAAAGCAGGGGACATGGGTTCGAGCCCTGGTCGGGGAAGACCCCACGTACCGCGGAGCAACTAAGCCCATGCGCCACAACTACTGAGCCTGCGCTCTAGAGCCCACGAGCCACAGCTACTGAGCCTGTGAGCCACAACTACTGCGCAGCAATGAAGACCCAACACAGCCAAAAATAAATAATAAATAAATAATTAAATATATAAATTCTCTTTAAAAATAAAAGAACGGAAAAACAAGGTCCTACTGCATAGCACAGGGAACTATATTCAATATCTTGTGATAAACCATAATGGAAAAGAATATGAAGAAGAATATATACATATGTATAACTGAATCACTTCGCTGTACAGTAGAAATTAACACAACATTGTAAATCAACTCTACTAAATAAAATAATGGTTATTTTTTTTTTAGCACAACATGGTTTTGGTTTAACAGCAGCTTAAAAATGAACAAAAAGGAAACCTCTCATGCAGATACATCAGGTGGCATAAAACAATCAGCAATTTAATACGGTGGGAGCACCGTTAGCCATTCTCTCACGTGTGAGTATATATATACATTATATGAGAGTGCATAATATATATATATAATAATTTCTATATATTTTATATATATTACATATATATATATATATATATATAAATAAGATACTTTCTGTTGCCATGACCACGCTGTCCCAAGCCGTGAGGCAGCGCACAGATCGTAGCAAAGCCTGGGAGCCTCTCCTCGCGGGGTGCACGGAGCTCGCTTCATAAGCCGCGCAGCTGTCCAGTCTGTCTTTCCATCAGTCCTCCTCTCTTCTCTTCGCTTCTGCTTGGTTTTATGCAAACAATGACTCTGATGGATTTGCACCTGTGCTAGTGCTTGGGAAAGGTCCATGCAGGAATGGGCACAGTCACAGGATGAGTGAGATGGCGTCATCCCCAAAAATAAACTAAAACAAAACAAAAATTTAAAAAAACAGAACAGGAATAGAAAACTCAATTTTTTGGACATATCTAAGAAAGGGGACAAGAACAGTAGTCATCTGTTCTTCCCATGGGGACAGGAATGAAGAGGGAGGAGGGAAGAGAGACTTGATTTCTTCTGTTCACAATAGAATGGTTGGAGGGGATTCTTCAGAGTTTTTCAGGGGATGGGACCCAAATGTAGTGCCTAGACTGGTCCTCAATGATTTGTTTGATTTTGTTATAAATCTCTTCCAGTGAGTCACCCTGTACAATGGCTGTGAAGTATTCTCCAAACTCCTGCTCCAGTTTCATGGCTTTGTCATAGATCTTATTTGCTTGTTCATATGTCTGCCGTCAGTTCATTTCCATAAGCGCTTCAATGGACTTGGGCTTGAAGAAAATGGCAATGGGATAAAGTTGTAACTGCTGCAGCCTCTTGATAGCATTGCCAGGAACATCTAACATGCAGTGCTTGCCCCTCTCCCCAACTCCCTTCACTGGCTGGAGGCTGGTCCCATAGAGGTTATCGTTGAGTTGGCCTGCCTCGACGAACTTGTTGTCCTGAATATCCTTCTCCACCTGTTCTCGGGAGACCACAGAGCAGTAGTCTTGCCCATCCACTTCATCATCACGCCGAGGCCAGGTAGCATGTGGTACACAGGATCCAAATTTACGCGGGAACTCCGAAATCAGGTCATCGTCGACTCTGTCCTTCATTGGGCCCAGGATGATGACAGGCCTTGCATAGGGAACTTCTTGCCGTGTCACTGGCTCATATGGCAAAATAGCGTCCTCCTGTCCTTTGGAACCTCTTTCGCCGTCACTGGTGCTGGATGTCACTCCCTGTTCCCGTACGCTGCTCTCCTGGGCCATGTTTTCTTTGCTCTTGTAAAATGGAATCTTTCGAGAGAGGCGGAAACTCCTTTCACGTTTCGTTTTGATCGACCTGTTAGACTCAATCATGCCCGTCCTGGCATGAAACTTCACGGTTTTCAATAGAGCCCTTTCTTTCTTTTCCACCCTCTTTCTTACTGGGAATCACACCAGTTTGCTCACTTTCTCCATGGGCGGGGGGGTCACCAGTCTCGCCTGCCACCACTCATCATCAGAGGTGTTAATGACATGTAGAATGTCACCATAGGAGAAGCTGAGGCCTTAGCTCGGCAGGCAGCTGTCCCGAGTCCGGTCATAATCAAACAAGGCCCTGACATACAAGGACCTCTTCTCACTCGTTCACAGGGACCCAGACCCAGAGCTCACACTGCTGTTCATCATTTGTTCTCGCGAGTCATGTATCTTCGACTTAAAGCGGCTGTATTCTGGCGCCGGGTCGGAGTCCAGGTCTAGTACTGAGAAAGCTCCAGCTCCGGCCGGCCCCTCTGTCCCGCGCGGGAGACCACGGACACCTACATCAAATAAACTTTAATAAAAGACAGAAAGAGAAAATTTGTCTGATTTTCACTTATGGCTCCCTGGACAGAAATTATATGAAGAAGCACATCTTCCCAGCCTTTGAAGACTACCTTGGACTGTAAAGGGTTAAAAATTCTGGTGTTAGAACCCCTGCCTAGACCTCCAGGCTGTGAAAGTCCAGCGGCAGCCACTCGCAGACTTCAGAATAGGCTGCCAGGGCAGAGAAGGAAATGGTCCACAGCCCACTGCGGGGTCTCCAAGAGCCAACCTCCAGGGAAGGGGGGGCCACGCACAGGGAACCCTGGACTGCTCTGCTCCTGGGTCCTGTAAAGGGCTGTGGCGGGGATGCCCGCCTTCTGCCAAGGGCACGGCTAAGCCCAAGTTTCAGGACTAGCTGCTGACATTCACCGTTACGAATGGCTCTTGCACTCAGCGCCTCATTAAACCCTCAAAACCCACCTCGGAGGCCAATGCCGTATTGTGCCCATCTCACAGATGAGGAAACTAAGGTTTCAGCAATTAACCAGGAGTTGAATCAGGGCTCTGTCCTCTCTGAAACTCGACGGCTAAGCAGAAGCAAACAGACCCTCTCGTCTTGACCTGAAGCTTACGGTTGGCTTGTCTGCAGACTCCCCTGTACCAATGTTCTCAGTTACTGCCTGGACTTTCTTAAGGGGCTGGTCCTTATGTGGACTCTTTATCAATTCAACAAATATTTGTTGCAAGCCTGCTTTCCCTGTAACACCAGGCTAGGCTGGGAATTGTAGAAGGTGTCCATGTGTCTTAGAGCCCCCAGTCCTTGCACAGAGGGGATGATGGACTGGATGAGAACTGTGTCTTGGCTTCATGATTACGTCATGATTCCTATGGGAGCTCATCAAAGTCCAGCAGCCCATGGGGCAGATGCAAGTTCAGGCTCTTTTAGCCACAACTGGCTACAATCCAGCCTAGGCAGACAGGCTCCATTTTGACTCAAGAAGGACCACATCATCCCAGCTGGTGGGGAATCGTTGACAGGTGGGAAGGGAAGCTTCACTGAGATGCAATCTGGCCCGTCTGCAGCAGGATAAAAGGAGCCGGTGAAGGAGAAGGGACTGAGACAGGAGGGGAGATCTGCGGGGAGAGGGGTACCTGACAGAGAAATACCCACGGGGGCGGGCAGGCTCAGTGGTCCTCCCATGCCACCTGCAGCTTCTCCTCTGAGACGTGCTAAACTGGGAAACAGCTGAGCTTGGGGTGCAGGTGCCGTGTCACTGGCAAGCTTCCTCTGTGGGCACTGGCTGCATCCCTCCCACAGATGCTCTCCTCCTCTGCACACCTGCCCCAGGTCCTGGTGGCTGGGAAAGGACCCAGCAATAAGCAGGAAGGGTTAAGCCAGCCCAGCCGAGGGCTGTGGAATAGGTTGTGTGGTTTCCCGTGCTCAGAAACTTAATACGTTCCCCAGGATTCTCGACTTCACACCACTGCATTGTTCGGACGCCGTCCCATTCGGTTGCACGTAAGTCGAGTCTCCACACAGGCCGACTGTCCCGTTGATGTGGCTGGGCCTGCACCTTCCCCACAGGGCTAGGAAGAGGACCCACCACACCTGGGAAGCGGCTCTGGCTCAGGTCAGCCAGGTCCGGGCTGGAATCCTACCTCAGCCACGGTGGCCTCCGCGACAGTTTCTGTCCCCTTAGTACAGAGTTCTTACCTGTGAAATGCTACGCAGGGACCAGGGCTGGGCTAGGTGAGCTGAGTCAGGTGCCTGGGGCACAGAATTTAAAGAGCTCCCCGCAGGCATGGAGAGCGGGTGCCCCCTTAAATGCTGTGCCTTTCCACTGGGCACCTATCTTGCCTCAGCCTAGTCCCAGCCCCGCTGTGTCCACTGTGGCATGAGCCCAACCACCTGTGTACCCTCACTTCACGCCCACCAAGCTGGGCTGGAGTCTCTCTCTGGTCCTGGAGGTAATTGCCCAAGACATTGTTTTGCAAATGAAGGTCTCAACCCACTAATGTAAACTGATGTGAAATCAATGGAGAGACCCTGGGCCAACATCTGAAAACCTGAAACAGTCTTGACTAGCCCGGAGTGGAATAAAAAAGAATCGAAAATATCAGAATGCATCTTATATGCTTTTTCATAAGGCATTTGTTTCAGGTGTGTGCGCTGTGTGTGTGTGTGTGTGTGTGTGTGTGTACTGAGTTGGGATATAAACATTATTCTTTACCACACCTGCTCCCTCTAACCTGCTTTTCTGCACCTGGCGGGTCCCTATGGCATCCCAGCCCATTCCCAGGCACGCGATGGCTCTCGTTCCCACAGACCGATGCTGTGTCTGGCAGGTCAACATGCAGGGTGTTCTGCGTGCTTTCCTCCCTTGTGGAGATTCAAGTCCTCAGCTGCCAGTCTCTGGGCGATGACGATGATCTACTGGACCTCACCTCCATGGCTCCTGGCCACGGTCATGGCCACGGCCCAGCCCATGGAGTGGGAGAATCAGACCTGGAGATGAGACTCAGACCCTGGGCAGCTGGACAGAGGCATGTCACGGTCCAGGTCCCGGTGTGGAACCTTGGAAGATGTGGCTCAGGAGTGACAAGGTGGCACCTTCCTCCCATCCCCACTGCCCTCGAGGAAAGAGGCGAAACGGGCTCAGGAAAACCACCCGCTTCCGCATGCACCTGAAATTATGCTTGAAGTCCTTGCTGGGGAGGATGAAGACACCAAGACACAGAGGACATAATACGTCTCCTGCAGGTAAGATACAGACTCACCTGCAGTTGATAGTGAAACACTGTGTATAAAGACACCGTAATGCTGAAGAAAGCAGGGAGAAGGAACTGATATTTTCTGAGCACTTAATATGCAAGATCATGCCCTGTGATTTCATTTCATCATCAGAAGAATCTTACAGTCCGAGTGTTGTTACGCCTGCAACTGATGAGATGGAAATTGCCCCACGTTTTTAAGAGTTGGGAACAAGATTCATACATTCACGCATGCCTGATACTCGCCTCCATTTATTCAACAAATAAAGATCAAGCAAATATTATAATCACACGCTCTCTAGGCAAGATACAAAATATTAATTATATGCCCTCAAGATGTTCACAGTCTAGCGTGGGAAGATGGGTACCTAACATTTAAGTGCATTCAAGTCATCGATGTCCTTGTGACTCAAAATTGAGTACGTGGGGTGGGGTGGCGCAGAGCAGGGGAGTTCTGCTGGGAGGGGCTGGTTGGGCAGGGAGGGAGGGGGGTGTAGATGGCAGCCCGCATCTGGGTGAGATCAGCTTTGACTGGGGAATCAGGAAATAGGTTCACATTAACCAGGGCATCAGCAGAACAGAATAACCAGAGAGGTGCGGGGCAGGAAGGAGGGTCAGCCCTACAGAAGATGGGGGCGGGAGCAGTAGTGCCACGTGGTCCAGAATCCCTGAGGAAGACGGCGGGCTGGGGGTAGATGAGCGGCAGCTCTCAAATCCATTAGGAAACAGGTCCTTGGTTCTCATCTGCCGGGGTCCACAGGCTGAGGTCGCATTTCCCTTTGTATCCAACTCTGAGGACTAGTCTCATTATCCTTAAGAGCTCAGACTGCAGTAAGGGCTGGAAGACAACAGTGGACCTGAGCTCGCTCTGCAAAGCTGGGCGTGTAAGGCAAATGTCCATTAGGGTCATTGTCTTTTGAGGACTGTTGAGGCCACTGCTTTGGAAAGCATCTCCTTCTTCTGTTTTCCTAGACAAACCTGCATGCACGTGGTATAACCACCGGGAGGTACGTGCATTTCTGGGGTAGGTAAGTGAGGAAGAGGACCCTGAAGCAGGGTGGGTGGCCAGGCATGGAAAGAGGTCCCGGTCACTCCCAGGGAGCTGGGACAGGCTTCCAGGAAGCAGAGAGACTTCAGGGGCTTTTGTGCTCCTGCACTGCCGAACTGCTCCCGATGCAGCTGGATTTTTGTGCTGAAGACTGGTGCACAGAAAACAGAGAGGGCTGCAGGCATTCAATAAAACTTTACATCCTTGGGGGTGTGTGGGGATGTGTGTATGTGTATACATACTTGAGCTATTGGAAATATAAACATCTTGCATATTTTATTTGTTTTTCTTCCAACTAAGGAAAGGCCTTCCCTTTGGTTTGTAATCTGTAATCCCCTCGGAAACCCAGGGTGTAATCTGATAGAGGAAACTAAAACCCATCAAGGTTTCACGGGATCCTGAGTTGGCTTTCCTTGGGAAATGGCTTCTCCCAAGATTGCTTTCACTGTGAGAATGCGTTTTGACAAGGCCATGTTGGAACACTGGGTATGACATTTGATTGGGCCTTCCTTTAAAAGGTCAGGTTTGCTTTAATAATGGTACATGTCATTACTTTGCATAATAGGAAACTACTGGCCAGTTGGCAGACCTGAGGCAAAATGGATTTTTTTCTTCGGATTCAGACCTTCTGGAAATGGTAACCCAGCAGTGTACATAAATATTGGAATGTGGTAGTAATTATAATGTGTGAATAGGACAGAAAGGTTAATTCTGTTTCATTTTGACACCTGAAGGTGTCCAGTGAAATGTCAGTTAAAAATGTTCACATAAAGCCAGGCTCCTTTCAGCTTCAAGTAAGAAATGCATATCTGATATTAGCCAAAAAGCCAATAAGTGCTTAAAAAAGCCAGATAACTCAAAGCGTATCCTATGATCCATGCTCCAAAGATGGATGTCCGAACAGAAGCAGCATGGGACGGTTTGGATCCTTCATGGAGTTCCAGAGGAAGATGACTTTAGTCTAGATTATTAAAGTAGATCCAAAGGACAGCCAAAGCCCTTGCTGTTAAGCAAGAGAACAGAACGAGCCCTAGAGTTCAAGTCTATGGCCTGGGCCACAGTCTCAGTTACCAGTGGTTCTGTCTTCCTGGAGCCTGGGTCCCTGTAGCCTGAGTGTGTGTCTGAATCTCTTCTGGCCTTGAAGCTCTCAACAGATGCTCTACCATGGACCACCCATCCCTGCATGAGCCCAGCACTCTGACAACCCCCTGGAGAGGGTCCCGGGCCTTGATGCCTGCATTTTTACTCTGTCCTTGCATGCCCTCCCCTCCTCTGCACTCCGAGGCTCCAGCCTACCTCTCACCTCAGTCAACCAAGTCCCTCCCTAGAGCTTTCCAAGTTCCTCTGTGCCTGGAACTTGAACCCAAGCACTCGTGACTTACGTTCCAGCAACCGGAACACCTGTTGGCCTGAAAAGTACACGTGGTCCCCAGCTCTGTGGCTTTAAAAGGTGCCCTTCCCGTATTGCTTATATGTGGAATCTAAATAAAATGGTGCAGATGAACTTATTTACAAGACAGAAATAGATTCACAGACATAGAAAACAAACTTACAGTTACCAAAGGGGAAGGGGGAGGGGGAGGGATAAATTAGGAGTATGGGATGAACAGATACACACCACTATATATAAAATAGACAACCAACAAGGACCTACTGCATAGCACAGGGAACTATACTCAATACCTTGTAATAACCTATAATGCAAAAGAATCTAAAAAAAGAATATATATACGTGTGTGTGTGTGTCTATATATATATACACACATATATATATAACTGAATCACTTCGCTGTATACCTGAAACTAACACAACATTGTAAATCAACAATATTTCAATAAAATTTAAAATAAGATAAAATTAAATTACAAAGATGCCCTTCCCCCGGGACTTTAAAATTCCATGGTCCATAGCCTGCTGGCTGCACAGTGCCTGTCTTGCAGCACAGATCATGAGACTTCAGCCACAAAATCATTCATGATCCCACCAAAGGCATGGAAATTTATACGCTGCTGACAACTCCCATGTTTTTCTATCCAAATCACACACCGATCTCCCAGCAGGAGTTGCCCCGAGGACAGATGTCCAAGTACAGCCCAGATGGAGGCTGCCCTCTATTTGTCTGTAGGACTCCTGTCAGGCTCCCCAGTCCATCCCTGGGCCCGCCCAGAGTAGCCAGTTTGCCGTAATGATCCGGACACAAGCCAGTGGGGCACCACCACCACCAGAGACAAGGGGTAGCACAATCAGTCCACTTCTGTGCGAGAATCGTTTTCAAATTGAAGGGCAGGGCAGCCTAGACTGGGTGGGGAATCCACTGTCTGTTGCTGGGGAAAGTCACAGCCACGCCGTGACACTGCACAAGAGACAGGGACTTTGTAAAAACCTATAATGGAAGAGAATGTAAAAAGAAAATTTTTTAACGATAATAACAAGGACAATGGTAACAGCAACCCTTAGTGGACTTGTGGGTGCCCTCCTGGATGTTGAGACTCCAGGGACCCATCCTTAAGATTAAACACACAATAAACTTGGGTTAAAGCAGAAGCGGTGTATTTAACACACACACACAACACAAGGAATATATCTGCAACAAACCACCCTAGAGATCTTCTACCAACTACCCCGGGAAGAACACTGATCTACGTGCTTCTCACAGAGAGCAGAATATTTGTGTCCTTTTGTTCTGGTGTGTACAGAGCACCTCAAGGCCAGTCAAAGAGGATGGATCGTCCACCTCTACCTTTCCAGGCAGGTAGCCAGGATGCCTGAGTGTCTCGGGCACCCCAAAGGAGAATTGCAGCTGCTTACATAGCCTTAGAATTTGCTGTGCAATTTGCTGTGCAAATATTTGTATCCCTAGAGAGGCTTGTTAAGGAGGGCAGCTGGGCAGCAGAGGCAGTTCTGCTCTGGTTTTCTTTCCTGAGCAAGCACTGCACAGTTGTCTGACACTTTGAATTGTGTAAACCATAAAATTAACAGTGGCCCCAAAGATCAAAGGCCAAATTGGACATTGCAGAGCAAGTAATAATACCCAGGCCTCATTCCTGGGGTGGCAGATGAATCTTTCCATCTACAAACAGAAACCTGGTTAAATACAGTTCCCCTGAATCCCCAGCAAAAGTCGTGCCCCTCTCAAAAAATTTTGGAAAAGTATAAGTAGTTATTGCAGGTACTTACTATTCAAAAATCAATCTTCAAGAAACCTAAAAATAGAACTAGATGCACGTATAAAGACCTAAAAATCTTTTTAAATAAAAAATTTACTAATCTTCAATTATAAAATGCCCACGCGGATAGCAAGAGTAATAATTTAAAAATTCATGTCACATCCACTATTTGACGTCCAGAACTGCCGGTTCTGAAGGGATGACACAGGATGTGTTTACCTCTGCCAACTTCCAGTACCAATTCTAGATTTTAGGATTGGAATTCACAGCATATGATAAGCAAATACACTATTAAATTAAGCATGGCTTTGGGTGCTCACTGCTAAGGAAAAGCCCAAGTAAATAAAATGAGAAATTATTGCACACTACATAAAACCTTCAACAGACTTTCTAAATCTTCGCTCTGCCCCCAGAACACCCATTCATTTCTGTTTCCAGCAACGTGCCGAGGTTTGCACATGTGCACTGGGGAGGGGGCGTGGTGGAGATGAATGGAGGGGGGGGGACTAGCCCCGGAGCCTGTTGCTGGGTTCTCAACACATCAGGGACTTCCCTTTCATGCCAGAAGCAGATGTGCAGGAAGGATCCAAAGAGGTTACAGGTCATTTCTTCAATTATCCTCCAGCCTCAACTACTCCATTCAGTGAAGTGTGACAGTGTGTCCTAGACCTGGTGGGAGGTGGGGGAGGAAACACACAGAGAGAGAGAGAGAGAGAGAGAAAGACTGGCAGTGAGACACAGCCCCTCCCCTCAAGAAGCTTAACCCTCTATCAGGTGGATAATGCATGTATAAAAAAAATAAATAGGGCTTCCCTGGTGGCGCAGTGGTTGAGAGTCCGCCTGCCGATGCAGGGGACACGGGTTCGTGCCCTGGTCCGGGAAGATCCCACGTGCCGCCGAGCGGCTGGGCCCGTGAGCCATGGCCGCTGAGCCTGCGCGTCCGGAGCCTGTGCTCCGCAACGGGAGAGGCCACAACAGTGAGAGGCCCGCGTACTGCAAAATAATAATAATAAATAAATAAAGAGAATTTAATAGTAAAGGAAGAGTGAGCATTTCTGGGCCTTCTCTGCCCTCCCAGGGCTGCTCCAAGCATGAACCCATTCCTTCCCGCCCCTGCAAGCCCCGTGGGGTGGATGGGTCTCCCCTTTGTTCTGACTGCTGAAAAGCTAGGAGAGGCTCCTAGGCTGACTTCCAGAAACCTCACAAGTTTCATCTTGTTTCCCAGTAGCCCAGTTTCCTAACCTCCTTTGCTTGCACGGCCTGTAGTTTTGTAAACTGCCTTAAATCACTTTGTAGAACATGTGATACTTTTATAAGAATGTGTTTACTAAACTCGGCATGCCTGAACTCAAACGCTATCATTTTCCCCAAACCTACTTCTCTTCTGGATTACCCTCTTCCGGTGAACGGCAGCTCCAGTTCCAGAGCTGAAACCCTGGGGGCGCCTTTGCTGAGTCGCTCATTCACTCCCTGCTTTGTTTTTCTGCTCTGCCTGATAAAGCGTTGGTCACTGCCCGTGGCTCCAGATATCTTCCTGGCTCATTTTTCTTGTTTCCATCCACACGTTTGCCATCCTGGGTTAGTAGATAGGACGTTATTAATCTGGGATACGGAAATGCTTTTCCAATCCTCCTGCCAACCTCCTGTCTCTCTCCGCACTATCGTATACTCTTCTGTCACAATGAGTTCCCAAAGCAGAGTTCTCATGACATCCCCACCCATAGCAAACCTCATGTAGCTGGTGTACATGTCCCATCCACCCACCCATCCACCCGTCCATCCATCCATCCATCCATCTAGATGGATAACAGAGTCCTTTCTCTGTGCCCACCTAGTGCTGAGTATTTTACAAGCATTAAACCATTCTCTGTCCACTTCCCAACCCCGTGAGGAGGACATATCTCCTCTCCTGCAGGAATGGACAGTGACAAGGACTTTATCAGATTAGACAGAAAAAGCAGGAGAGTATAAGGGACTCAGCAAAGGTGACTGACTACAGTGTTTGAGCTCTGGGAACGGGGATCTGCTGTTGTCCGAAATAGGGTTATCCAGACGAGGAGATACAGGGAAAATGACAAAGGCTTTGAGCTTAGACATGTTGAATGTAGTCAATGAGTTCTTGTAAAGGTAAGTCTGGGCTTTGAGAGAAAGACTAGAGTTTAGATTTGGGGGCAATTAACATGGTAAAAAAAGAAAAGGTGTCATAATGTTAAAGAGATCACCCTCCAAGAGAGAAGAAGGAAGGAAGGAAGGAGGGAGGGAAGGAAGGAAGGAAGGAAGAAAGAAAAGCCAAGATGGCAAATCTGGAGGCATCCCAGATGCTATGGGTATAGAGCAGGGATCAGCAAACTTCCTCTGTGAAGGGCCACATGGTACATATTTTAGGCTTTGTGGGCATCCGTCTCTGTCGCAACTACTCAACTCTGCTGTGTGGCGTGGAAGCAGACGTAGAGACGATGCACAAGCGTGCACAGCGGACATGGCTGTGACCCAATAAAACTTTATTAACCAAAAGAGGCCGGGGCAAGATTTGGCCTGAGGGCCATAGTTGGAGGACCCCTGGTTTAGAGGTTGAGGAGAGGCATCAAGGCCATGGAACTGGAGCCGTGCGGCACAGGGGCCGGGCGCGGGGAGGGGCTGGGGGAGGGAGGACACCGACCCACTTGTACCCAAGCTCTGCAAGGTGTAACCACACCTCCACCTCAGGCTTTCCTCGCACTGGCCGTGCTGTTTGCCCAGGTGAACGATGCAGAGAATTAAGTGCCCAGATCTGACTGCAATGGTGGGTGGGGTCTGGGTACCAGCAGGCTCTCTGCTCCGCCTGAGGGGCAGCGGGACGGTGCCCGGACGTCCGGGTGGAGGAGACCCAGAGGAAGGCTGGGGTCAGAGGCTGCGGAGCGGCAGGGAGCAGACCCCTGCTCCCCAGGCCTCTCAGCGGCCCCTGCAGTTCCGGGTCTTCAGAGCCCTCTGGACTCCAGGCACTTTGCGGGGCTCCTGTGCAGGGGAACTGGATCCCTCAGGGGCCTCCCAAAGAGATGCTCCCCCAAGATGCTTTTCGCTCTTAGGAGCGTCCCTTTTCTCTTTCCTTACCTTGATCATGAATCTCACGTCAAGAGGATGAGATCTTCTTTTCTCAGCCCTTTTCCAAATTAACTGCCTTCCTTGACCTAAAAACCTCACCAGAGGGGCCCTGGTGCAGCACCGGGCTGGTGGTGGGTGCACCCTGGGGGCACTGAACCACCTGCTGCTCCAGACCCCGGAATGTCAGGTGTCCTGGCAGAGATGGCGGGGGGGGGAGGGGAATCAAAGGTTCCCATAGGCAAGAAGTAACTGCCCATCCCGGTTCACCCGTGCGGCAGGCCCACCCGAACGCCACCCTCGGAGCCCCGACGGGACAGCCGGTCCATGCGAGGGGACAGCGTCTACCTCTCCCACAGCCCTGCCTTCCTGTCCAGCAAGTTTCCCTCTCAACCTCTTCCCTGCCTGGCAGCTTGACACCTTCAGGAGATTGTTATCCAGCATCTCCTATGCCTCCAGTCCCTCCGCCGCCTGCCCAGCGGTGGGATTCAGGCCGCTGGAGGGACCGTCCAGCGTGCGGGGCAGAGGCCATCCAGCGATGGTCTGGCCACAGTCATCACTGCTCACCTTCCAGCGAAGACTCCCCATCTCCAACCCAGTGGGTCATCTGGGCCCACGGCTCACTCTGGAGACTGCTGCAGAAGCCCCGTGTCCACCTGATTCAAGCAGGGACGTGCCAAGGCTCGGAAGGGCAGGCTGTGGGGATGGAGGAGGGAAGAGTTCAAGTCTTCAGACCTCCCCTGTGAATAAATACAATAAAAGAGGAAACGCTTCTTTTTTTACAAGGCCAGGATGAGCGCAGGAAGAAAGGTCCTCTCTGCCTTGCGGCCTCACCTGGCTGGTGACATCCCTTAGGTGTCCAGGTGGGCTGGATCTTCCTCCCCACACAGGGGTGATGGGTCCACTCGCCACCAAGAAGCCCTGAGGCAAGGACCGGGCAGTGGTCTCAGGAGTGGGGACCACAGGCTGGGGCAGGGGACGTTTCTGAGCTGGCATCAATGGGATCAACAGTAGAGGCCAAGGAAGATGGATGCAGAGCCCGACCCCAGGTGAGGGAGGCAGGTGCGTGGCGATGCCATTGTCCCTGGTGAGCACAGGACCAGAGATGGGGAGATGGGAACAAGGAGAGTGCTGCTAAGTGCTCCACTCTGGGCCAGATGCTTTCTGTGTGTGAAAAGTGAGGCACCAGCAAGTTCAGGTTCAACATGCTGGGGGTCCCCTCCAGCATCAGGTAAACGTACAAGAAGATGGGGCTTTGCACATCGTTCTGTGCTGGGCTGAGAGCTGGTTCCTCAGAGAAGATGACTGTGTAAAGCAAGAAAGAAAAACACAAGGGTAGCTCACAACTGCAGGAAAGCTTGACATTGAGGGGGGTTCAGAACAGAAGAGCGGCCAGCCGTCTGTGTCCTCGAGAGAAGGGATTTCCCAGGTTTCCTCACAGTCTGTTTCACTGTCCCTGAGAAGGAGCTCAGGGAATACCTGAATGAATGAGTGAATGAATGAGTGATTGAATGCATGCACGCACTGGAGGGACCTCCTTTGAATCCTACGCCAAAAATATCTACCTTTCAACTTGGGCAAGTCACTCCAGCTCCCTGACATTTTTGTTGCTGTGGTTTATCTATAAATGGCAAATAATAATTCCACAGGTTGTGGGAACCAGGGCAATGTCAAAAACAGAAACCCACCCCAGTGCAGGGTTTCACTGCCTGCTGTGCCCTTTCTGCCTTTCCCGGGCCTCATCTTCCTCATCTGGAAACACAGGCTATAGGACTAGATGTTTCTGAGGTCCCTTTCAGCTGGCGTTCCAGGATTCTAAGTGAATGCAGAGATTGGGGAGTACATGGTCAGGGGGGAGGGGACCCGTCCCACAGAAGATGGTCTATGAATGCAGTTGGCACGGCTGGATTCCTGTGTCTTGGCTCAAATCCAAGAGAAAACATTCCTCTTTTTCAATCACTGTCATGACTGACAAGTTCTGCGGGGATCCCTCTGCCCGTGTGGAATGCAGACATGCAAGGCGTTCTGAAACCCAGCCCTTAACAACGGAGAAGTCTTCCCCTGCTAAGTGAGCCCAACAGCGCAATGCTTCAGCCGCAGGGCTGAAGAGATGCTGAGGAAGGGAATGTTGTTGGGGCAAGCGTGCAGCCCGACCAAATGGAATCTGTGAGTCGCCTTTATGCCACATCCAAAGCTCAAAATATAGAGATTCCCTACATCTGAATGTGGTGTCTATCTTCAACTCTATTCTACAACTCAGACGAAATTGCTATATAAAAGTTTATAGATGAGTGGATTCAAAATTTGAAGGGAAGTGTAAGGAACCTCTTTTCCAACCACAGAGCCAATTAAGGGGGCAAAACATTCCCTTGAAACTTGAAATTTAAAAAGGAAAACAGGGCTTCCCTGGTGGCGCAGTGGTTGGGAGTCCGCCTGCCGATGCAGGGGACGCGGGTTCGTGCCCCGGTCCGGGAAGATCCCACGTGCCACGGAGCGGCTGGGCCCGTGAGCCATGGCCGCTGAGCCTGCGCGTCCGGAGCCTGTGCTCCGCAACGAGAGAGGCCACAGCAGCGAGAGGCCCGCGTAGCGCAAAACAAAAACGAAAACAAAAACAAAAAAGGAAAACAAATGGTCCCCTAAGAGCCAACGATAATATCTACCCATAAGGGGCAGGCCAAAGCAGCGTGCAAAACTCGATTTAGAGAGAAGTCCAGCTCCCCGACCCATAAGGTGCACTGTCTTCCCATCTGAAGACAGAAAGTGCACAGCAGACGTGAGATGGTAGCCACAGGAGCCCAGAACAGAGAGCCCCTGGAGAAAGTGAGGAGAAAGTGAGGAGCGGGGCCTGGGGAGAGCACCGTCCACCGAACGCCCACTGGTGGTGGTGAACGTGTGAGTTGCTGGGCTCTCCTGAGCCGGTGACATGACACACAGCAGGATTCTCACTGGCCAGGGCTCTGGGCTCAGAGGGACCGCGTGCTCACCCGCAAGAGCCAGCCCCAGCGTCTGCGAGTTTCACGGTCTTGAACTGAAGTCTTACTTCACAGGCAACAGCCTTCAATAAATGTTTGCCTAAAAAAAAAAAAACCGCAGGTAATTAACCACCTTGTCAGTACCTCCCGAAGTATCATTTGGCTTCCCCTGCAGGACTGAATGCATGGTCAGACCCTCCTCTAACCCCGGAGACCTCCTTGCTTTCAGAGAGGTGGAGGGTATTCGCTTCCCATGATACCATGCGCTCCTCTCCAGCGGGCAGGTCCTCCACGTCTTACCAGCCTACTTGTTAGCACGAGATCACAGATGCCAAGATCATTTTGCAGCTGAACCCGTCTCGGAAATGACTTCCTCCAGCCTGACATTTGACACACGAGGAGACATGGGATGGGACCAGCTCAGACTCTCCGTGGTGGAAGCAGTGCTTGCCCCCAAATCCCCCGATTCAAGGACCTTTCCAAACCTTCCTTTAACTCCTAGGTATTGTGTATGGTTCAGGTGTGAAAAGATTAAATTAGAAGTTTTGACCAAAGCAGCGAGATGCTACACCAAGGTCTCAAGATTCCCAACTAAGCACCCAAGATCCAGGTTATCAGTGACCCCAACCGCTGGGGAGCGGGGAGTGGAACCTGAGGGACGTCACCTCCAAGAGGCAGGTGACCGGCAGAGGCGGCCAAGCACACAGCTAGTCGCATTACACCCAACACGTGTGATGGTAAAGGGGCCACACGGTTGTTTTTGGCTTGTGATGAATAAGTTTACTTGGTAGAATCTTCTAAGTAACGTCCCCCAGTCCCAGAATTGGAGGCACCAATCAGGAAGTGAACCGAGTGTCTACTGTCAGCTGAGCTTGTCTACCGGGTGGTCCCGAGCTACTTGGTTTCCTCGTGTTTAGTTTTAGAACAAGAATGCCTGTCACGTTTTTGGAAATGCATTCCTTTGAATTCAAACCACTTCAAAATGGTTGGACCCCAAATCAGCATTCCTGGGCCCTCTCCACTCAGGAACACGACGTGGCTTCATCCCGTACACCCCACGGACCCCCTAGAGGAGCAACCCTAGCACGCGAGGTCCTGGGGCAGGGCAGGGGGCTTCTGCCGGCCTGGTGTCCGCCCCCAGGTCTCCTGAGTCCCCTGGGGCCCCGTCATGCAGGGCGAGGGGAAGGTGCAGTGCCGATGGCTGTGCGGACCCAAGAGACGCACGTTGTGGCATCAGGAGAAACGCAACAGAGCCCCTTATCAGGTGTGGCTGCTTCCTCCTACAGTGTGGTCCTTCCTACAGCCCCCTGCCACACCCCCACAACCCCCACCCCCAGCTCCAGGCACATTTCACAGCCTCTCCCCTCCCAGACATCGCCCTGGAAACCAGAACACTTCCCCAAACATCACCCTATTCCCACGGTGTTCAGGAACTCTCTGGAAATAGGTGGGGACCTTGTGATTGTTTTTACAGAAGAAGGAACAGGAGAGAAAGCGTGAACGCATTTTCTGTGGTCGTCTCTGTAAGAAACCGAATTACAGCTCTGACTCCTTGAAAAACCCGAGAAGAATGAAAATCCAAATCTCAGGACAAATTAGAGGTTTATTGATCGTTTTGCAAAAGGAACCACCAGCGGCTTCATCTCTGTGGATGGCTTCCCTGGTGCTCATGACAGGGCAAAGTTCAGCCTTCCGGCCCTGGCGACAGGGACGGGGGACACACCCGCAACCCCTGGGCCTCGTGTTCTGGACAACAGGTCAGATAAGGAGGGGGCAGGCGGCAGCTGGCAGCAGCGGTCAGATATCGGCCTGCAGAGGGGGAGCTAAGAGGAGAGGGAGGGCCCGGGGTCCCCGATAAACCCACAGTGCTGATACCTCGAGATCAGCAACAAGAAAGAAACAAAAAATCACCAGTCCCCTTTGCATGTTTACCCACAGGCAATGTGCAGACGGATGCTTTGCTGACACAAAGCCCCGAAGAGAGGTGTCACGTTCCAGGGCAAGATCCATGTTTTTCTTTCACTAAACTTCCCAGGTATGTAGTGACCGGCAGAATGTCATCTCTGCCCAGGCGCAGGTTGGAACCTCCAGGGCCATCCCTGCTCGAGACCTGCTGCCCAGGCAAGGGATACCAGGACCCAGACCCTTGACTCCCTGCACTCTGTTCCAGAATCTTCCATCTGAGTCCTCTGTGCTCTCTGCCTTTTAGCCCGGACACCATGCATCGGAAACCTGACTTTCCCCTCCACTCCTTCTCCACAAGCATCCCTGTGGGACCCGCCCTGGCTCTGACCCGGCTTCCGCGTGATCCTGTCCTCCTCTGCCCTGATTTCCAGTTCTGGCCACCACCCCGAGACTCTCAGCTCCTGTGAGTTCACCCCAGTTGCCTGGACCCCTGTCCGAGTGCTGACATGCCCCACACACCCAGAAGAGCCAGACTGACCACAGAGACTCCCCTGTCCCCTCTTCCTGGCTGGAAACGGCTTCCCATCTGAGTCTGGAGGGAGGGGAAGAGCTTCCACAGCAGGTCAAGGAAGGTCAGCATGGGCCAGGGGCAGCCGTGGGGCCAGGAAGGTCATCGGACGGCCCGGGGCTCACACCGCAGGTTCATGTCCACCCACCACGCTCAGGCCAGCCTCCTCTGGGGACCCAGCGTTCCAGCCCAGGCCTCATATAAGGGTTAGCGCAAGAAGCTCTGGTCTGATCATGCAAACAGGGCAGCTGTTTGAGCTAGCAGCTGAGAGTGGTAGGCACGTGCACGCACACACACAGAGGCACGCACGCAGATACGCGCACACGCAGACGCAGATACGCGCACACGCAGACGCAGATACGCGCACACGCAGATACACCCACACACAGAGACACATGGAGAGAAAGTGGGGACACTGCTTCCACGGGACCCATGTGTTTCAGCCTCTGCCTGACGACCACTTTGCGTGACGTTTTGGAAATAATTATAAAAGAGGAACTGGGGCTGAGGGAGGAAACGGTGCTGGACTTGGGAGGTGAGGCGGTGAGAACTGTCTCTGTGGTGGGAAAGGGGCCACAAACACAGAGTGTGGACACAGCGCTGCCCTCACCCCACCTGCTGCCAAGGTGAGCTTCAACCACACCCATCATTCTACAGGTCATGACCAGGCGCTGCTCCGTGCCAGGCTCTGTGCAGGCTGGGACAGAGTGGCGAACAGGAACCGTCTGCCCTGCCCTCATGGCCCTTCCACTCTCACTGGAGAGGTACTGACCGAATCTGCTAGAAAGACAGGAGCCACATGGTAGAAAACTCGAGGGCCAGGGAGCCCAGCTGAGGCCGTTTGATCAGCCACAGCTGAGGGGTGACATTTATGCGGACGACTGAATGATAAGGAGTGAGCCCTGCTAATAGAGTGGGGGGAAATGATACAGACAGAGCACCGGTCACATGTGCAAAGGTCCTGGGGCAGGAAAGAGCCTTCATGATTAATGATTAAAAGAGCCACAGAAAGGATGGGGTGCTCAGAAAAGGGGACAGGGCCTGACGGGGCAGGGACTGGCCATGGCGAGGAGTTGGGATTTTATTCTAAATATACGTTGGGATTTTAGAGGGCTTTAAGGAGGAGAAAAATAGGAATTTTTGTAAAGCATCGCCCTAGCTATTTTGTAGAGACAGGACGTGGCGGGGGCGGGGAACACTGCCTCTTGCAGGCACCCTGGGCATGTGGAGAAGGCAAAAGGGTGGAGGATGCCGGATCCGTCTGGGAGTGGGCACGGGGTGGGAGGGCAGATGGAGTTGTAGGGTCTGAGGTTTCTGGCTGGAGCAGCTGAGTAGATGGTGGCCTGGGGAACATGGGCAGGAAGGCTCTGCAAATGCTCGCTGCCCTGGGGCTTGCTCAGAGCGAGAAGCAGGAGAAAGACGCTGAGACCATCCACACGCAGGGAATTCCAGGTCCAGAAGCTTGGTCTGGGATAAGCTCAGAGCCAGTGTTTGGAGCCCAGGTCTTTCCCTTCATAGGACGGTGTCTAAACTCTCTGAGCACCTTTCCTTCCTCCTCTGTCAAATAGAATCACAGTGTCTGCCTCTTGGGATATCTGTAAGGATTAAATGAGAAAATTCTGTAGGTTTTTGGCATGGTGTCTGACACGTAGAAGGAATTCAATTTTTAATAGATATTAATACCACTACTAGATTAATAACGTTTTTGTATTGCAGCCATTATTTTGCCTCATCCAGACATTTGCATTTTGAGCCTTTCTCCAAAGGGAAAAAAAACTTCTGTATGGGATTAAAAGGACTTCTGTATGTGACCTGCAGATACCAGCAAGCACTAGTGAGCAGAGGAACCCCACTGTCACTCCATGAATAAGACTAGTTCCATGGCGATACCGAAAGGCTGCCTGGCCCAGTCCTGGCACGGCCCTGATGTAATAGAAGCTGGATGGTAGGCAGTCCTGGTACATTCCAGCCAGATAAGAAGCCTGGGTCCAGCCCACAAGTCAGCCTTGTGGACAGCCCGTGGTGTTTCCCTGAGGGCAGTCCACACTTTTGTGCCTCTTATAAGATGGAGGTACCAGAAGGCAGTCTGCCTTGGATGCTAGAAACCTAGTTCCAGGTCCTTCACCAGCACGGCGAGCACAAGAATGAGTCATCAGGCCACTGTGGTCCGCAGCAGGGAACTGACAGCAGAGGGGAGGATCCTCATTCTATTCTCCTGGGGAGAAAAGGTCCAAGAGAGGCAGGCTCTTGGGTGCTCGAAATGGACAAGCTTCACAACTATGACGAAAGGTTTAGAAACCGGAGACCAGATACAGTGTGCACGGTACAATGGCTTTCCATTTTGTCTCTAATTGTAGGCAAAGAGATTTTTTTGAAGATAAACACTCTGATAGTTACATACCAGCACCGCCACTCGTGGTACACGTGACCGACCTTCGGCTGGTCTTGTCTGCCTGAATTTGCGCTTGTGCAAGACCAAGGTGGGTAATAAACTTCACTCACTGCACAGGGCAATGAGAGGTAGGATTTTCCCTGAGGAGAGCGTCCCGGCTCGTCAAGTGGCTTATAGGGAACGGAGTGCTTCCTCCAATGACAAGCACCGGCCTGGAGCTCCAGGATTTATGAAGTCGCTTGGTTTTCTTTTTTTTTTTTTTTTTTTTTGCAGTACGCGGGCCTCTCACTGTCGTGGCCTCTCCCGTTGCGGAGCACAGGCTCCGGACGCGCAGGCTCAGCGGCCACGGCTCACGGGCCCAGCCGCTCCGCGGCACGTGGGATCTTCCCGGACCGGGGCACGAACCCGCGTCCCCCGCATCGGCAGGCGGACTCCCAACCACTGCGCCACCAGGGAAGCCCTGTTTTCTTTTTGAAGCAAGCCCAACTTACTTTATAGATGCTGGCTTCCCAGAAATTGGCAAATCAAGGTGTCTCTGCATTCACTTTTCTTTCTTTCTCAAGTCCACAGAGACAAGAATAAGATCCCCTTCCGAAAAGGCTCCACACCCTCTTTATTCTTAGTCTAGTAAATCAAAACCAGATAATCAGAGAACCCCAAATAACAGGGTCTGCAAGCTTTAGAGGTAGAACAGCACAAAAGCACACTTTGGCCGGTTATTTCTGTCACTGATGTCTTCTAGTCGCTTGTTCTCGGAACTTTCCTCTTGCGGAAACCGTAATAAGGAAGAACAAATCTGACTCCATATTAGATCTGTTCCTTTTCCTGTGCTTAGTCAGGCTCTGCACGTTTTGTAAAAGAATGTTGCCTAGAGTCTGAAATATACAGGGTAGCCTATTCTCAGGGCTCTGACCTTTAAGAGTCCATTCATAGAGAGATAAAAAGTTGCAGAACAGAGGATAACACTTGTCCTGTTGGAGGTTTACAGGAGCACCATGACCTGACCTAGTGGACAGCTGCAAGAACAAAGGATGCCCACATCATGAAGTCTGCAACCACCAATCACGCCTCACCCTCAACTTGCCTTTGAAAGGGCTTTGCTGAGACCCTTTGAGGAGTTCGGGGTCTTTGGGGCACAAGCCACCCGTCTCCACGCTTGGCCCTTGGTCTGCTCCAAACTCCGACATTTCAGTTTCTTTGGCCTCACTGTGCGTCAGGCATACAACTTGCATTCGGTAACAAAACCGCAGCATCTGCAGGTTTCTGGGTCTCGATGGTGTTGGGAATTCTGACAAGTAGTACAGCTGACTCAGGGTGGAGAGCCACAGGGACGGGATTCAAATCCTCTCACCAACAGAGACAATCTGGATAACCTCACCCCGGTCCTCACCTGTGAAATGAGGTAACAGTGCTGCCTGCGGGGTTGGCGCCACGATCAGGTGAAGGACCAGAGCGGGGTGTCCCACGAGTGAGCACCCTCCTTGTAACTGCTCTCGGGGATCAGAGAACGTGGGCCCTGCAGCTCAGAGATATCTATTTTCTTAGCTACAAACTCCATGGAAAAAACACAATTCAATTTCCAATTAATCGGTATCCCATGATGAGCCCAGTAGTTATAAAATTCTTGGACTGAACATCCCCAAATCTCATGGAGCTGGAAAGCAGAGTTCTGGGAACAAAGCTGGCTGCCCTCGGGCCCAAACCCTCTGAGCAGTGTCACACTGTGGAAGTGACCACTTTTTCTTAGTCCCAGCCTGCTCTATATACCGGGGATTGCTGGGAATATGTGATTCTTCGAGCTGATTGAAAAAGGAAGAGAAAAGTGGGGCTGCCTGTGGGGGGCTGTACTCCCTGTACCTCTGAGCCTCGGTTTTCTCCCTCTGGAAGTGACCCTGGCCCAGAAGCCAGGAGATGGCTCTCCATCCTGATGATGCTGGTCCGTGGTGTGTCCTACGCCGTCCACCCCCCAGCCCGGCATCTGCATTGCAAGTACGGGACAGACAAGGTGCTGGGGGAGGAACATCCAGCTTGAGCCTCCTGTAAATGGGTAGCACTGCCTGGCCAGCTTCACCCCCATCCTGTCCCCCTCCTAGACCCAGCCTGAGGCAGCGGCGGGCTGAGTCCCAGTAAAAGGGAACTTGCATTTTCTTTTTAGGACTACGTTCTACTTTGCTTGGCTTTGATGGAAGGGTGACGTCAGATGGGAGGAAGGCCTGAGGAGAGGCTGCATCAGGTGCTGGCAGGGGGTGGGGTTTGGGGTGGGGTGGGGTCATGGGCAGCTTTGCTGCAGTCCAGGTGTAAGCAAGCCCGAGGTCGGCGGAAGTTATGCCCCTCCCACAGTGAGATAGAAGCACAGGTACAGAAGGGACACGATGTATCCTGATCCCCTAAACCAAGCACCTCCTTCGCTGGACTCCCCTGCTTAGAGATGGGCATCTTATTGCTGTCTTTCAGCCAAGCAGCAGGAATACAGTTCTTTCAGTCCCTCCTGACTGTCCTAGCTGGTACCTCCACACCTTCAGCCAGCTTGGGTACAGTAAGAAAATAAGGTGAAACAAGATCTTTGCATAAAATAATCCTAGAACCACTTAGAAATGTTAACACTGCTAGGATTTTCCAGCACATGATGGGCCTGGGGGCCAAAGCTCCAGTAGGAAAATACATGATAAGTCTTCTCACCATCCCTGAAACGGCTCATGAAGGAGCCGGATACTAAGGTGATGGGTTCCCACCACGTGGGACCAAACAGCAATGGAGAATTTGAAAATGGCTTAGATCACATTATTAATACATAAGTTCAATAAATAACCTTCCTGGAGGGGGGACACTCTTTTAGATTTGAGGTTCTTAAAACACTTGGTGTTGGGATGGCAGAGTATTCAGCAAAATTTCCACTTGGCTTACCCACCTTCCCAAGATGCCCTCACAGGCTGCTTCCGAAGGAAATTTACAGGTGACACCAAACATCTGGGAACTGGATTGCAGGTGTTTTGCATTCAACAGACCAGAGTCATTTGCAATGCCAAGTCACTCTACACAGACAGCGTTGCATTTCTCTCCATAGGAAGCCCATTGCTGAGGATGCCTTTTTGACGAAAGGGATTACATGAAACAGAGTTATGAAGGTCAAGAATGTCTTCAGTGGAGAGAAAGTGAAAGGCAATTCAATGAATATCACCTTTGAAGACTAACTAAGCTTCTTGGGATTGGGGTAGGGTTACCAGATAAACTACAGGACACGCAGTTCAATTTTAATTTCAATTTTAATTTCAGATCCTCAATGATCTGAAATTAACCAGATTTTTTTTTTTAGTATATCTCATGCAATATTTAGGATATACTTACACTAAAAATGTTGGTCCATGTTTATCTGAAAATCAAATTTAACTGAGTTTCCTGTATGTTTATTTGCTAAATCTGACAACGCTAGATGGAGGAGCTAGACCCAGTCACTTTATTACGCCTTTTCAGGACTGACCAATCATTTCAGAGCTGCTGCCTCATGTGTGTTATGGTTTCCTACCTGGATGTTTTGTTGTTGTTCAATATTTCTAGTTCATGACATCACTTTTCCACAACTGGAATTGTGATCAAGTCCAAATCATTTTTGAATGGTAGAAACCCACAGACTTATGCCATTATTGGTTTTTGTTGTTTGTTTTATAAAATTTTTTTTTCAATCTTCCAGCAGGTTTGCGTGCTGCTATATTTTTAAGGAGAAACCCTGAAATGGTTAAAGTGTCACTTCCACATTCAGGCTCTTTCACAGTGCTTTGTGTTTCCTAATGTGGAAATTGAGCTTGTTAAATTTCAAGCACAAAATATTTGGCTTTGGTTGTAAACTGCCTGGTTGCATGTAACAGAATCCCAATGCCCTAAATGGAGGTTCGCTGGGAGGCACGAGTTTGCCTCGTGGAACTCAGCGGCAAGTACACAGGGGCTTTGACAGGAGCCCAACTGACTTCCTCCCGTGCCTGCCGCCCCCGTCCGCCCTCCTCATCTCTGACCACTGGTCCCCTGCATTCCTGTAGAATTATCTCCTTCACAGTCCAGTTCCAATGACCTCATGGCTTTCCCAGCTCCAAATTTAGTTACTTCTTCACCCAAACACTAATTAGATTCACTGGGTTCCAGGTCCAAATGATGGGGAGAGCCTCTGACTGGCCCAGCTGGGTTGGGGCCAGCCCGGGTACAGTCACTCATGCATTCATGGCTCAGGGTGCTGGGTCCCAGGAAGAGTGGAAGCGGGCTATCTGGGAGAGGATGCTGTATTATGGGTGAATTCAATGATGTGTTCACCACTGTCATCTTGGATATACTCTAGGGCAAGACAAGGATTATTATAGTACGGTTGGAGGAGAGCTTCCAACTCCATGTATCTGAATCATCTACTCTACCAGTCACCGTCTCTGTCAGTTAGATTCTGGACCAAGGTGTATTTTGGGGGTACGTACCCTGCAGCCATCATTCAGAACAGAGCTCAGAGAAACTCATCTTGTTGACACATGCCTCTGCATTTCTGGGAATAAAGTTAAACATTACCAACTCATTTCAGGATCTTTAAACCATTACCAGTTAGTAAGTGGGTTTCAGTTATTATGCAAATAGTGGAAATCATCAACTGGGCCTGTCCCAAGGAAATTCACAAAGTTGCTAATGAGAATGTATCTAAACGAGCATGTGGTAAGTGTGTACTCTCTGGAGATTGTACACAGGCAAAGCCCCACACGGTGAATTGCATACCCACAAGTACCCACATGAAGTCATGGGATGCTTGTCTCAGTGATCACATGTCATATCCTCACCCTAGTCCCCTCGTTTGTCTATAAATGTTTGCCTATTTTGATACATAATTAACACATGCCCATGGAGACAAAGTAGAAAATAGCCATGAGCAAAAATATATATATATATGTGCGTTACCCCACCACCCACAGATGAAACATAACCACAGTTTTTAAAAGTGGGGTGATTCTGTACACTTAGCTTTCTTCCTTAGAACGTATCATGGGCACACTTCCATGTCAATAAAGATGTTTCAGCGCCCACGCAGTACTCCACTGTCAGAGCAAGGGCACGCCCTCGTGTTTTTCACTGGCTCCTCAGTGTTGCATATTTTGACGTTCCATTTTTTCACTGTTGTAATCAAGGCTGTGATATGCAGCATTCCTCCTTAGGCTGAATTTTTGTACAACATGATACATTTTAGTAGTTTATAATTGGGGTTTTGATTTCATCTTTGACCCAATCATTACGTAAAAAGGTTTTGTTTTGTCGTGGTTTGTTTTAATTTTCTGATGGCTACAGTTTCCTATTTATATATCTTTGTCATGTTGCTTGTTTTACTGCATATTGTGGTCAAAGAATGTGGAGAGTGCTATTTCCGCTCTTTAAAATTTATGGAGTTTTTAAAAGATAGCTAAATATATAGTCCATTTTTGTAGATGTCCTGTGGGGTGGTTAGACGATGCTGGATTGTCCCTTTGGAGAGCATACCAATGGACTCTCACCTCTCAAACCTAAGTTATTAATTGTAGTATTCAAATCTTCACTTTCATTTTTTTCCCTTAAGTGATCTCTTAAAAACCAAAGAATGACCCCCCTTCTATTTATTCCTGGCAAGCTCTTTCACTAAAGCCAAGTCAGTGCTTTGCTATTGCTGTTGTTTAATTTGGCCTGAAGGTCCAGGGCAGATGTCTTCTACAATCTGCTTGAACATCATTCTTCATGTGTTAGATATTTTCCTTCAGAAACAAAATTGTAATAGGGAAGAACAAATCTGACTCCATATTGGGTCTGTTTCTTTTACTTTAACCTTGGTACACTATTGCTTTGGCTTCCAGTTAGGGATGTTGCCTAGAGCCTGAAATATACAGGATAGCCCATTCTCAAGGCTCTAACCTTTAAAGGTATAACGCTTTTCCATTCATACAGAGATAAAAAGTTGCAGAACAGGGCTTCCCTGGTGGCGCAGTGGTTGAGAGTCTGCCTGCCGATGCAGGGGACACGGGTTCGTGCCCCAGTCCGGGAAGACCCCACATGCCGCAGAACGGCTGGGCCCGTGAGCCATGGCCGCTGAGCCTGCACGTCCGGAGCCTGTGCTCCGCAATGGGAGAGGCCACAACAGTGAGAGGCCCGCATACCGCAAAAAAAAAAAAGTTGCAGAACAGAGAATAACATTTGTCCTGTTAGAGGTTTACAGGAACTTCATGACCTGACCTACCTGGACAGCTGAAAGAACAGAGGATGCTGACACCAACCACACCTCCTTTCCTTTTAGGATAAAAGAAGCCTGAATTCTAATTCAGGGAAGACGGTTCTTTGGGACACCAGTCCACCTTCTCAGTCTGCTGCCTTTCTGACCAAAGTCACTACTTCTTGCCCCAAAAACTCATCTCTTGATTTATTGGCCTGTTGTGCGGTGAGAAGTATGAGCTTAGGCTTCGTAACAAAACCATAGTTGATCGAAACGCCGCTACCTCTCATCCACAGCGATTATATTTTTTCTAATATTCTTCATCTCTTCAATCCGTTTTTTTTTTTACTTCATCCTAAAAGAGATGCTAAAAATTGCCTGATTGCATTTTTTTAATTCCAAATCACCAAATCCCATTTTAAATTCTGTGACACTTTATTTTTCTCTAACCATTTCTTCTTAAGGGGGCATTTCCTTTTTCATTTCTGTCTTAGCATCTCCTGGTTCATATCTTACTGTGCAGAGTCTGTAAAAGGGGAAAGAAGTTGACGTCTAAATGTTCCTCCTATTTCCTGTAGTAAATTTTTTTAAATCTGTTTTCTCCCTGTTGATTGCAACATGAGTTTGCCGGCTTCTCCTGTGTCCAAGAATCTTCTCACGGTGAGTGTGCTGGTCTGGCACGTCACCGGATGTTGTCTGGCTGAAAACAGCTCTCTGGTCTCCCCCTGTCCAGGCACGGTCACCCCCTCCCTCTCCCGCCAGACTTGCAGCTGGAGAGCGAGCCCCTGCAGATTTACGCTGACAGTGTTGGGTATCAGGGGCACAGCTGTGAGTGTGACCTTGGTCAGCCCTTGACATCTTCTCTCACTGGCAAAACCCTCACATCGATGCCCAGTTGCTCACGTCTGGCTGTGTGTCCACCAGGCCACCACTCCAGCACCCAGAGTGGCTTTGGCTGGCCCTCTCTTGCCAAGTGGGATGAGGGCATCCTGCCACCTCGAATGAGACTGTGGGTCACAAACAGGCTTGGTGAAATCAGATGATCCTGCTGAGGTCAGGAGAGGCCACTTAGACACAGTTCCTCATCAGCAGGTTTCCGTTTGGCCTCCCTGAACGTCACTGTGGGAAGGGGCAAAGGAAGGCCAAGCGGCGTCTCCACCTCCCTCTCCTGACTCCTACCTCCCGAGGCTCAGTGAGTCTCCCCAAAACCGCCCCCACTGATCCCCACAACCCTCACTGATTTCTGGAGAAAGGTGAGGGGCCTTCCGTGACCTCTGCCGTCTTGTCTCATCTCTACCCCCTCCGCTGGCAGGAAGTCGTCAGCATCCTTGTCCACGGAGCCTCCAGCCTCTACTCTCAGGGCTGATGACATTTACTCCCAACTATTTTTGTCTTACAGTTGATCTTTGCCATCAGTTTCAAGGAGAGAAAGAGAGAAGCTGGGCAGTGAATCTTACTCCACCACATTCATAGGAATAATAATAATAACAACTAGTAAATTAATAAGGCACTAATTATGTGTCAAGAACTCTCTAAGTGTCTGATACACATCAACCCATTTAATCTTCATGAGGCTGGTACTATTATGACTCTTCCCCTTTTACAGGGGAGGAAACGAAGGCACACAGATGCTAAGTGACTTGTTCCCAGTCACACAGCTGCTGCGTGGCTCCAAGAGATCAAATTCGGTCCAGCTCAGGTCTGCATCTTAACACACCCTTGATGCCTTTAATCCAATGTACGTAAGTGGCCCCAGATGCTCTGTGTCCCAGCATTGGATTCACCATGTGACCGAGCAGGAAGAACATGGGAAATGGTACCATGAGCTTAAATTCCGGCCCAAACCACCCACCTTAGAATGGATCCTTTGTCGGTTAAAAGATAAGCAGGTTGTAGAGACAAGAGCCTTTTCTGTAAAAGCCCACCCCCTCCAGCTCTAGGGCTGGTGGAGAGACGCCACCTCCATGGTGATCAGGAAAAGTCCCTGAAGTGGCCTTTCCACATGGTGCTTCAGAGACGCATTTGGCAAAGTAACTGCTTCATTGCACATAAAAACACAGGAAAACCTTCTGCCTGCACACAGGGCTGTCCGGAGCTTGGACTCCAAACTTGACTTCTCTTTTTTTTTTTTCAGTTTACATATAAGGGTTTTTTTTTTGAATTTTATTTTATTTACTTATTTTTTGTACAGTACGTTCTTATTAGTTATCTATTTTATACATATTAGTGTATACATGTCAATCCCAATCTCCCAGTCCATCCCACGCCACCACCCCCCTGCTCCTTTCCCCCCTTGGTGTCCATACATTTGTTCTCTACATCTGTGTCTCTATTTCTGCCTTGCAAACCGGCTCCTCTGTACCATTTTTCTAGAATCCACATATATGTGTTAATATACGATATTTGTTTTTCTCTTTCTGACTTACTTCACTCTGTATGACAGTCTCTAGATCCATCCACGTCTCTACAAATGACCCAATATCGTTCTTTTTTATGGCTGAGTAATATTCCATTGAATATATTTACCAGATCTTCTTTATCCATTTGTCTGTTGATGGGCATTTAGGTTGCTTCCATGACCTGGCTATTGTAAATGTTGCTGCAATGAACAGTGGGGTGCATGTGTCTTTCTGAATTATGATTTTCTCTGGGTATATGCCCAGTAGTGGGATTGCTGGGTCATATGGTAGTTCTATTTTTAGTTTTTTAGGAAACCTCCATACTGTTCTCCATAGTGGCTGTATCAATTTACATTCCCGCCAACAGTGCAAGATGGTTCCCTTTTCTCCACACCCTCTCCAGCATTTGTTGTTTGTAGATTTTCTGATGATGGCCATTCTGACTGGTGTGAGGTGATACCTCACTGTGGTTTTGATTTGCATTTCTCTAATGATCAGTGATGTTGAGCAGCTTTTTATATGCTTTTTGGCCATTGACTCCTCCTTTTAATCACCTTCAACTTCCGAGCTCCACCTGGCACGTTCTCCATCTCGGGCAAATCCAAAGTTTAACAGGAGTCTAACTCGGCAAACATAAAATGTGCCAAGAAAATGCTAAACAACCATCTTATAGCCAGTGCCCTAGGATAGCAGGGCACTGGGTGGTAATAACATTCAGGTTGATGCTCTTCAGGTAGGTGAAGATGCCACAGAGATATGTGAACATCTCTCTTTGCTGGCTTCTCCACCAGCGATGCACCTACCTGCCCATACACACCCCATCCAAATGTGAATTACTCTGGAGACCAGGGAAAAATCACTACCATTTCGTTGTCCAATTGGGACACCTCCCAACTGTCTATTCTCTTGCTACCAAATGCCAACTCCATTGCCAAAGAATCAAAGTGTTTGAAAGATACTTTGCCAATTGATGCTATGACATACAAACAGAAGTGTCTGTGGGGTTTCTACTTTCCTTAATTAAAGATCACCATGGAGAAATAAACAAATACTGTCTATTCGACAACATTTAGATAAGAGGTTGGGAATGCATCACCATCTGAGGAACAGAAACTTCTAAATGTCAGGAGGTGACATTAACTTGGAGTATCCCGTGGTCTTCCTGGGTGATCTCACGCAAGTTTCCCTGCCTCAGCTGACTTTTCCGATCTGTAAAATCTTGCAGAGACATTGAGATCAGTCAAGGAATGTCTGTAAAGTGCTTTGAACTCCTAGAGTTAGACATTAAATAAATACCCAGTTTTATTAGAATTCCATTGGGGCAATAGAATGTTCAAAATGGGACTTTATTATAAATACTCTCTGACGTTTGCCAAGAATAAATTGAATGGGCAAAGGCAACATACTTGGCTGTAACTTAATCCAAACTTGGCTTATTTGCCAAAACTTGGCATCATGATACATGAATAGAGAACTCCGAAGAGACATGAAAGAGTTCTATTCTTTTGAGCCAACTCTTTAGCTAAATTTCCATATCCTCCATTTATTTGTTCTATTCTTTAAATTGCTGCATTATAGAGGAAAGCAAAAGTACAAAATAAAAATAAAGGTCCATCAGCCTGTTTGCATTTTCCTGCAGTGAATATAACTGAACGTAAATTGGTTTAAAGACCACAAAATCAACCCCACATCGATTGACTAAGATGGATAAAAAACAAGATTCCCTTTTCTAAGTTCTCACAGCAAAAACTACAGCAGGACTAAACTGCCTTTGCCTGGTAACAATAACTACTCTCTCTGAGTTGATCAGAGAAAGTGATGCCTTCAATCAAATTAGATGTATTTTAAAGTCTAACCTCTTATTTAAAAAATCCTGCTTTTCCTTGAGTTAGAAGGAAGTTTAGAATTGCAAATTCAAAACTTTTGCACGGCCTCGAAGCATGCATTATGATTTGGAGCTTTTATAAAGATACGACATGAAGAATTACCATTACTAAGAGGCAGAATATTGCGTCTATGTCAGGATATCAATCAGGGGAGATAGCGGGGTGCAGAGAAAATCCCCACCAATGTTGGAGTGGGATTTCTGGAGTCTGGTCTCATTTCTGTCATGAACTAGCAATTGTATGGGAGTCAACCCACTCCCTGAACTTCAGTTTCCTTATCTGTAAAATGACAGATCCAGTGAACACCTCTTCAAATAGCAACTCTTCTCCAAAGCATTCCAAGTGAGGATGGGGCCAAAAGAATACCTTCCTGGAAGGAAATAGCCCCAAATTGACGCTTAAGCCCTCACTCATGCCCAAGAATAAATGTTTCTGGAACAACATTTTTTAATCAGACCCGATGTCTGAAGTTTTTACCCCATCACCTGCTTACAGGAAAAAGAAAATGCCTTTATATTTGCAAATGCCATCGGCTACGTTCAGCAGCAAACGTCAGCCCTTGCGTGTCCCTGTGTTTAAATTCAGCACTTATTTTAATTTTTGACTCCTAACAAATACTTTGAGGTGCGTTTCCAGATATGCTTACCAGGAGATTCAATCCCCCGTGATGGATGGCAGGAGTCACCTGAGAGGGAGCTCTGGATTGAAAATAGGTCATATATTTTGTGGCTGTGTAAATGGGGGAAACCTAAAAGGTCCAAAAAACGATTTCAACAAAGCAGTTCACTTGGGGCTTTTGTCTTGAACATGTGCTTTGGGCAAATGAGCAGACCGTACGAATGTTCTAGCTAAGCTTAGGACGGAAAATAAATGCCCACCAACATGGCCTCGAGGAAAATGTGCGCATTGCCACGTGCATTGCCAGGTATGCAACCAGACCTGCGGTGCATCCACGTAACTTTTCAGCAGCCCCTTTTCCTCCAGGCTCAAATGACAGAGGCCGTGACAGCAAGTCTGGGCTTTAACCGGGGTCTGAGCGAGGGTCGTGCTGCGAGGCTAGGGCCAGTCTGCTCTCGGAAGTCTGCAGACCCCCACTGTCCTTCAAGAGAAAACAAACGCTGGATGCTTGAATATTTGTGAAGCTACCGGCTCACCAGGCAGTGAACTGAGACCACTGGATTCCAAGGTCTGCGGAGCTACTGGTGTCAGCACGCATCAGCCTCCTGCTAGAGGAGAGAGGAGAGGGCTGAGTCCCACCCGGGGCCAGGATAAGGAAGAGGGGCCTCTCAGGGCCCGGCACCTGCCAGAGGTCTGTGCAGGGTGGGAGCACGCCCAGCTCTCCTGATTTCCTGAGGCACTGGTCCAAGATCATCCAGCAGCTCCTCAAGTAGGGGATTGCCATGGGGACCGACATAAGGTGGAAGCAGACTCTGCACCCCAAGCACAGGGCACCCGGCCCTCAAGAGGCTCTGTGGATGAATGTCTCTCATTAGAGATGCCGATTCCCACACCCGCTCTGTGGTCCTGCCCTCCTGAGTATCCTGCACCATCGCATCTGGGGGGACTTGCCCAGTACACTCCAGGCAGGGGTCGCAGAACAATTTGGAAGTCCTGCACTTCGGCACATTAGCTAGTGTCATCACACTGTTAAATAAGCAACCCGAATCCCTCATCAGCTTTGCAATGATGCAACCGCAGTAAAACCGATGAACTACTCCAAGGAAGTTGTTAGTTAGTTTCATTTCCCTGTGAGAACTAAGTGTTCTTGAGAGCATCCTGTATCCCATTTCCTGGCTACCGGAGGAATGTACAAGGGCCACCTCATTGTTCCCATCAGGCCTGGGCTAATCTCAGTGGGAACCCCAGGCATCCCTCTTTCCACTTCCTTGCCCAGAGAGGTCAGAACTTTCTGGCTTCAAAGCCAAGGCGCAGTGATCTCTAGCCTCATCTGGACTTTTAAGGAATGTGTACGAGTCAAGTCAGGAATGCTTTTTCTTCTCGTGGAAGGGAGGTGGGAGGACGTGGGTCACACACACACTCAACTCGTGTGCACAATCTCATGGACTCACACGTTCACACTCAGGCGTTCACTTACACAGACGCATACACAGGTTCACACACATCCAAATGCTCACAGGCTCATGCACTTAATCAAACGTGTGTACACACCCATATGTGTCTGTACGCACACAGGTCACACTCATGCTCAAATGCATACACTCACAGACAGGCATAGGCTCACACACACTCATACACACACACGTGCACACACAAACTCGCCCGACACACAGCCTGGAAAACGGCACTCTGACAAGACGGGGTCACTGCCCAAATCCCCGAGGCAGCAGGGGCGTCACTAGTCGAGCCCTCTGAGGCCTCGGGGCACAGAGGGGCTTGTTTATGGGACGCCTGCAGGTCCAGAGTACTCAGGTTATTAGGCAAGAAGCATCTACTCTCCCTGCTTTTGCTCCCCTTTCCCTGTGGCCGTGAGGTGGTGCCAGGACAGAAGAAGTGGGCCTGGCCCAGCCTCGGAGCAGGCCAGGGCACCTCTTCCCACTAGCAGACGGGGCCTTGAACCGTTGCTGCTGCTGAATTTGCCCCTGAGTGAGCCCTCCCCAACCCGAGACCTGAGTTCCCACCAAGCAGAACCCCTACACACACACACGCACACACACACACACACACACACACACACACACACACACCCTCACACGGGAGGTTCTCGGCCAGGCTCGCTCAGCCCCCAGGCCTGGACCTTGGCCTTCAGAGTCCAGCTAGACCCTGGGGCCCACCGTGAGCTCTAATCCACTTGGAAGAGGCTCGAATTCCCTGCTGCTCAGTGAACCTCTTTTATTTTTAAGAGGAAACTTATGAAAAGTTAGTTTGCTAGGGCTGCTGTAACAAAGGACTATAGACTAGGTGGCTTGAAGCAACAGAAATTCTTTGTCTCTCAGCCCTAGAGCCTGGAAGTCCGAGATCATGGTGTCAGCAGGGCCTCTGTTCCTGCCTCTCTCCTTAGCCTGTGTCTTCTCCTTGTGTCTCTTCATCTCATCTTCCCTCTGTGCATTTCTGTCTCTGTGTCCAGATTTCCCACTTTTTTTAAGGATACCAGTCATTGTGAGACAGGCTGGGACCTGGGATCTTTTCCTGGGACCTGGGACCCTTTGCTGCAGTGCTTGCACATGGACATACCTCTCCTGCAGCAACAAAATACAAAGAAACTGTATGGGACTAAAAATAAGTGTGTGCACGTGCAGTTGGGACAAATTCTGGACCCCAAAATACAAAGAGACCAAAAAACCCAACTCCCACTTTTGAAGAGCCCGGAGCAAAAACAGGGTGTTGGGAGCAAAAACAGGGTACTGCACATGCCCCCTGCACACCACACCCCCAAAGGGGTGGGCAAAACACCTAAGCCACCCCTCCTGCCCGACCCCTGGACACACCCCTACCCTCACCCCGTATAAGAAACAAGTTCGCCCCGCCCCCTCCAGGAGTGGGCAAGCAAGGGAACCTGTTGTTTGTTCTCGCTCCCCATGCTGTAACAGGGGCCCCAATAAAGCCTTGCCTGAATTTCTTGTCTGGCCTCTAGTCAATTTCTATTGTTTGGGGAAGGCCAAGAACCCTGGATGGTAACAGTTGGATTAGGGTCACCTGATGACCTTACTTTTACTTGATTTCCTCTATAAAGACCCTATCTTGGACTTCCCTGGCGGTCCAATGGTTCAGACTCTGCACTCCCAAGGCAGGGGGCATGGGTTCAATCCCTTGTCAAGGAACTAAGATCCCGCATGCTGCATGGCGCGGCCTGAAAAAAAAAAAAGACTCTACCTCCAAATAAGGTCACATCCTGGGGGTCAGGACCCCAATATATGAATCTGGGGGAGACACAATTTAACCTGCAATGATTCGTTGAATAGTGGTAAGTTATAAACCATTAAAAAGGTGGGTAAGGACACTCTAGGCTAATATGGAAAGTGCTTGGGCTGTGATGTGAAATGATATAATGATATAAAGAAAATAGATAGGAAGAGAATATAGACAAGTGAAAACAATGGGTGTGCTCAGGTCAAAGATTCATCAGGAATCCTAGTCCTTTTTCTATTTCCGAAGCGTTGTTTGCTGTGGTTCCATCACATTTATAACGTACATTGCCGCCTTGTATCAGCAGCCATGAGCCCCGCCCTGTCCCCTGCATTGGGAGGCCAGCGTCAGGGCTGACACAAACACTCCTTTAGGCTCTTGAGAAGCTGTGAGCGCAGCGGGATGCAAGCAAAGGCCAACCAGGAGGCCATGGGGCCACCCCCACCGCACAGCTGCCGGCCTTGGTATAGCAGGTGCCTTGTGAATGGTCAGAAGTTCCACCTCAGGTCCAGAGAGGCGCTGGGACAGCAGAGGTGTCAGGCCTTTCTACAACCCAGGTACCTGCGAAAGGACATCCGGGAGGTCTAATGCGATGCTGTCTGGCATCTCCAACCCTGCTCCGGAAGAGCAGCACAGATTCCTGTCACAGGCCATGGAGTAGAATGAGCTGAAGGAAATAGGGAATGACCCTGCACACCCCCTCCGGCCCGGTAGAATCCCGTGCCATGAAGACCCAGGCCCTCCAAAGGGCCACCAGTCTGGTGCGAGGGAGGGTGAGCAGTGCTACGAAGCCATCAGCATCTCCCTGACGTGGCGGCCTTCCTGGTGGTCAGGGGACTCCACTGGGGGACGGGGACCCTGGTGTGATGATCCACCATGGGTCCCAGGCTCAGATGTGTGGTGAGGCCACGGAGATTGCAGGTAACGCACTGCTCCGAGTCAGGCTGAGCGCCAAGCTTCGGAAACCTCACTTGCTGGAAAAATTGGGGGACGCCATGAAAGTGGCGGCAGGGTCCCTGTCTCTCTAGCTGGCCATTTGGATTTGTCCTAGAAGACAGATTGCTACTCTGCTTTGGAAAAAAGAGTAATATCAAACACTCTAATAATCACTTTGCAAGGGAAAGCCAGTATCCTCTTCCAGGATAGGAATGTTGGAGAAATTCAAGAAAGAGCTCAGCTGTGTGCAGTAAAGAGTATCAAAAGCTGTTTTGGTTGCTGGCAGATTTGTAATTTGGAAAATTGTTGTGATGGGGAGACCAGGAGGACCCTGGGGATGAGGAGAAAGTCTGGTCCTCCATCAAAGTGCCTGGACGGGGGTTGGTGTGGACCCCGGAAAAAGAGGGCACGGACATTGGCAGGCCCAGGCCAGGAGGTGTGAGGCAGGTGCCTGAAACATGGCAACAGGGGGTGAACTGAGGGCAGGTGGAGCCAGGGGGGACCCCGCTGGGAAAGGAATGGCTGCAAGTCCACGTCAAGTTGACTTTTCTACATCATAATCTCCCTGCTGGCCTGGGTTTCAGTCAAGTTATATGAGCTGCGACAGCTCCACCTTTGCTGTCCTTTGGGTAATTGTGAAAGGGGCCGTGTCCACACCGGGGAGAAGCCAGGTGCAGGGGTAGCAGGAAGCCTGAGAGAAGCAGACTTGCAATGTGCAGAGGTGACTTGCAAAGGTGCTGAACTTGATTCAGGGTGACTGACAGCTGCCGTGCAAATGACCTCCAGGGTGGTCTTGGAACACGTATCCCAGGCACCACCAGAATGCAGCAAGGAGCCTAGACAAAGAGTGAGTTCCTGAGATTTAGTTATTAAGAGGTCACCTGGGTGGCCTGAACACGTGGTTCAGGGTCGGGAGCTCCAGGAAATGGTGAGACCTTGGCTATCATCATATGGACCACTGACCAGTGAGAGGGAGAGGCAGTGGATGACAGCTGGCCCATGTATCTGTCAGGAGAAACTAGGTTATGCTATGTAACGAACAATCCCCACATCTCAGTGCCTAAATAACAAAGTCATTTCTCACTTATACTCACGTCCACTGAAGGGCAGCTGGAGGCTCTCAGTTACCCAGGGAATCCGGCTGATGGAGCAGCCCCCACCTCAAACTGGGCTCAAGGAAGAAAGCCAGGGCAAATAAATGCCCCACTTGGACACGATGAACTTCTGCTCACAAGTCAGAGCTAAGCACATGCCCTGTTCAGTCCTATCAGACCTTGGCAGGGGGCAGGGGACACCAGTGATCGACCCCACCGCCTTCCTGAGTCCCAGCGAGGAGCTGCCCTTGGCATCGTGCCCAGGAGCCCCAGCTTCCCCCGCCCTCTCCTTGTAGATGGAGAAGGGGAAGCCGACCCCACGCCCCCCCTCCAGCTGCTGGCTCCGTCTGAGCGACAGTGGCAGTCTCCCCAGGTGGGCAAGAGCACAGGAATTTAGGTATGCTGACCTGTGTGGTTGGCGGGGCCAGAACAGAGCCCCACTGCCCACGTCCTGGAGTCTGCAGATTTATTTAAAACAGGGGTGCGAGCCACAGGTCACGCAAAACTTGCCCTCTAACGTTAACTGAAGACTCAGCTTTGATTTCCTAAGGAGAAGCGCTGAAGTGAAGAATCAGAGGAAGAGTGCCTTCGTCTTGACCTGTTATATTTTTCTCTCCGCTGAGGACAGCAACACAAGTCTATCAGTTAATGTAGAAATTCCTCCTGGAAGGGCTCTTCTCGGCCACCCAGCACTGTCTGCATGTAATTACTTCCCACCATCACACAGGAGCTGCAGAGGGCAGTCTGTGGATTCCATCAAGGCCAGTGCTGAGTGGCCTCAAATTGTTCCTGACCCTCACTCCTTCCTTCCCATGTTACATTTGTCATTTGCTCCAATTTGAGCAAAACCAGCTCTGACCCGTCCAGAGGCTCTGGACCTAGAGGCTGACATTAAATCCAGCCCCCAGAAGTGTTCTGTTGGTCTCCACGATTTTTTTAAAAATAAATTTATTTATTTATTTTTGAATTTTATTTATTTTTTTATACTGCAGGTTCTTATGAGTTCCACTATTTGAAAATTGCATTAGTTGTCAATATTTTTTATTCATTTTAATTTTAAATATTTGTTAAATATTTCACATTAAAGAAAAAAATCCATATATCTGGCTTCCTCCGAAAAGACAAGTGATTAAAAAAAAAAAAGCCTGGACCTGCATCCGTACATGGTGATCATTAGAGGAGCTACAGCATGGGTGGCCACATCACCGTTGTCCACATCTCAGTCCCCTCCTACGCCATTCAGTCCTTCCTGTTACCTGCCTGGCTAAGGTACAGGGTGTGTGTTATAAGGTGTAGGAATGCAGCTGTGCGCTGCATCCTGGCCCCTGGCCCCTAATGTCATACCTGGCTCATGGTGAGGGCCATGATACTTGTTGAATAAACAACAGAATGAATGAATATTGAATAGAGAAATATACCAGGCCTTTGAGTCAGGCGCCTGGGCTAACCCCTCAGCTCAGCCGCTTACTGGTGTTTGGGCCATTCACCTATAAAACTTCAAATCTGTTGGGAGAATGGTTGAAACTCACAGGTGACTGTGCCCAGCTTAGCAAACAGCAGGGTCCTTCCCGTTGTGTGGTCAATAGGGTTTTCCCTCCATCCCAGCCTGTCCTTGCGGTCAGCTGTGGCAGTGACCAGAACTGGTCTAGTCCGCACGCCTGGGGCCTCTCAAAGGCAAGGGCACCTGTGTTCAGGTGGGCACCGTGGCAAAACTGACGCCGTCCAAGACAGTAGGAGCCACGCTGCCTCAGCCCCCCGCACACACAGGGAGAACTGGCAACGGCCTAAGGATGCTGCGGGCATCATGTTAGTTTCCTCGCGCTGCTGCAACACGTGACCACTCAGTGGCTTACAGCAGCGCCAAACTCTCACCTTACAGTTCTGGAGGCTGGATGTCTGACACGGGGTCCACTGGACGGAAGGCACGTGTCAGCACAGCTGCCTTCCCTGTCACACGTTCCCTGGCCGTTGCCAGCTTCCAGAGGATGCCCACATTCCTTTGCTCGTGGCCAACAGCTGTATAGTTCCGGCCTCTGCTTCTGTGCCCACGTCTGCTTTTCTGCTGGATGAGTCGTCTGCCCTCCTCTCCCACTTTCAAGACCCGGGATGACACCGGGCCCACCTGTATGACCCAGATAATCTCCCTATTTTAAGGTCAACTGATTAGCAAACTCAATTGCCCTTTGCCATGTAACCTGACACATTCACTGGTTCCAGGGACAAGGACAGGGGCACCTTTGGGGGGCAATTATTCCACCACCACAGGCATATTCTCAGGGAGGGATGAGAGGACACAGAAATCCTGACTGCGGGGACTTCCATTCGAGTGAAGACCCCTCTGAGCAAATGCAATCACAGGCTACGTTCAACCCGTGCAGCCAGCTGAGGTCAGTGTCCCAGGGCAAAGAGGATGCAGTCAATTAAATTAAAAGGCCCCTTCATCGCATGCCCCTCAGTAGAGGCGCCAACCCCTCCCTCCCTACCCCATGGCTCATGACCCATCTGCCATCCTTTAACTCAAAGGAAAAGAAAAGTGGCTCTTCCTTAGAAACCCACCCGAGACCAGTCCTGCAGCCTGAAAGGGTTGCCCCTCCTTCTGAAATTGGTGCTGTCATTGGTGGCCCCTTGGGCTGGCAGCACAGAGAGCTCTGTCCTGCTTCAGCTTGGCCAATTATTAGCTGTGTGACTTCAAACCACTCACACAACCTCTCTGTTCATCATCTATAATATCAGGCACTGAACACATCAGGTATACAAATTTTATTTTTCTTTCCTTTACCAGTGGAACCTTTCCTCCAGCTGAAACCCTGTACAGAATTACAGTACGTGAAACCGGTGAGAAGCAGGTGGCAGGGACCGGGGTACAGCCTCCCCTGACCTTTCAGCTCCCAAGTAGAAACCCCTCAGATGGTCCTGGAGGCCCCTTTGCCTGTAGGACCCCTTAGGTCCCCGCTCTCCAGACCCACAGTCACTCCTCTGAGGATTTTTCTGTCTTTAAATTGGCATCCCACGTGGCTGTGTAGACAGTTTTGTAAAGAATAACCCGTGGACATGTAAAATGCTCCAGCAGCCTCTTTATCTTCAAGTTCACCTTGTTCATCACAGGCTCACGCCACGTACAACAGGACGATGCTGGTCTCAGCGCTTTTCCAATGCAAACCAACGCCTGGCTTCTTTTAAGCTCGGCTGAAAGCCCTGGTTCTATGCTGTCCACGATCAATATCCTGTTACTGTGTGTGGTCAAAAAAACCCCATGAATCACCCAGAAGCCACGCTCAACGATAGACAAATTAAAGAGTTAAACCTCGTTTGAACGACTCGGTAAAGCTTGTAGAGTGCTTAAGAATCCATCTGCATAGAAGCAGCAGTATTCATCTCGAACGATATTAGTGCAGCAACAAGGACCCTTGCGCCAACATTCCCGGGCCCCACCCCTCAGAGAAGCAGACTCAGCTCTGCCCTGGATATTCAGCCTCCGAGGCTGCTGTGCAAACAAACATCTAGCCCGACGAGGCAGCATCTGCTCAGGGGTGGGGCGGGAGGTGGAAAGGAGCAAAGTGCGGTCCTCCAGAGGGAAATGATTCCCAGGTTTCCATTCTGTGAGCTCAGGACTCAGCGCAGGTCCTGTTAAACTGTCAGCCACGCGCCTCCGCCATCAGGCCTGCGGTCTGGGCAGCCTTTCAAAGACGCCCCCAGGAGACGCTCAAAGCCCTTCTCAGCCCGGCGCAGGATGCTGGGTGTTTTTATTGCAGGGCGATCCAGAGTTTCTGAAGAGCCAGTGATATGCTATGAGCCATCCACACACACTCATTCCCCACACGCGTCCTAAACTTTAAATTCATGTCTGGCTTTTTCCTTTTACCTTTCGGGCAAGATTCACAGGTCTGGCCTCGATAGCCCGTCCCACTGATGGGACACTGAAGCTGTTCTGGCAGGAGGAACGGCAGGGAGACTGTGCTTGTGAACTTGAAGTGTCTCGCAGGCCTGCTTTGGAGTTTCATCATTCTCTGTCCTCCCACGTCCCCCCCACCCCCAGCCTGATGAGGACCACACTCGGGCCAATATATCAACTACACAAGAACAAGGTGAAGCAGGGGGCTGGAGACATTAGTAAACACAGCATATGAAGGAAACATCAAGATTTCCTTAACTGTGAACTTAACAGAAATGAAAAGAGGGAACTGGGACTTAGTACGCCCATCCTCACAGAGCCAAATCTGACCTCACCGTAACTACGACCTACCGTTTCTAAACCTGCCTCTGAAGTCATACAGACCAAGTCCAATCTCTTTCAATAAATCCACATATGCCCTTCCAAGCACAGAAGACAGCCACCAGCCACCTGAGGCTTCCGGGTCCCCAGAGGTCTGTCCCCAGGGCCAGGGTCTCCAGGCCTTTCTTGCTCTCCCAGCTGGCCACCTGCTAGGTAAGCTGTGGTGAGGGTCCAGGTGGGAGATGCTCCTGTGAATAGTTTCTTGAACTGCTCCATCCCTGGAGCTGCCCATCTAAGGCTGGAAGGGATGCATTCATTGGTAGACCTGGGTATCTCACTCTCAGACTATGGGCCAGTTGATAATTTGTCCCTTAGGGCGGTCCTGTGCATTGTAGGACGTTTAGCAACATCCCTGGCCTCTGCCCACCAGATGCCAGTAGCACTCTGTTCCTGGCAGTGACAACTGAAAATGTCCCCTAACATTGCTAATGTCCCTTGAGAGGCAAAGTCACCACGGGTGAGGCCCACTAGGGTAGAATGTTGGATTAGGGTGCTTCCAATAGCAAGGTTCAAACCTTAATAATTCCATGAATTTCCTACCTTTTCCCAAACAGTCTGCTTAATTCAGATTGTGAAACCGCTAAGAGCCTAAGACTAATTTAACAAACAAGCAAACAATAAAACTTGGTATTTTGAAAGTTCTCAGTGAGTAATAAAATCAACCCTGAAAGGGTTATGACGGTGAAGATGAAATTGCAAAAACTGTCCAGTCCCCCTTGAAATGAAAGCAGTAGCGGGAATGGGTGAACGGAGCAGAGGGGAGGATTCCTGAAACCTTATTCCTGGAGGATTGCCCTTTCTGGCTGAGAGCATTCATAGCAGACAGCTTAGCAACTGAACTTCACAAAATGTTCTTTCCACCTGCAAATTGTGGTTTCCTATAATTTCAGCTGGCGGGAAGAGAGAGGAAATAAAAGAGCCCAGGTTTAATTTAAATGGAATAAGATAGCGGGTGCTCAGACGTCCTCACATAAATGGCTGGCTGGTGAAAACGAAAAACGTTTTTAAAAAATTGAGAGCCAGCTTTCAGATGCCTCATTGCTGGTTGTAGTACAGCCAGAATTGTGGATTGGGTTAAGGATGTAGGGGAAAGCCTGACCTGAGATTTCAAAGCATCTGATTCTGGTTTGCAATTAACTTGGAAACCCACAGGAAGAAGAGACATGCCATTCACATCCAACACATTGTAAAATTTCATTCTCGAAGCCCGGAAGATTGGATATAAAGCCAAGGAGATGATATCTTCACTGCCTGCCTGCGGCCTCTCAAAAACATCTTTTTAGCTTGATTGTCTTTTATACGGAAAAGTCAGTGGCTAAGATTAAAATGAGAGATTTTAAACAAATTCCTGAAACGTTTTTATTCCTAAAACTTTTCTACCTGGACCTTCTCTGTGACAGCCACACCAGTCTGGGTGTCAGGACTGAGGAGTGCAAACCCGCTTCACCACCTGCTGCCCTTCGGGACATCCTGCTGTCTCAGGAGTTCATCCGTCTCTATTTGAAACGCTGGGTGACTCTGAGCCCAGGAAAGCAACCCGGAGCAGAGAAGCTTCTCCGGTCCCAGAACTTAACAGAACCAGGGTGTGAGTGACAGAATCCCAGCTGCAAAGGCTGCTGATAAAACAACCCAGCTCCCTTCAGTCCCTGACCCCCCATAGCCTTAGTGTTTTCCAAAGCACTTCCTTAGGAATGACCCATTTCCCTGTGTGAGTCAGATGGTGGAGGTGGCCTCTGCACCAGGTTGTGATCTACAGTATTCTAGACTGGGCAGTGGTGAGCTGATACACGTTAACAACTTCCCAGGTGACTGGGGTGGGGCAACCCTGCTTTGCAGCACTTGCCAATTGCCATGGTGTAAATTACTTGCCAATTGCCGTGGTGTAAATACTCCCACCACGACCAATTTCAAGTTACCATTGTGAAGTCATCTAGCTCTCCCAGCATCTGAAAATGTGACAGTCAGCTCTGGCAAGCAAGCCCAAGCCACCTAGGGCATACCACCAGTCCCCCGCTGCCTCTCCCATGCCACACCACCTGGCTTAGACTCTGATGAAACTTATTTACTCTTGTCCCATAAATGCCAAAGGGTTAAAACATTTTTGGCAAGACAACCAGACAATCTGACTCTGGGCAAGGCAAAGGGGAGTCTGAGTGAATTCTGAGTTTGCTTTTTTTGTAAGAGACAGTGTAGCTGCAAAATAGCACAGGAAACCTTAATGTTCTAAACCCTGAACTCTAAAGAACACACACTGTACCTAACATCAAACACCACCAGATGTTATCTCCCAGAAGAGGGAAAGGTGATTTATTTTTCTTCAAGTCTTCTCAACTAGAGAGTAACCTGCCTTATACTATGAGGCTAATCTTTACTGTCTATCAGGATTGCTTTTACCCATTAATGTTTTATTGTGGTTGAATATTGATAATGTCTCCCCAAAACAACCGGTTCTACTTTACCTCCCTCCATGAAATGCGCTTATAATTTATCTTTAGTAACAGGAAAAACAACAATAAAGAAGCTTCATAGCTTGACTTTAGACATTCGGGTCACTGCTTCCTTAACACTGAAAAATAAACGACCACTTTTGATGAAAGATAACCACAGGTTTGCAAGTATATCCTCCACTAGAATTCCCCAGGGCAAAGAGAGAGAGGTTGAGCAAATGGCATCTCCGGGACCCATCAGGAGGAGAAAGGGCTTCATAAACATGAAAGAAAAGCCATAATGACCTAGAGAGGCTCCGAAGAGACCTTTAATATTTAAACACATCAAATAACTTGATATAAACATGAAACTCCCTTCGCACTCCTGTTGCACCTTTATGTTTATCCCAGATGAGAAACAGCTGAGAACAGCGACTAAAAGGAACAAATACCTTTTCACGTTTCAGGATTTCCAAGGAGACATTGTGCATGATTTTACCGTGATGGCCAACCTAACTGGGTTAATTTGTAATCCCTTCACTTAACCCAGGGCTGGGTTGGGGAGTGGGGAGGTGAGGGGTGGGCGGTGGAATATGAGAATGACTTCCGCGCTAATTGCGAGACTCCCTCTTAGGCAAACTCACCAAGTACTCATAACTTGGAACCAGTTCAGGTCACTCTGTAATTTGCTAGACACGTCCGCGATTATCCATACTTTAATGGACACGCGCAACACAAGGGCCAAACGGCAAGGTGGTGCCAAGGCTCAATCACCATTAACGTGCCTGTTAGAGGTCAGCGGGCTGCTCGGTGCAATTCCATCACGCAGCAATCAGTCATGTCTAGTGTAACCCAAGGACTCCCTGAGACAACCCATAAAACCATCAAAATTTGACCGTTTGCGAAGGTTAACCTAAGAGCACTGATTACAGCCATGGAATTGACACACATAATTAGGTTAGAAAGGCTCTCTACACGAAACTGAAGACAGAATCTTATAGAAACAGACACTTATCCAACTAATGCTGCTGGATGAGTGCCACGTGGCCTCGTCCAGGAGATGCTCAAGGCTGGAGCATCCTTTTCCTCTATGCCTCATGGTAACTCTGAGTCTCTGTTTCATGGAAGCCAACTGCACTGCCCCGGGAACCAGCCAGCTGTGGCATGAGAGCGCACACCTGCTTGGTCCCTCATGCCTCTTTTACAGCCTTGGACTCAAACACCAGGCAAGAGACAGGATGGGATCTTCCATAGAAGGACACTGGCATGGGCAGCACGGTTGTAGAGAAAAGAGAAGCAGAGAGAAGCAGCCCTCCTGATATCAGAGCATCATGATGGTGACTCTAGAACTCCAACAAAAAGCCATGTCCTACTACACAATTAGAGGGGGACCCAGTCACAGAGGAGGGGCCCCAAGCTGGGGAAATGGGATAAGCCAGAGGAGGCGAGGTTCAAGAGGCTGATCAACTGGCCCCCTTATCTTCTCACACCAAGAGGGTCAAGGAAGGGAGTGGTGAGTGACAGCCAAGATAGACCTCAGAGGGCAACCCCTGCCCCCACCTCTGCCACCACCACCAAAGGCTTTTCTTTCTGGGTCACAAGTAGGAGAATGCCCAGCTGTGACTCAGCAGATAGGAACGCCTGTCCCTCACAGAGGGTGCACACTGGTAACCAGAGCAGCTTGACAAGGGCCACCAGTCTGTGCGTGTGTCCCCATTTCCTTGAGAAATGCAAGCTCCCTTCCCATTCTGACCCATTGCCCTGCTCTCCCTGCAACTTCACAGATAATAGAAGTCTAACGTATCGGCGTGGAGTCGAACATGTGTGATTGTTCCTCCCCTTTTCTCCCCAAACTTCCTCCTGCGTCCTGCTTCCTCCCTACTAACCTGCCATCCATCAGCCGCTGTCCCTGAACTCATCCCCACTGCCAGACCATCACTAAGGACTGTCAATTCTACTTCCAAAATAATCTTGAGTCTGTCCACCCCTTTCCTTCTCCTCTGTGACCACCCTGCTCCAGGCCTGTGAAATAATCTCACGTTTGGTCTCTCTCCTCCCCTCCTTGCCCCACTCAACTCCATTCCACATATGACAGCCAGAATGATCTGTTTAAACTTACTCAGTCATGTCAACTCCCCGCCAAAACCCTTTTATGGCTTCCTACAGCCCTTTGGATAAAATCCAAAATCCCTAACATGCCTGAAAGACACAGTATGACAGAACATAATGAAACATAGTACAATTGGAGACCATCTTAAAGACGCAGAAGGAGTGAATGCTACAACATCCCGATACGAGTTTATTATTACAAGTTAATATTAAATTTAGCAACGAGTTTCCTAAAGCCCAGTCAAAAGTGAAATACTTTGGTGCCTGACTGGCCCTTTTAAACAAAAGGTGCCACGCAGATACATCTAGAAAGAGCTGCGGGCATTAAACCCAAGGACCTAACTCCTGTCTAAGGAAGGAAAACCCATTCCTACGAGTGGTGTGATAATGAACCTCTCTCTGCAAATCCAAAGGGCACCATATGACTAATACAAGGTTCAAACAAATGCTGCTAAAGCAAAAAGGGCTTTGTAAACTGTAAAGGGTGTTAACCAACCTTAGGTGATCGACACCGAAAGGTGTATTCCATTTCCACACTGTTTGTACTGCCCCCTCTGTTCTCATAGCTGATTGGAAACATTTGGGGTGGGATGAGGGGGGTGCCTATGTGAGGTCATGTGATCAAGGTATTTTGCTTTCTAATGATCTACAAGTGTTTTGTCTGGTTTGCTCATTTGAAAAGAAAGGATAGACAAGATTTTGACTCTCAAACAGCCCCTTTCTCAGGCAAAGCTTAGGCAGGGGCTAACCAGCAGCACAGAATGGATGTTCCAAGCCAGAGAAGCAAGAGCTGTAGGTTTTACACAAGAGATGAAAGCGTCCTGGCTTCATTCTGTTGTGAAATTTAAAACTGTAATACGGCGCTCTATAAATTTAGTTCTTTAGCAATAACTAATCATTCATCCTTCCTCCAATTCAGAAGAGACATCCAGGTAATGACAAAGTGTCTGTTTATTGTTCTTGGCCATGAACACAAGTCAAGAGCATTTTCAATGGGAAAGAGTCTACGTGATGGATCCAAGGAAAGGCCCTATTCTTATTTCAACACTGTTGGAAAGTGGTGGTCCAAACACAGCAGGAGAGTGGGTCCAAACCCCCCGTCCCTACACAAGCTGACTCTCCTCCCCCTTCCCAGTCCTCTACCCCCTGCAACTCTCAAGGCTTTTCAGGAGAAAGTCACTGAGGGTCTCTACCCCACACCCACCCAAAGCACGTGCCCAAAGACACGTTCTTTAGAAATACTGGAAACTTTAGAAGTGCTGAGGTACAGATGCCCTTTCTCAGGGCTACTTGTGTCACCGTGCAAGACTGTGCAGTGCACAACCCCGGGTGCCTCATTCCAGAGACCCCCTTGATCTGACCAGTGACTTTCTACTGCGCCCCGGGCATCTGGGTGGCATATCAGGTCATCGGATCTTTTATGAATCTCGTATTTTAGCAGCAGTCACTCAGTCTAAGTTTGATGCACGGGGTCTGGCTGATCTTTGTGGGCTGTAGTTCCAACAACAATTTGGATTGGGGCCCTCGCCGTGCCGTTCTGTCAACTTTGTGTGCAGCTCAGAGGTCACTCTGAAAGCCCTGCTGGTTTTCCACACTGCAGTCCAGCTCTGAGTCCTGGCACGTTCGTTCAGGTCAGTTTCAGATTTAGGTGGTCTGGAGTTTACCCAGGACTTTCCATGGAAATGGAGAGAACCCCTTTCTTCAGCTCCCTCTGATCTGAGAGTCTCCCTTGCTCTCTAAGTGGGGAGGGGGGAAGCCCAGAGTCCCCCCTCTGTCTTCCTTGACACTGAATCAGCGGGGAAGGGAGCACTTCTCTGGGTCCTCAAATATACCGAGGGCTGGGGGGCAGGGTGGGTGTCCATGCTCTCCGCTCAGGCTGCACTGACAACAGCTCGGGGTGGGGCGAGGAGGAGGTGTCGTGGCATTGGGTTGGGTTGGGGCACGGGTGCTGTCAAAACCCTTCTGTCCTACTGGGATGTCCCCTTCCCGGTCTTTTGGCCAGAAAGACTGGGATTTTCTTGGGGCTTTTCTTGTCTGCTTCTGTTGGAAGTTCTGGGTTTCAGGCTCCTCCAGCATCTACTCTAGAAAATGTGGAACATAAAAAGAAGAGCCAGGGAACTTACTGCCCCGTTGTTCCTCAGTCCTGAGGTCCCCAGACAGTCCTTTTGCTGTTAAGAGCTTTATCTGTTGTCTTATGTCCAGGGTTTTGTTGAATTTACCAGGAGGAGTAGGGAGAGGATGACTTGGAAGCTTAATAAAATTTTAATTTTGGAATACTTTTAGATTTACAGAAAAGTTGCAAAGGCAGGGCTGAGAGTTCCTGTAACCCCTTTGTCCAATTTCCCCCAGTGTTAACATCTTACATAACTAGGGTGCATTTCTCAAAACTAAGAAATTAACATGGTGCGTTACTGTCCACCGAACTCCAGACCTTACTGGATTTCACAGGTTTTCCCATCAGTATCCTTTTCCTGTTCCAGGACCCAACATTGTGTTCAGGCATGACATCTCCTCAGTCGTCTCTGATTTGTGACAGTTTCTCAGTGTGTCCTTATTTTCATGATCTCATAGACTTGCAGGTACTGGTCAGAGATCTCACTGCACCCCTCCGTCTGGGTTGGTCTGATGTTTATTTGTGATTAGACCACGGTTATGGATTTGGGGAAAGAAACCACAGAGATGCAAGGACCTTCTCATATCAGCGGGACAAGAGATCAGAGCGACTTATCCTGGTAGATCTTAACCTCCATCAGTTGGTTAAAGTGGTATCTGTGAGGCCTCTCCACTGTGGTGTGAGGATTTTTTTGTTTCTTGGAAGCTGGTCATTAAATCCATTCACACGTAAGGGCAGAGGATTTTAAGCTCCACTTCCTGGAGAGGGGAGTCCTACCTATGTCATTTGGAATTCTTTTCTCCCCTTCCTTTATTCCACCATTTATTTAAACCAGTATGGAGTCATGCGTGTTTATTTTGTACTTTGGGTTATAATCCAGTGTTATATTACCTCTTCTGTTGCCAAAATTGTTCTGGCTTTGACCACTGGGGGCTCTTTCAGGTGGTTCTTCCTCAGTTTTAGTGGTGAAATGGGTGAAGTGAGCCGAAACCCTCTGTCGGGTCCTCCGTAAGCCCCCCAGCCCCCTCCTCACACAGCTCAACATTGAGAATGAACGTTGAGGTAAGGGTCTTTGGCCAAAACTATTTGTTAAGACCAAACTTTATTTAGTTAATCTCATAACTAGAGTAAATTCACCCCTTGGTAAACAGAAGTAAACTTTGAGTTCCAAATACCTGTGATTGTGAGACAGCTCACGTAAACCTCTGCCTGATGCTCAGGCATGGGCTTTACTGAACAGCAATGAGAGAAATGCTGTCCTTCCTCTAAGCAGAGACAGAGGAAAGGGAATCATGCACACAGGAGAGGCACTTTTAAATAAGCTGCGTTTATAAAAGGGTCTCCTAAGAATTATAATTGTATTGAGCTGCCATCCAAACATCTGTGCAATCACTTAACTCCAGCAGTGACATCAAAGGAGAGGAAATTTAATATGACTTCAGAAGAGAGACCAAAATTTACTGTTTGGTCTACTGTTTACCAGTAGAAGATACTGGTAAATAGTAATACCAGGGTTTCCCTGGTGGCGCAGTGGTCAAGAATCCGCCTGCCAATGCAGGGGACACGGGTTCGAGTCCTGGTCCAGGAAGATCCCACATGCCGCGGAGAAACGAAGCCCGTGAGCCACAACTACTGAGCCCGCGAGCCACAACTACTGAGCCCAAGTGCCACAACTGCTGAAGCCTGTGCCTAGAGCCTGTGCTCCACAACAAGAGAAGCCACCAAAATGACAAGCCCGTGCATCACAACGAAGAGTAGCCCCCGCTCACCGTAACTAGAGAAAGCCCGCGCACAGCAACCGAGACCCAACAAGCCATAAATAAATAAATAAATGAATGAATTTCTAAAAATAAAAAAGTAATAACAAAAATCCTATTGCACCAAATAAGATGGAAACAACAAATGAATAAGACTCACATTTACAAATGTGGATTTATAAAACACCGCCCTAAAAATTTTCCTATCAAGTCTCCATTGGAGTTAATGTATATATTTACTTAAATAGTAGTGGTAAAACAGAAAAATTTCAAAATTATTCCAGGAAAGAAAAAGACACAATAAAATGTTTGCTGTCTTTTTGGGTGATTTTTGAACAACAATAAAGACCCTATAATACACTCCTTACAAATATAATAAAATCAAATCAGTTAATTTATATGAGTCAGATTTATATAAACTACAGTTATAAAAATTATCTAAGCATAATAAAACCCTATCAAGTTTCCATCTGGGCCAATAAAACCTAACAGCAATAGAAGGAAGAGGGAAAAAACAAAATCCTTTGAGGAGAGAGAAAAGCAACTTGCTGTGGTTCTGGACCCTTAGAAGCAGCCTCATTGGAAGGAAGGCGACTCACTTCTGCTTTCACTTTCTGCTGTGTGGACAGCGCTTGGTGGAGACACTTTTTCCCCCGCACTCCGTGGAGGATGTGCCTGGAGGGGGAGCCCCTGGTGAGGAAGACTCCCCGGGGAAAGTCAGTCTCTTCCCCGGGTTCTGGAATCTGGGAGGGGGGTGAGGGGGACGAGAGTCCTGTTCCCAGGAGCTGCCCGAGGGACATCAGACAGGGGAGGATGAAGCCCAGGCCAGACAGTTGGTCTGGAGGCGGGAGGGTTGGATCAAAAGCTGGCCCCAAGTTCTCATGCTCAGTGAGGGGCTGACCCTGCAGAGGCCCTGGGCCCTGGACACCCACCCACCACAGCCTGGTGCTCCCGTCTCCTCGGGGTGGTCACCCCTGCGGACGTCTGCCAAATGCTCCATGTGCAACATCAGGAACATAAGGATATTTTGTAAACCTTTGCAAGTCTTCCTTGACATTTTTGGTCTCAGATAAGCACTCATTTGTGCAGGTGTCTCTCAGCCAAGAGAACACTCAGCTCATTAGCACGAGCTTTTCTTTCCTGCAGAATAAGCTGCCTTGGACGACAGCCAGCGCCTCTTAAGAATGTTCCTGAAAGAACTTTGGCTCGTATGACACAGGTGTCAGATGAGACACCTCCACTCCGTGGCTGATCTTGTCTTGCCTTGGAAGAGTCTCCTGAACAGTGACAGGGTAAAAACTGTCTCTAAGTCAGATATTTGGTGAACGTGCTTTGTTTTCCCTGATGCAGGCCGGGAGGACATGTGGTTTCCCCGGGGGGCCGTGGCCTCCTCCTTCTGACTGTGGGGAAGCTTTCCCGAGGCGGAGGCTTCTCGTGTGATCTCTAAGGGCATCAATTATTTCATCTGCTTCAGTTAGTCTAGTGTACATTTAGATTCTTTCTCCACCAAGATTTTTAAGCAGGTATTTAGCTGGGCTGCATGAATCCTGTCTTCAGAACCCCTTTGAATCACCTCCCAGGGGGTCTACTTCTGATCAATTTGTTCCCTTCGGTCCCTTGTGAATGGCTCGGAGGAGACCTGCCCCCCATGAACTTTACCACCTTCCTCCTTCAGTCCCAGAATCCAGCTCTGTACAAGGATTAGCACCTTGGAATCAGAGTCCTCGCCGAGTTGCAGCCCAGTTTCCCAAACTAGTTTCCCTGTGGCACCCCCCTCTGCCCCAACCCCCCATGACTCTGATTAACGTCTCCCAGGGCCAGCACTTCAGAGTACACTTTGGGAAAAGTGGATGTGGTGAGGTGCAAAGAGGCTGGGTCATTGTAGGGGTTTAACAGGGCAGGTGAACTTGGATTTGGGATCATTATACATGCCTCGTCCATGCGGAGGACAGAGCAGTGTCTGGCACTCAGGAAAAGCCCAGTACCTTGGAGGACGGGTCTGCTCTGTCCCCGAAGCTTTTGTCCTCTGGCTTGAGTGTCCTATGGATGCTACCAGCCCTCTTGGGGAAAGATGCCAAGACCATGCCCATGGAATGACTCCTAAACCGTCTGGGTCTGACGGGAGCCAAGCTGCTCTGACCTGCAGCAAATGTCTTTCCCCTGGTGGCCTCCCCCTCTCTGGGGGTCTCACAGCCAGAAAGTGGAGAAGGAAACTCCAACACGGCTTTGCTGGACTTCTAGTTTTAGCTCAGACACATAAAGAGCTTGGAAGTCAGCACTGTCATCCTTGTATGTAGTAAGAAAAGCTGGATGAACTGAATATTAACAACTTTTCTCGGATCCATCAGAGAACTGAGTTCTCAGGGCAACCCATCATCCCAAAATCTGAAGAAGTGTGTGTTCACAGGGGAGATTCAAAACCTGAAATTTGTTAACTTGGAGTAGAAACCACCAGACGCCACAAGCCAGCAGAAACATCAAGGTAGGAATTCTGACGAATTGCTGAAATCTGAGCGTGGGATGTCACGTGAGAAGGTCCTGGGGGCCGTAGACCTGCAGGGACCCCCCACCTCTGCAGGCTTTTCTTCTGGGAGCCCTAACAGACTCCCACAGAGAAAAGTGGGGTGGATGCAGAGGGGACACCTCCTCGTCCCACTGTCCCAACAGGAGGAAGAAAGAGGTAACCATTGTATAACCCAAGCAGGAACTTCCTGCTTACCGAACGAAAGCCTTCCTTCTGGGAAGGACGTTTCCAGAGAGCACAGAGATATCCCATCCTGCTAGTGAAAGAGAACCGTCGTGTGATGCAATCCTTCCCCACTCCTTTCCAGTTGATGAGGCCCCCGGTTACAGCTGGGTTGCTGTCAGAGCAGACTGAGAAGGGCAAAGCCAAGAAGGGAGAGAAGAACAATCCAGTTAAATGATGCCCCCAACAACACCATTCAACATTCAGGTACCATGGAACATTGACTGTGAGGAATTGTAGAAAGCCCAGATTCCACTGCTGGCTCTTTGGTCCACATCTGATACATGTGTATCAGACCAGTCACCAATTCCATCACTCCTTTCAAAGTCTGCTGGTGGTTGGTCACTGCACATCTGTTATTCAGTCCCCTCACAGACAGCAAAGCATGTAGTTTTGTTGCCTCCCTGCCTCCCAGTGATAAAACCATGTGATGTTTACAAAGAATGGATAACTGAAGAGGAAACTGGCCAAGGTACGTGAAAGTCCATCAAGTAAATGAAAAGTGATAACGTTCAAGGAAAATTCCAGTTGGACAGAAATGGATTTATAGAAGAAATAGAAGACCCTGAGAATGCCACCATCACCTTTCAAAAGACACTACATAAGCAGTCAGAGGAACATACAGAAGGCAAATTTATCAACATAAATGAGGAAAGTGGTTCTGACAAAAGATGAAGTTTTCCAGTGCTAGTGATGTGAGATAAAACTTCCCATTAAAGGAACTCTCGGAGATATTTCATGACATTATGAGAGCAAAGGATAAAATGTTGGAGGCTGATCAAATTTAGAAAGGGGTAGGACAATTTGCAGAAGCATAGAAAAGATGCTTATATAACTTATACATATTATATATATGTATATAAAGATGCTTATATAACTTATACATATTATAAGTTATATAAATGAGCAGACGGTAAGCACTGTTCACACACTCTTGGTAGTTTTTACCAAGAATGAAACATTTTAATTCTCAGTGTTGCTCATGTTTTAAATTATAGTCTTCTAAATAAATAATCGTTTTACAATTTTTTCATTTCCCTATACTGCTGTAACCAACAGCAGGAAACTGTTATGAAAGGTTAAAAGTTATGAAACCATCATAATTTTTCCCATTGCTTATTAAGACCACTTTGTGTGGTTTCATCTTCCATATTCTCTTCCACAGTCTACACTACTGTACAAAGCAAGGTCTGCCTGTAAATGAACAACCAACAAAAATGGTCTAAGCACAACAGCTAAAAGACAGAGATTGTCAAATTGGATTGAAAGGAAAAGACTCAACTGTATGCTATTCACAAGAAACTCATTTAAAATATAAAGACTCAGATACGTTGAGTTAAGGGATGAAGGAAGATAATATTATGCAAATACTCATCTAAAGGAAGCTGAAGGAGCCATATTAACCCCGTACAAAGCAGAATTCAGAACAAGGAAGATTATCGGGGATAAAGAAGATGATTTACTGACCCTGCAATCCCACTCCTGGGCATATATCCAGAGAAAAACATGGTCCGAAAGGATACACACACCCCAGTTTGTATTGCAGCACTGTTTACAATAGCCAAGACATGGAGGCAACCTAAATGTCCATCAACAGATGAATGGATAAAGAAGATGTGGTACATATATACAATGGAATATTACTCAGACATTAAAAAGAAATAATGCCATTTGCAGCAACATGGATGGACCTAGAGATTGTCATACTGAGTGAAGTAAGTCAGATAGAGAAAGAGAAATATCGTATGATATCCCTTATATGCAGAATCTAAAAAGAAATGATACAAATGAAGTTATTTACAAAACAGAAACAGATTCACAGACTTCGAGAATGACCTTATGGCTGGGGGGAAGCATGGGGGAAGGGATAGTTAGGGGGTTTGGGACTGACATATACACACTGTTATACTTAAAAAGGATAACCAACCAGGACCTACTGTATAGCACAGGGAACTCTGCTCAATGTTATGTGGCAGCTTTGATGGGAGGGGAGTCTGAGGGAGAATGGATACGTGTATATGTATGGCTGCGTCCCTTTGTTGTGCACCTGAAACCATCACAACATTATTAATTGGCTATATTCCAATATAAAATAAAAAGTTTAAAAAAATAAAGAGGGTCATTACATAATGATCAAGTGGTCAATTCTTATAGAGGACAGCAATCCTAAACATGCAGGCACCTGACAACAGGATGCCAAAATACACGAGCAAAAACTTGTAGAACTGAAAGGAGAAATAGATAAATCCACAAGTATAGTTGAAAACTTCAACATTCCTCCATAAGTAACTGACAAAGCAGAAAGAAAATGATTAAGGGAATAGATGACCTGAAGAGCAGTATCAGTGAATTTACCCTAATTGACACCCAACAATAGCAGAATATACATTCTTTCCAAGGGCAGCACATGGAACATTCACTAAGGTAGACTACATTCTGGGGCATAAAACACATCTTAACAATTTTTTTTAATAGAAATTATACAAAGTACATTCTCAGATCATAACAAAATTTAGCTGGAAATTAATAAGAAAGATAGCTGGAAAATCCCCAAATATTTAGAAGTTGTACAATACACTTCTGAGTAACCCATGAGTTAAAGAAGAACTCTCAAGGAAGTTAAAATAATAATTTTTAATTAAGTGAAAATGAAAATAAAACAAAAATGTTGGATGCAGTGAAATCAGTTCTTAGAGGGAAATTTACAGCATTAAATGCACATTTAGAGAAAGATTTAAAATCAGTAATCTAAACTTTCACCCTAGGAAAATAAGAAGAGCAAATTAAACCTAAATGCAAAGCAGAGGAAAGAATTAAAATTAGAACATAAATCAATGAAATTTAAAATAGGAAAATAATAGGGGAAATGAAGAAACTAAAAGCTGGTTCTTTGGGAATACCAATAAAGTTAACAGACTTCTAGTGAAACTAACCAAGGAAAAAAGAGGGAAGACACCGATTATTAATATCAGGAATGGAAGAGGGGTAAATACAGACACATGGATCAATGGAACAGAACAGAGAGTCTGGAAATAGACCCCTACAAATATGGTCAATTGACTTTCAACAAAAGTTCAAAGGCAATTCAATGAAGAAAGGATGGTCTTTTCAACAAATGGTACTGGAAAACTTAGACACCTATATGCAAAAAATAAACCTTGAATTATACCTCCCCCCTTGTATGAAATTTAACTCAGTGAATCATAGACCTGCCTGTAGCATGTAAAACTATAAAGTTTTTAGTGAAAGCATAGGAAAAATATCTGTGACCTTATGTTAGATGAAGATAGGATAATGAAAGCACAATTCATAAAAGAAAAAATAGATCAATTGGACACCATCAAAACTTCAAAACATCTGTTCTGCAACAGAGAATGAGAAGACAAACCACCAACTGACAGAAAATATTTGCAAATCATATAACTGACAATGAGCTTGTATTAAGAATATATAAACAACTCTCAAAATTCAACCAAAAAACAAAAACCTAATTTTTAAAAAAAATGGACAAAAGACATACACAGGTGTCACATAAGCACGTGAAAAAATGCTCAACATCATTACTCACTAAGCAAATGCAAATTAAAACCACAATGAGATACTATTAAATGCTTACTGGAATGATTTCAATTTTTTTTTAAAAAAACAACAATACCAAGTGTTGGCACAAATATGGAATAACTGGAATACGTCGCTTGTAGAAATGCAAATAGGACAGCTTTCAAAGAGCAGTTTGACAGTTTCTAATAAAGTTAAACATACACTTCCTTTGTAACTCAGCAATTGTCTCCTAGGTTCTTACCAGGAGAAATGATAATGCTATGTCCACAGGAGTGTTCATAACAGCTTTATCCCTGATTGCCAAAAACTGGAAACAACCAAAATTTCCCTCAACTGGGGAATGGATAAACTGTGGCACAAATGTTCAATGGATACTGTTCAGCACTCAAAGGGACAGACCACTGATTCAAGAAGTCACACAAGTGAATCTCAAAAGCTCTGTGCGAAGTGAAAGGAGCCAGACTCAGAAAGCTACCTTCTATACTATGCTATGAATTTCACCTTCTGACAAAGGCCAAATATAGGGACAGAGAACAGATCAATTTGACTACAAAGGGCAGCTAGAGGGACTTTGGGGTGGGGTGGAACTGCTCTGTACCTTGATTTCAATTGTGGTCACATGACTCTATGCATTTGCCGAAACCCATAGAACTGTACACCAAACATGTAATGGAACAGGACCCTGTGGGACCTTCCCATGACAGACCGCTCCCCATGTCCTCCATCTGCCTCTTGTCTATAAGAAAAGAGCCAAAGAATTTAATCAGAGAAATGAGAAAATACAGAGACAAAGGAAAGCAATCAAACAAGACAAAATAATAAGTTCAGCCATTAAACAAAGTCAAGGACTTTTAGTTCCTTCTCAAGGGCTACACTATAGATAATATTCTGAGCCACATCCTTTGAGCTGTTTTGCAGATACTGAGGCCCCCACCATGTGGAAGAAGTCAACTACATGATGACCAGACAGTAGCCATGACATAAACTGCTCCATCTTGCACAATTCCGGGAACTGGCCTTAAGGAAATGGGAACAAACCAACCCCAGAGTTGAAGATTAACTGTACTTAAGACAATCAAGATGATACTGATCAGACAACCATGATCCATTTCAAGATGACTGTCAGAGCTGCTCTGCATGTCGCCCCTCCCTCCACCTATACACCGCTGAAATTCCCCTTTAAAAGCTCTTGCCCCCTGATGGGCAGTGGGGAAATGGTTCTTTGGGACATGAGTTTACCTTCTCTCCAGGAGTGCCAGCTTCCTCAATAAAGCTTTCTTTCCTTTTAGGGAACACTCTTCTCTCAGTGCTGGATTCTTGAGCAACGAGCAGCCAAACCCGAGTTCAGTAACAAAGAGTAAATTTTACTCTATGTAAATTTTAAAATAACCTTAAAAGTCAATGTCCTTTTAAGCATCCATTCATTTATGTACTCAATCAGTGTTTACTAAGTGACTATTTTATGATACAGACTGAGCTGATTTCTTGCAGTGGCAAACAAGGTAAATACAGTCTCCCCTGTCTAAACTCACTATCTAGTGCCAGGGTTGGCAAACTACAGCCTGAGGGCCAAACACACCCCACCACTTATTTATTTAAATAAAATTTTATTGGAACGCAGCCAATGGCCATCCCATTTATGCATTGCCTGTAGCAGAGTTGGGTAGTTGTCACAGAGACGTATGGCCTACAAATCCTAAAATATTTACTCTCTAGCCCTGCTTAGAAAGTGTTTGGCAACTCCTAAAGTAGCAGGTCTCCAACTTTATGTTGCCTAAGTATCTTTTTGGAGCCTGTTAAACTCAGGTTCTACCAGGAGAATTTCTAAGTGAGTAGTTCTGGAGCAAGTCCACAGATTTCTAGATGATTCTAAAGCGAGTAGCTCTGGACCACACTTGGGAAAAGCTAAGAGACACAGACATGAAGCAAAAAATTGTGATTGAGGGAATCTTGTTTGCAGGGTTAAAGTACAGTTCATGCATTAAATTCGAGGTTGACAGCCTGGCCCTTTCAGAAGTTGCTTCAACTCTCTGAAGGTGGCACCCTCTGGGTAAAACAATATTTTGAAAACAGCTGCTTCAGAAGAATTATGGGCAAGGGGTTATTTTACTCACCTTATCTCCCATTCTGAATACATATAAAACTGTTGAAGAACTCGATAATGAAACCACACATTATTTTAGGATTCAGCCCCAGTCCAGCCCAGCCAGGATTCATCAGGGATGCAAGACAGCCCCTCGGCAGGGAGGGTGATAGCTGTCTCCATATGTAATCCCGGAGGGCAGGAGCGTGGGCAGTTGTGTAGGGGAGTTGAAGGGGTGCCGTGGGAACGGGGAGGGCATATTGGAAGAACTGGAGATACTCCTGGGGAGACTGGGAAATAGCGTTCACTGTACAGCTCCCTCGCCCCTCTAGACCTTCCCCCACCAGCTTGTCCTGCTTCCCTTCTCTTCCTTCCAAGCACAAAGGCCAGTTCTTAGCCAGGCCCTGGCAGCCCCCCACGCTTGCGGAATGTAACACAGAATTAAATATCAAGGCAGAAGAGAGACAATCTTCAAGGAGCAGAGGAAGCTGCTGTGAAGTAATTATTACCCGTGAACACTACACTTAGCTCTGAGTTTCCGAAAAGCTGCAGTGAAAACATAAATACACAAATCACAAACTACTTGTATCAGCAAAATGCCCTAACCATGGGTAGGGATGGGTCAGAGAATGGGGGAGGGTCTGGAGGAGAGGAAATGTTTGTTTTGGGGGGTTGTGCCCATCAGCCTGTCCCCAGCGGCCACCTCAAAAAGGGGATCTGTCATTAGTGGACCTCTGTTTGCCTCTGAGGACAGATTTGGTGGTTGATTTCAGGACTCTGCCATCAGCCCAAAAGCATGCAGTGAATTCTGTCAGATTTAGGGTTCTAATAATAACGATTTTAGAACATCACAAGATGGGACTATGACTGCTTTAATTAGTAATTAAGTGACATCATGACTAGGGAGATTTTATTTTGAAAGTGAAGCTACCCATGATGCAAAGTGAAATTATTTTGGGTCTCTCGTAGTGCCTCCTTGGTGACTTATAATTCTGAAGTCTCTCAGAACATATGAGCTATGTACAACGTGTAACTATAAACATTTTTTTAATACTACTTAGTTTCCAAATATACTTAGTTGGAACTGTACCTCTGAGGCCAAGATGGCCCTGCTGTATAATTAGTAATGAATTGTTGTCTGTCTTCTTTCAATTATTTTCTTTCTGGTTATGGTTTGACAAAAGCAGTGTGTCCAACAGGTGTCCCACCTGACCCTTCTCATCAGAGTCTGTGACTGGAGCATTCCACCATGACGGATGGGAAGGAGAGGAAGGGCATGCCTGTAATGTACACAGAAAATCAGAAGATACACTTATGGCTGGAATGAAAGGCATCCCCATTGCTCCACAGACAGTAGGGGCATCAAGAGGCCAACACTGATTTATCCTGTGGAAAACTAGACTTCATGCACTGCTACAAAGAAGCAGCAAAAGTGAAAACTCTGGAATGCTTTTCTCAATTAACCGTCATGGCAGGAGTTGATGTGAAAGCAGAAAAGAGGTAGTCACGGGTTACCTGGGCCCTCGTGAAGTCATGAGTTACCTACATCTTTCTATTTCTTTATCAAGATTTGTTTTCTCTGAACTGTCTTATCAAAAGTCAAACTGGGGCTTCCCTGGTGGAGCAGTGGTTAAGAATCCGCCTGCCAGTGCAGGGGACACTGGTTTGAGCCCTGGTCCGGGAAGATCCCACATGCCGGGGAGCAACTAAGCCCGTGTGCCACAACTACTGAGCCTGCACTCTAGAGCTCACGAGCCACAACTACTGAAGCCCACGTGCCTAGAGCCCATGCTCTGCAACAAGAGAAGCCACGACAATAAGGCTGCACGCTGCAAAGAAGAGTAGCCCCTGCTCACTGCAACTAAAGAAAACCCGCACACAGCAACAAAGACCCAACGCAGCCGAAAAACAAACAAATTAATTAATTTTGTAACAAAACGTCAAACTGAAAGAAAATACCATTTCAGGAAATATCAAATTCTATAGGTTAAGAAATAAAATGGTGACAAAAATGCATGAACTAGACATTAGATATGTATTCTAGATCACACTAACAGTCACAGTGAAAAGTGACACAGAATAAGTTTAGACTTTTTGCTCTCAGAACAAGGTTAATACTACGTTATTAGCAGTATTAATGTGCTGAAAGCCTTTCTGTGAGAAAGGAAAACCGGCACCAGCCTACGCTGTAAGATAACCAATGTCTCGAAATTACCACACCCACACAAAAGGGGGATGAGAAAAAAAAATCAGGATTTTCTTCATTAAAATCCAAAATGGCTCAAATCATCTTTAAAATCCAAATGGGGGAGGGATAAATTAGGAGTTTGGGATTAACAGATACACACTACTATATATAAAGTAGAAAAACAACAAGGTCCTACTGTATAGCACAGGGAACTATATTCAATATCTTGTAATAATCTAATGTAATGGAAGAAAATGTAAAAAGAGAATATATATTTATATATATGTATAACTGAATCACTTTGCTGTACACCTGAAACTAACACAATTTTGTAACTCAACTATAATTCAATTTTTTAAAAAACATTTTTAATCCAAATGGTAAAGAAAGGATTCCCAGAATATATTTCAAGGAGAAGTAAATAAAAAGTCTCAGTCCGTGGCTGCGTGACGGGGACGTGCAGTCCGTGAGACAGTATGACCAGAGTGACTCTGAGCTGGAGTCCAGGCACTCAGGGCGGCCCGGATGCTAAGGGGCCGACAGAACAGACCCGCAGAACTGGCTCCAGAAGCAGACATGTCCTGGAGCAACGGGAGGGGCCAGATGAAGGGGTGGCCGACAGCTGGGAGGACAGAGCCAGCCTGCCTGCCGGGCGATGGAATTTGGGCAGGTCAGCTGAGCAGCCCTCCTGCCAAGGGGGTCTGTGGAGCCACAGAACTGAGAGCAGGACGTTCCAGGTCAATGGCCTGGAGGCCGAGGCTGGATGGTGGGCACCTGAGGGGCAGACACGGAGCGCCTGGATGGAAGTGAGGTGCGGGGTGCAAGGAGGAGATGGTCCTGGCCTCCATGCTGCGGCCACAAGTCTCAGGTCTCTTCAGCTGCCCTCTGACCCCTCTGCTGAGCCCTGTCTCTGTGTTTATAGTGCCCTCACTGGGGTGCGTGTGTGTGTGTGTGTGTGTGTGTGTGTGTGTGTGTGTGTGTGTGCTGTCTTAGTTTCCTGTGCCTGCCATTAAAAATCACCACAAACTGGGTGGCTTTTAACTACAGAAACTCACCGTTCTGGAGGCCAGATCCCTGAAATCAAGGTGTTCAAGGGCCCATACAAAGGCTCCAGAGACAGATCCTTCCATGCCTCCTCCAGCCTCGGGGGGCTCCTGGTGTTCTTTGGCTCGTGGCCGAATCACTCCAACCTCCGCCTCTTCTTCCGTGTCTCCTATAAGGAAACTTGTCATTGGCTTTAGGGCCCACAGGGTAATCTAGGATGATTTCCTCACCTCAGAGTCCCTTATTAATGACACCTACAAAGACCTGTTATGAACTTTTAAATTGTTATTTATTTTAATTAAATTAACATTCACAGGTCCCAGAGATTCTGGTGTGGGCATACCTATTTGAGACCCCCTGGTTCAACCCACTACACCTGCTTTGTCAGTGTTTTAATGAAGACTTTTTCTCTACTCTCTCAGAGCGGTGAACAGAGGCTGTGGGTTGATCTGGGAGGACTGAGTCTTGGGGGTAAGTGAGGTGGAAAGATGGTAACTGGAGGGCCCAGGTGGGCTGGGTGGTGTCATTCAGGAGACCAAGTAGCCAGAAATATGCCCTCCAGGGGCCCTGGGAGCCAGTGATGGCCAGAGGGGCGTGGGAGCATCAGGACACAGGACCCCAGGCAAGTGTCGAGTCCCTTCCTGTTGACCTCCTCAAGGAAGAGCCCAGAGAGAAGTTGCTAGGTGTTTGCTTGAGAAGCTGGGGAGGGGACAACTAGGTACTTAATGTATTCTGAGGCCTTTAACGGTTTGGGCCACAGAATTTTAAACTGATGGAGCCACAGAAGAATTGAGGTCTAACATCTGAGGAATTTTTAGGGAATCCAGCCTGTGACACTTCCAAGGCTGTTCACTCCCATATTTTGAACAGAATCAGCTTTGTGTTTGATGCAAAAAGCACGTTGCTAGGTCAGGGTTAGGCTTTTTCTTGGAAAGGGTGTGATTCAAGAAAACCCAGAGGCTGATTGTGAAATCCGAGTGGCTGGAGCTGTCACAACTCAGCCCGCCCTTCCTCGTCTGAAAACAGATTTCTCTGAAATCAAACCCACTTGTCAACTCACCGGCTATTTTTCCTTCACTGCTCCACTCCGGTTCAACTGACCCTTTGGAAGGCACAGGGCCGGCCAGCGAGCATGAAAACATTCTTTCCCCAGGGGGGAGGAGGTGGCCACATCTGGGAGGACCAGATGTGAGTGGAGGAGGACAGAAGCTCTGGTGTGACTCAGCCTCACGCGGGAAGAATGGGCCTGACCCAAGCACTGAGCCCGTTTCTGCAGCGTTGTTTTTCTGAACTTCAGGGATGTTTTGGAAGCCACTTAACTGCCCCGCCTCTGGAAAGAGCTCTGCTGGACGTCGTTCCGGTCCAGTGATTCTCCAACAGACACACACACACACACACACGTCAGAAGACTCTGCGAACTTTCTAAACAGGACGTGTGTGTTCAGGCCCCACCCAGACCTGCTGGAGGAGAGCCCCCAGGAGTGAGAGCAGCCATGGTTTTTCTTTGCATGGTTTTGGTTTTCATTGTTTTAATGTTCCGCAAGTGACTCACAGAGGTTTGCCACGCAAAGCACGGAGTCCACTGGGCCAAGGTGACCATCCAGGACAAGCAACCTCCCCCTACATGCCCCCAGGAGTTCAGTGCTCTGCCCGGGTCACCGAATGCGCCCACTAAGCCGCCGCCTCCTCAGCCCCGGGTACTTCTCCTCTTGCGTGAACACAGCGTTTTAGGGGCAAATCAACCCCAAGATGGGAATTCAGAGACAGGAGTAGATGGCGGCAGAGTAGGACGCGGAGATCACCTCCCTCCCCACAGATACATCAGAAATACATCTACACGTGGAATAACTCCTACAGAACACCTACTGAACGCTGGCAGAAGACCTCAGACCTCCCAAAAGTCAAGAAACTCCCTACGTACCTGGGTAGGGAAAAAGAAAAAAAGAAAAAACAGAGACAAAAGGATAGGGACGGCACCTGCACCAGTGGGAGGGAGCTGTGAAGGAGGAAAGGTTTCCACACACTAGGAGCCCCTTCGCGGGTGGAGACTGCAGGTGGCGGAGTGAGGAAGCTTCGGAGCTGCGGAGGAGAGCGCAGCAACAGGGGTGCAGAGGGCAAAGCGGGGAGATTCCTGCACAGAGGATCGGTGCCAACCGGCACTCACCAGCCCGAGAGGCTTGTCTGCTCACCCGCCGGGGTGGGCGGGGCTGGGAGCCGAGGCTCAGGCTTCGGTCGGAGCGCAGGGAGAGGACTGGGGTTGGCGGCGTGAACACAGCCTGCAGGGGGTTAGTGCATCATGGCTATACGGGAGGGAGTCCGGGGAAAAGTCTGGACCTGCCAAAGAGGCAAGAGACTTCTTACCTCTTTGTTTCCTGGTGCGCGAGGGGAGGGGATTCAGAGCGCTGCTTAAAGGAGCTCCAGAGACGGGCATGAGCCGCGGCTAAAATCGCGGACCCCAGAGACGGGCGCGAGCCGCGGCTAACAGCGCGGACCCCAGAGACGGGCATGAGACGCTAAGGCTGCTGCTGCCGCCACCAAGAAGCCTGTGTGCGTACACGGGTCACTATCCACACCCCCTTCCGGGGAGCCTGTGCAGCCCGCCGCTGCCAGGGTCCCGGGAACCAGGGACAACTCCCCCGGGAGAACGCACGGCGCGCCTCAGGCTGGTGCAACGTCACGCCGGCCTCTGCCGCCGCAGGCCCGCCCCGCACTCCGTGCCCCTCCCTCCCCCCAGCCTGAGTGAGCCAGAGCCCCCGAATCAGCGGCTCCTTTAACCCTGTCCTGTCTGAGCGAAGAACAGACGCCCTCCGGCGACCTACACGCAGAGGCCGGGCCAAATCCAAAACTGAGCCCCTGGGAGCTGTGCGAACAAAGAAGAGAAAGGGAAATCTCTCCCAGCAGCCTCAGGGGCAGTGGATTAAAGCTCCACAATCAACTTGATGCACCCTGCATCTGTGGAATACATGAATAGACAAGGAGTCATCCCAAATTGAGGGGGTGGACTTGGAGAGCAAGATTTAAGATTTTTTCCCCATTTCCTCTTTTTGTGAGTGTGTATGTGTATGCTTCTGTGTGACATTTTGTCTGTATAGCTTTGCTTTAACCATTTGTCCTAGGGTTCTGTTTGTCCGTTATTTTTTTGTTTGTTTGTTTTTTTAACTTTAAAAAATATTTTTCTTAATAATTATTTTTTATTTTAATAACTTTATTTTATTTTATCTTACTTTATTTTATCCTCTTTCTTTCTTTCTTTCTATTTTTTCTCCCTTTTATTCTGAGCCGTGTGGAGGACAGTCTCTTGGTGCTCCAGCCAGGCGTCAGGGCTGTGCCACTGAGGTGGGACAGCCAAGTTCAGGACACTGGTCCACACGAGACCTCCCAGCTCCACGTAATATCAAACGGTGAAAATCTCCCAGAGATCTCATTCTCAACGCCAAGACCCAGCTTCACTCAACGACCAGCAAGCTACAGTGCATGACACCCTATGCCAAACAACTAGCAGGACAGGAACACAGCCCCATCCATTAGCAGAGAGGCTGCCTAAAATCATAATAAGGCCACAGACACCCCAAAACACACCACCAGACGTGGACCTGCCCACCAGAAAGACAAGATCCAGCCTTATCCACCAGAACACAGGCACTAGTCCCCTCCACCAGGAAGCCTACACAACCCACTGAACCAACCTTAGCCACTGGGGACAGACACCAAAAACAACGGGAACTACGAACCTGCAGCCTGCGAAAAGGAGACCCCAAACACAGTAAGATAAGGAAAATGAGAAGACAGAAAAACACACAGCAGATGAAGGAGCAAGGTAAAACCCCACCAGACCTAACAGAGGAAATAGGCAGTCTACCTGAAAAAGAATTCAGAATAATGATAGTAAAGATGATCCAAAATCTTGGAAATAGAATAGAGAAAATGCAAGAAACATTTAACAAGGACCTAGAAGAACTAAAGAGGAAACAAGCAACGATGAACAACACAATAAATGAAATAAAAAATACTCTAGAAGGAATCAGTAGCAGAATAACTGAGGCAGAAGAACGGATAAGTGACCTGGAAGATAAAATAGTGGAAATAATTACTGCAGAGCAGAATAAAGAAAAAAGAATGAAAAGAACCGAGGACAGTCTCAGAGACCTCTGGGACAACATTAAACACACCAACGTTCAAATTATAGGGCTCCCAGAAGAAGAAAAGAAAACGAAAGGGACTGAGAAAATATTTGAAGAGATTATAGTTGAAAACTTCCCTAAGGGAAAGGAAATAGTTAATCAAGTCCAGGAAGCACAGAGTCCCATACAGGTTAAATCCAAGGAGAAACACGCCAAGACACATATTAATCAAACTATCAAAAATTAAATACAAAGAAAACATATTAAAAGCACCAAGGGAAAAACAACAAAAAACACACAAGGGAATCCCCATAAGGTTAATAGCTGATCTTTCAGCAGAAACTCTGCAAGCCAGAAGGGAGTGGCAGGACATATATAAAGTGATGAAGGAGAAAAACCTACAACCAAGATTACTCTACCCAGCAAGGATCTCATTCTGATTTGATGGAGAAATTAAAACCTTTACAGACAAGCAAAAGCTGAGAGAGTTCAGCACCACCAAACCAGCTTTACAACAAATGCTAAAGGAACTTCTCTAGGCAAGAAACACAAGAGAAGGAAAAGACCTACAATAACAAACCCAAAATAATTAAGAAAATGGGAATAGGAACATACATATCGATAATTACCTTCAATGTAAATGGATTAAATGCTCCCACCAAAAGACATAGACTGGCTGAATGGATACAAAAACAAGACCCGTATATATACTGTCTACAAGAGACCCACTTCAGACCTAGGGACACATACAGACTGAAAGTGAGAGGATGGAAAAAGATATGCCATGCAAGTGGAAATCAGAAGAAAGCTGGAGTAGCAATTCTCACATCAGAAAAAATAGACTTTCAAATAAAGACTATTACAAGAGACAAAGAAGGACACTACATAATGATCAAGGGATCGATCCAAGAAGAAGATACAACAATTGTAAATATTTATGCACCCAACATAGGAGCACCTCAATACATAAGGCAAATACTAACAGCCATAAAAGGGGAAATCGACAGTAACACAATCATACTAGGGGACTTTAACACCCCACTTTCACCAATGGACAGATCATCCAAAATTAAAATATATAAGGAAACACAAGCTTTAAATGATACATTAAACAAGATGGACTTAATTGATATTTATAGGACATTCCATCCAAAAACAACAGAATACACATTTTTCTCAAGTGCTCATGGAACATTCTCCAGGATAGATCATATCTTGGGTCACAAATCTAGCCTTGGTAAATTTAAGAAAATTGAAATTGTATCAAGTATCTTTTCCAACCACAACGCTATGAGACTAGATATCAATTACAGATATCTAGAAAAGATCTGTAAAAAATACAAACACATGGAGGCTAAACAATACGCTACTTAATAATGAAGTGATCACTGAGGAAATCAAAAAATACCTAGAAACAAATGACAATGGAGACACAACGACCCAAAACCTATGGGATGCAGCAAAAACAGTTCTAAGAGGGAACTTTATAGCAATAAAATCCTACCTTAAGAAACAGGAAACATCTCAAATAAACAACCTAACCTTGCACCTAAAGCAATTAGAGAAAGAAGAACAAAAAAACCCCAAAGTTAGCAGAAGGAAAGAAATCATAAAGATCAGATCAGGAATAAATGAAAAAGAAATGAAGGAAACGATAGCAAAGATCAATAAAACTAAAAGCTGGTTCTTTGAGAAGATAAACAAAATTGATAAACCCAAACACATGGAGGCTAAACAATACACTACTTAATAACGAAGTGATCACTGAAGAAATCAAAAAGGAAATCAAAAAATACCTAGAAACAAATGACAATGGAGACACGACGACCCAAAACCTATGGGATGCAGCAAAAGCAGTTCTAAGAGGGAAGTTTATAGCAATACAATCCTACCTCAAGAAACAGGAAACATCTCAAATAAACAACCTAACCCTGCACCTAAAGCAATTAGAGAGAGAACAAAAAAACCCCAAAGTTAGCAGAAGGAAAGAAATCATAAAGATCAGATCAGAAATAAATGAAAAAGAAATGAAGGAAACGATAGCAAAGATCAATAAAACTAAAAGCTGGTTCTTTGAGAAGATAAACGAAATTGATAAACCATTAGCCAGACTCATCAAGAAAAAAAGGGAGGAGACTCAAATCAATAGAATTAGAAATGAAAAAGGAGAAGTAACAACTGACACTGCAGAAATACAAAAGATCATGAGAGATTACTACAAGCAACTCTATGCCAATAAAATGGACAACCTGGGGGAAATGGACAAATTCTTAGAAATGCACAACCTACCAAGACTGAATCAGGAAGAAATAGATAATATGAACAGACCAATCACAAGCACTGAAATTGAAACTGTGATTAAAAGTCTTCCAACAAACAAAAGCCCAGGACCAGATGGTTTCACAGGCGAATTCTATCAAACATTTAGAGAAGAGCTAACACCTATCCTCCTCAAACGCTTCCAAAATATAGCAGAGGGAGGAACACTCCCAAACTCATTCTACGAGGCCAGCATCACCCTGATACCAAAACCAGAAAAGGATGTCACAAAGAAAGAAAACTAAAGGCCAATATCACTGATGAACATAGATGCAAAAATCCTCAACAAAATACTAGCAAACAGAATCCAACAACGCATTAAAAGGATCATACAACATGATCAAGTGGGGTTTATTCCAAGAATGCAAGGATTCTTCAATATACGCAAATCAGTCAATGTGATACACCATATTAACAAATTGAAGGAGAAAAACCATATGGTCATCTCAATAGATGCAGAGAAAGCTTTTGACAAAATTCAACACCCATTTGTGATAAAAACCCTCCAGAAAGTAAGCATAGAGGGCACTTTCCTCAACATAATAAAGGCCATATATGACAAACCCACAGCCAACATCATCCTCAATGGTGAAAAACTGAAAGCATTTCCACTAAGATCAGGAACAAGACAAGATTGTCCACTCTCACCACTCTTATTCAACATAGTTTTGGAAGTTTTAGCCACAGCAAACAGAGAAGAAAAGGAAATAAAACAAATCCAAATCGGAAAAGAAGAAGTAAAGCTGTCACTGTTTGCAGATGACATGATACTCTACATAGAGAATCCTAAAGATGCTACCAGAAAACTAGTAGAGCTAATCAATGAATTTGGTAAAGTAGCAGGATACAAAATTAATGCACAGAAATCTCTGGCATTCCTATACACTAATGATGAAAAATCTGAAAGTGAAATCAAGAAAACACTCCCATTTACCATTGCAACAAAAAGAATAAAATATCTAGGAATAAACCTACCTAAGGAGACGAAAGACCTGTATGCAGAAAATTATAAGACACTGATGAAAGAAATTAAAGATGATACAAATAGATGGAGAGATATACCATGTTCTTGGATTGGAAGAAGCAACATTGTGAAAATGACTCTACTACCCAAAGCAATCTACAGATTCAATGCAATCCCTATCAAACTACCACTGGCATTTTTCACAGAACTAGAACAAAAACTTCACAATTTGTAAGGAAACACAAAAGACCCCGAATAGCCAAAGCATTCTTGAGAACGAAAAATGGAGCCGCAGGAATCAGGCTCCCTGACTTCAGACTATACTACAAAGCTGCAGTAATCAAGACAGTATGGTACTGGCACAAAAACAGAAATATAGATCAATGGAACAGGATAGAAAACCCAGAGATAAACCCATGCACATATGGTCACCTTATCTTTGATAAAGGAGTCAAGAATATAAGTGGAGAAAAGACAGCATCTTCAATAAGTGGTGCTGGGAAAACTGGACAGGTACATGTAAAAGTATGAGATTAGATCACTCCCTAACACCATACACAAAAATAAGCTCAAAATGGATTAAAGACCTAAATATAAGGCCAGAAACTATCAAACTCTTAGAGGAAAACATAGGCAGAACACTCTATGACATAAATCACAGCAAGATCCTTTTTGACCCACCTCCTAGAGAAATGGAAAGAAAAACAAAAATAAACAAATGGGACCTAATGAAACTTCAAAGCTTTTGCACAGCAAAGGAAACCATAAACAAGACCAAAAGACAACCCTCAGAATGGGAGAAAATATTTGCAAATGAAGCAACTGACAAAGGATTAATCTCCAAAATTTACAAGCAGCTCATGCAGCTCAATATTCAAAAAAACAAACAACCCAATCCAAAAATTGGCAGAAGACCTAAATAGACATTTCTCCAAAGAAGATATACAGATTGCCAACAAACACATGAAAGAATGCTCAACATCATTAATCATTAGAGAAATGCAAATCAAAACTACAATGAGATATCATCTCACACCAGTCAGAATGTCCATCATCAAAAAATCTAGAAACAATAAATGCTGGAGAGGGTGTGGAGAAGAGGGAACACTGTTGCACTGTTGGTGGGAATGTAAATTGATACAGCCACTATGGAGAACAGTATGGAACTTCCTTTAAAAACTACAAATAGAACTATCATACGACCCAGCAATCCCACTACTGGGCATATACCCTGAGAAAACCATAATTCAAAAAGAGTCATGTACCAAAATGTTCATTGCAGCTCTATTTACAATAGCCAGGACATGGAAGCAACCTAAGTGTCCATCAACAGATGAATGGATAAAGATGTGGCACATATATACAATGGAATATTACTCAGCCATAAAAAGAAACGAAATTGAGTTATTTGTAGTGAGGTGGTTGGACCTAGAGTCTGTCATACAGAGTGAAGTAAGTCAGAAAGAGAAAAACAAATACCGTATGCTAACACATATATATGGAATCTAAGAAAAAAAAGAAAGGTCATGAAGAACCTAGGGGTAAGACGGGAATAAAGACACAGACCTAATAGAGCATGGACTTGAGGATATGGTGAGGGGGACGTGTAAGCTGTGACAAAGTGAGAGAGTGGCATGGACATATATACACTACCAAACGTAAGGTAGATAGCTCGTGGGAAGCAGCCGCATAGCACAGGGAGATCAGCTCGGTGCTTTGTGACCACCTGGAGGGGTGGGATAGGGAGGGTGGGAGGGAGGGAGATGCAAGAGGGAAGAGATATGGGAACATATGTATGTGTATAACTGATTCACTTTGTTATAAGGCAGAAACTAACACACCATTGTAAAGCAATTATGCTCCAATAAAGATGTTTAAAAAAAAAAAAAAAGGATGGGAATTAAGAATGCCCGCCTCCTCCTGGCACACCTGATCCAGTCCCTGCAGAGGAAGCAAAGAAACAAAGGATGCTTAGTTTGGAGAAAAGAAAAACAGCTCAATCATTTGTGAAGGCAGCTTATGAGCCAGAAACCCACATGTTCAGAAAATAGCTGTAGCCGGGCCAGGAGGACCCAAAGACACCAGTAAAATCTTCTTGCATAAATTCCAGGAATCTGAGGGGCACACGTTACAGGGAAAATTGATGGATCACACCCATGGGAGCTAGGCCAGGGAAATGACCTGCTCCCCCTTCAGTAAGTTGGATGTAAACACAGCGAATGAGCACCCTCCTCACTAGCCCCCAGGCCCCCCAGCTAGTGGGGATGGGGAGCCACACAGTTGCGGTGGGTAGAGGCTCAGTATCCCTGAGGTGCCCACAGTGCCATGATGGTGCCTAAGCACAGAGACTTGGATGTAAACGTCTCCTCCACTTCACTGCCCATTTTCACACTTCTCCAATTGTCCCACATGCCCTTTATAGAGGTTTCAGTTTTTACCCCAGGGCCCAGTTAAACTTCTTTCACTGCATTTTATTGTTTTTAGATTTTTTTACTTTCTTTTATTTTAGAACAGTTGCCCACTTTTTGTGGGTTTTTTTTTTTTCACGACACAGAACAGTCTAGGCTAGTTGTCTTGAAGAACATGTGGCATTCTGCATCTGCCTGATTGTCTCCTGTTATTAACATTCTGGGGAGGAATGCCACATGGGTGAACTGGTTGCAGCACATTATTCTTTTTGATGAACAGTATGTCTTCTGGGAGGCCGTTCAAGGCAGCTCCTATGTCAGTTTGCATTTCTCCCATCAGCCCAAGAACGCTCCCTTGGTTCTGGAATCCAGTGTTCCAGGTGCAAATTGTGCCTCCCTACCTGCATCAGTCATGTCTCCAAAGATCCCTGGTTCCCTTTAGTGGAGAACGGTATTTAGAGACCAAGGTGTGGGTGCTAGGTGTGCTCATTGGACCTGGGATGCCATTGCCTCTTGGCACTGTTGGTGACGGGTAATAAATACATTTGTGTTCCTGTCTGATATCTCTAATTCAAACCCAACACCAGGAGTTCTTCCTCACCTCCGCCATCCCATATTTGTATCTCACTTCTCCCACAGTGAGAGCCCTGGAGCCCAACAAGATGAACACATTTACTTACTTGACCTCTCCTACAATATTCACAAAGTAATTTAAAAATTGCAGAATTATAGCAGCCATGCCACTCTCAATAACAAATCTACTTAGCAAAGTTCAAAGTTACTTGAATTAATTCTTTTCTCCTGTACAATTAAGATTATCAATTTGACACACAGCTATTCATCCCTTTAAGTTTTTATTCAATACTAGAATTTGGTTCTCCTGTTTTAAACCTTGTTCTGAGTAATAAAATGTATATGGCACAGAGATCACAATTCTATAAGTGTACTCAAACAATCCTTTCTTCCCTCCTTACTCTCTACCTTATTTTTATCCAGTCCCTGTAGGTCGGCACTTCTACTACATTCTACTTTATCTTTTCTGTGTCTCTTTTTTTCATAAGTATGCAAATATAATCCTATATTTTTATTTGTTCTCTTTAACAGTTTTTTGGACCTTAACATCCCCACTTAACCATATATCCTGGAAATCATATTATATCAATTCTTAACACTCTCCTTATTATTAATTTTACTGATGCACATTATTTCATTGAGTGCCAATCCATCCCATTTCATTGCCTCACACACATCAGCTGAGAAGGAGAAAATGGAGATTGACGAAGTTGAGAAAAGCAGAGTTTAGAAGAGAGACGAGAAGGTGATAAATAGGGGTAGGGCAGGTCCAGAAGAGTAACTTGAGGCCTACCTGTGATAGAATCCAATACAGCATATGCCCTCCGTGTGGAAGGAGAGGCTTCAATACGACAAATAGGAGAAAGGGTTCCCATAAGGTCCAAGCAGTGAGGTTCCTTGCAGGCTCAGAAGGGGTCCCAGAGAGCTGCCAGAAGTGAGTGGAGGACAAGGTCCTACACAGCAGCTTAATCAACAGATAGGATGCAGTGCAGACCTGGTGAATAAAGTCAGCTTTGCAAATTAGAATTTTAAAGCATTTGTGTAGGATTACCTTGCAGATGGTACAGTGATGGATAAAATGACACAAAAGCAGAGATTTTCAACTGGGGTGTCTGGAAACCCTCTGAAATTCCTTGTAGAACATCTGAGTGGACTTCTTGAGGAGGAGAGCATACAGGACTTTCAGCAGATTTTGAAAGGAGTTTGTGACTCAAATATTTTGTTAAGTTAGGAACCCTAATGTGAGGGCCGGGAAACTAATGGATGAGCAGATGGCCACGGGCACTGAATGGATTGTACCAGCCAATGCGGGCAGTGAGAATGACTTTCCCAGGCTTCCTCCATTATAACCATAGATATGTTTTGCATACATTAGTTCATGCATCCCTATAATGTGTTTATTATTAACCCTGTCCCAGAGGGGTTAATAACAACCCAAGGCCATGATATTGGCAGGTGGTAAAGCTGGGATTTGAGCCCACACCTGCCTCATTCCAAGGGCCACACGCTGAAGCCAGCATCTAACGACTTCTTACCAGTCTAGCCACTGCTGACGCACCACACCCAGTCCTGTGTACCTTCCTTAGAAACCAAATGGTAACATACCCAGAGAGGAGTGGCCGAACAGTGTGAAACTCACAACCTCATCACTGCAAAGACCAGTCAGGTGCCCTTCCCAGACTCTCCTCCACGGCCAGCGCCCCCTGCAGCCTCATCCTGCCAGCTCCTACATCACGGAGCTGCAGGATGCAGAGAAGGCTGAAGATCTTCCGCCTGCCTGGACCCCAGGAAGGATGCTGATTCCTCCCTGTTCTGGCCAAGTCATCACTTTACCCACCCCTGGAAACTGGACCCCCCCACCACCCCAGATAGGTCTGCATTGTGAGTTCCTTGGTACTAGAATCTTTTCGGTTCTCTGTCCTGCACCTGGACCTTTCTCCTGCCTGCTGGCTCTCTTCCAGGAAGACTCAGCCTCTCCGCCTACTGGCCCAGATTCCCACCTGCGTCCAGGGCCTCCTACTGTACGTGCTCCCCCTTCCAACACTGACTCTGCCGGACCACCCTGCCCTCTGAACGCGGCATCGCTTTCCAACAGCACCTGATGGTCTGTCTCTTGCTAATGTCCTTAGTGTCTGTAAAGCGAGCTCTTCTTACAAAATGCATCATGTTAGCCATCAAGAAATGAATGCCAAAAGCCAAATTAGAGTTTATTATTTTTTAAATTTATTCTAAATACTTTTTATGAAATGCCTGCAGGGTTATAACTTCTCCATCCTGAAGAGGAGAGAGTGGGGCATCCCTGCCACTGCAGGACGGCCCAGCAGGTCCAGAGTGCCTCATGAATATTGACTCCGATAGGGAAACAAACACCATCTATACTGAGGCGTCTGATGGGAATACAATTAGTAACAAATGTAAAGAATGACTTGAAATTATTACAGCAGAACGTCGTAACTCCACTTTTATTTGACTGCATTTTTCTGGAAACCGGTCTTTTTCCATGGCTTCTCTCTGGAGGGAAGTTAGGAATATTTTTAAGTATTTAATAAGGAATCATCTCCTTGTTAAGGACATCCTTGTGTTTCAAATCTGGTGCTTGGCCTCAGTTGAACAGATGGGATTTTCCGTTAGCTCTTTTTAGAGAAGAATTCTGTGTGTCTGCAATCAACTGTGAAATCCTACCTCCCCCAATAACACTGCCATTTATTTAGTCGGTTAGCAAACATGTTTATAGTACACGTTTACTCTGTGCCAGGTACTGTTCTGCACACTACAAACATTAGCTCATGTGATGTACACCCCTAGCTACAGAAGCTTAACCATGGAAGTGGTAAGTCTGTGAACCTGGGCCTCTCCATGTAATTTAAAATTCACTAGAAGTAAAATTTCTTTTTAATTTTATGCCATCTCAACCCCCCAAAATTTTAAAGATGCTATAATTAGAAGTTAGAGTGAAAGAGAAGTAATTGAAGAGTGATTGCTAATGGCTTTCTTTTTTGGCGTGATGAGAATGTTGTGGAATCAGAGTGGTGATATTCGCACAACTTTGTGAATATTAAAAAAAGAAAAGAAAAGAAAACACCGAACGGTATGTTTTGAAAGGGTAAATTTTATAGTATGTGAATTGTAGCTCGATTTTTTTAAACTTAACAAGGTAAGAAGACAAGAAAATCAACCATTCTCTTCCTCCTTCTCATGTTCCAACCACCCAGGCACCACAACGACCATCACTTTTTCCCCTCTTGCCTGCGACTCAGATGGAGAGAAAGGAAACAGTAAAATTGAAGAAAGAGAGAAAAGAAAACATAACAGTACTGCAAGAGTAACCGGGGCGGCCATCCCCACTTCGGGGTGGAAAACAACTTTTGGCTCTGAGAATCCTCCCGTCCCTGGCTTGAAGCCCTGCCTTGTAGCCATTGGTTTGGTTTCAGCAACGTTCTCCAGGTGGCTACCAAGCCAGGCTGGCTGGATGTTCCTGGTGCTAGAGCAAGACAGCGGGGAGAGGCCACGCACAAGCAGACAAGTGAAAAATGTCTTTGCAGGAGGTACATGCAGCCTTCGGGAGGAGAAACGCAGGGAGAGAGACGATGCTGGCCCAGGGACAGCTGCTGTGATAGAAGCTCAAGCTGGAAGTTGGGGGAGCAATGGGTTCTACTAGGGCCTCAGGAAAGCTCTCCAAAGTAGGTCCGTTAGCACAGGGTTTTGAAGGATGATTAGAGGGTGCACTGGAGAACTGGGCTCGGGAATGACCTTGCACATTTGGTGCAACTAAAACACATGCTGAGAAGGGGATCCCACAATCGGCTTCAAGAAGGTGAAAAAGGAGGGTGCTCTGTGAGTCTGAGAACCCCGCTGGAGGGGTGGACACTGGGCCTGGTGAGGAGGGAAGGAGGTGCAGCTGGAAAGGATTCTGTCCACATCTCTCCCCGGGCTTCTGGCTTCGTGACAGGAGTCTCACGTTGGAAGAGTTGGGTTTGATGTGACTGTGGGTCTTGCCAGTGAAGACATTGTAGGGACACGTGGGATGGAGCTCAGGGGACAGGGCATCCTCGACAGCAAGAGTGGGCTCGGCCTGTCTGTGAGCACGGAGGCTGTGGCAGGCAGGGCAGGGGAGAAAGCAAGAGAGTAAAGGATGGAGCCGCCAGGCGCGAGGAGGAGGAGACGGGACCTCACGCAGGGGAGGGAGAGAGAAGGAATGTGCACGGCCGGGTGGGGAGAAGAGGCGGAGCGCTCCAGGGGAGGGGCCGCGCGGACGATGGACACCAAGGATGTGGGGCTCCAGGATGCACTGCGGTTGCGATGATGGATGGACAGGGCCTCAGCTAAGACAGGCACTGTCCCCAGTGCTGAGACCGGATCACCGCCCCACGCGCATCACAATTGCTCCTAGAGAAAGAGCTGGTCTCCATGCTTCCTCAGTGGAAAGGATGCAGCCCAGACAGACTCAGCAGCCTGTCAAACTCTGGGCCTGGGGAACGCTGCCCCCCTGACACACTCCCTCCCCTCATTCTGCTCACTTCGCAGAGAAGATGCTTTCCTGAGCCGAGTCTGTGCTTCTGATTCAGGCCCTGGAGGAGGCCACGGAGCAGAGGGCTGGTGTGCCCAGTGGCACATGTCATAAAGAAACATCTTACAGACAGCGTTCTGCAGGCCTGAGAATCTTCTCCAAACACGCTCCCAGAAAGTGCTTTCTGGAGGCCCTTTTTAAAGGCAAGATTTTCTGGGGTTTACAAAAGGATTTGTTGAGAAAGAACGAGCCGTCACATGAGAAGGATAAATGTGTGTGGTTACACGAGATTGCTAATGTAGCCATCACACACACTCACACGTGCACACGTGTGTACACACGCAGGACCTCCCTGTGACTCCTCCCCGAGTCACCAGCGGGGACTCTATGTTAATCTGACCTGGATTCTCCTTCTTTTAGGCTCTGATGATCCCAGGCCCTCTGAGCTGATATCATTCTGTGTTTAAAACCTTACGACTTCCTGAAAAAAACTGGGCAGATTTTGATCTGAAACTGCTCGGATCCCCACTTACATTCAGTTTTTACTTGGAGGTTTCTACAAGGCTCAAGTTTGCCAAAGAACTTTTCACAGGGGAAGTCTCCTGCCTGCCCTGCGGGCTCAGAGACAACCAGCAGATTAGGAAGTGACCAAGCAGGCCTGCAGCCCCTTTCTCTATTTTTACATTAGTCAGCGTCTGCCCTGCGGTGTGGGAAGCATTGCGCTCCCCGCGCTGGAGCCCCCGCTGAACCAGGGTCCCCCGTGGGGCGGAAACGTGGGCCCGTGGATGCCCCTTTGCACGTCGGGGCATTAACCACCAATCCGTGTCGGGGCCCTTGGCCGCGGCAGCTCTAGAGAGCTCCCGTGAACTGATTTCATTGTGAACTTCACCTAGGCCACTCCAGTAGCTCTCAAACACCCCAGAAAGCATTTGAAAGGCCCTTTCCAGAAGATCCTGATTCACTTGGTGTGGTGGGACTCAGGAGTCCTCAGTTTTTAAAATGTCCCATTGTCCCACTGGGGATGGGAACCCCAGGCCATCCTGTGATAAAAGGTGTCAGGAAAGATTGTGCCGACCCCCAGGGTGACTTCCGGCCTTCCTTGGAGCCACGCCACTGCGTCACATCAGCAGGACAGAGGCTGAGGTCAAGGTGCCTGTGGTGTGTTGTTTTAAACCGCCTGCCCGTCTTGGGGCTGAATTCATCACCCTATGAACCTATGTACACCCAGTTCAGCCCACAAAGAGTCAGCATGGCCTGTCACCCTCCTCCCAGATTCTTTTATAATAGAACGTTAAAATACTCAAGAATTGCAAACAGTTTTCTCCTTCCTGGCTCAGAGGGTCGGGGAAGACTGGCTGCAGGGGAGCCTGAGCGAGCGAGGTCCCCGTGGCAAATACCAGAGAGCAGCCCTCAGCCTGGGTCTTGAGGTGTCCTCCATAAAGCCCCCGGGAGGGGAAAAACACTGATTGGGAGGGGAGGGGAGGGAAGATAAAGAATAATATCTGGTCCAGGCACCGAGCCAGACCTACTGTCTCACTTTGCCTTCCCATCTTCCCCATGGGGGGAGGGGGCCGTGTGTGCCAACTTCCTGTGCCTGTTGTCCCAAAGTACCACGAACTGGATGGATTAAAACCACAGTGATTTTCTCACACAGTTCTAGAGGCCAGCAGTCCAAAATCAAGGCAGGGCCACACTCTCTCTAAAGGCGCTGAGGGAGGCTCCTTCCTGTGTCTCCCAGCGGCTGGGGGCTCCGGGCGTTCCCGGCTTATGGCAGCATCCCTCAGTCTCTGCCTGTGTCCTCGCATGGCCGTCTTCTCTGCGTGTCTCCCTTTGTCCTCTCCTCTTCTCAGAAGGACACCAGTTGTCCCTTTGTCCTCTGCTCTTCTCAGAAGGACCACAATTGACGGTTGTGGACGAAAAATGTCGCCTCCCATATCAGTAAATAAAGGATGCTGCGGCCATCAAGACAGCAGCTACTGTAGCTTCCCCCAGCTGACTCCCCTCCCTGAGGGGAGTCAGGATGGAGAAAAACAGGATACTAGCCGTAGATAGTTAAGGTGCATATCAAAGGAATGATTTCAAATTTTAAAAAATTTTTAATTGAAGTATAGTTGATTTACAATGTTGTGTTTATTTCTACTGTACAGCAAAGTGATTCAGTTATACATATATATATTCTTTTTCAGATTCTTTTCCACTATACTTTATTATAGGATATTGAATACAGTTCCCCATGCTCTACAGGAGGACCTTGTTTATTTTATATACAGTAATTTGTACCTAATAAGCCCAGACTCGCATTTTCCCATATATAGAAAAGTGCTAAATTCATTAACTTGAGATGTCTGGTTTTCTTTAATTAACAGTAATCTTTTGATATTTCAACTACGTGGTTTTTGTTGCAAAACTTCCTATAGATCCTGGCTCCTCCCTTCCCTCTTTGGAGGGGTCCCTCAGAGCTTTTCTGAGAGGGTGCCTCCTGGGCTTACGTCTTCAGCCAGCCCCCCAAATAAAACATAATTCTCAACTTTTAGGTTGTGCCTTTTTTTTTTTTTTCAGTCGACAGGGTCCACATGAACCCAGAATAATCTCTTCTCAAGATTCTTAGCTAATTACATCTTCAAAGGCCCTGTTTCCAAATAAGGTCACATTCACAGGTACCAGGGCTTAGGGGAGGGTCACTATTAAACCCACTACAAGGGGATCACCATGTTACCCCTATTTCAGAGATGAGGATATAGGAGGAAAAGTGCAGTAACTGGTAAGGGTATAAAACTGGCAAAAGCAGAACACAGAGCTGTGATGCGCGGGCGAGAGTCTGAGTGTTTGTTCTAAAGAAGGAGAAAGAGAACTCCTTTGGGTGATGACACGCAAGGCAAGGTTTAGTCGCCAGATGGCATTGGTTTTGATCCTTCTAGAACCAGGGCGCTTGAGTAGTCTCTCTCTATGCATAGACTGTAGACCACCCATCCGTGGCATGGCCTCCGGCAGGCACCCACCCTCACAGCCAGGGTCTGTGACATTGGCCCCAGTGACAGCACCATGAAATAGAAAGATGCCATTTTAGCAAACACACTCACTGGCTTTTATCCCTGAATAAGCAAGGACGCTTCCCATGCTAATTAACCAAGACTCACAGGCAAGGGTCTCACCTGGGGCTCACAAGGCAGCCTTAATTTATGAGGATTGATCATAAATTCTCATTTAACGCGAATCATTCCGCAGCTTGTGGGGAATATGTCAGCTGTCACAGGCGCCCCGGGGCTGCGCTTCGCTGCCCCCGGTGAGTTGAGCCTGATGCTTGGAGAGAAGACACCCGAACCAGCCTCTGAAAAAATTACAGAAATCTAGGAAGAGACATCCAAGATCTCCAGATCACTGATCCAAGACTGAAGGAATTACAGTAGAAAATGTGACACTAGCAGGACAGATTCATCAGAATACACTTGCCACTTAGAGGAAGAGGGAAGTGGGAGAGAGAAGAAAATATGGAAAGTTAATTAACCTGCAAAATTTATAATCCTTCACCTGTAATTGAGAGCTAGAACGAGAATGACAGGGAAACAAAGAAGGAGAGGCGTTTCTCATGTGCAAGGAGCTCTTAGTAGCTGACCCTCCAATCCCGATACTGGACATGAGGACACAGGCCAGAGAAATCAGGAGACACAGCCGGAAGTCACCCTGCCCCTCAGGCCAGGCTGCTGGTGGAAGCCGCGCTCCTGTCTCAGCTCACCCCCTTACACCCCAAAAATGGGTTTCCCACTAAGAGAGTTGCCAAGTTTCCCTCTGACTTTAATCACCACCAGCTGAGGATTTTGCTTTCTCCCAAAACCAGTAGCTGGTCTCCGAATGTGCTGGTGCAGATCTTAGCATGGGTGTCGGGTTAGAGATGCTCGGGCTGAGTGGCGTCAGACAGAACTTGGGGTTCATTGTGCAGCTTCTTCTGCAAAGATGCCCCAGCATGAAAAAGCAGAGCCCGGAAATTGGTTTTCAACTGGCTGGAGTGAGCTTCTAATACTATGAAATAAATGCTCCGGAATCTTAGAGACATGGTAATGATATTTATCCAAAATACTCTAACATTTATAGATCTGATTAGTTTTCCACCACCGATGCCCCATGGACCCTGCTCCTGACCACCTCCTCTGCTCATGCCATGGGGCCATTTTCCAGGCATCTCACCCCCCACCACCATGTCCAGACTGATGACTTGCACATCCTAATCTCCATCCCAACTCCCTCAACTGTCCAAACAGAGCAGATCCCCTTCTGTTTCCCCTCAGCTGCAAACCTCCGCTTCCAGCTTCAGCTCCTGGTGGGGATATTGGCCCCGCCACCCATTCAGCCTGACGTAAGGAGGATGTCGCCTCCCCTGGGGTTTCAGGCTGGCCCGCGGTCTCCACTTAATCCCCTCTTTGTCTTCCTCTCCTAATTTCTTAACTCATTTGATCCTTTTCTCCCCACCTCCCCACCCTGGCTGAGGTCCTCTCCTCTTTGGAGCCTTTCGCAGGAAGCCCTTGAGCACTGTCTCACCACCCACGTCTCCACTGAGTGCCCCATCCACGGCGCACCCAGGTGGTCACGGACCCGTCTGAACACCTTCCCAGCCTTCCTGCCCAACACGCTGCCTCAAGGCTCTGCGCCTGTTCATCTGCTGGCCCCCGGCCTGCACTGCCGTCCCCATCACCTTCCTGATCAACTACACCCTTTAAAAATGCTTTCGTAGATCGTACCTATGAAGCCTTCTCTGAACGCCCCCCCTGCCCCACAAGGTCAGTTCATTTACGCCGCCCTCGCCTCCTCGGGCTGTCTCACACCACACATGTCATGCTCATTCACTTTTTGCAGGCCTCCATCCCTCTGCACCATGGCTGGGAGCTCCTTGAGAGATACCTGTCTTGTGCCTTTCCAAATCCCCAGAGCCCATCTCTCTATACGGCACAGATTTACAGGTCAAATCCCCTGCCTCTCCTCAGGGACACGTCGTGTTGACAGCCTGTACCTTTGACATCATGTGATGAAGGGTACTTCAACTCTGTGGGCTGCCCCACCCAAAACCCACAACCCCAGTCCGGCCATGAGACACAAGGGCAGACAAACCCAGAGTGAGGGGTGTCCTACCAAACAGCTGATGAGACTCCTTAAAATCCCCCCACACTCAAAAGGGGAAAGCACAGAGAGAACTTCTCCATAAGTCTGAAGGCTGGTTTCCCAGCCAAGATCAGATTCCAGCATCACCAGGGCATTTGGTTGTCAGGATGAGCGGTAGAGATGCAGTTGCTGTCGGCCGGCTGCCTCTGCCTCACTGATCCCAGCACTGCTGGCATGAGGGCCTGTTGCAATAGTGAGTCACCCCCCACCCAAACTGTCCCATGCTTCTCCTTGCCCTTAGAAAGAAACCCAGAGTCCTCACGCCGGTCTAAAAGACCCTGCTGGGTCTGGCCCTGCCTGCCCCCAAATTTATTTCACTCCCCTCCCTCCCTCCTCTCACCGTGGACCAGCCGCACTGGACCCCTGCCATCCCCCGGACACCCCAAACTCCACTTTTGCTGCCTGCCCTCCCCCGACCCCGATATACCTGACCCTTCAAGTCTCCTCTAAACTGTCCCCTCCTCAGAGCGGGCTGCCCTGCCCACCTGGGGAGCAGGTGCCCCCTCCAATGCGGGGTTTTGTCGCAGCCCTAGTCGTCCTCCTGATTTGAGAGGTCCTGCTTACTGGCCGCGTCCGCCACTGACCTGTCAGCCCCTTGACAGCAGGGATCACACATGCCTCATCCAGTAGATCCAGGGCCCAGAAGCTCATTAACACTTACGGAAGGGATGAAGGAATGATGCTGTCTGTAGTTAAACTTCAGGGAAAGACGGTGAGTTCTGGGGCCAACTAGACGGGGATCTGAAACAGGACTTCCAGAAAATGAGTCTACAGCAGGGCCTCCTTCCCCCCCAGATGAAAGACGCCATGTCACAGGGATGCAGGGGTTAAGTAAGGTACGGGCTTTGAAGAGCCATGTGCGGCGTCTGGGGTAAGATGCTTGTTATCCCCTCATTTCTTAAAGATACAGTTAAGCCAACAGTGTACGTGTTTCAATCCTTTCCCAAACCAACCCCGTGGCTGTCATCCTTCCAACCTGCAGAAAGGACTCATGTTTTAGCTCGACCGTAAGTCATCCAATATAGCCCATTAAAAAAAAAAAAAGTCACCTTTCTACCCTTCTCACGTATCCTGAGTTCCAGAAAGATTCTAACAATATGTTTCGAAGCAACTTTTTCTGCTGGTAGAAAATAAAAGGTGAATTTGAAAGCTCCACTCGGAGGTGAAGGATGGCGAATTCCGTGCCTTTGTGGGTGGGAGCTGCAGTCAAAGGAAGAATCCAGAGAGAAGACGACTCTGAATAGGAAACAGAGAGGGAGAAAATAAGACAACGGCACTCAGCCCTCAGTCACATCTTCGCTCTGAAACATCCCTCTCGTCCAATTATAAAAAGAAAAGAAATCCCTTTCTTGATGATAATTAGAACACTCATCTAAAAAGGTAAACAATGGTGGGAAAAGCATAATTTATTGCAGTAAAGACAAATATCTGTCAAGGAAGACAATGTACAAAAAGGGAGAGAGAAACACCCCTCGAAACAATAGCGGCTATGGGAGACTTGAATGGGGACACCAGGCCTGGCATCACCGTGCCCAGGAATACAAGGAGCATCGCACAGCTATTTGCCCCAAAAGAGGACACACGGAAGTGGCGAGGACCTGCTCCTGCCGGCGACGTGTCGCAGCCTTGTGTTGGGATGCTGGACTGCGCTTGGCGGATCTCTGTGAAGTGAGGGGCATTGCACACGGCAGTAAAGAGACATCCGGCGAATTCCCTCTCTGAGAGATTGGGACCCATGGTGCACGAAGCCTCCTTCCCACCGGACGGCCCTGTGGGCGGCTGGCTCATCGCCCTGGCAGTGTTCCCTGAGAACACGTGCAGACTGCAGCAACAGAAGTAACCTCGGGGGCCTTGCTCGCAGGCCTGTAGGCTGCAGCTGAGGAGGGCGGAGCTCAGGGCCCAGACCTCTGGCCCCCGAACACACGGGCAGGCCCCCTTGCACACACCACATGGCCTGACTTCTGAACTCCGAGGTTCGAAGCAAAAATCGCTCCCCCTGCCCCGCGATGCCGGCTCAGGAAAGTACCTAAGATCGTGGTGTCGCCAGACAAAGAGCCAGTCCCAGACCTCAGCAGAATGACTTCCCTGTGCTGGGTTCTGAGTCACCAGAAAACGCACCACTGCCAGGCAGCAGGTCAGCTGGGGATGCCTCCAGGCTGGATTCTGGAAACGGCGGGCAGGGCAGCACCGGATGTGGAGTGCTGCCACGTCCGCTGGGTCACTGGAACAAATCCCAGCTCAGGCGGCTCGGCAGAGGCCATATCCGCGCCTGTTAGGGTAAGTGTGGTGGTTGAATGGTGGCCTCCCGCAAAAGATACTCCACATCCTGGAGCCTGTAAACGTGACCTGATATAGAAACACGCCTTTGCATATTTCATCCAATTACAGATCTTGAGATAAGATCAACCTGGATGATCCGGGTGGCCCTAAATCCAACTGCAAGTGTCCTTAGAAGAGACAGAAGAGGAGACACAGGAGGAGGAGGAGAAAGCCACGCGAAGACAGAGCAGAGACTGGGGAGGGGCAGCCGCAAGCCAAGGAGCGCCGGGCGCCACCGGAAGCTGCAAGGCGCTGCCACGGGAATCTGCCCCAGGACCTCTGGAGGGAGCGCAGCCCTGGGGACACCTTGATTTCGGACTTGCAGCCTCCAGAAGTGTGAGCAGGTAAACACCTGTTGTTGGAGCCGCCCAGTGTGTGGCGATTCATTATGGCAGCCCCAGGGAACAAATGCACTGTTTCTTTAAGTCCAGCCAGACTCAGAAGGTGGCTCCGCCCCCAGCAGCCACCTGCGGGGATCAGTGGACGATGGTGTGAGGGACCGAAGAAATCTCATGTCAGAACAAGGTCTTTTCCTCCCAGGTCACTCTGGAAACACCAAGGTCAGGTTTTCAAAGATGGCACTGGGCCCCCACCACCAGCACCTCCGCCATGGTCCCTGAGCCCAGCTGTCCCAGGCCTCCCCTGGCGGCACTGCAGGCTGGCATTGCTGCCCCGCCCCACCCCTGGCCCTCTCCCAGACTCTGATTGTCGCAGGAGACTGTCCCCTTTACGAAGCGTGGGTCTGTGCGGTGCTCAAAGGCTGGCTGTTCAGGCAGCAGCAGAACTTGAACAAATAAAGGGCTCCATTTCCACGAAAAGTTTGGAAAACTCTGGGAGGAATTAAGTCAAACAGGTTTGTTTCTTACCTGAGTCCTTAGAGCAAGCTAAGGACCGCGGTGCCTGTCATGAGGGAGCAGGGTGGGTGCACTGGGCCAAAGAGAGACCCCCCCCCAAATTCACATCCACCCAGAACCTCAGAATGTGATGTTATTTGGAAATAGGGTCTTTTTGCAGCTGTAATTAGTTCAACTGAGATGAGGACATATGGGATCGTGGTGGGCCCTGATCCAGTGGGACTGGTGTTCTCATAACAAGGAGACAAACACACAGGGGGAGGCCACGGGAACAAGGAGACAGAGATTGGAGTCACGCAGCCACAAGCTAAGGAAGCCTGGAGCCACCAGAAGCTGGGAGCGGCCAGGACGGACCTGCCCTAGAGCCTCTAGAGCCTTGATTTCACGGCTTCTGGCCAGAAATCTGGGAGAATGAATGTCTGTTGTCTTTAAACCCTCCGGTACCATGTCATGGTGGCCACAGGAAACGAGCACCATGGGTACCCTCACCCCGTGCTGTGTGATCCCGTGGGGATGCCAGGTAAGAGCCATGCCTGCTCACCACTGTATCCATCGCTCCCTGGCCCTGTGGCCCTGGGAATGCTGCCTGCCCTGCCTCCTCCATTTCCCCATCTGTGAAATGAAATAATGATGCCCCACAGGGCAATGAAGAGAAAACCATAATTTGAGAAGAGACATGCACCCCAATGTTCATAGCAGCACTATTCACAATAGCCAAGACACGGAAGCAGCCTAAGTGTCCCTCAATAGACAAATGCGTAAAGAAGGCGTGGCACATGTATACAACGGAACATAACTCAGCCATAATAAAGAATGAAACAGTGCCATTTACAGCCACGTGGATGGACCGAGAGATTATCATACTGTGTGAAGCAAGTCAGACAGAGAAAGACAAATATCATGTGGTATCACTTACACGTGGAATCTAAAAAAATGATACAAATGAACTTATTTACAAAACAGAAACAGACCCATAGACATAGAAAACAAACCTACGGGTACCAAAGGGGAAAGGTGGAGGGAAGGGATAAATTAGGAATTTGGGAGTAACAGATACACACTACTATGTATAAAATAGATAAACCACAAGGACCTACTGTATTGCATGGGGAACTATATTCAATATTTTGTAATAACCTATATGGGAAATGAATCTGAAAAAAGAAAAATCTATATATACATATATAAAACTGAATCACTTTGCTGTAACCTGAAACTAACACGACATTGTAAATCAACTATACTTCAATTTAAAAAAGAAAACAGGGGGCTTCCTTGGTGGCGCAGTGGTTGAGAGTCTGCCTGCCGATGCAGGGGACGTGGGTTCGTGCCCCAGTCCAGGAGGATCCCGCGGAGCGGCTGGGCCCGTGAGCCATGGCTGCTGAGCCTGTGCGTCCGGAGCCTGTGCTCCGCAAACGGGAGAGGCCACAACGGTGAGAGGTCCGCGTACCTCAAAAAAAAAAAGAAAAAAGAGTAAAGGAGGTCACGATCTGTAAGGCCTTGGGGACAGCGTGGGTCCTACACACACCAGACACTCCATCCACATGCATCACCTGCCCTGCTCCCACGCTCTGGGCTCACAGACCCTCCCCAGGAGGCCCCGGGGAACCCCAGGCCACTGGAGCCGCTGCCGACATCTTGCTGTCGCTCCCTTCGGCCCCTCTGCATCTGGGCTTGGGGCGGGGGGAGCTGACCTTCTCCTGGAACTTTCACATCCCACGGCCACATCTTCATCACTCCCTTCCACCGCCCAGCCTCCAGCACGGCCCAGCGCCCCGGCTGCCCGCAAGGTCAGCTTCAACACGGCCAGCCGGTGTGGGTGGGGCCTCTTTCCCTAAGTACTTTCCTCCAGGTAGGAGATTCCCTCTCTGCCCCTTGCCCAGGCCCCTCCGCTGGATCCAGAAGCCGGGTATTCAGCACTCACCATCCTCCTCCGGGTAGGACCAACCTCCCTGTCTGCCCAGGATCGCGGGACCTCGCAGGACGCAGGACTCCCAGTGCTAAGCTAGCACCGTCACAGCAGATCAGGACAAGCTGTTTACACTCCCCTCCAGCCCTGCCGGGCCCCTGAGTCTGGTAGAAAGTCTGCGCTGATCCCAGAGTCCTAGGTGAGTCAATTGACCTGGGTCACACCCCCCGCCCACATCATACAAACCCTTCCTGGGGTCACCTTCTCCCATCTCCCCAGGAACCCACAGCCCAGAATGAGCGGCATCAGGATGACTTTCTCATTTGGTGAGAAAGTCAGCAAATATTTCCTCAACACTAATCAGGAGATCTTTGCTTCCTGGGGTCTCACCTGGTCACCATATCTTCTAACTGACAGTTGCCCCCTTGAGACCCAGCAGCTGCGCATCAGCATGGGGAAAGCCTCGGGGCACAGCTGCCGATCTGACGCCCTGGTCCCACTGATGTCACTGCAGTGCAAGCTCTTCATCTCCCGAACCCAACACTGATGCTATGTGACTCTGCCTCCCCGCGGGGGGGGGGGGGGGGGCGGGACTGACCCCGAGGTGGAGGGGTGTGGCCATGCAGGAAGAGGGTGTGAAAGCCACACTCGTGGGAGCAGAGGTTGGGCAGATACGAATCATCCCTGCCCTGCAATCCTAACATCGCAAGCTGGTCCCCAGAACAGTTCACCCCAACTCCCACCGCACACCTCAATTTCACCTCCCCCAAAGAGCGCGACCACATTCTAAGCTTCACTTTACGCCCGTGCACCCCTCACAGCTCAGTTCCCTCCCAGTTCACTGGGCAGGCAGTGACCCTACAGGGACAGGGACGGGCTTGGCTCCTAAGGACGCTCCTGGGAAACAAAGGGACAGGAGAAACTTACTGGCCCTGCCCATGATATCTCTCCCATGTTGATTACTTAGTCACGTGGTTCTTTTTCCGTGACACCGAACTGAACTTGAGGGAGAGAATCACACCTGAGTGTTTGGGGATCCAGGGCACTGGGGACATACCGTTCGCACGTGAAGGTCGTTGGCTCTCCTGTTGCACCCATTTTACAAATAAGAAAGCTGAGGCTCAAAGACAAACCATTGTACCCGGGTCACGCGGCAGGGTCAGCTCTGCGCCTGGGTCTCCTGACTCCTCCCCTGTACTCACGCATTCATTTAACACACATTTATCAAGGGCTGACACGAGCCAGCACAGCCTAGGGGTGGGGTAAGGCTATGAGCAAATGGACAGAAGCTCCTGCCCTCGGAAGCTTGAGTCCGGTGGGGGGGACGGGCCCTGAATAAACACGCAGGTGCCCATTGGTCCTCGGTAAAGAAGCCCAAAGCAGGGCACATCCAGGATGGGCCTTCAATGCCTGTCTGCTACATGGATGGTCACAATGTTTCTTTTTTTTTTTTTTTTTTTTAAATGAACAATCTGATTTTTTTTTTGAAAGTAATCTACCTTTTTTTTTTTTTTAAATTTATTTATTTATTTTTGGCTGTGTTGGGTCTTCATTTCTGTGTGAGGGCTTTCTCTAGTTGTGGCAAGTGGGGGCCACTCCTCATGGCGGTGCGCGGGCCTCTCACTGTCTCGGCCTCTCTCGCTGTGGAGCACAGTCTCCAGACGCGCAGGCTCAGCAGTTGTGGCTCACGGGCCTAGTTGCTCCGCGGCATGTGGGACCCTCCCAGACCAGGGCTCGAACCCGTGTCCCTTGCATTAGCAGGCAGATTCTCAACCACTGCGCCACCAGGGAAGCCCTCACAATGTTTCTTAAGCAAAAGAAAGCCTTTCCCTGACCCCCCCCCAAATCTTACATTGAATTGCAATGAGTAAAACTGACCCAAGGGGCTCTCTCTGGGTGGGTGGGACCCTGTACCCCAGCCCAGCCCTCCCCCGGCCCCTGAGGCCTGTCTGGGAAACATCGGGGTCTGTGGGCCCCAGCGGGAAATTCAGTCCAACGGCTGGGATCTCGTTTTACTCCGCGGGCTTCGTGGCCCCGACTTCAGCTGGGAGGCTGGCAGTACCAAGACCTTCCACCAGGCAGGCCCCGCTTTCGGGAGCCGGCCAGATTCCCTAAGTGACACCCAGGGGCTTCCCCTCGCTGTCCTGCCCACTCTGGGTGCTTCCTTATTGAGACAGAGGCGCTGAGAGCCTGGCACCCCCATAGAGAAGGGGGCCCCCCCTCGAGGGTGCTTTCCTGGAAATCGATGACGGTGACAAATGGCCCTCTTGTCTAAAAGGCTCAGATGTCTGTAACGGTGGGCACCCAGGCCATGCCACATTAGTGGGTCCTGAGAACAGGGGGCCGCCTCCCACAGGCCTTTATTCATAGGTCCACACTCTTTCCGCAGCGGAGACTGATCCAGCCAAGGGGCCAGCGAGGTAGGCGGCTGGTTTCTGAGCCATGGACGGCAGGTTCCCTGGGGACTTGAGAGAAGCTTTTGACTGTGTTTACGCTGGAGGCTGAACGTGGAGAGGATGCTGAAATGAGGGTGGGAGCTGGGGGAAAGCGCCCCAAGTTCACCATTCTCCCCGCCCCCATCCCCAGGCCCTCCCCACCCCTTCTGTTCATTCCTGGTTTGCTTGAATTCTCTAAACCCTTGCGCTGGCTTCTCTCTGTCTCCCCTCCTCTTTCCTTCCTCTCACTTTATTATTCCTGCCAGCTCTTTTCCTGGGCTGCATTAAGTGCTCACTCTAGAGCGGCTGGTGAATTGGATTAAAAAGCTGGAAATTATTAAAGGGAAATCAAGGTCGGGAAGCCTGGTCCCTCTGGTGATTGGTTTCCCGATTGCTAACAAATGGGCAGGATGCCATGAGGGCCCTGAGCTAGGAAACGAGAAAACTAAGGAGCGGCGTCCTGTCCTGCTGCCAGCAGAGTGGACGCTTGTGCCCAGGCCCCAGTGGCCTGGATGGCCTGGTCTCCCTCCTGATGGGCACAGGTGTCGCCCCCTCTCCTTGACACCTTTGCCCATGTAGGCTCACTGCCCTAAGTTTTGTCCCTTCACACCTCGTGCTGCGCACCCCGATCCCCGACCGCTGGGATCTCCATGGGACACACCTCCCACATCGTGCCCCTCACGTGACATCTCAGGTCACCTGGGTACGCATCTGCCTCTGCACTATGCCCTCACCTTTGCAACCCAATACCTCCTGCTCCGGACGCATGATGGGGGCTCAGCCTGGCTCCTCTTCGACCTCCACCCCCACCCCCCCATCAGTCCCACGTGGACCCCTCACCACACTCCATTTCGATCCACCCTGAGGACGAGGGGCTGTGGCTGCCTCAGCTTTGACCCCAGGAGCTCCATCAGTGTCCGAGGCCGAATCACTGAATGTCACCCAGTGACATCCTGGGGCTCTGCCCAAGCTCCACGCCCCCGTCCTGAAATCAGCTTCCAGAAGTGAACCACACGCCCTGAATACAGTCGCCAGTAAGGCAAAGTCACCAAAGATGCCCCACAATCCAGAAGACCTTTAGGACAAAGCTGAGAACCTGCCCAAGGTTTGTACTTCCAGCAGGCAAGGCTGCTGCGGCAGAGAAACACTCAACTCCAGAAACAAGGAGGCCACCAGGCCCCCATCCTTTTCTCTGCCCGTCCCCTCCTCCCCAAGGTTTCCCCAGAAAGATTTCCAAGTCCTCAACATCCCATTTCACACCCAGAACCTACCCCCCAACCTGCACAGAGCAGACGACCAGCAGGCTGCAGGGCAAAATGTTGATTCTGAAACATGACGAACGAGGCTACACTCAGACACTGGGAATGTCCTACCACCCCGGGAATCTCTGCACAGCTGGGTTCACCTGCCCACGTCTCCCACGTCAGTCCATCAGCAGGACGCGAAGTGATGGATTCTCAGGGTTGGAAACTCAACCCCACTTCAGGCATAAAACTCCTCCACATGGTCCTAGGGAAGTGCGCGAATGCTTCCTCTTGGAAGCCTCTATTGACTGGAGCCTCACCACCACTAACTCACAGTAGGTGCTGATGACCTGGGGGATCTTTACACTGAGCCAGCCGCCAGCCCCTCACCTTGGACCCCTATCTGAAAGCACATGAAGGGGTCTAACCCGTCTGGCACTCACACTGGGATGCAGAGGCAGGCCTGTCAGGACCACATCTCAGCACCCTCAGCTCTGTTCACTGCAGAATCCAGCCCGTGGTGTCTTTTTGGATCCGGAGTTTGTTTCCAGCAAACTTAAGGTAACACAGAGCCTCCCATCATTTGAAATTTTGATCAACAGGTCATCCAAATTTGCATCAATGTCACTGATCACTGGTTGAGCAGCTAGGAAGAGGGCAGGGTCAGAGGGCCCTGCACGGGGGCACTTTGGCCAGAGGATGCTGGCTTTGCATCCCAGCCAGAGCAGTCACACCAACCAGCCACCAGGGAGGAGGAGGGCCCCTGAGGGTCCAAGAGCTGAGTGTATATATGTCCCTGCCTCTCTCTGCTTTGTCACAGCTCACCCTTCCCCCTCCCCATATCCTCAAGTCCATTCTCTAGTAGGTCTGTGTCTTTATTCCCGTCTTACCCCTAGGTTCTTCATGACATTTTTTTTTCTTAGATTCCATATATATGTGTTAGCATACGGTATTTGTCTTTCTCTTTCTGACTTACTTCACTCTGTATGACAGACTCTAGGGCCATCCATCTCAATAGATGCAGAGAAAGCTTTGGACAAAATTCAACACCCATTTATGATAAAAACCCTGCAGAAAGTAGGCATAGAGGGAACTTTCCTCAACATAATAAAGGCCATATATGACAAACCCACAGCCAACATCGTCCTCAATGGTGAAAGACTGAAACCATTTCCACTAAGATCAGGAACAAGACAAGGGTGCCCGCTCTCACCACCCTTTCTCTTCTTTTAAAAGAGGAGGGTGCTCCCCTGGCCGCACTTGGCCATCTCCCCTCCACTCCCGGAGCTGCCGTCCTCAGCCGGTCACTCCGTGTCCCTCACAATTCACAACTGTTCTCAGTCCTCCAGCAGCGAGACCCACAGCCTCTGACACTTTGGGCGCCCCTCCACCTGCCTCCATGAATTCCCATCCCCTCTGCAACCCTTCCTCTTCCAGATTCTCTCCTAACCTCTTAGAGTTTTCCTCCTTGGTTCATTTCTCCGGTCTTTCACCAACTCCCCAAATCCCCCCTAAACCCTACTCTTCCCCCTGTGTCCCTGAGATAATGGACAAAGCCCTTCGCCATCTGAATGAAATCACAGAGGCAGCCCAGGGTCTCCAGGCAGAACTCACTTCTATCCCCCGACCCCGTCCCTGTCTGCCCAGGCTGCTGTAGCAAAGCCCCACGGCCCAGGCAGCTTAAACAGAAATCTATTTTCTCACAGTCCTGGACTCCAGGAGGCCAAGGTCAAAGTGTCCACAGGGTTTAATTCCTCCGGGGTCTCCCTCCTTGGCTCACAGACAGATACCTTCTCCCTGTGTCCTTTCATTCTTCCCTCTGGATGTCTGTGTTCTAACCTCCTCTTCTTATAAGGACACCAGTCAGATTGGATCAGGACCCACCATAAAGACTTCATTGTAATTTAATTGCCTATTTAAGGATTGTCTCCACATACAGTTTGAGGTACTGGGGTTAGGACTTCAACATACAAATTATGGGGGGCACGGTTCAGCCCAGAACATACCCCCTAACTGGGTACCTCACAAAACCGTTCTCTCCCTCCATCCCCTCTGCTCAGCAATGGTCCTTGCGGTATTGCCTGGCAGCGGGAACACATTTCCACCCCCCACCTCCCAGCCCCCAGCCCTCAGCCCTCAGCTCCCTAATCCACCTGCCACCCCGCCTCCAGTGCCGTGCTGCTCTTGTGTTTAAACATCACTGTTGTAACCATGTTACTTTCAGGAGAAAAAGATTTATGTCTCTTCACCCTCTGTCCCAGCTGTTTCTCTTCCCCACCCTCTGCTCTGCCCATCTGGCGCCCTGAATTGACACGTGAACAAACTCTCAGGCAGGGGTCAGAGCTGCCCTTTCCCTCTCCCTGGACCCAATGCTCCCTTGTCCCTTACTTCTTTACCTGGAAAACCAAACCAGTCCTCTTCCTCCTCCAAGACCCCACCAAGGGGGCATCCTGCCCTCGCCCCCAGTTGATGGTCACTCCATCCTCTGTGCACCCGAGTGCTTTATGCAGACCTGTCTCCTGCGTGGAGCCCGAGGGAGGCTGTTTGCCTCTCTGTCACCCACTCCAGCCGACAGAGAACAAGCCCCTTCCATCTCTGTATTCACCGTGCCTGGCACAGGGCAGACACCCCTCAGTCCTGGATAAATGAACGAATGATTAATTCAGTGAATGAACCTACAGCCTGGGTGCTCCTCCCCTCAGAGTAAACACAGAGCCTTGCAGAGAGTTGTTTTGCCCTAACTTGCAGTCTCTGAAAAATGAATCACTGTCTCTGAACTCTAAGAAATCCAATATCAAAGCCCCTAACAGGAAGCTGACATGTGCCTGTTACAGACCCAGCAGAGGAATTTAAGGAGGTCTGGGCTTCGCAGCATCCTCTGGTCTGCGTGAGCCTCAAAGCCCGGGAATGTTCTTCGGGGAGAACATTCATCCTGCCTGCCACGGCGTCCACTTAAGGGAATGCCAACCGCTTCACTCCACGCTGATTTTGCAGGTGCGCATAATTACATGTGAAGTGTTCCAGCAGCTCCAGTGAGGAAACAGCAAGGAAAGCCGGCCCCCGTCTGCTGGACGCAGCAAGCAGGACAGGTCGTGCCTTTCATCGGCTGCAAGTCTTGGGTTATAGCTGGAAAGCTGGAACATTTTGGTTCTGTCTCAGAAGCAGAAAGTTTGGGAAAAAGGGGAAATTTTCTGAATAATGAAGAGCCTGTTTGTTGGCGCGAAATCTACTCCTTGGCTTCTAGAAATGAATGCACGCTGCTTTCTAAATCTCACGTAGTCTCCTTCAGAAAGTGGGACAAAACCCAAAGCCTTGAACCTTGCTGTGCTCGCAGTTCTGCACATGCCGAGCCCCCTCAGTACTCTAGCCCACGTGCCTGCACCTTTTCTCTGGGTTCAATGCCACCTTACACAAAGCTCACACTCTGACGGCGGCCCCGAGCCCCTGAAACACAGCAGGTGGGGCAGCCGGCTCTTTGGGCCCCGTTCTCCTTCCTGGCACAGGTCACAGCAAGCCCGCATCTCAGCTTCCCACAGGGATTTACAGAGCCCAGCCTCGGGGAGATGCTGACCCAAGACTACCCACACAGCTCCTGCCCAGTCACTAGCAGTGTCCTTATTTATGCATTCATTCAACAAACCCTTATCGGGCACCTACTCTTTGCCAGGCATGGTTCTAGGTGCTGAGGACACTACAGTGAAAAAGTCAAGAAAGATGCCCACGTCCAAAGCCCTGTAAGCTGTTGCTATTTCCTTATGTAGCAGAAGGGACCTTGTGGATGTGAGTAAGACGGAGAGATGCCTCCTGAGATGGAGAGATTCTCCTGGATTACCTGGGTTGGGCCCTAAACGTAATCACAAATATTCTCCTAAGAAGTCTTAAAAAATTCTCTGATTACTCCAACCTCACAATAAAACCTAAAAAAAACCAAAAATCTATCCACACATCCTACCTGAGAACGGAGGATTCTATAATCCTAGGAGGAAAGACCACATTTTCTTTGCTATTTATTGGCTATCTAGAACATGAAGTATGTCAACAAAGGCTCAAAGGAAGAAACAAGAGATGTTATTTTAATACTAGCTTAAAAGGAGAAAAAGCAAATTGCATTTATGCACATGATTTTCTTCAACCTACACACAATAAGCTAAACATATTTCAAAAAAAGAGAGAAGGAGGCAGAGGGAGATCTGACCACAGGAGAGAGAAGGCAGTGTGATGACCGAAGCAGAGGCTGCATGTGCTTTGAAGGTGGCAGAAGGGACCACGAGCCAAGAAATACAGGCGGCCTCTAGAAACGGAAAAGGTAAGGAAACAGATCCTCCCCTAAAAGCCTCCAGAAGGAACCAGTCCTACCAGTACCCTGACTTTAGCCCAGTGAAATCAATTTCGGACGTCTGACTTCTCAAACTGTAAGCAAATAAGTGCGTGTTGTTTTAACTCCCTAAGTTTGTAGAGTGTGTTACAGCAGCCATAGGAAACTAATACATACCTTCTCCCTCAAGTGTGGATTTCAGGGAGCCAGGGTACCCAGGCCTGGAAGGCACATCGTGGGCTATCTAACATGCCACCAGATTTCTAATATGCATTAATCCACTGATTGGGCAAATGTTACACAGCATATCTCAGTGGGGCATGGTGCGGATGCAGGGAATGGAGGTGACAAGGACAGCCCTACTGCCTGGCCTTGTGGAGCTCCGACCATGAGGCTCCCTGCACATGTCCAGCCACAGGGACCTCGCTCTGACCCAAGGAAGCCCATTTATCCGTGGACAGCTCACTCTTAGAAAGTTTTAAGGACTCCTTGGAAATTATAATATTTCTTCCAACCAGTTTGGAGAAAGGCTGCTGCCCAGAGATGAACGTACTGTCCCAGGGGCTTGTTCTGTGTCTTTATTCCACAATCTACAAGTGTGCGAATGCCGCCCGAAGCTGAATCGCTCACCCCTTGACTTCATTACATCATCCTCCCAAATCCCCAGCCTCTTACACACCTGCCCTCATTCAGACACATCTTCTTTGTACCTACGCGACTGGTTTTCTTGAAGCCAAGTTAACTGTGCTTATGAAATTCCATCTTTTTAGGTATGCTCCAGTATTCCTCCCTGATTATACATCCAGCACATTCGCTGACTCCTTAGCTATCTGTCATCAGAAAAGTATTTCTTCTATTTTGTGTGTGTGTGGAAGTAGAAACTTCAACAAGATCCCCATGCAGATCATTCCAAGCCCAGGTCTCCCCTCTCGCAGGAATGCCCTGCAAGGACATACATTCAAACGTCCTGCAGTCGGATGCCTAGCGCCCTCCTCGTCTGTCCTCCCAAGGCAGCGCCAGCTTCTTGCCAAGCAAGAAGTGGTTAATGCATCTCCTTGCTTTCCTCTATCTGGAGACCCAGACATCAGCCCTCTGGCCTGCACATTCCATGAGCATTAGGGTACCAGGCAAAACCCTCCCAGGCGGATTCCATGGAAGATGCATGGAGGCAAAGAGCATGTTAATCAGGAGGCTGGCTTCCAACAGAGATCGGTGAAGCCTGCCTTATCGGTCCTGGGAGCTGCAGCCGGCCGCCCAGCACACTCACCAGCCCTGCCAGCAGGAAGCAGACACCGGTAATTAAGGGCACGCCGTTTACTAGAGACAAAGAAGGGTATCACCAGAAAGCTGAGTTTGGGAGGACTGAAAGGGCACAATCAAAATGTAATTGGGGGGTGACAGCCTCTGTGCATCCTTGCCAACCCCTCAGCAAAGCATATTCTCGAGCCTTGGTTCGTGCTGTACTTTGCTCCCACGCTGGTCATAGCATAGGAATAAAGAGAGGAAGACAGCCTCTCTGCAAAAAATAGAGTGAGTTCCCAAAGCCACACCAGCCACAATCCTTCCACTGCCCAGAAAGAAGCACTGATACCTTTAGTGCTTCATTTTTTGTTTTATCTTTGTGTGTAACCTTTATTTGGTGTTTTATCTTTCCAGATCTTTCCAGCTCTGAGCGTAGACACACCGAAAACTATGCTGGACACATGCTAGTGCCTTTGAAATATACATGAGGTTTGTTTGCTTCTTCTCTGCATACATGTAACCCATGGGTTATGCACTGTTTTGCCGCTCGCTGTTTCCAGGCAACAGCATGGGTTGGGTTTCCTATTGTGTCTGCACGGATAAATTCACTCACTCTTCTTCACGGCAGCCGAGCGCTCCGCTGTAGGGACACATCTGAGATTGCCTCACCGTTCCTTCCATGTTGAACATTTGGGCTGCTTCCAGCGATTTTCTGTCCCTGACGCCTTTGTCAACCTGCCACCTCCATCATCCTCTGTTGGGGCTGGTGTCCCAGATCTGGGCCCTGAGCCTCCTCCCATCGCTCATCCATGAGCAGCACAGAAAACCATGTGCCACAGCCTGAGCACACACTGAGGTCCCTCCCTCGCCGTGGTCCACACAGTGACCTGGACGGATGGTCTCTGCCCGGCCTCTTGGTCATCCACCTGGTCTGCCTCCCCTTCCTGCACTCTCGGCTCCCTGGAGACCTCTGCAGAGACCGTTACGGGTCTGCCCAGGCAGAATGCGCTGCTCCGCGTTTGTAGGACACTTCTCACTGTATCACCCTCATTTTACATCCCAGCCCCTAGCACCATGCCTGGAATACAGCAGGCACTCAGTAAGTATTGTTGAGTGGATGTAAGAATGGATTCACTGGGTTCACACCCACCCAGAGACAATGCTCATCTCCTTGTGGTAGACCTCTTTGGGCTCTACATGTTTGTGTTTCCTTTGTCATTATCGGCCAGCCCTCAATGCCACGGCCATTTAACCAATGAATGTCTATGTTCTTCCAGGTGAAGCTCTTGGTGGTGCTGCAGGAATCAGAGGGAGTTTACTGAACTCCCCATGTGCCAGGCAGAGCTCTCTAGGCATCTTCTCACCCAGTCTCATCCAGGAGCGACCAAAGGTCCTGGATGGCCAGGTCCAGCTGTACTGGGCTGAACAGTGTCCCTCAAAAATTCATGTCCACCCAGAACCTGTGAATGTGACCTTATTTGTAAATGAGAGTCTTTGCAGATGTAATCAGGTTAAGTAGAGGTCACGTTGGATTAGGGTGGGCCCCCAATCCAATATGGCTGGTGTTATGGACTGAATGATTTGTCCCCCCAAAATTCGTATGTTGAAATCCTGACCCCAAGGTGATGGTATTCGGAGGTGGGGGCTTTGGGAGGGAACAAGGTCATGAGGGTGGAGCCCCCATGAATGGTATTAGTGCCCTTATAAGAAGAGGTTGGAAACTAGGTGGGTCTCTTCCTGCCACACGAGGATACAAAACAGAAGCTGGCCGTCTGTAAGCCAGAAGTGGGTGCTCCCCAGAACCCAACCGTGCTGGCAGCCTGATTTCAGGATTCCAGCCTCCACAACTGAGGTAAATGTGCTATTCGTAAGCCAGCCAGTCTTTGGTACTTTGTCACAGCCACGTGCACAGAGACAATCAGCGTCCTTATACGTAGAGAAGAGCCACACAGAGACACACAGGAGAGAAGCCGTGTGATGACGGAGTCAGCAATTGACAGGCTGCAGCATCAAGCCAGGGAACCCCGAGGATGGCCAGCAACCCCCAGAAGCTGGAAGAAGCCAGGAAGCCTTCTCCCCTACAGGCTTCAGAGGGCGCATGGCCCTGGGGAACCTTGATTTCAGACTTCCAGCCTCCAGACCTGTGAGACAGTACATTTCCCTGTTTAAGCCATCTGGTCTGTGGCACTTTGTTACAGCAGACCTAGGAAACAATCCTGCCATCCTTCCTTCCACCCTTTCCTCCTCAGCCAGGCGAGCCGGGGAACCCGATGACACAAAATCCCCCTCCCGTTAGATTGATCACACACAGCCCTGCTGCCCTCAGGAGGGGCAGCCACCCGCAGAGGCAGCTACATGGTTGGCAAAGCCCAGCACAAAATGAACATGCAGGCTCTCTGGTCAAAAATCTTTTCTTCTGTGGTCTCTCTCTTGACCTATCATGTTAGCTTTTGTTTGTTGTTTATACCCCTCTGGCTTGGGCACAGGGATGTTTGTGGGGTGACTGCAGACCTTCACAAGTGTCTGGTCCCACAACTCAGGACACCTACCCTGGCTCCCCACTCCTGTGCCCTCCCAGACCCTGAGCAGGGGTGGGTAGGAGAAGAGGGGCAGGGAGGCAGCAGGGGGTGCCCCCTCCATTGTCCCATCAGACCCCCAAGAAAAACACAAATTCAAAGATAAAACGATGAAGGATTCCAAGATGGCGACTGCAGAGCGTTACACCCCAAGGGCAGGGCCCTCCGAGTTCAGGCCCTGTGACTGGCCTGTCACACACGCAGGAGACCAGCCCTGATTAGACCAAACCAAGGCCACTCAGAAGAGGACACAACATTTATTGAGTCTGTGATGTGCTCAGGCTGAGCAATTTAAAAACCTTACCTCCACCAGGCCCTGGAAAGCCACATGGTGTGATTGTTCCTCTTTCCCAGATGAGAAGGCTAAGACTCACAGGGCAGAGCAATGTTTACTCCAGAAGGTTCTTTCCGGACTCTGGCATCATCATTCCCTAAACACTCAGCCCCCTCTGACAGCCAAGTCTCAGCCACCAGCTGGCCCACACCACGGGTGGAGAAAGTGGCCTATTTCCAGACAAGGTTTGGGGCAATTTACACTAAAAAAAGATGCAATAAATCCCAAAACCACTGAAACAAGAATAAAAAGACTAGAAGAAAAGAATAAGGCGGGGGGGGGGGGGCTTTCCTGGTGGCGCAGTGGTTGAGAGTCTGCCTGCCGATGCAGGGGACACGGGTTCGTGTCCCAGTCTGGGAAGATCCCACGTGCCGTGGAGCGGCTGGGCCCGTGAGCCATGGCCGCTGAGCCTGCGCGTCCGGAGCCTATGCTCCGCAACGGGAGAGGCCACAACAGTGAGAGGCCCGCGTAACGCAAAAAAATAAAAAATAAAAATAAGGCGGGGGAGGCAAATATTTTTCCCAGAAAACCTAAGCTGGGATAAGCGACCTCCACTGCAGCACAACCTGCCACTAAGGGAGGACGTGGGGCCCGCGCGGCCCTGCTGCGGAAACAGTGTGCTGCCTGGGACCCGCGGAACGTGGGACCCACGCGGCCCTGCTGTGGAAACAGCGTGCTGCCTGGGACCCGCGGGACGTGGGACCCACGCGGCCCTGCTGTGGAAACAGCGTGCTGCCTGGGACCCGCGGAACGGCCGCAGAAGAGCACGACGAAGTCAAGAATTGGGGGATGGCAGTTCTACAAAAAACATGCAGATGTGCCAAATCTGGCCTTTTCATATAATTATGCTTCTTATGAAAACTGCGGGCATCATGTCAAGGTGAGTGTGGGGGAGGGGAAGAGGCAATGAGTACAAAGGGCGGAGATAGCTTTCCCGCAGACCCAGTGTGGACACCCTAATCCCTAAGGACCTGGTGGCCTCTGGAAGGACTAGCGGGGAGTCATCACTTTCCCCCTGGCCCCGGATGCTCCATGTTGTCGACGGGGAGGAGATGCAGACACACACGAGCAGCTGGTGTGTGCGTGTTGGATGGCAGGGTCTGTGCCGAGAGCCGACATCCTAGAGGATGCTCTGCCCCCCACTCCTCCAAAACAGACACCTGTGCACACTACCCACACACACAAAATACCTATTTTTTTAAATAAATTTATTTATTTATTTTTGGCTGCACTGGGTCTTTGTTGCTGTGCACGGGCTTTCTCTAGTTGTGGCGAGTGGGGGCTACACTTCATTGCAGTGCGCGGGCTTCTCATTGCAGTGGCTTCTCTTGTTTCAGAGCACGGGCTTCAGTAGTTGTGGCTCGTGGGCTCTAGAGCATAGGGTCAGTAGTTGTGGCTCACGGGCTCCAGAGCACAGGGTCAGTAGTTGTGGCACACGGGCTTAGTTGCTCCACGGCATATGGGATCTTCCCGGACCAGGGCTTGAACCCGTGTCCCCTGCACTGGCAGGCAGATTCTTAACCACCGTGCCACCAGGCAAGTCCCAAAATACCTATTTTAAGTAAAATAAGCAGTTAAAGTAGTCAAAAGAACATTGTCTTCTTTAAAAGGGTGGTGTTTTGGTCTTAGTTGAGATAAAAGTCTGTTACTAACAGAATTGCTTTTGGGCCACATAAAACGTGCCCTTGGCAGGAAGACGCTCATTTGGTGGCCTTGGCAAACGCCGCCTTGGAGAGACTCCTAGAGAAGAAGCAAACCTGGTAGCTCATGCGATAGACCCAGCTCACCCAGTCAAGCATGGAGGAGAGGCCACCCAGCGTCTCTAGGGGCCCCAGCTGGAGCGCAGAGCTCGGGGCTGAACGACCAGCTTTGGCAGGCAGGGCCAAGGCAGCACCTGCAGGAGACTGTCAGGCTCCCTCCCAGCCCAGCACGGACCAGGGGCGCACCCACCTCTGGCAAGCCCAGTGCCCCCAACTGTAGACGGGAGGAAGGTGGTGAGAAGGGCTCAATGAACAAACACCAGCGGGTACCCCGCCCAGGGCTGGAAACACGTCCTCCGAGATGCCACTTCCCTCCCACACCCCTGTGTGCCTGCCTGCACGGTGCACAGGCAGTTCTGGTCCCTTGGGAGAAGGCAACATGACAATAAAAAGCCGTTCGAGGGAACGGCTGAGCCCAGAGTGGCCTGACTCTTTCACAGGGATCTGTGGTCCCTGGAGGGAGGAGCTGCTGCCCTCCTGGGTCATTGTAGTCTGAACTCAAGCAAAGAATAATGAGGGACCTTGACTGATTGGAAAACATGATGATGGGTCCTGCTGGCTTTCCTTCAATCCCACTGTTCTGTGGGTGCTGGCAAAGATGGCCCAGAGAGAACTCACACACCGGAGCCGCAAAACGGACCCCAGTGAGCCAGGGTTGGTGGGTCCACTTCCCAACCAGGTGAGGAGGCCCAGTGCTCGGCCAGTGTGCACAGCAGCCCCGGGTTCAGCGTCCCGTGGCCTTCCCGTGAGGACTGCAATGCCAGGAAGAACGTGCCCTTCGGAGACACAGAACAGCGGCTCATCAGGCTAAATGGACAGCTTCCAGCTCTGCAACACGGCAGGAGGGAGAGCCTGGAACGGGGCACGGTGGTTCTGTAGCTCACGAGGTTCTCGTCTTCCGACCCGGGTGCTGGCAGCAGAGAGCAGGGAGGAGGGCGAGCGTGGGCCAGTGGCCTTCTTACGTCATGCTGAATAGGGCCTGCCTGCAGGTCAAGTAGGAGCCCCAGGGTAAGGGCACAGGACTCAGGCCACCCTAGAACTCCTGTGGGAGCCCAGAATGTGGGCCCAACACTAACCCTCCCTTAGCGGGAAGTGGAGAAGCAGAGACCCAGCAACTAGGGCTTTTTTCAAATTGTGTAACTGATCTGAGAGCCTGGGAGCCTCTGGGGATGCTTTAAGAGATCCGGAAGTTTCCAGGACTCACGCAAAGCTGGATCACCCCTTACAGGGAGGCAACTGCAGTAAGGTGGCAGGTGAGCAGTCCCTTAGCTTCCGTGGGTGACACCCTTAGTTACCCCCAAACTATCTTTCTTAGGGATGTGAAAGAAGACTTGAGCTTGAGTCAATCATTCGTCGCTTTCCACAGAGTAAACTGCTCGCCTCATCTCTTCTGGGCGCCTGTTCCAGGTCCCTCAACACTCACGTCTTGAGAACCCTGTGCCACACGCAGGTGCCGCAGCCGACGGAGAGGTGAGCGAGGTACGACCCCTGCCCCTGGGACCTTGAGATCTAGGACAGAAGGAGGACCATGGGGTCAACATGGTCAGACACACGGTTAAGGAGCAATGAGCTCCAACCCCATGGCTTCCAAGGCCAGACTCGACCATGCGCAGCAGGCAACGGCCACGTTGTCACGTCCCCAGCTCCCACGTGTGACCCAATGGCAGAGCCCCCCGCCAACCTCAGGCTTCCTTAATGTTGGTCCCCTAACACCAAGGTGACCAATGAGCTGCCCCTTCAGGGTCAAGCCCAGATGATTGGCAATGGCTCCTGCGGTCACTGCGCTGAAAGGATTTTGAGCCAGGCTTGCTAGCGGGGGCTGGCAGGGAAGAGAACCAGGACAGATAAGGCGTGCCTCCCACTGACCCCAAGGTGCCCGTGCTGCCACACGTTCACTGCTGACCTTCAGATATTTCTGCCCAACAGGTCGTTTTCCCCAGCTTGACCCAAGTGAACGATCCAACTCCATCAGAGCTCCTGTAACTCGGTATCACATTGACCGTCACAGCTTCCCCGTGCAGGCTCCACCCCACCCAGCTCACCGCTGGCTCTGAGTAAGCAGCAGGAGACCTGCCTGGCCCTGGGCACAGCTCGTGAGAGACTGTTAGCGAAATAAATTTGGACCTAATTTGTTCACTCAAACCATCCAGCGCCAAGGAGCAGGCTAGAAGGTTTGGGCTGATTAATCATTGTTACTGAAGCTGAAGGGAATTAGCTGTGTAATTCTGAGCAGTTGAACTGTAATTCCACTGAGCTTTCATCACGAGACTGAAGCGTCAGCAAGGATGCCTTTCACGGGGCTCAGAGGTGTGATTACGCTTTCACGTTCTCTCCACTTGCCTCTGAACTAAGTCCAGTGCCAAAGGCTCACTATCAACTTACATTGTTTGCATAAAACGTTTGTGGAGCCACAACACACGAGGATTCCTTTATTGAAAACCCCGATGCCCACCCCAGGACTGAGGCACCTGCTCCTGGTGGTACATTTTGCACTGGCTGGTTTCCCCACTCTTCCTAGTGAGGCACTCTCGTTGCAGCTGTCCCTGTCACTCTCTGCCCAAAGCATGGCTTTCCTCACTGTCTCCTCTCTGTCAAGACGGTCATACACAGGGCTTTGTTCCATTCGCTGTTGCACCGGCCTGTGGCCTTTGTCGTGGTGACCTGAAGAAAGCCCCTTGACCTCGTCTTCCTAAATCTGCCCCTTTAAGACCACAGGTTGTCGGCAGATTCTACTTGTGTACCCTTTGGGCTATGTTTTGTTTGCAAGGACGTGAAATCTGCCTCCTGACACTAATTTCTAACGTAAGTGTCTACAGCAGACAGATAACGCTCAAATTCCTGAACAGCCCTGGACCCCTGTCATTCTCCCCGTTTCTAAATTAAGCCACATGGGTGCTTGGGGTGCCATGGTGGTGTAGGAGTTGGCTTCCCGTTCTTCTGTGGTGTTGCACGTATTCGCATATAAAACATGTAGAAGGGGGCCTGATCCTGAATACGTGAAGCCATCACTTTCTAATTCATCCCAGCTCACATCAAAAAGAAAACCCAGGGCTTCCCTGGTGGCGCAGTGGTTGAGAGTCCGCCTGCCGATGCAGGGGACACGGGTTCGTGCCCCGGTCCGGGAAGATCCCACGTGCCGCGGAGCGGCTGGGCCCGTGAGCCATGGCCGCTGAGCCTGCGCGTCCGGAGCCTGTGCCCCGCAACAAGAGAGGCCACGACAGTGAGAGGCCCGCGCACCGCGATGAAGAGTGGCCCCCACTTGCCACAACTAGAGAAAGCCCACGCACAGAAATGAGGACCCAACACAGCAAAAATAAATTAATTAATTAATAAAAAAATAATAAAACCCAGCCCACGGTCCGGTCGACAGAAGAAGGTCTTAGAATGAAGCAGACCCAGGCACCAAGGGTAGGAACAGCACTCCAGGCTGATGGCTGAGCGATCACAATGATACAGGCTTGCAAGGTGGCCTTGACAGTAAGAGACACGCTGGCTGAGAAGCCCTGGTCACACCGCAGGAACCCAAAGAGTTGGGGCTCTTGTCATGGGGGACCTGCTGGTACAAAGGAGCCGTACCTTCTCCTGTTTATTAAAATTCTAGCCCCGTGGCCCGGGAACACTGGTCTCTCCCATCCGTATTCGGGGTTTGTCCCTTGTCAAGTGTTATCTCATTAAGGAGCTGTCATCTAAAAACTTGGTTTATTTTGAAAATCTATCCCTACATAAACAAACGGGGGATTATGCTGATTGAGTGAGTCATCATTTAGTTATTCATCATCAATCATCATTTAGTTATTCATTTATTTCCCCATTTTGTTCTACAACAAATCCCAAGGAGATTATAATATACATAATAACTTCATTTCTTTAAAAATGCCAAGCAGAAGTATATCATAAGTCAGGTGAGCTAAGAAAGTGTCTGGGAGGAGCTCCGAGTCTTGCATTTAAAGACGGCAGCTTGAGTTCATGGACTTCACTCCCCCTCACCTTAAACATTCTCACTGAATTCACTTTCAAAATAAGAGAGGAGTTTTGTGACTGAGCTGGAAAATGATGCTGCTGTCACCATAGGTAATAAATAACCAGAACTTTCCATAGGTACGTGGCTGGTGGGACACAGACCCCACCTGTATTGGAGGAGTGACAAAGTCACGCTGTGAAAGAACATGGGTCAGAATACGTTGCTGCAAATATCTTTGAAAAATACAAAATGCCATGACACCATTGACTATTTCACCATAGCCTGTGTTACTGTTTCAGTTAATGAACTAGTTCAACAAACTGATATGGAGATGTCATCATTTATCTTTCATCAAAATAAAATTAATAAGGAGTCATTGGGTGATTTTTCATGATGAAGCGTAAGCAAAAGGTAGCCTTCTTTTTTTAAATTTATTTATTTTTATTTTTGGCTGTGTTGGGTCTTCATTTCTGCACGAGGGCTTTCTCTAGTTGCGGTGAGCGGGGGCCACTCTTCATCATGGTGCGCGGGCCTCTCACTATCGCGGCCTCTCTTGTTGCGGAGCACAGGCTCCAGACGCGCAGGCTCGGTAGTTGTGGCTCACGGGCCCAGTTGCTCCACGGCATGTGGGATCTTCCCAGACCAGGGCTCGAACCCATGTCCCCTGCATTGGCAGGCAGATTCTCATCCACTGCGCCACCAGGGAAGCCCCAGAAGGTAGCCTTCTTGATCAGCGAACATTAAAAAGCATAAGCAGAGTTGCTGACAGCTCTGGGTCTTAGACACAAGTGGAATCAATGACTTTTGCACCGTGTTCCATAGCAATGCCGGATTCTCTCGTAGAGGTGAAGAGGGAAGCCTCGACTTCCTGACTTCCCCCTTAACCAGAGCAGCTTGGATTTTTCTGTATTTGTTTGTGTTTTATTTTACCTGAAAAAGTTACGCATCTGAAAACTGTTACAGCAGCCTTGAGCTAACGCGATTGCCTTGTTTACAGATAAGGAAACCCAGCGTGGCCCAGGACCCAGACTCTCACCCTTACCTGGGATCTTTGCTAAATCAACTGGCAGCAGCCACAAGTCTGCACTTGCCTGCATTTCTGTCTCGCTATCAGTCAGGTTCATCCTGATCATACCTCTGGGTGATTGGGTGGTTTTATTATAACCAAATATAAAATAGTTTATAACAGGGCAGAATCACACAATGCAGGCAGACCTGACATTTTTCTCATAGGACTTGATGAAAAATGGAGTTATGACATTGTTCGAGATTATTCCAGAAAGCGAAATGCAAAACAAACTAGCCTGAGGATACAGCATAGCCCTCGGGGTATGTTAGATCCTCAAAGCCCTTTTGTTCTGCCTGAAGGTTTGCTAAATAATGTCAAGAACTGAAAATGTCAGTGACATCTAGTACTGAAGACTACAGGGTTTTTTTTAATGGTTAAACCCTAGGTTTTTACCTCCTGTTCAGCTTGGAGAAATGTCAGGACACATACCATGTGAGAGTAGCAAGCCCGAGGAGTGTCTGGGACAGGCTCGCAGACCTAGGATTTCAGATCTCTCATCTGGAATCCATTAGGTGGTAATATTATTAAGCTTCTAGTCAAATAGAAAAAAAAACAAAAAACACCGTATTCATTGGAAATGGAAGGCATTTGAATGTCAGCAAGGTTTCCTACAGCCAGGGACAAGGTTTTCTTGAAAGAAATGGAGCAGCAGCCAGTCTGTTTTCCTGGCAATTCCACCCTGTTTGCACGTGGTTGGAATATGTAGCAGTTCTTCCCTGGGCAGGGCACTTGACCTCCCCATAAGCCCTGTCTCCTTTGTCATTACCTCAGCCCTGTGGGGTAAACAGGACTCCTTTTGGCTGGTCGGAGAAGTTGTGAACTTAGCTGAGGTCACCCAGCCGAGAAGTGACAAAGGCGCATCCGGAATGCCACCCTGGGGCTCCTGGCCCAGTGCCCCATCCTGGGCACCCCCCCTCCACATCCCTGAGCCACCGAAAGTCTCTGCGGTGGACTGAATTGTGCACCCCCAAATTTATATGTTGAAGCCCTAACCCCCCACAGGACCATATTTGGAGATAAGGTCTCTAGGGAGGTAATTAAAGTTAAACGAAGTCATAAGGGTGGCGCCCTAATTGAGCCTGTGGCCTTACCAGAAGAGGAAGAGACCCCAGAGATGCTCTCTTTCTCTCTCCCTTCTCCCCCCACACACAAAAGAAAGGCCAAGTGAGGACACAGAGGGAAGCTGTCTACAAGCCAAGAAGCAGGCCCTCACCAGAAACCAAGTTCACCAGCACCTTGACCTTGGACCTCTGGCTTCCAGAACTGTGAGAAAATAGACGTGTGTTGTTTAACCCCCTCATATGCGGACTTTGTCGTGGCGGCCTGAGCAGGCTGAGACAGCTGCTCTCATCCAAAGCTGTGGGGTGTGAGTAGAAGATCTCAGAGAGGCCAAGGGAAAAGATCCTGGAAGTCAGAGCATGGGATCCCCTTTCTAAGAGAAAGAGCAAATGAGGGGTCCAGGCTGAGGGCCCAACAGGGCCGGTCTGTGTGCTCAGGACTCTGTGGAGGTAACTGCTATGGAGCCTCTGATCTGGGGGTGAATCCACTGAAGGGAGGCCCAGCCATGGCGGGAGGCCATGGGCCCCACTCCCGCAGGCTTGGGGTTACACAGGGACTCCAGACTTACCCTGGCCAGCCTGCCAGGTCAGAGGCAATCCCAGAAGGGACCCAGAGTCAACGGCAGAGGTGGGACCCTGAAGGCCTCGCTGGACTGGACAGTCAGGCCCAGAAAAGCTGCCCTCCTCTCTCCCTTCCAGCCAGTGCCAGGAGGGAGCATCACAATGCCCCAGGGACATCACCAGGGGTCACGAGGGAGCTGAGGACCAGAGGACATGCGTGAGCCTGGATGGTCCCGTCTGTCCAGGCAAAGCAGGTTCATGTGTTCATGAAATGTCTGCTGAGCCCTGACTACAGGCAGGGACTACAGTGCCCACTGGAGACCCGATGGGGATGGGCTCAAGCACAGGGTGGCGTCTCCTAAGGAACCAGGGCTCCCGGGGAGCTGCCAGCCAACCGTGTAACTGAGACGTGGGCACCTTGGCAGACAGCAGTGCAGAGCACGGAGGCTCTGCTGAGGCAGTTGCTAAACGAGGAGTTTGAACTTGTTAAGTGAAGAGGCATCCCTGGGGATTTTCAGGCAGGTGTGAAATGCCTAAATGTGCATTTCAGAAAGGTCACTCAGGTGGCGTTTTTGGAGAAGGGAAAGGCTGGAGGGGATGAGGCTGGTGGGAAGGTGGTACAATAGTCCAGACAGGGAGCCCCTGCACCAGGGTGGAGATGGCAGAGACAGAGAAAGAGCTGGTGATGGACCAGACGTGCACATCAGGGGATGGGGGTGTGCTTCCAGACCCCCTGGTTTCTGGTTTGAACAGCTGGCATGATCAGCCATTAATAAGGTGGGAGCACAGGAGGGCAAGTGGGGATGGTGGAGGCAAGGAGGCCAGCTTGCTTGAGTTCCTGAGACACCACCGTAAAGGTGTCTAGGGGTGGATGGGACACAGATCTGGGTCTCAGAGGAGAGGTCTAGACTGGATGCATGGAGTCAAGGATCCCTTGACCTATAGATGGCATTTCGGTGAGATCACCTGCTGTAGGTGAATTGTACCCTCATCCAAATTCATGTGTCCAAGGCCTAAGCCGTCGTTCCTCAGAACATGACCACATCTGGAGAGCGGACACTTAAAGTGGCGCTCAAGTTAAGATGAGGCTGTTAGAGCGGGCCCTACTCTAGTCTGACTGGTGTCCTTATAAGTAGAACTGTGGACACACGGGGGACCCCAGGGATGCACGTGCACAGAGGAAAGACCGCGTGTGGATGCAGCGAGAAGAGGGCCTTCTGCAAGTCGAAAAGTCTCTGCAGAAACCAGCCCTGCCGACACCTTGATCTTGGACTTCCAGCCTCCAGACTGCGAGGAAACAAATTTCTGTTGTTCAAGCCCAGTCTGTGGCACTTGGTTGTGGCAGCCCAAGCAGAGGACAACCAAGGAATTCTGTAGGAAATCGGGATACTAGTGAGACGGAGAGGAAAGGAAGCGCAAATCAAGATGATTGCGGATGGAACTGTGAGAACCAGAGGAGCATCACGTCCTGGTGAGGCCACACACCAGTGAAAAGCAAGAGCTGTTTCTGTGGAGCAGTGGGGACCAGGCCAGACTGGATGGCTGGACGGAGCGGCGGGAGGGCAGACCATGGACATAGCAGGAGTAAACAGCCCTTCAAGAGGCTTGGGGTAAAGGGCAGAAACGGTGGGGACAGCGGTGTGATGGGGACAGCGCCCAGGGAAGATTTCAAAATTCTGTTTTCTTTTGTTCTTGGTGAAGAGCATGTGTATTATGCGAGAAACTCAAGACTGCTTTTGTGGACAAGGAGTAGCATGTGGCTGGCATTGGACGCATCCTGCAAGATCAAACCGAAGACATACAGAACACTCCGCTGGGATCGTGCAGAGAATTTACCGAGGGAACAGTGGGCAGCATTACAGAAACGAAAAGGGCTGCTGAGACACCCAAGGAGAGTCGTTCAACATCCAGAGCTGAACAGAAGAGAGAAAGAAACGGTGATGCCCGCACCAGGCTTGTCTAGCAGGACCACACGGGGGAAGGTGCCCAACGAAGTTGTGTATCAGAGGACCTGGCACTTTTGGAACTGCAGCATCATCACAGGAGGGTCAGAAAGCAGGGCTGGATGCCTCTTTCACCTCACATCTGCTCCTGGAGGCTCCTAGAGACAAACCCAACCCAGGACTTAGGGCAAGAATGCCAAGCGAAGAGGCCAGAGAGGCCATGCCCCCCGGGTACAGTGTAGAGCTGATCATGGATTTGGGGCTGTTCTGGGTGAATTTTGTCTGCCCAAAAAAGATACATTGAAGGGCTTCCCTGGTGGCACAGTGGTTGAGAGTCCGCCTGCCGATGCAGGGGACGTGGGTTCGTGCCCCGGTCTGGGAGGATCCCACATGCCGCGGAGCAGGTGGGCCCGTGAGCCATGGCCGCTGAGTCTGTGCGTCTGGAGCCTGTGCTCCGCAATGGGAGAGGCCACAGCAGTGAGAGGTCCGCGTACCGCAAAAAAAAAAAAAAAAAGATACATTGAAGCCCTAACCCCGAGGACCTCAGAATGTGACCTGATTTAGAAACAAGGTCGATGCAGATATAATGAGTTAAGATGAGGTCACACTGGGGTAGGGTGGGCCCGACTCCAGCATGACTGGTGTTCATATGAAAAGACAGCTATGTGAAGCTGGACACACAGGGAAAGCACCGCGTAAAGACGGGGGATTAGACTGAGGATCTAAAAGCCCAGAAACACCAAGGATGGCCACCAAAGACTGGAGCGAAGAGAGCGGAAGGGGATAGATCCTCCCCTGGGGCCTCTGGGGGAGCAAGGCCCCGCTGGTCCTTTGGTTTCAACTTCCAGCCTCCAGAACGTTGAAACAATACTTTCCTGTGGTTTTAAAGTACCAGTTTGCTGTACTTTGTGAGGGCAGCCCTGGGAAACTAACACACGGGGATAGAGGCTAACCAGCAGATTTAGGGAACAATGATGAGCAAAGTTCCTGGTTGGGCTGGAGGGTCATGAACAAAAGGCGGGAAGTAAGGCTTCCTGGGAAGAAAGAGGAGGGGGCGGTGTGGGTGCAGAGAAGGAAATTGAGGCCATGCCCTTCCTTCCCCTGCTTTCTCCAACGTGTGACAGGCAAGGTCCTCAGCCATGAGTTAGGTGTAGTGGCTGGGGTAGGAGTGGGGGAGCCGGGGAACAGCGAGGCACATGTGGCAGGGAAGGGACAGGAAGGTTTCTGAAGAAGGACGTAGTGGCCAAGTGCCTGGGCGACCTGCCTAGATTCCACTCCATCCCCTTGTCTGGCACCTGTCTTCACAGTCTTGCGATCTTTCTCCAGCGGCTACTAGCCTGGTATGGGGCGAGATGTGGGCTGTTGGTATTAGTCCACGGTGGGGACTTGCAGTGTGGACACTGCCAAGCAGTGCTGCCTGATAGGACTTTCTGCTGTGAAGGAAGTATTCTCTACATCTTTACTGTCCAGAGGGAGGGCCACAAGCCATGCCTGGCCACTGAACGCTCTAAGTTGCTGGTGCAACTGACAAACGGAATTTGTTTTACTTTCGTTAATTCCAATTGAAACCACAGGTGGTGCTGGGCTGCCATACTGGATCTGGCATGGGTGAGCCGTGGTGGGTGGAGAAAAGGCCAGTTTCAGCCAGGGAGCTGGACCCACAAAGCCCGAGGCCAGGTTGGAGTCTCATCCAGACAGAGGAACAGCCTGAAATCATTAGATTCTCTCTTTACTAAATTAACTCCTCAAGGGGAAATTGGCCGCTGGCCTAGAAGTTGGTGGGTAATTTTGAGGAGTGAGGGTTGTGTTGAGGTGTGAACCCTGGAAGGAAAAGTCATTCTCTAACGTCTTTTCTTAGTTGGCCAAGGTCACCATGCCCTGCAAGTACCTTGTGCTTGTAGTATGTGTGAGAAGCTTTCTGAAATGTTTTAAAACTTCCCAGATGTGCTGAAGAGCTTTGTCCTAGAGAAGTTACAGACCTGGTGTTTTCATGGTGCTTTATCGTATCCTTGGGTCCTTCTCCCAACATTTTAAAGAAAGCTCTTGAGAGGATAAGACGCCTGTTGATTCCTTAAACTCAGTACAAGCCATTTGCCCTCTCCTGGGGCTTATTAAGCCACAGAGATTCCATAAAGAAGCCCCTGCTCAGATGCAGGAAAAATAAAAGAATTGTAAACAGTCACACAAAGGAATTCTAAGGACACAAGAAAAATAAATGTTGGGAAGTCTGTGCCGTGCCAGCAATGGAAAAATACACACACTGATACCTGCTAGGATCACTGATAAGTGGTCCTCTTATGAGAGTCGGAAACACAGCCACAGGGCCTGGGCACCACGGCTCATAAACGCATGGAGGATACGCAGCTTCCCAGATGCTGACAACCGGTCTTCATAAATCCCCGAGTGTAAAGAGGCCAGGGGTCTGCCATGTGTTTCCAAACGATAAAATTCAAAGGATTAATGACAACTTAGCTTCCTAGATTGATTTAAAAAAAAGCACGCTACCCCTTTGTTTAAGCTGGATGTGGTGTCTGTGCTGCCCGCCCCAGGACCACGTGGTTCTGTGCCCTGTCCACCCCAGCCCAGGCAGCTGTGGCATGGGGCAAAGTATCCCTTTGTGCTCTGTGAGTTTTTCATACATAGACTCTTAGTGCTCTGGGTTTTTTCCCCCCATTTTTTCAAACCTAATTGGAAAAAAGTCATTCCAAGAACCCTTATTAAATACTGTCATTTCAGAAGTGAGAGTGTAATGATGAAGATGTCATTTGGGGATTTGGAAAAACAACATTTTTTTCAAAATCTATGAAGTTAGCCTGCCCTCTTGAAGTTTGGGTGTTATCTCAGTAAAATGAGTATCCCTAGGCAATATTTTTGGAAGGGAAAGGGCTGGTCAACCCACACACAGGTGACTAAAACAGCAATATTTCTCTCTCACCAAATAGCCCATGAGGTTTCTCTTACTAAAGCAACATCCAAAGCTCGCCTTTAGCTCCTGCTGGTAAAAATCAATTCCAGCAACAGACCGGGGAGCAGGGTTTCATGATGAATGCATTCATTCTATGTACAGTGTTTGGTAGCGGAGCTAAGTCTCTCATAAGCTGTGGAGCCAAAGGTAAGTAACTCTGGCTTGTGAGTTTTGTTCTCAGTAGGAAAAAGAAACTATTTAAAATAATATTTCATGGTTACCTCTTCTGGAAGTTACATGCCAGGTGCTGGGGTGGAGGTGGAATCGGGGAGACCTGCCCGAGGTTGGTTTGGAGGCTGCCACCTTGTCCGTCTGGAGCAATGTCTCCATCACGCGATGCCCATGGAGAAGGCAGGGCATTGACAACTCGGGTTTTGTTGTGATGACTGCTATTACTTACGTATCTGTCCAATACTCAGCCCCCACTGCCAGCCGCCGCTCCCCGCAGAAAGAATGCAGGTAATTAGAGACAAGCCTGCCTTCCCGGGGCCGTAGCTGGTAAGTCCTGGCACGACTTATGTTGTTTGGTTTTCACTAAGGAACCCGCAGATAGCTGCTTTCAAAAACCCAGCCTGCCCTGAGGATAGATGTGGTAAGTCTGGGCCAAATTTATGAGAGTTTCATGAAGCACATACATCAATCAGCTGGATCTGAATAAGTGAAGTCCCTTCGTTCCCTCAAACGGCACGAGCCTCATTCATTCACTCCTTCATTCAGCAAGTATGGATGGATCCTCCTGTGTTCCAGACACTGGAAGGACCCGAAGACACCAAGAGGAGCGGACAGTCTCCTGTTTAATCATTCCACTGCCCTCCTCCCAACTCCTTTTAGGTGAAAAATACAGTAGAAGTTGGAGAACACACAAGTGAAACAAAACCCAGACCTATTCTCTTACATGCCATGGTGCTCACAGGTGGGCATGGTTCCCAATGTTCACATCCCTTCTCTGTCACACCTGAGATGGAAGAACAAGCAATGAGCATCAAGGGGGCCAGGTGCTCAGCGACAGACAGGGGGGATGGCTGCCCTGATGGGCGTGTGGAGTAGGTTCTGATTAAGGCCCCTCGGGGAATTCCACCTCCTCCAGGCAGCCCTCAGGAGTGTGTGAGGCAAGCTGGAGCCCCGTCCCTTGGCCCCAGTGTTGCTCCAACAAACTGAATTAGTTGACTTTGGGGAACGGCGCCCCATCATGACTTACTCAGGCGCTGGCTAAGACAGAAGGTTACATGAATTGAGTCATCATAGCTGGGGCCAAGAATGTTTTTTATGTTCCCCACTGTTACCAATTTTCAAATATATGGATTCCTCAAATATTATGCACATAACCACAGGGCACGGTTCTAGAAACTAATAGCAGAGGGCTGTTAAAATGGAAAAGAACTTTGCATTTGAAATGTAAGAACAAACAACTTCTGGTAAATCTGTTTAAAAAGAAGGAAGATGTGGAAAGAATTCTTCTTGAGAGGACCAAGAAGGCTGCAATGCAATCGGCCGCTTCTGGATCAAGTTAGAATCTGCCACGTTTGCCAATGGTGAGATTGAACTAATGGACTGATTCATTTGATAACCATCCTCTGAGAGGAGTACGGGGCACTCCCAGCATCATCCAAGCCTGTGTGTCACACGTGTGCTCACCCATCCTCAACTGTCCTTTCACGATAATGTCCAACATTGGAGGAAATTAGAAAGAGAAGACGGTCAGGCAAGGGGAAAGGGGAGCCGTCCCTGAAGGGACAAGTGTGCTAGGCTGTGTGTTACCAAGTGCAAGTTCGTGTGCCTGACCCACAGTCGGGCCAAACAAACGAAAACGGCAGAGTTCGGAGCAGAAAAAGATCTATTGCAGGGCCCTGCAAGGAGACGGGTGGGTTATGCCCGAGAAAGCCTGAACTCCCTGAAAGGTTTCAGCAAAGCGCTTTTGTATTTAGTATGAACTTTTAAAGGCAAGGTGAGGAAGGGGCGTGGTTTGTTGTTTCAAACTTCTTGGTGTCGGCATCCTTTGTTCTTGCCGCAGTCCACCTAGGTCAGGTCAGGTTCCTGTAAACCTCCAACAAGACGAATGTTATTCTCTGTTCTGCAACTTTGTACATCTATATGAATGTAAAAGTGTTATACCCTTAAAGGTCAGAGCCTTGAGAACAGCCTATCCTGCATATTTCAGGCTCTAGGCAACATTCTTTTACAAAAGGTGCAGAGCCAGCACGACTAGGCCCAGGCAACAGAGCACAGGGGTTAAAGCAAAAGAAATAGATCCAGCATGGAGTCAGATGTGTTCTTCCCCATTATGTGTGTAGTAAGGGTCATTACAGAACTGTCTCAATTGACTCTCACCACACATTTTGAGATGGACGTTAGTATGGAATCCGTATTCTAGAGGAGAGAACGAAGGCTCAGAAAGGCTGAGTCACTTGTCCAGAGCAAGACTTTAAATTTAGGTATGTCTGATGTTGCCATCTATGAACTAGAAAGAAAGCAGCCAATGTTTGGCTGGAGGAAGCCAGCCGTGGGGGATGGGCAGTACTCGCTTCCAGAGCTGGGCTGTGAGCTTGGTGGTCCTTCCCAGGGAAATCCGGAATAAAAGTCTGGCTGACTGAGATCCTGGCTCACAGATCTGAGTTGGCGGGATCCAGGAAGACTAGTCTGTTGGTGGCATTTGGCCTGTCCTGAAGTCAGGGATATTCAGAGAAACACAACCCAGGGTGGGGTGAAGCACACTTCATCTGACCCAATGCCAAGCCTGACCCCAGCGATCGTTAGCTCCTCGGCCTTGGCCACAGCTTCTTGGAGCTGGATTAAAATCCAAGTGGGTCCGCTCTGACTGCCGGTTCCCTCACTGAGGGGAGTGTTGCCAAAAGAGCAGTCATCTCCTGTATTCACGCAATCGCTTATTAAGTCAACGAGCATCTCTTAGGCCTACTGCGTTGCCAGGCTTGGCATGAGACCCTGGAGGTACAAAGGGGCAGGAGGGGCCTCCCCAGCTGCCCTTCCCTTGGAATATGATTGAGTGAGAAGCGCAGCAAACACATACTCCGCTGAGCCTTCAGATCTATGGGCATTTTGTAGATCAAGTAACCGAAAGTAGGCCCTGCACAGAAGCCAATAACTCCCCATGGAAACAGCCATCTGTTGAAGGAAGTTCTGATTCGTGATTGGAAAGCAGGAGATAGTTGGCCGCCTCTCGATACAAAACCTTCACAAAGCCTCAGGGTCTCTGATTGGCCTCCTCTAAGACAATCTCCCGTTTCAGACATTTCAGGACTTTTCACGAAAAACAAGCCATGTGGTTAGGGTGTCCAGTCTTCACAGCCCACCCTCCCTACATGGCAGGGGTCTGGCTTCTAAGTTTGAGCTTTCTAGCCACATGAGATCGATATTATTTTTATGAACTTCCAGGAAAAAGAATGGTCAGTTGAATAACCTGCAAGTGATCTTAGAAGACCCGACCCAGCTCTCAGAAAGGAAAGATGGAGAAAACAAACCACGAAGTAAAAATCAGTGCACTTTCCTTTGCTTAGTTTTAAACCCACCCCTTCATCCTTCGCTCCCTTTGACTGGAACCCCAAAGGCCCGATTTCCTATTTTCAGGTAGTCCTCCTGGGCTGCAATCCTGCTTGGCCTGCAGATAACTTCTGACTTTGGGAAATTCTGTAAAATAAATCTATATATCATCAGGTATATCTGCTCTTGAAACCAAAGACTCAAGGACTTACGCCTAACCCCATAGCTCAGCAAAGAGGGAAGAGGAAACAGAATTCTTTTGCAAACTGGGTTTGGGTTTGCGGCAGCGCTGGGGTTTGCTCTAAGCAGCTGGGCTGACCGTCCCAGAAAGCCCCCCGGGTCCCTGTGAGAGTCTGCCTGGACTGATTCCTTTTCTTGGCGGCAGCTGGAGGCAGTGGCCTCAAAACCAGCCAGTCCTAGGTTCAAAGTCAGGCTTCCTCCCCTTATATGCCTTGTGTGGGTTCCTTTATACATGAAGCAGGGGTGATAATCACACTCGATCAGGATTCCGTGAGATGATGGCATTTGGGAAGGGCTCAGCCCAGCGTTTAGCATCTAGATGGGAGCTCCCTCCCTCTCGTTCCCTCTCACACCTGAGACTGCACAGGGCTCTGCTCGGGACCTGGTCACCGCCCAATCCACCGTCTTCAGTGGGCTGCTCCTGTGGCACCATTGCTGGAGCTGTCAAAGCACCCAAAGCTTGAACAAAACTGCCAGGAGCTCCTGGTTTTGTGCACCAAGAACACAGGAGTTTTTTTTGTTTTTCTTTTTTTTTTTTTTAATTAAAGTATAGTTGATTTATAATGTTGGGTTAGTTTCTGCTGTACAGTAAAGTGATTCAGTTATACGTCTATATACATTTTTTATACTCTTTCTCATTATAAACCATGTTTTTATTAATTGTGTGGGCCTTTATAAGTTGCAGCACATGGAGGTATTTCACCAGGGACTTCCCTGGTGGCGCAGTGGTTGGGAATCTGTCTGCCAATGCGGGGGACATGGGTTTGGGCCCTAGTCTGGGAGGATCCCACATGCCACGGAGCAGCTGAGCCCGTGTGCCACAACTGCTGAGCCCACGTGCCACAGCTACTGAGGCCCACACGCCTAGAGCCTGTGCTCCACAACGGGAGAGGCCACCACAGTGAGAAGCCCATGCACTGCGACGAAGAGTAGCCCCCACTTGCCGCAACTGGGGAAAGCCCTCATGCAGCAGTGAAGACCCAACGCAGCCAAAAACAAATAAATAAAAAATTTAAAAACAGAAAAAGAAAATCCATAGACTGTTTAGTATCTTAGTTTTCAGGTCTCTGAGCAGGAAACCACTGGATCCTGTAGAAACAGGGTTCCCCACCCCCCGGGCCTCGGACTGATACTGGTCTGAGGCCCGTTAGGAACCGGGCCGCACAGCAGGAGGTGAGCATCAGGTGAGCGAGCAAAGCTTTATCTGCCGCTCCCCGTCGCTCGCCTTACCCCCTAAACCATCCCCCACCCCGTCCATGGAAAAATTGTCTTCCACGAAACTGGTCCCTGGTGCCAAAAAGGTTGAGGACCACTGCTGTAGGAGATCAAGTCCGGGGATGCCTGCTAAGGCGGGGCGTCGTAGCCTCCAGGCCCCCTTGGTTATCATTTCTGAATGTATCTAGAGGCCATGGCACAGGACACCATTGTCGAATGGGTTTAAACCAATCGTGTTCCTGCTTTCACTGTTTGTTGTCATGGCATCTCTCTAAAGGCAGCAGACTGTAGCGTGAAGAGCTTGGGGCTTAGTGGTAAAAGCTCTGACTCTCCTTCTTCTGTTCCTTCATCTGTTTATTCAACAGCTCTGCATTGAGCAACTAGCAAACAGCGAAGCCCAGTGCTGGGCGGTGGGTGTGCAGAGACGATCTGGCTCCTGGTTCAGGGCGCTCACGTCTAGCTGGGGACACGGGACACAAAGGAAGCCAGGTCTAAGTGACGCAGGAGCCCAGAGGGACCATAACTTCTGTGCCCACACCAAACCTGTCTTGAGTGTATACATTTATCAAACGTTATGCCTTACAGTGAATACGCTTTCTCTGAATGAATCCTCAAAACAAGCCCGTGAAAAAGATACCACCTGCATCCCCATGTTACAGTCATCAAAACCAAAGCTCTGAGATGTGTAACTTTCCCCAAGTCACACAGAGACTAATGGAGAGTAAAACCCAGACCTGCTAGGCCCCAAAGCTCCAGCATTTGACAATCCCTTCACATGCTGTTTGTTTCCCCTTGTACCTGAGTTGCCGCCCACACCCCTTTCTGGGTCGTCTGCCATTTAAAACCCCCAAAGCACCTTGATGGTAGGGGTAGGGAGGTAAAATACTTCATGATGCAAAGTATCATTAATAAATTCCTGAGTTTTCTACACAGGGAAGTACTTGCTGAGCTAAGCAAGATTTTGATGCATTTTCAACAGCCCTGAACTTAATTTGAGGCTGAGATATGGTCTCTTATTAAACATGATTGTTCAACTGATTTTCAGATTCTTTTGTGCAGCCAGGCTTAACCACGTGAGGTTCATAAGAGCCGTAGAGTCCTGTCTGGCCCGGCTCTCACTTACTGCGGGGCCACCCAGCCCAGGGTGCTATTGCTACTGGATCTACTGTATCACAACTCAGTGGGACCCGATTCCACAGGAGTCGGACAGCCCCGTTTTTGCGGGTCCCTCTGTCCTACACGATGGTTTCAGCACAAGGTTCGAGGCAGCCAGGCCCACCTGCCCCACGCACATTCCCTGGCCACTCACGCTCGCCTTAGGGGATGTGGAAACAGGTCTAATTGCCTCTCCCGTTACTAGAGGTGCACGTGGATCAGTTCTAATCCACAAGCTCAGGCTCTTCCTCAAGTGATGGGTCGGTCCATGCACTTCTCAGATGTCTCTTCCGACTTGATTTTTCCAGCGAATGTGGAACACATTTCCCAGGATGGGTGGAAATGCACTAGAAGACTTGCCTGCATATTGTGCAAGCCAAGGGTGAATAAACATTCAAGAGGAGACCATCTCCTCCCCCGGCTTCCCAAAGGGAAAGCTACTAATTTAGCAGTTTGCTCTCAGCACAATCTCACAATTTTAGTGCAATCTTAGAGCAATCTCACAATTTCACTGCAAGCCACTAACGGAAAGTTACTTTCCCACCTGTAAAGTTACAGCCATCTTTTCCAGCCCTCGAAAGGCATGATTGCTCTATTGGGGTCTCTCCTGAGACAGTGTTTTCCAAGATATTCAACTCAAAGCCACAGGCTCCTTGTTCCTGGCCAGACTCTGAATCAATGAATCCTGTCCTTGAACTTGACAAAGTCTCCTGCCCTTGGCAGGGAGAAGGTGGGGACATTCTTGATTCCCACCCATCACGCCCACTCCCTTGCAGTTGATCTTTTTCTTTTCTGTTTTCTTTTTAGTCAATTCTTTTTAGCATCTTTCCAAGATGCTCCTTTCTCAAGGAGAACCAGGACTCCAGTTGGGCTGGGGACTCCTGGAGAAACGCTGCCAGGACACAGAGTGCTGGGTATCCATTCATCCCTCATCCCCACCGTTGTATTTGTGCCCTCCCACCAGCCAGTGTTGCCTGGAGCATAACTCACCTGAAATCCACTACCCCAGGGACAATCCCCCAACCTCAGCCAAGACACTTGCCCTCCTTGTGTCTGTTTCTTCTCTATAAAACAAGTGCTGGCCTGAACCCCAGAGTCTGGCATCCGAGAAGCAGAGTTTGTAACTTGCGATCAAAGAGCCCGGGGCTTTGGTCACAAATGAGGGTGATGAGGAGGCTGGTCTCCTCATGATTTGTTTCACCCAACGGGGACTCAAACCAGGAAGATAAATGTGCAAGGTCCCCACAGTCAGCTGAGCCTGGGCGGTCCAGAAATGATGAGTTGATTAAGTCAGCCTCCAGGCAGACTACCAGTGACCACACCTAATTACTCACTGACCACTCGTGGCCTGACCCTTGGAATTCCACACCTGTGAGTCACTCACCCTCCTCAGTTGCTGGGCTGTGTATCCTTCTCCAGCCCGCTTGTTAGTGGCCACCCTGCAGAGCTGGTCCTTCCGCCAGCACCAGGGCCTTTGGTCACCCTCAGGCAGGAGGTTAAGCCCTGAGTGCTAGAGAGGAGATATTCTGGGTTTCAGGATTCTACATGGGCAGTAGTAGAAATAAGGTGGAGTTTTACCCATGCTAGTGTCGAGTATTGGAATTTGCTAAAAAGAAGACAGGAGAGACCCCGATAGAGCAATCATGCCTTTCAAGGGCATAGAGACCTTGGTGAACGGTGTGTGACCCTGTTGACCGTGCTGAAGAGCCATTCAAAGACTATGAGGCCCCCCGGAGATCAGCATCTAGCAGGGAACGGAGCGGAGGTGGTACCCGAGCAGAGGCCAAGGCCACCCAGCAGGAGAGGCTCTGTGTCCAGGCACCACAAGTGGGAATTAGGATCACAGAGACGATGTAACCACTGCCAGAGACACTGACCAAAGCAGAGACAGGGAGGAAGGGACAGCCTGGCTCCTCCCATGTGCCCACCCTCCTGCTGGCCCCACCCCGTGGCCCAGGGTGGCCAGAAGCTGGGGACCAGGAGTCCCCCGAAGTGTAGCTTGTAGAACATTTGGAAGGATGTTCCATGCAGAACATTTGGAAGGATGACTCTGTCATATGTGTGAAGGGTGAGTTGGAGGGACAGAGATAAACCAACAAATGAAGCTAGAAAGGGCTTAAACTGAGGTGACGGCCCTGGTGGGAGAATGACAGGGTGGCTGCAGACCGTGAGGGAAGACAAATCCCTAAGACAGCTAGCTTGCTTGAACTTGAACTTCCCGTGTGACACAGCAGGTCGACTGCACTGACTCACCCGGCACCGCCCCATCTCAGTCAGGGCCCAATCAGGAGAAGGAATTTGAACAGGGAAGGTTTAATGTAAAGAATTATAAACTGTAACAAGGAATAACTGGCGCACCTTCCCAAAACCTCACTACAAGGGCAATAGAGAAAATAAAAAGAAATATAAATGCACATATACACGTGTGTATATGGACACACACATATATATCAATACATAAATACACATATACACATGTGTGTATATGGACACACACATATATATCAATACATAAATACACATATACACATGTGTGTATATGGACACACACATATATCAATACATAAATACACATATACACGTGTGTATATGGACACACACATATATATCAATACATAAATACACATATACACGTGTGTATATGGACACACACATATATATCAATACATAAATACACATATACACATGTGTGTATATGGACACACACATATATATCAATACATAAATACACATATACACGTGTGTATATGGACACACACATATATATCAATACATAAATACACATATACACATGTGTGTATATGGACACACACATATATATCAATACATAAATACACATATACACGTGTGTATATGGACACACACATATATATCAATACATAAATACACATATACACATGTGTGTATATGGACACACACATATATATCAATACATAAATACACATATACACATGTGTGTATATGGACACACACATATATATCAATACATAAATACACATATACACATGTGTGTATATGGACACACACATATATATCAATACATAAATACACATATACACATGTGTGTATATGGACACACACATATATATCAATACATAAATACACATATACACATGTGTGTATATGGACACACACATATATATCAATACATAAATACACATATACACATGTGTGTATATGGACACACACATATATATCAATACATAAATACACATATACACATGTGTGTATATGGACACACACATATATATCAATACATAAATACACATATACACATGTGTGTATATGGACACACACATATATATCAATACATAAATACACATATACACATGTGTGTATATGGACATACACATATATATCAATACATAAATGTGTTCACCTTGACTACTCACTCACCTTTTACCTTCCATCTTCTAAAACTGCAACGAAATCAGAAGGCTAGCAGAAGGAGACACCAGTAAGAAACAAACCTATTTATGCCACAGATTCCAAAAAGCCTTAGAAATCTGAGCTACCAGGTGCCAATGAGAGGGTGATGTGGCCCAGTGGTGTGGTGCATAACATACAGTTTGCAAGAACCAATTGCTACATTTCCAAGATGTCTGTGAGTCAGCTTTTAAACATGGCCATTATCAAAACTTAAATTATATAAACTTAGAATTTAAAGTATTTTATTAAAAACAAAGATAAAGGGCTTCCCTGGTGGCACAGTGGTTGAGAGTCCACCTGCCGATGCAGGGGACACGGGTTCGTGTCCCGGTCCGGGAAGACCCCACATGCTGCGGAGCGGCTGGGCCCGTGAGCCATGGCCACTGAGCCTGCGCATCTGGAGCCTGTGCTCCGCAACGGGAGAGGCCACAACATTGAGAGGCCTGCGTACCGCAAAAAAAAAAAAAACAGAGATAAAACTCTCAGGATGCATCACTTCCTAACTCTTTTATCACGTTTTGCCACCGTCTGCTTTTGAGGGGACCCCGGTCACTTGTGTCTATGTGAAGAATGTGCTACAAGCATCTCTTCCCGAATCTGCCTTCAGTGACGTCACATGGTAGCTTGAAATGGACCATGATGGGAATATTTACACCACAGGGATCAAGAGACAATAGAAATCAGGGCTGTTTTTTCCTTCCAGAAGGTAGTTGTTAAACATTTACCAAGATGCCACTGGATGCAACTGAAGACATGTGATCTTAGACCCTCCCCATATCCCGCCCCTACTTCACACTCAGAAGACCACCCGTCCCAATCCAGACAGAAGAGTGTGTCCTCTGGGGAAACTGAATCGGAGTCCGGGAAATCGGAGTCTGGGCTTTGGGAACTCAGGCCCAGCAGACAGTGGGTACAGGAGGAAGGACTAAAAATAGGGCAGTTAAGCAAAACTGTCCCCCCAGATGGTGAGACTCGCTAACTCCCTTCCCTTGTTTCCTTTCCAGGATGCCACGCATCAGGGTTACCCTTCCCACACCGAAGGAGGAAGGTGTGGAAAAAGAGACCAGCCTGAGAAGAAAGCCCACAGCCACTCACCCTCCGGGCGCCGAGGTGAAGCGTCTCGGCCCCGTCAGCTAGTTCTTCCCCAGGGTTCGCTGGCCTCAGGGCCCCTCAACGCACAGTCGGACTTTCAGCATCTCACTGTGAACGGAGGCTAGATCACCAAAGATCAGTAACTATTTGAGAAAAATCCTAATGTGAAAGACAGAAACCGAAACCAACCAGCAGGCAAACAGGGGGAGAAGGGCTTGGCGGGAGCCCAGTCCGTGCCAGGTCCCATGCGTGCAGGGCTGGGCTGGGGACCCCATCCCATCCGTGGGCAGGAGCGTCCCCGCAGGGGGTTGACCAGTGTCCCCGCAAAAGACACTGCCAACGGGAGCCTGTGAATGGGGCCTTATTGGGAAAGGGTCTTTGCCTAGGAGTGTAACTTGCACCTGGAGTCCTCCCTGCCTGAAGCCCCTATACTCCCACATGCCCAGGCAGTGGCCACGCGCCCTCCGGGGCATCCCCAGCCATCTTACAGACCAGGAACCCCAGAGACCAAGGGCAACAGCATGAGGTTCCACTTAGCTTACAGATCCTGTGTGCGGTGTGGAGAGAATGTGATGGAAACCCTGGGGGCCCAGCTTTAAAAGTGGCCTCCGTGCCCTTCTCCGTGAACCTCCAGAGACCCTCCAGCTGCAATCAGCCTGCAGCAGGACCACCGAGCAGGACGGGAGTCCAGGCTCTCTGAGAACTGCCCATTCCTTCTAGAAACACAGGTCTAGTGGTCCATCCTACAGCCGTGAGAGCTGAGCACCCATTCCCCGAAGCCTCTGTCCGCTGCCCACATCCTTGTCCTGAAGCCTCATCTTCTGTTCTCTGGGTGTGGGTGGCCATGATGACTTTGGCTTCTCACCTAGAAATAGGTTCCTATCACGCAGTGATTAACGACATCAGTGTTGATTACTTCTGGACACCTCCGATGCCTTCACTTCTCCTGAAAGCATTTACTTCTAACAGTGACGCCATTCCAGAAACCGTCCTGGGGACTGCCAGCCCACATCCGTCCCCTGGGCCTGCCCGCTGGGGTCCCTCAGGCTGGGAAGGGAGGACCCCTCTTTGTAAACGTTCCCTGATTCTTCCTGGAAAGGTTCACTTCCCCCTCTTGGCTCTGAGCATCTCCAGAAGAGGCCACCAGGAATCTTCTCAGCATCCTGCCCATAACAGTTTCTCAGCATCTCCAGATGAGGCCACCGGGATTCTTCTCAGCATCCTGCCCATAACAGTTTCTCAGCATCTCCAGATGAGGCCACCAGGAATCTTCTCAGCATCCTGCCCATAACAGTTTCTCTGCATCTCACTGTCTAAGCCCCCTTCCAGGCTGGGAGCATAGAAAAAAGGAAAAACTGGGACTTCCCTTGTGGGCCAGCAGTTAAGACTCTACGCTTCCAATGCAGGGGGCGTGAGATTGATCCCTGGTCAGGGAACTAAGATCCCACATGCCATGTGGCACAGCCAAAGAAAGTTTTTTTTAATTTTTAAAAATTAAAAACAAAATAAGAAAAACCAAAGCCACAGCTGTCTCTGACATGTTAAAGACAAGCACAGAGCCTGGCACACAGTGGGCGCTCAATAAGGCTCCTCCGATCCATGACTGAATGAACACACGCACGGATGGATGAATAAATTAAGGGGAGCCAGTGTGGAATAAATCACAGGGAAAGATAATCACGGGCTGCACAGCTGGGCAACGGGCGATTTTTCATTGACACTCCAGCTCCGCACAAAATTCAAATTCTCATTAGCACACAGCCTAAAACACAATCCTTACTTTTAACCACGACCCTGAGAAAGGCAACGGTGGGGGAACCTTTAATGCCTTCTTCCTATTGATCACAGCCTCGCCAAAAGGAATGAAAAGCTCAGCTTCAAACACTTTGCTGTGAAAGGCTAAAAGGAAGCAAATTCAGCGTGGTATCGTGAGGCCCGGGTCCCTTTCAGACACACCGCGGCCACCGACTCGCCGGGTTTGTGACTCGCCCCGTGACATGCCGCCGTGCCAACACACATTCTGAGTCACCCAAGCAGATTTAATGCCCTCGCCACAATGACTCTCTCGGCCTTTTCTTCTAAACATGGTTAAAGGGAAGATTCCGACCTACCTAGGAAAGGATTTTAATCAGTTTAGTTCCGGAAATAACTATGGAAATTCAGATTTTTCCATTCTGCTGCTTCTGAACATTATATTCTAACAAATGGCTGATGAAGCCACCCCCAGCCCCGTTCTTTTCTTCCCCAGCCCATCGGGAGAAATGACTTGACTGGCAGCCCTTCTGAATCCCACATGGAAAGGTCTGAGTGAATAAGCATATGAAAAGGCAACAGAAATGATGCTTCGGAAAATAAGAAAAACCCCAAAATCACCCATCCCTCTTCACACACCCTACAGATAACCAGGCCCTCCCATGAAGAGCCCTCCCGCTATCGCCAATTATCTCAGTCCTTGGAAAGCACGAACCTGAGAAATCTAGACAAGGACGTGTGTACGGTGACCAACTGGACGATGTACGGGTGACCATAAACTCATTTGTAGACTTAAAACAAGCCCGGAAGGTACAGGCTGCACTCGGGGTATGATATTGAAGACACACCAGGCTGCATCGTCGTTAAGCACTGGGGCAGCATGAAACGAATCATGCAAAAAGCTTGGGGAATGTTCGGGGATTCTTTGGGTGGCTTCCCAGCATCTTGCAGCATTCACCCTTTTATCCCGTCGCTCAACAGTATTTACTGGCATAACTGCTCCTTTGACCTTTGCAAGAACCCTTTAATGGAAGTGGAGAAGTCTTTTTTTTTTTTTTTTTGTGGCCTCACCACGTAGCTTGTAGGATCTTAGTTCCCCGACCAGGGATCGAACCCTCTCCCCCTGTACTGGAAGCACAGAGTGTTAACCACTGGACTGCCAGGGAAGTCCTGGAGAAGTCATTTTAAGGGTGAGAAAACTGAGGTTCGTGGAAGAACTTTTGCCAGCATCACAGAGCTATCGAGAGGCAGAACTGAATCTGTCACCCCGGTCTCTTCAAGCAGCCCTGTCACTAACAGTGTTCTTTCTGGGGCCTTTAAAACTAAATGGTGTAAATACTAAATTGGAAGGTGAAACCTCCCAAGGGCGCTTCAAATGTTGACTGAAGTTTAATTGGTGTGTGCCTTTTTTACAAGCATGTCTTTAGCTCTTAACCAGATTTGCGGAAGTGAAATCTCTTCAGGCACCATGAGGCTCTTGGTCTGAACCCTGCACGAGGATTGAAGGTACGTCTTGCCCTTGCCTGTCAGCTCGCAACCTTTTGCAGAGTTGAGGGGCAAGAAAAGGGAAGCTGAGGGCTCGGAGGCCCCCCTAGGATATACCCCCAGCCCCGGGATTGCCAAAGGGCCCTGCTCCGAGCAGATCATAGGAAGTCATTGCATAGCAGCCAGAATTCGTGTGTCTAGTGGTTGGCTAGTCCGAGACCAGGGTCCCTCAGTCTCAGCTCTACCGGCATCTGGGGCCAGTAATTCTTTGCTGGGGGCCGTCAGTTCACTGTAGGATGCTCTGCAGCTTCCCTGGCCTCCACCCACCAGATGATGGGAGCATCCCCACCCCAGGGGAGACAACCAAAAATGTCTCCAGACACTGCCCGATGTCCCCCAGGGACATAATGGCCCGGTTGTGGCAGATGTGCCTCACTCTTTCAGTCACTGCCCACAGGTAGATATTCTCTCCCAGTATTTCTCTGGAGTGCATTGTTTCTTGCAAAGAAAATGCAGACTGTGCCCCGAGGCTGTGGACAGAGCAGCCCTGGACCTGAGCACGTGCTCTGTGTGCCCCGGGGCTGCTGGCGAGCACCTTGTAGAGGCTGTGGAACTGGGTCATCACAGGAACCTTGTGAAGCAGGTACTACTATCATCCGACTTTATGAATGAGGAAACTGCGAATTCCCAAAGATTCCCCAGGACGTTAGTATTGAGGGCTCTTTGGGCCTCACGCTCAGCTGTCCCCACTCCAGCAGAGGCCCTCACTTCCCGAAGGCAGACCTCAGTGCTGTGGCCCAGACAACGGCTAGGCCACCCTAGACACGACCGTTGAAGCCGTGTCCGTGATGCGTGTGTTAGTGACCCCGTATGGTAACGAACCCACGTGTGTGTGTGTGTGCATGTGCGTGTGTGTGTGTGTGTGTGAGTGCATGAAAGCCGGCTCTAGGGAAGTAAACTCTTAGTATTTTACAGAAATGTCAGGCCACCATCAGTCACTCAGAAAGCAAAAAATAAAAAAATTTTAAAAATTGCTGCAAATACAAAGTGCCTACAATAAGTAATCTAATTTCCTACGAGCCCTTTTGCCTAAACGAGCATCATTCCATGTGAAATGTCCCTGGATATTTTAGGATCCTGGCAGGCACTGCTTGTACGTGCACCATCAGGGGTATAAAGGAGCTTTCCTTGGAGGGTCCAAGACCACAGGCAAAGAGGAGTAAAGTGTTTTTTAATGCTGAGTGGACCTTTTCAAACATTTAGCTCACCGAAAACCATTGCTCTGGAGAGATGAAATCTCAGGGGCTTGTATCCACACAGAGTGTCACCCTGGAGCTTAAGACTGAAGCCTGGTCCTTCCAGAAAGGAGCTCTGCGGACCTTCCTGCACTAATCAGCCACCCCACTCACCCCATTCAGGGCAGATTCATGTGTGTCCCCAAATTCTTTGATACTGGGCTTACCTTAGATGGAATGTCTCCTGGACCCCTGGTTGGGGGTCAGTGTCCTCACAGGAGGAGCCCAGCAAAGGCAGAATTTCCACATTCCTGAAATGTTGGGTCACATCCCTGAGCTGTTGTCTCCTGGGGAGACCCTGAGAAAAGGCCAGCTGCGAGTGAGTTAAAATTCCTCGCTGCTCCGTCAGAGATCTGAACACAAACACGCACGGGGTCTCATCCCAGTTTGCTGCCAGGCTCCTGCGAGGACTAAAGTCCGTCGGCCAGCGAAGCGTTTTATGCCCACAGGATTTTCCATCTGGGGTTTTCAGTGGCATTATTTTTCTTCTTCACTTTCTGGGAAGTCAGTAAATTGCTCATACGTTGAACCAAGTGGAAAGCATTTATCCCTGACTGACAACAGCCTGCCGTCAGGGTGGCTTGCGGTGGTCCCACTGGTCGCTGCCATTCGGAGCACAGTGCCAGGCGGGAGGGAGGGGCGCGGAAAAGCTTCCCCATCTCGGGCTCCAGCCAGGGCCTGTCGTGGAGCTGATGGCTGCTTTCCTCCCCAGCCCAGACCCCACCCTACGCTGGAGCTCCCGCCATCCACATGGGGTCCAAATGACTAACAGTGTTATTACTATCTGACGAGGCTGGCATTTTCAAAGGTCTTTCCATCACAAAGGACGCCAGAAGAATGGGCCTCGCATGGCAGAATTCAGACTCTGGCCTCTGTGTTTGAGGGGGGCCAGGGTGTTCTGCCCAGCCCTTCTTCCCCACCAAGGCCCACCTCGTACCCCAAACCTGGCACATGACCTCTGCCCACCCCAGGTCCACATCCGCGAGGTGGGCAGAAATTGTTTAAAATGTTAACTGATGATGCCCCCATGGGTATTCTGTACCCTTGACCTGGGCCTCTGTCATCACATCTGCAGTGACACCATCCAGTACCGCTGCTCCCGAGAAGGATGTTATAGCCAGAGATCAAAGGGAAGGCTTTTGAGTCTGTATAAGCAAGTCTTCAAGCCCCAGGCAGGGCAAAGAAGGGGATTTCTGGAAGGACCAGAGAGACCTTAGTCACTGGAGCATCCCACAGATGGAGCCTGCATCCCGGAGACCTGTAGGGTCTGCGACACTGTGTGCTGAGCCCTGCGGGGAGACGAGAACTCCACACGATGCGTCTAGGTTCAATTCAGCCTCCCTCCCTCTGCACCTCAGAGCAGGAGGAAGCAGCTGGTGATTCTCCTGGGCTTCAGAGAAGGCAGAAATGCAGAAAAGAGCCAGGGGCAGCCCCCCGAGTACCCGGGTACGCCGTGGTCCAGAGAGGTTTGGGACGGCAGAAAGAGACCCTTGAACAGGGCTGTCAGAAGGAGCCCTGCATGAGGACCAAGCAGGCAAGAGGACATCTCAGCAGATGCCGACAGGGATGGGGGAGTTGGGCATCTCTGAACTGACCCAAGATGGGGCCTCAAAAGAGAAATTCAGTTGAATTGCTTCTGATACGCCTATTGTGGAGCTGAGCTTGGGGTGCAATCAGCGCCCCACTTCACACTGGCTACATGCTAAGTACGTTTCTGTCTGAATTTAGGCCACCAGAAAGCACAGAGCAAATTGCAACCCTTTTCTATTCTCAGGAACCTGTATTTGGGTCATAATTTTCTCTGATTTCACTTTGCCATTCTGCTCTTATTTCTGCTTGATCTTGGTGTCTCACCTATGGTTATGCCATTATCCCACTACCCACATTATTATTATCTGACCCGAATCCTATTTGGAACAAGGCAAGGCACATATGGACCTGAGAACATATGTGTGTATCAAGTAGGTATTTAAAGTAAGTTATAACCCAGGTTTCAAAACTCTCAGGCATAAAGCCCTCTGAGAAGGGGGACCCTTCCTGCAGGAGGTTGGATCTGAGGCCTGGGGGCTGCAGGAGGCTATCCACTGTGGGCCGGCAGGGGAGCTGAAATGCACGAGGTGCTTTCCTATAGGATAGCAGCCCCCAAATTCACAGGTGAGACTTGGATCCTGGTCCGGGTTGACCTTTATGTTGGCAAATAGCTCTGTATGCTCATCGGTCCCATCAGAGGTGGAGCTCGTCATGGCAGCGTTGGGGCACCAGGTCCTTCTCTGAGCTCCTGCTGAGGCTCAGCTGCTCCTGTGGCCCAGGTAGAGCTGGTGAGGGCACAGCAGAAGCGGCCATTCAGAGAGCGCGCTTTCTAACTACTAGTAAAGTGGGTTTACTTGGTGATGCACAGGCCAGGAATTTACTCACTGCAAGGCTGGAAGAAGAGCGTCATGGATAGGTTAACTGTTAAATGAAGAGTCTGTCTTGACCAGAGAAAGAGAGAGAACTTAAACCACAGAACCTCTGCAGGGAAGGTTCAAGGCCCATGCCGGATGGCCTGGGAGAACACGGGGCATATATGAGGATCAGTTCTGGGGCCCAAACCCTTTGGGCAGACACAGAAGGTGGGGACATTTCTGCACCAACTTTGTGCTGACAGGGGCACCTACCAACCATCTCCCCTCCCTCAAACACAGGGCATGAATTTTTTTTTTTTTTTTTTTTTTTTTTTTGCGGTACGCGGGCCTCTCACTGTTGTGGCTTCTCCCGTTGCGGAGCACAGGCTCCGGACGCACAGGCTCAGCGGCCATGGCTCACGGGCCCAGCCACTCCGCGGCACGTGGGATCTTCCCGGACCGGGGCACGAACCCATGTCCCCTGCATCGGCAGGCGGACTCTCAACCACTGCGCCACCAGGGAAGCCCCAGGGCATGAATTTAAAAAAAAAAAAAAAACACTCACACTCAAATTTTTCTCCTTTTATATCATTTCATCCAAGTTAATCTCTCGGGCTTTGCCTTTACGGTAGTACTCTTCTTTAAACACATTTATTCAGTTGATCATCTATGCTGTAAATATTTGTATTATCGTCAAACATGCCACCTAATGCCAAACATGCTTTTAAAACTTAGACCCAAACGCCTTTATAAGAAAAAAAAAACTTTATTAAAAAAAAATAACTTACAAATGGAAAGAACTCTCTGAAATACAAGGTTTGTTTCGTGCGCCGTGTTACAGACTGGAATAGTGTTGCTTTCTTTATTTTCAATGTAACTTTACAATAATATTAATGTCCCAAACTGCATTACAGAGCAGTTTTCGTTCCATATCCCAGACCGGGTCAAAATACCACACAGATAGAAAACTATTGTAAATAAAACATTTCAGCCGAGACTGGCATGTATTTATATATATATTTATATGTATGCGTGTGTGTGTGTGTGTATATATATATATATACTTTCAAAACAGCTAACATTAATGTCATCCTTAGTCAAAACGGAAGTCAAACTAATGTCGAAACTACAACACTGAATATATGTCAGCATTATACCTCCCATACAATATTTAAAATATATTTAAACTTTCAAATACATTTAGAAGGTACATCAAGGGTGAGAAAAATAAAGTCTTAAGATTTAAATACAAACCACCATATAAAACCTTCAGGGAGCACAGAAAAGTCCTATTTTACAGAAGTGCAGGCAAGGCTGTCCCGCAGCTGGTGTGACAAGCAGCGGGGACCACTCGGCACAGCCCCGCACGGTGGGTGCCACTCCGTCGGGACACACGGCCAGGCGACAGACAGCCGCATTGGCACGAGAGAGAGAGAGAAAGGAGCCACAGGGACACACGTTCCCCTTTTCACGCAACCGCGGCATCAAGCCTGAAGCCACTTTGCTTTACTGTGGAAAATGACGCAGCCCAGTGCCCTGCTGGGAGCAAGCACCCATCCCGGAGGCTGTGCAGAGCGCGTCACTTGGTGTTTTGCTCCAAAGCCGAGTACTCGGTCTCCGACACTCGGGAGGCATCGATGAGCTTGGTGAGACCCGTTTTGGCCGAGTACTTGAAGATGAAGGCTTTCATCAGCTCGTACCTGTAGTTGCGGTTGATGAAGCTGTAGAGCACGGGGTTGACGCAGCAATGCACCAGGGACAGGCACTGCGTGACGTGCAGAGCCGTGAAGAGGAAGTTCTCCAGCTGGCAGGTGAAGGGGATGTAGTGGAGGATGGAGAAGATGTCCAGCAGTACCACGACGTGGTAGGGGAGCCAGCACACGAGGAAGACCACCACGTAGGAGAAGATGATCTTCCGGCTGCTGTGCTTTTCCTGGTCGCTGGAGGAGGAGATGGCTCGGGCGAGCAGGAAGTAGAAGACGGCAATGATGGAGAAAGGGAGGGCAAAGCCCAGGACCACAGAGATCAGCTCCATGCTGATCAGCCACTCCTTGACGCTGTGCTCGGGGTAAAAGGACCGGCAGTAGGTCTCATTGTTCGAAGCGGACGTGACAGTCTTCAGGTAGTAGGTGTCGGGCAGGGACACACAGAAGGCCAGGAGCCACGCCAGGACACACACGGCACGACGCGTCATCTTCTTCTTGCGGCTGGAGGTGTTGGTGAAGTAGGCGACAGAGAGGTAGCGGTCCACGCTCATGCACGTAAGGAAGAAGATGCTGCCAAAGAGGTTGATGGAGAAGATGAGGTGAGTGACCTTGCACGTGAGCTCGCCCATGGGCCACTGGTTATGCTGCACGAGGCTGACCACCCAGACCGGGATGGTGACCACCACCCACAGGTCGGCGATGGCCAGGTTCAAGATGTAGCAGTGCGTGTCGTAGCCCGTGGTCTTGGCCTGGATGTTCACCCAGACCACCACGGAGTTGGCGATCATGCCAATCACGAAGATGAAGATGTAGATGAAGGAGAGCGTGTACAGCAGGACGTTCTTGTTGGGCATGTTGGCGCACTGCACAGTGTCCACGACGATGCAGTCACTGCTGTTGCACGGCCAGCTGATGTCGGAGAAGTTCCCCGGTTCCGAGTAGTCGAAGACGTGCAGATCCATGGTGTCACGGGCAGCGATCAAACAGCCTATGTGCAAAAGCAAACGAAAGGATGGAAGACCAGAACGGCTCCATTAGCAAACACTCCAGATCTGTAAAACGCTTTCCCAGTGCCCCTGTGTGCTCAGCGGTTTCCCCGTAGCTCCCTAGTATCTTTGCAAAGAAAGGAGAAAAGAAACCAAACATAACAGAATCTGCAAAAGAAAACACACCCAGATTCTAAATCTCTGTGGATCTAAATCCATCTCTCTCAAAGAGAGAAACAATGTTTGCTTTCTCTGTCTTTGCAGGGTTGTGTTCTCAAGACATCGTCAGCCTGGCTGTGCCCAGGGTGTGAAACCGACACAGTCCAGAGGCCAGAGGGACATCAGGCCCTGAGCGTCAGGCCCAGTAGTGCTGAGGGCCCGCTCATTCTCTGCTGGGGAGGGCAGAGCCATCTCGTCTATGTCCCCAAGAGCGGCGGGGTGGATCTGTTCCTGGCACTGGTGTATTACAAGTGTCGTGCTCGCCTGTCTCAGGTCCACTGCGGTTTGCAGTCAGGAGGCCCCTGGAGATGTGGGCAGCGTGTGGCACGCCCTGCAGCTTCCCTGCACCCCAAACCTGCAGCCTCTGACTTTGCCATGTGGTTCACAACTCAGTGCAACCAACCAACTGTCTCAAAGTGTGGGCCATTGCCTAGTTTTCCATCTTCTATTTGTCCAACTGCTTCAAGAGTAACTGGTGTCAAGACCCAAAGCACAAAAACCACCACCTGCTGCATCTCTGGAGGGGCTGACTTTTCTCGTCTTCCCTGCTGACCCGGCATGAGGTCAACACTCTCAACTGTCACCATTTTAACACCCATGGAGAACCCAGGCCCGAGGCTCCACTATGCCTGGAAATGATTCCCCCACAAACACCAGCTTCGAGAGCTGCCCAGGGCTGTCTTCTGCTGACTGGTCCACCCAAGGGCCCTGAAATCCCTCCACCACCTGCCGTGGGATGGCAGCCTCACTGCATGACTACGGGAAGGAAGATGTAAAATGAAACTATTCAACCTGAGGGTGCCCCAATCGGAGTTATCACCTAGAGTAAGGAGTTTGTGCTTCCTTTTCACCTGTTGCAGGTAATGACTGACCACGGGCCAAGCTTATTTGCCAAGTTCATTTAAAGTGGACTCCAGGACTTCCCTGGTGGCACAGTGGGTTAAGAATCCACCTGCCAATGCAGGGGACATGGGTTCGAGACCCTGGTCCGGGAAGATTCCACATGCCGCAGAGCAACTAAGCCCATGTGCTACAACTACTGAGCCTGCGCTCTAGAGCCCACGAGCCACAGCTACTGAGATCACGTGCTGCAACTACTGAAGTCCGCGAGCCTAGAGCTTGTGCTCCGCAACAAGAGAAGCCACCGCAGTGAGAAGCCCGCGCACGGCAATGAAGAGTAGACCCCGCTCGCCGCAACTAGAGAAAGCCCACGCGCAGCAACGAAGACCCAACGCAGCCAAAAATAAATTAATTAATTAATTTTTTTTTAAAATAAAGTGGACTCCAGGCCACATGTAAGAGCTCCCAGAGGATGAGGACTGACTATGGCCCCTGGGTCAGTGCCCAGGTGACCGGGCTAAGGGTCTGCAGAGGCCCAGCTGGGAAAGCACCCATCTGGCGATCAGACCTTCCTGGATCGGGCTTCAGGTTCCTCACTCATTAGTGTTTAATTTGAGACGAGCTAACCTGTCGCGTGCCGCTGCTTTCTCAGGACACCAGCACACATCTCACGGAGCTGCTTAAGAATTCACGGGCCTGAGACAGAACCTAACACAAGCAGACACTCAAAACTTCGTGCCCGCCCCTCCCCCTCTCTTTACCTATTAGAAAGCACAGGCTCACTTAGCTTTTGCTCCACGTTCAAAACCGACTCTTCCCAGCTGCTGGGAAACGTCCTGCCCTGGAGGGAGACGCAGGAGCCATGCAGAGAGCGCGGTTTGATGCTCTCACCTCCAGGCTTCATGAACAGAATCCCAAGAAGTGAGACCGTCTGCTGCCTCCCAGGGCTGCCTCCAAACTCGCGGCAGAGGACCTGCTCTTGAATCCCATTTACGGAGACAGCCCTCAGGCTCCTGTCCCTTCTTCTCCGTGGGTTGTAAGCGGCCTCTGGTTCCCCTCCAGGTGACCTGACCACACCTCAGTGTCCCCTGCCGCTGACGGAGACGGCTGGACCTCCCAGGAGGTGGCTGGAACCGCAGGCCCTGCAACCGGGAAGCCTGGTGGTCCTCAGTCACCCCACCAGGAGGACCCTCGGGCCCTGGGACCACCAGCTGGTCGCAAGACCTGACCCGTAGCGGGCCCACGCAGAGTCAGCCGGGTCAAGTTAGGACAAATAAACTGCTCACGTTAAGAGACTCTGGAATGCCCTGTCCTAAGAGGCAGCTCCAGGACCCCAAGAGGACACGGACACACAGAGGACGCCTCTGAGAAGCCAGGCCCCCGACCCACCGGATGGGCCTCAGGCTGGGCAGCCACCCCCAGACCAAGCCTTCAAGGTACTACTGCCCCCTCCCGCTGCCCGGGCTGCTCACCTGCCTGGAGCTGACTGCGCCCGCGGCACCCCTGACCCCAGATGAGGGCAACAGGGGATTTGCGCTTTCCTCGCCTGCCTGGCTCTAGCGTGCTGACGCTTCTCCCCCGTTTCCTTAAAACGAAACACATTTGCAGCATGGCTTAGTTTTATAAAGCCCTTGCACCCCGTGACCTCATCTGCCCCGAGCCCCTGCAGAGCAGAGAAGCTAGAGGACGAGCCACAGCCCCGCCACAGCCCCAGCTGGGGCTCCTTCGTCTGTCTGCCCGCACTGGCATAGCCCTAGCAGGCCTCGGCGGACACAGCCAGAAACCCTGGAGTGTGGGTCATTCACAGGGGCTGGAGGAGAAGGAAGGACCCCCAGCCTTTGTTGGCCTGACTCGGATGCCGTGTCCTCACCTCTGTCTTCAACCCAAGGAGTCATTCCGCTCGCTGGGACACTCTTGTGCCCTGCAGGGTCCAGGTGGCGGGGCACTGCTCAGTGTGGACAGAGGGACGCACGCACGCAGGGGACCTCGGGGAAATGCCAGGCGTCTGTGTCCCTCTAGGACCCCACTTCTCCCACACAACAGACCGTCCGCACTCACACCACTGGGGCTGGGCCAGCCCTCGGTGTTCCCTGAGCCGGAGCCGCGGTGGGAAAGGGCTCAGGGACCCTGAATCGGTCCTTTGGTTTCTGCCCTCTGGGTGATGAAAACCTGATTTAGTGACCACTGGTCCTCTGATCCCAAAATGTTACTCGTGAACCGGGCACGTCACTCCCTGCAGCCGTCCTTTCCCCTCGCTCCTGGACAGCATGAGGGAATCTTCCAGAAAGGGCTGAGGGGAGAGCAGAGGCTGGGGGACTCCTCGCTGGAGCTTGAAAGCCAATTGGCCGGGCTTCCCTGGTGGCGCAGTGGTTGAGAGTCCGCCTGCCGATGCAGGGGACACAGGTTCGTGCCCCGGTCCAGGAGGATCCCACATGCCGTGGAGCGGCTGGGCCCGTGAGCCATGGCCGCTGAGCCTGCGCGTCCGGAGCCTGTGCTCCGCAACGGAAGAGGCCACAGCAGTGAGAGGCCCGCGTACCGCAAAAAAAAGAAAAGAAAGCCAATTGGCCCCACCGATCAATCATCAATTACCGATCATCTATCACTGATCATCCATCAGCCCAGGAGATGAGGCCAGAGGCCCATGCCTTGACCACCAGCCTCCTGCTGGGGAACCCACCCACCCCGACCCCACGGCCGAGGCGCCAGTGGTCCAGAGAAGGAAGAGAAGAACCAAGAGAGGAGGTTACACAAGCAGTGCAGTAATCCAGTCCTTCCCCGATTTAAGCGGGAAGCTGAAGGGGGAACGAAAGAAAGAACGCCAGACGATAGTGTAGCTTCGGTCATTTGTTATTTTACATGCATTCTGCTCTGGAAACAAACAAGGGCTCTTTCCAGAAAAGAGAATATTATGATATAAGACAATCTGCCATGTTACGTCACATGTGGTCCGTGGCTGTCTGAGCATGTGTCCCAGAGGTCTGGGGCTAACGGTGTGCGCCCCTCACTGCCCCACTGAAGACAAGAATCTTCCTAAGTCACTGGCTTAGGTTTTAACAAGTGATGCTCTCAGAGCTCCTGACCCAAACAAACACATGACACAGCAACTACGAAATATCGACCCAGGCCCCTGGTTCCCCAAGACCTGGCCAAACCTGAGGGAGGAGGAGGTGAAGGAGGCTTTCCACCGAGCCCCTGGGGCCACTCAAACCCCCTGAGATCCTGCACCAGAGTCTCCTCTCCAGGAAAAGCGGGAGTGGGGATCACCCCATCCACTGTGGAGGCCCCACTGCCTGTGCCAACCAGGAAGGACCTGCGGGCCTGACATTCCTCGTATACACAGTGACACCTCCCAGCCGTGTGGCTGGGCTGCGGACCCCAGGGCCTGGAGCAGATGCCCTCATCCACTGGGACCTGACCCCCTCTGCTGGAATAAACCAGCAGTTCTGTTCCTGTCAGCTTGGGCCAGAGCTGAGGAGGGACTTCTGGGTGTTAGTCCCACCTGCCCACTGCCTGCCTCCCTGTGGGCCAGGCCCCCCACCGGCGTGGATAGGAGAATGAGAGACCACTTCTGACACAGGTCATAACATCTGCATAAAGATTCCTGATGGAAGGAAAAAAACGGGGCTTGGAATAAAAGATTCTTACCATTGTTTAATTTTACAAGTTCACACGTTCTCCTCTCAAAATATATATTCCCAGGTCCCCAAATGTACATGCAAAAATGTTTACTGAAGCACTATTTATAAACCAGCAAAAAACTAGGGACAACATAAATGTCTACCCATGGAGGACAGCAAACCACTGTCTGGAATATAATGCAGCTGTACAAAGAAATAGGAAACCTCCTTTTATGAACGTGGAAAGTTACACTTATACGTATACCGTAATCTCATGTACGTTAAAAAAAAAACCAAAATTATGTGTATTTTTATAGATAAATATATGGGCGTAAAGGAATGGGAAAAAGATCTGTAGTAAGTATAACTTTGGGCTGGGAGTGGGATGAGGGGACAAAGGGGGAACTGTAGTTTCTACTCTATACGCTTCCGTATGATTTGAAACTTGCTATCAAGAATTCTGTAAATGTGAATAGAGGGAGGAATGTTTCCCAGAACAATAAAGGTTCACGGCCCATTTTTTTCTAGACCAGGGAGATCCCACTGAGAACAGAGGAGTAATCATCACTTTTCATTCCCTTTTCCCCAACACGTACTGCTTTATCTCACCGAACCCCCCTCCAGGGATCACTTCCCATAGATTCCATGCCCAACACCTGCTTCTGGAGAGCATCGCACTTCTGCCAGGACAGGAAGTGGATTTTCCTACAGCCTGAGGATGGAGGGCCAGCATCCGTCCATCCTGCCTCCCGCACCGGCCTGGGGTCTGTAAAGGAACTCATCTGCCACTCGCATCCCCAAATGGTGGAAGGGAGATGCACCACTCATTTCTCAGGCTTATTATTCATCAATCGAGTATCCTTGGCAACCACTTCAAGCGGCCTGACACATTCAGCTGCTTCCAAATGGTTGCCCTGCGCTCACCAGGCCAGCTGGGGGCAAAGCCAGAACGAGAATCTCCAAGTTCAGGGTCCCCATGGGGTGGCAGTTTGGCCTGCAAGGAATATGTCCTCTCACTGGCCAAAAGTCACTCCCCTCCAGGACACAGACTGCCACGTGTTCAGGTGTCTGGCCGGTGTTCCCCAAAACTGCCTTCAGTATGTCTGCAATTTCCGATCACAATCCCGGAAGACCCTTCCCGACCAACCCCTGAGCCCCTCGCTCCCGAAATAAATTCCATCCCAAATATCCCCTCTGTTTCTCCCGCCTCCTTCCAGCCCGGCCGCGCATCTCCAGTCCGTGTCACTGGGCTATTGGTGTGTCTCCCCTCATCCCAAGCTCCCACCCCACGACGTCTTACTCTCTGTGTACAGAGCAGCCAGCAATGGCACCTGGACAAAGTAGGTGTTCAATGAATTCATAGTCAATGAATTGACAGTGAATCGAGCTCCCCCAAGACCAGAAATCTGAGGTTATCAGTGGAAATGGAGGCCCGGAAGGGACTTTTCTGAAATCCTCACAGAGCTAAGATAAACATCACTGGTTTCTATGTCCCCAGATGTTTGTGGAGCCCCTGCTGTGAGGGGCACTGCTCTGGGGCATAACGAACTGGAACCGTCACACCCGTCTGCCCCCAGGAACTCGCCAAGTAACCGAGAGGTTCAGGAAGGCAGGAGGGCGGTGCTGGACAGCCCTTGAGCACAGTGGTGAGGGATTTCCACCCCAGTGGCTGATGGGGACCCCCAAGGAGAGAGGGGATGGTGGGATGCTCAGTGATATGCCATGAGGAGGGTCACCGAATCTGGCTGAAACAGTCAGGCGGGGCCTGTCCACGCAGGATCCACCAAGGCCTTGAGCAAGGGACTGGCTTTGGGGCAGAAAAGGAGGAAAGAGGTGACACAAACCACGGAGAAGGCTTGCACTGGAGGCTGGGTGCAGGTCAGACTGGAGGCAAACGCCAGGATGCCGTGCAGAGAGGCGAACACAGGCCTGGCCGCCCAGGGCACCAGCTCGGACGCCAAGGGGCCCTCTGGGCCCTCCAGGACCTCTGCCTGCAGGTGGCCTTGTTGACTGGTCTTCTGCAACTGGGACTTGTGTCCTCCCAGGGTGGAATTTCACAGAGCAGCTCAGTGTTGTCCCAACAGGATGACCCAGCTCGGCTAATCTCGCTGCTGGGCACCTGGAAACTGAGGTCAGACAGGCAGCAGGACCAACAGTCTCAGGGGTGTGGCTCGTACCAGCTCTCGTCACTCTCCCCACTCCCCAGGGACTCTCCAGTGGCACTCAGCCTCTGGTCTCCTGTGAAAGCCCTGCCCCTTCTACTACTCAGCCCAGTGCAGTCTGCGTAAACAGGGCCCGCATCATCTGTAAAGGTCATTAGGAAACCGTACGTCATTGGCGTTTGTTTCACTTCTTACCAATCCTGCATTAGATCTATGGGAAAGTCCAGGAAAGCTTCAGCCCAAGCCTGGGAGGCCACCTGCTGGGGCTGAGAGCAGAATGGGGGCAGCGTGTCCGCCACCCCGTGTCGCGCAGACAGAACAATGCTGTCCTGACTGCTTACTTTACACAAGTCAAGAATTGTTCTGAATCACTCGAACACTTAAAAAAATAATAGAGAGAGAGAGAAAGAAAGAAAAATCCAAGCCCTAATTCAGATATGGGCCACCTATTTCCAGAGTCCTCAGACGCACTACACACGGACACACAGGGCAGCCTTGTCCACTGTAAGTACTGGGGGAGATAAAACGAACCCCACATCCAGAAACCTGATCTGCTCTATTGTGCTTAGCAGCCCAACAGGGAAGCAGTGCCGGACCCAGAAGGGCAGATCCAGAGATTCCCACGGCACAAAGGCTGCCGTCTGCGTTGATGGGTGTAACCAGAGCCCTAATTCCCACCCAGCTTAGTATCAGGATGAGGTAGTGGGAGGTTAGCCAGCCCAGGACAGCCACTCACCTCCGGCTACACACAACGGGGTTCCCAGGAGAACAGGACGCAATCTTAGACAAAATTAAGCGAAGACTCGACCAAGATTTCTGTTACAATAAGAGAACTGGAAGATGCTAGCCACCTGGCTGGCAGGGCCCTCACCATGCGGTCCCCATGCGGCCCCCTGCACCTTTATCTGTCCCTTGACCTAGAGCGGTCCAAGGCCACCTGAGGTGGTCTCAGCCCCTCCACCTTTAAATGCTTGGAACAAAAAAAGAAGGGGTCAGCTTCCAAACCTACTTGGGGCTCAGCAAAATTTTCACTATAAAAATATGTAATTCTCTCATCACTTGAAGAACCAAGCAACGTTTGTTTTTTTCCAATTCTAAGCTAGTAGATTCTTATGTAACCAAAGTATCAAAGATTCCCTGCAGAAAACCATTAAGGATTCAAAATCAGAGGACTCCCCCTTTTTTCCTTTCTTTCTTTTTTTTCTGCTTGCTTGCTTTTACTTTAATAAGACATATGTGTCCCAGAGCTACAATTTCCTGGACTTTAAAAACACTTGACACGACACACAGATGTCCACCTACACACATGCAATTCGATTGGAAGCCCTTCTAATACTGTTTTTGCTCCTGAGTAAAACCAAGCTCCTTGGTTGCCTGTACGAAAAGGACAAATACTTTCTAGCCCCCAATTCCATTCGTGTTCTGCAAAATCACTGAGGACCATCTCAAGTCCTGAGTTACTCTTGGGGCTCACAGAATGACTCTCTTTCAGTCTCAGGTTTGAGTGACCAACTTCCCTTGTGTCTCCTGGAAAACGGGAGCCTCTCTGCCTGGAGTGATCACACAAAAAGCCACTGTTCCTGATTAAGTAGGTTTTTTTGTTTGGGTTTTTGTTTTTTTTTCCCCATCCAGAAAGCCTATACTTTGCCTGTTCTGGACCTGATTAGAAAACATAATACCTTCTCCAGTCTCTCAAGACTTGCTGTTAATATGGGATAACCTCACCTCCGAAGTCCTGACTCAGTTAAGCATCGTCATGCTGCCTGGACTGTACTCTCTGGAACTTTTTTAAAAACTACGATTGCAATGCACACCCCTTTAAAAAACTCAGATGGGCAGCAAAATACAGGCATTTCTCAATTTTCTTTTGCTTTTCCACTCTAATCCCGTGCAGCCCTCCTCCCCCACCCCGGTTTCCAGGAGGCTGTGGCATCAGGCTCCGCAGTTGTGTGCACACTGGAGTGTTTATTGCAGAGACTGGGGAAAAAAGAGCAAATTGTTTCCAAGCTAGAGCTCCCATGTGCAACTCTGCTTCAGAAAAAGACTCTGCATCTGGGGAAACTCAAGGGCTGATGAAAGAAGGGCAAGCAGTTTATCCGTTTAAAATCTATGGGAAGTTAAGCACAGACACCAGCAGCCTCCACTTTCCTTTCTAGGCAAGCCTATTTGATCTCTGCATTTTCCTGGAATAAATAAAGGGACACGAAGGCAGCATCGGCGCATTTAAAAAGAAAAGAAAAAGTTACCACATTGAGATTTGGCAGAATGAAGTTTCAGGGGATGTCAGGGCATCAGATACCTTCAAAGGGCTGTAAACCATTTCAGGGAGGCCTCTTCTACATCTGGAAAACGTAATTATCCTGGTGTGAGCAAGTGAATTGAGAGAAAAGAAGGAAGGAAAGAAGAAAGAAGGAAGGACAGATGGAAGGAAGGAAGAGAGAGAGAGAGAAAGGAAGAAAGGAAGGAAGGAAGGAAGAAAAGAAAGAAAGAAAAGAAAGAAAGAAAGAAAAAGAAAGAAAGAAAGAAAGAAAGAAAAGAAAGAAAGAGAGAGAGAGAGAAAGAAAGAAAAAGAAAGAAAAAAGGAGACAGCCAGTCTGACTTTTACAACTTCTCATTCTCCCTGGAACTTACAAGTCTTGGCTAACCACCCAACCCTGACCTCACTGCAAAGTTTTTACTTTCCGTCACCCCTCAAACCTTTATGCAGGCTAACAAAATTCATGTTTTACTTTAGGAGTATAATTAAATTGCAAAATCCTACACTTGTGTGTGTGTCTTTTTTTTTCCAGCTGAAGTTGGATTTAACACCTTCTGAGCGAACAATAGATACTCAAATTAGATCAGGAGGGATGCAGTCAAGAGACAAGACCACCGAGCTGTATTTAACATTCACCCTTACAGCTTCCGGACTTACAGGCCCTGGTAATCCTCCAAAGCAGTGAATTCAAACCACTCTGGACCCAAAGAGATTCTCAGCCCAGTTTTCTTCTTCGCTCAAGGATGCCTCTTCATAAATGGTACATCTTTCTGGAATTACACATTCACTGCCAATTCTATTTCCCAGTGGATATACCAGAAGCAAAACAGGTAGGCAGCGGTGCCAAGCTGATCCCAATGCCAACCTTGAGCAAGCTGAATGGACAGTCTGCCTTCTTGTGAAGTTCTCTGCTTGCAAATAAACCCCAGATTCCTCAATCCAACGAACACACACACACACACACAGAGTGCCTTCCACTTCAGAAAACTGCCCTTTTTTACTTTCTGCAGCCAAGGTGAAGCCCCCAGTTAACAACCACACTCTGCAATGCAGCCCTGCAACACGCAGCCTGTGCTTTCAGAATGGTGCAGACTCTCCAATACCCATCACAGCTTATAAGAAAGAAGAGCTCTGAAAAAGACCATTAGCTTAAGAGCAGAGCCCCTGCCCGCCATCCTCCCCTCCTTTCTAAGCAAGGCTGCTGACCCAGCACAGTTTCCTTACCTCCCGGCTGGACTCCGCTCCGGCTTAGGGCTCAGGGCTCGCCTTCCCAGCTCCTGCGCTCACTGCCTTAGGGTTGAGCACTTTGCAGGAAGTGTGAGCTCTCGGGCTGCAGATTTGCGTTATATACACTGCAGGGAGGCGGCCTCTAGATGGCAGCTTTGTAACCCGCATCTCCTCCCTCCCTCCTCCAGCCACCCCCTCTCTGCGCGCGCGCGCGCGAGCGCGCGCGCACGCACACACACACACACACACACACACACACACACACACATGCTTGCATGCACGCACACACTTGCACCCGCGCACACACACCCCTCTTGTAAACCCCGATCTGTAATTTCCGGCCAAGCTCTCCCACACAAGCACACTCTTGGGAAACCCCAGCCTGCCTTCATTTGCAAAGTTTAATGAAGCTACAAGGTCCAGACCCCGGGGGGAGATGTGTCAGCAGAAGAGAAAAAAAAAAGGGCAAAGAAACCCTAGTGCTTTGCAAAATCATCAAATATTTATCTGGTCTCAGGTATGTCTTTAATAATCCCATTAACACCAAGAATTCCTTTGAATGCCTCTTAGCTCTAGGGAAGACTTTGTTCCCAAGACAAATTGCTCTGAACTCCTGAACTTCGATGTTGATTTATTAAGCCTGGGTTGTCTTTGTTAATTCCTCCAAAACAGAAGTAACAATTTTGGTATGGGAGCAATGAACGCGTACCACAGCATATACAACCAAAGTGAGGGGAAAAGCCTTGCAATAGATTATAGTAGATTTTCTTTAAATACTTTTATCTGTAAAGGACTTTAGGTGCAAAAACCTTGAAAATCTAATGAAAATGATGTTCTGAAGCACACCCAGTGCCAGGCACACATTAGCGGCATCACACATGTCTTTTGATAATGTCCTTTACGGAGGTGAATTTAGCAAATACTTCTTTATTTTTATTATTGAAATCTACATTCTTATCTAGAAGTGGGCAGCTGGCGTTCCATCCGTGGGGGAATTGGACCTAAAAATGTGTTCCATATAATAATCACCTCTACTGCCCTATTTACATAGATCAGGATGACTTAAGCTTTCACTTTTCAAGCCGCGCTGAGCTTTTCCCCCCAGTAACGCGCAGGGTTGTGGCTTTTGTTTTGCTTCTGCTTCTCACGGCGTTAGTTCTGTGGCGCAGCTCCCTGCGCGCTGGCGCCCGGTGTTCCCACTCTCACCCCCGCTGAAGCTTTTTGAGGTTCTTTTTATACTTCTACTAAAAATACCAGCAGACAGCCAAACGCTCCGTCTGGAGGATTGGGAGGTCAAACTCTCACGCGGCCAGAAGGCCTGGGTATGCAGAAAGCCCTTAACAAAAGAAATATTTTGTTTAGATGAAACTTCACAGAGCACAGTGGAAGTCACTGCAAAATGGGAGCTAAGAGCACACCTGCTCCGAGGGCTCTCACAGGGGTCTGCCCACCCTGTCCCCGCCCATCCGGGCGCTGTCCTTAAGAACTGGCACGGATCTTCTTCCTGTCCTGTTGCCTGGGCACCCAAAGCCCCATCTCCGAGCTCCCACAGTGAAAGCTGCTGTAAAGCAAGACCGCAGGCAGCTGGCTCTGCGCGCACGCAGGATTTGGGGAGACTGTACGAAAACCCTCGTGACTTTCTCGGTCCTGTTTTCTACCAGCAGGTGACCCTGTGTCTGAGCCTGATGGAAATGTACCTGTGGCGGCCAGAGCAGAGATCTCCTCCGTGACACTGACACCCAGGCTGACTTTCTATTTCTATGAACGTGATCTGTCCCTTAATGCGATTCTCTTTTGGCAGGTTTGGGGGCAAGACCGAAGCGCAGGATGGGTTTGAATCTGCTCTCAATTAAGTGCGCTACGTTGAAAAGAAAGCAAGCTTTGCCGAGAAACCCGCGACAGGACGCAGTTGCTGAAGTGGAGGAAGGAAAACGCAAAGTAGGTGTTAAAAAAAAAAGAACACGCTTCTGTTCAGACGCTGTAGGACCCGCGCTCCCCAGTGGCAGAGCTGGGGCGCCTGTCGCAGCACCAGGAGGACGGCGAGGGGTGCAGGAGCCGCGCGGGCACAGTCTGGGTGCAGAGCTGTGTGCATGGGTGCCCCCTGGGACGAGGCCTGCAGCCCTCCCGCATCTGAGTTCTGCCTGGGTCTCCCCACCCCTGACGGAGAACCCAGTCCTGGGGGAATTGAGAGGGTAAGTAAGCCAATGTTCTGTAAGGGAGGAAGATTCCATCACCCCAGGACCTAAAATGTCTCTTGGAACGTTTGGAAGTCTGCCCCAGCTGGTGGAAGGATTGCATTTGGAAGGGAGGGTTAGTCTCAGAGGAATGAGTTTGGTTCCCCCGCAGTGGGAAACTGAGAAGGCAGGAATGGGTCGTTCTCCCTAGAGCTGTCCCGGCTGACCCAGAATTCATAGTTCCTGGACCTGTTTTGCTCGCCCTGACTACATAGTGCAGCGGGGGCGGTGAAGGGGTTTTCAGCCAAGCCCCCCGCCCCATCCTTCCCTGTCTATAATCTGCACCTGGGATTTTAGACTCTGCAGAGCAGGCTGTCGCCTCTGGGCTCTGATTTGCCTGCAGATGTGGCACCATCATCCTCCTGCCTTGAAACCCCACCTCACTTTCAGAGGGATACTGGAGGGCCAGAGTTGCGGCTGGCGGGCTGAGGGCTCCAGGGGAGCACAGTTAGGCTGGCGAGAGCGTGGACTCTGACAACTGCAAATGTGGTCCCAGCTCACCTGCATCAGCCCAAGGGCTGAAGACTGGCTCTGCCCGAGGGCGGGTGTTTCGTGCATCCTCAGAGCATCACACAAGGTGTTACAGAATCCTAGAGCCAGCCAGTAGACACCTTGGCCCGGCGGGAGTCATCTCAGCCAGGACTGGACATCCCCCCAGAATAACAGATACTGACGCCTTCTGTGGGGGAAGGACCTGGAAGGAAGGACAGAGCCCTGCCCACAAGGGGATGGGGGTCCCAGCCTGGGCTCCACCCAAACAGGCCTGATTTGGAACCTGAATTATACATTGTTATCTCCTTAGGCAACCAACCTCTTTGGGATCTTAGGTTCGGGTCTTTAAAATAATTATAATAGAACGTTCTGTTCTCGGCAGGTGCCTCTCGGGGTTAAATGAAAAGGTTAGAGGCACCTCGCAGGTGCCAGGAAGGCTAGTTCTCTCCCTCTTCCTCCTCCCCTGGCCGCGGCCAAATTCTGGTGACACAGAGCATTTTTGAAGATATACAACCCAAGTCTTGCCACATTTTATGAGCTCTTTCATAAAGTTTGGCAAGTTTGCACAATAACAGCTCTGAGTGTGGAACTTTTGCTGGGCTCTGTGCTAAGGGCTGCGTTCTTTCAGTTAATCTTCACAGCAGCAGCCATTAACCTAAAATGTCTCTAGTTTTGTCCCGCTTTTCTAACTGAGAAGACTAAGGCCCAGAGACAGTGGGCAAACTGCTCTGGATAGCTGTCAGTGACTAGAAGTGGGATTCAAACCTGGGTTTGCCCAGCTTCACAGCACGTGCTATTACCTGGTACCGCAGAAAGACATACTCTTAAAACAGAAAAACCATTGTGAGACATATATCAGGGTGTGTTAAGTTGGTTCCCTAAAAACAGACTCTCGGATGAGAATTCAGGGCAACTGTTGTATGAAGGATGTGCTCCCAGAAGAACCTGGCACGGATAGGGGAAAAGACAACCAGAGGTGCAATTTCTAGCTAAGTCTCAGCTGCAGCCTGACCCCTCATGTCTCCCTGAAGCCTAAGTTACACCCTAATTTGTCCCAACTCCAGGCAAGGAGCTGGCTTTTGTGCTCCTATATCCTTCAACCAGTGGATTAGGGCTACTGGCTGTTGGATGGGGTAATGTAACCCCCAGATACTCCCCATTCTCAACCTGTGTGGGCAAAGCTACTCCAGTAACCCAAGGTCAGTCTCTCAGAGACTCACCCAGTCTCAAGCCTGGGCAGTAAACCCACATCAGAGGTTGGGGAGGGGTGCACAGAACTAGAAAGGGGTCGGGGGAGCTGAGCGCAGCACCGCCAGGGTCCACCGCACTGGGCATCTGTGGCATCTATTGTATCAATTTGACCCAAATAAGAGAGTACTCTCTAATCAAGACTCAGACCAACTTGTTTCTATGCCAGGCCCTTCGCACCTGACATTTTCTGTTCTTGGAATGCTCTTTCCAATAACGGTTATATGGCTGCCTTCTTCTCACTATCCTGTTTCAGGTTTGAATAAAATTGCTTTAGAGAAACTTGCACCACTCTAGCCAAAAAATCCTCCCATCCCAGTTACTGTCATTATCCTGTTTTCTTCATAACAGTTAATCACCATCCAAAGTTGTCAGTTCCTTGTTTGTCTTCTCCCCACTAGAGTGTAAATTGCCACAGGGCAAGAATGTGGCTGTTTTGTTTCAAGGCAGTATGCCTGTGGTCACACTCAGTGCTTGGCCCGTAGTAGGTGCTCATAAATATTACCTGCATAAACTCGGGAAAATCTCACTTTTACATCAGGATTTCTCCCGTCCCATATTTTGCTCACCTTCTGCCTCGTAGAAATGGGGGGGGGGGCGGGGGGGCGGGGGAGAGGGTGGTATTTAGGAAAGAGCCCAGGTTAAGTGCTTTGGGGAAACTTAAAACATAAACCTTGAATTAGGAGGTTGAGATTAACATATACACACTACTATATATATAATAGATAACCAGCATGGACCACTGTATAGCACAGGGAACTATACTCAAGATCTTGTAATAACCTCTAAGGGAAAAGAATCTGAAAAAGAATATATATGTGTGTATCTATCTATCTATCTATCTATCTATATACACATATACTTATGAATTGCTGTGCTATACACCTGATTGTAAATCAACTATACGTCAATTAAAAAAAAACATAAACCTTGAAAGTGGGCAGAAGACTTGAATAGGTACTTCACATAAAAGGATCTACAGATGACCAATACACATACGAAAAGTGTACGACTTCCTTAGTCACTGGAAAAATACAAATTAAAATCACAGGGCCAGACAACTGGACACCCACCGGAAAGAATGAAATGAAAATGACTGAACGTTAGCAAAGGTGTGGAACCACCAGAATTCTCACACACCAATGCTACTTAAACTGTATGTGATGAAGGACAAGCATTCTTTCTTCTTTTTCAATTTCCAGTGCATTTCAGACCAAAATATTGTGCCACTGAGAAAGACTAGTATGGAACTCATGCTACCTGGGCCTCATCATGCAAGTATGACATCTGCAGTGTCGGTCTTCACTGTCACACAAGGCTGCTGACTGTGGACTTGTATGCCACAGAAACGGCGCATTTCTATAAAAGTATCTAAATGCTCACTCTCGATTTCTGGACCTACCTCTTTGCAGACTAGTAGCAAATAGCTCACAACCCACACTTCCATTGACACACTGTGCCCTGATGGTGGAGGTGCAAATTGCCACAACCAGTCAGGCAGGATTTACTAAAATTAAACATACACATACCCTCTGACTCAGAAAGTACATTGTAAGGTATATACCCAACTTGAAGGTGCAATATTGCAGCAAAAAATATACCAGAATGCTTATAACAGGACTACTTATAAGAACCCCAAATTAGAAATAACCTGACATTAGCAGAAAAGGATATTACAGACCAGTATCCCTCATGAACATAGACATGAAATCCTTTAAAAATCAAATCAAATACAACAATATAGTTATCATGACTAAGTGGGGTTTATCCTTGAAATGCAAGGCTGGTTTAACATTTGAAAATCAATATAATTTAATTTACTATATTAATAAAATTAAGTATTTGAAAACATTCAAAATCAATTTGTGATAACAACTTTCAGCAATCTGAAAATAAAATGATTTTGATTTGATTTAACTCCTCAGTTTGATATAGGACATGTATAAACTTGATATAGGGCATGTGTGAATACTTAAGAGTTAACATCATACTTAATGGTGAAAAATTGAACACTTTACATCTAAAATTGAGAACAAGGCAAAGATATCTACTTTTACTATCTCCTTTCAACATTGTACTGATGGTCCTAGCTAGTGCCAATAAGGAAAAAAAAAAAAGAAATAAAGGCAATGGATTGGAAAACAAGATGTAAAACTTCTTTTATTGGCAGTTGATGTGATTATTTACATAGAAAATCCTGATTAATCTACAAAACAAATTCAAGAACTAATCAGTGAATTTAGAAAGGCCACAGAACACAAAGTCAGTATAGAAAAGTCAATCGTATTTCTATACATCAGCAGCAAACAATTAGAAAATAAAATTGAAAATTTTCTTTACAGTAGCATCAAAAAACATTTACTACGTAGGAACAAATTTAACAAAAGATTTGTGAGACCTCTACACTGAAAACAACAAAAGCAGCAGTGAGAGAAAGTAAATGAGAGGTATACCATGTTCATGGATTGGGAGACTCAATACTGTTAATATATGAATTCTTCCCAAATTGGTGTGTAGATTCAATGTAGTCCTAACCCAAATCCCAGATAATTCTTTGGTAGAAATTGGCAGGTTGATTTTTACATTTTTATGGAAATTGAAAAGACCTAACCATATCTAAAACTATCTTGAAATGAAAGAATGTTGGAGGACTCATATTTTGTGATTTCATGACTTAATATAAAGCTATGGTGATCAGTCTAGTGAGGTATTGGCATGATAGACAAATAGATCAAGGGAACTAAACAGTCCAAAAATAGACACACATGTACAATCAACTGATATTCAGCAAAGGTCCCATAGCAATTAGCAAAGTTTAAGAACAATGATATTTACTGTATCATGGTAGAAATCAAATAGTTGTCTATTGGGGTGAGGATTGACTGGAAGGGAATTTTCCGGGGTGAATGGACATGTTCTATATCTTGATTGGGCTAGTGGTTACATGAGTGTATATATTTATCAAATCTCATCAAACTGTATTCTTAAGATCTGTGATTTTCATTAAATTTTACCTCAATAAAAAATGCAAACTGTGGAATGTATATAAAGTGATATTATTTATATAAAATTTTAAGCACTCAAAGAAAAGTATATATTGTTTAGGGAACTATAGTAAAAGCCTACTTAGATGGAAGAAAGGATATACACCAACCTGAAGACAATGGTTATCTCTGAGGAGAGAAAGAGAAATAGGATGGAGTGGGAAGCAGGAGCACACACACTGTCTCTATAATGTTTTTATTTCTTTAGGCAAAATACTCTCATTTGTAAGATCTTATTGGTGGGCACATTGGAATACTTTATATTACTTGTTGTTCTCCATATTTGAAAATTTTCATTCTTAGCTTTTAAAGTTTAAGAGAAGAAAAAAAAATAACTTGAATAGAAAATTCTGAGTGAGGCATTGCTTTCTCTACGTTTACTTCACTTTAAAGTTTGACACAGAAAAGAATGTTTTCTTATCTCTGAGTGAGACCAGGAAACTTCTGCCAGGAGAGTATATCAAAGCATGAAAGACCTAATGAGATACCAAGCACATCAGGTCAAACCTAAGTCTCGTTTTTTCTGAAACTTTGGCAACATTCTAAAGTATTGTGATTTCACATTCCACAAACTTCAATATAAAGATTTTAGCTTCAAAGCCTAAAAACAATTTCAGCTCAAAAATATCTAAACCTGAAAACAATCAAAGAAGAAATATCTGAGTATAGCTAATAAAATTATTTCAGCTGATATGAGTTTTAAGATTACAAATTTTATATATGCTAATAGGGTTATATATTTTCATTTCCACGTATGTTTGAAAATGCCTCTACAGATCTTAAAACACCATATGAGGTCAAATTAGAATGGGAGACCCTTCTTTCCTTTCTCCCTCCTTCTTTCCTTCTTCCCTTCCTTCCTCTTTCCTTTTTATTTTTAAATAATTATAAACTTACAGAAAAATTTCAAGTAGAGAAAAAAGACTCTTCTTTCCCTGAACCATTTGAGACTGAGCTGCTGACATGATGCCCTATCACCCCCTAAATACTTAATGTGCATTTCTCACAAGCAAGGATACTCTCCTTCTTTAACCCAGGGCAGCCACCAATTTCAGAAAAGTAACATCAAGACAGTCCTGCCTCTAAGTCTCCAGAGCCCATTCGAGTTTTGCCAATTTTCCCAATAGCGTCTTGGGTAGAGAAAAGAGCCTCTGAATTGTGTGTTACCCTAAGTCATTATCTCTCTTTCCTTGTCAGCCTTGTAGACTGTCCTTACATTTGGGTTTGTCTGATGGTTCCTTGTGATTACATTCAGGTTATGCATTTTTGGCTGGAATTGTACAGAAATGAGGGTATGTTCTCACTGCAGCCCATCAGGTGGTGAACAATGTTCATTGGTTCCATTACAGTACTGACAGTGTTCACTTTGATCTCTTGATCCCTTGATGCATTGCAGTATTGACAGTGTTCACTTTGATCCCTTGACTCAGGAAGTGTCTGTCAGACATGTCCACTGTCTTACTCTTTTCTCCTACATAATTTTGACTGGACAGATTTTGAATGTATGCAGATATCTCATTCTTCCTCAAACTTCTGCTTTATTCATTGATTTATTTGTATCTATATGAATGTGTGGTTTCCTCTCTGTACGTTACAGTCCATTGCTCTCAGTATTTATTTTGCAGCTAATTGTCCCTGATTTAACCAGTGGGAACTGGCTTCTGTGTTCTTTTTATATATCCCTATCATTCTTTGAACACTTCTTGTTTTCAGGCACTAAAAGATGGTCCAGGCTCATCTTGGACTTTCTCTAACCCAGCCTGGAATTGGCTTTCCAAGAAGCCTTAGTGGAAAATGGTATTTAGAAGCCAAAATCTAGGTGCAAAATGTGCTTATCGTGGTACTGCAACTCCCCGGCTCAATCCGTTGTCAGTCAAGACATACATATGTATGCATACACACACACACACACCTATACAGACATACATGCACATCAAAATATTTATATACATATATATAAATATATAAAATAATTGGTTCTAACACCAACACTTCTAATTCCAATCCAATAGACAGGTTTTATTCAAGTACTCTCCCTTTCCATATTCAGAACTCCCATCTCCATAGCGGGGAGATTATCCTTATTATAATTACTGTCCTTATTATAGTTCTTTAGTCATCATTCCCTTTATACTAGTCTCTTATTGCTGCTGTAACAATTTACCATAAACTTAGTGCTTAAAAAAACCAAAAATTATTTTTTTATAATTCTGGACATTGTAAGTCTACAGTCAACGTGCCCTGGGGGCTTCTTTCCTTCTGGGAGCTTCAGGAGTGACCTGCCCCAGAGGGTTCCTGCACGCCTTGGCTCGGGCCCCTTCCTTGCATCACTCCAACCTCCGCTTCCATCCTCCCATCTCCTACTCCTGACTCCAACCTCCTGCCTCTCTCTTACAAGGATCTTGTGGTGACACTGGGCTCACCTGGGGAATCCAGGATCACCTCCCCGTCACAAGATCCTTAATTAATCACATCTACACAGTCCCTGGTGCACAGGTTACATTCACGGGTGTGGGGGACGTGGACATCTTTGGGGGTCTTGTCGCCCCTTCTTCCTCTGGGGTTGGATGTCCTCTTCACCATGTCTGGGCCCTGAGACCTCCTGCAGGGCTGCCCGGTGAGAATGTCTTCCTCCCCCTAGTCTGAGCCTCCATGGCTTCCATGTGGGCCCCACCTAATCAATTTAGGACTGTACTGTCAGGAAAGAAAAGGAAGAAAAGGGGCAGAGCCAGAGCCTACTTTCTAATACGCTTTCCTTACAAATCATTAACAACTAATTTCTAGAGTTTCTATTTAAAGTTATGCTCACTTCTGCAGAAACCTTATCAAAGAAGTGAACCAATGGCCCTCCTACATCTTTTTTTCTTTAAAAATCAGGAGGACTGCCGTTGTTATTCTCTGTTGGTAATTGCCAGAAACCCAACTTGAATTAGTTTAAGCAAAAAAGAGAAATTTATTGGCTCATGTAACCAAACCAAGGCAAAGAGGGGCCAGAACTGGGCTCAGAGATGGCAGGAACCAGGGGCCCCAATGAGGACACTTTCAGGACACTTTCCGTTTCCCATCTCTGCTTCTCTCTCATCTTGGATGCTTTCTCCCAGGCTGGAATCAGGGTGGAAGGGCTGCTTTTCCAGTTAATAACTTCTTAGCTTCATCACCAGGTGCGAAGAGAGACTTCTCTTTTCCAACACCAGCTTGAAAAGTCCCATTTCTGATGTAGATCAGGAGCTACCCCTTAGGTCAACCCCTTTGGCCAAGGAGACGGGCTCATTTATGAATGAAACGGTCATGCTCCCTCTTGCACGAGCAGAGGACGTTTGGAACAGACATTTGTGTGGAGAAATTACCCAGTCTCATGCCTGGTAGAGTGAAAAGATTGTAAATGTCAGGGAGGTCATAAGAATGTGTAGTTTACAAGAGGCAGAAGACTTGGAGAAGGAGCAAAGCAGGAGGGTCAGGTTCGTGTATTTGAAGAGCTGTCAGGTGGAAGACGGAAGATAATTATCTCCAGAACCAGAACCAGTGATGGATGCTGGCTCAGTTTGTGGAGGGACCGTCTGACCATCTCAGATGTAGATAAGCTGCCTTGCCATGGATGACTCATAAGCTTGGCAACGCCACGCTGGGGATGTGAGCATCTGGGTTCAATAGGACGTTTAAAGTCCTTTCCAAACATGGCACTCAGTGAGACCCTATTGTGATGCTCATTTATTCATTGCCTCCCAGCTACAGATTCAGCCCTTTTGCTTGTCCTGTGAAAGTGGATATGTGACCCCTTTTAATATCTTTTCTTTGCCAGTTAGCCTGATGTTCAGCTCTGTGGGCAGAAGGTGCATGAGGGAGCCCGCAGGAGGCAGGAGGAAGTGTTTTGCTTCCTAGTTTGGGTGCAGCCAGCAGCTTCCCCCAGCACCCCTGGGTGGTTTTTAGCAGAAACCTGGTGGTTTTTTGGTACAAAACTTGGGTAACCTCTGATGAGACATTTCCTCATGAACAGCTTTCTCCAGAACCCTAGAGCACAGGGTTCTGGTAAGTCCTGATGGGGCATCACCATAGCAACACCCCTGCCACCACGGAGCCCCGGCCGTGCAGTCTTCAGTGAGGCCTGGGTCCCAGCCCTGGGGGTCACGGCTGCTCTTTCTATCTGCCAATCGTACCTTCTTCACAGTTCTCTTTACTTCTTACTGTTCATCTCTCCTTACTCGATCCTCTGTTATAGTTAATAATTATTTACATTAGACCTCCCCTGTTCAAGTGGCCTGTGGCTTCTCTCCCCTGTCTGGACCCTGATCAATACACCCACCTTGTTCCCCATGATGACTTCCCTGATCCCTCCCTTGAGAATTCATCATTCCCTCAAGGATCCAGAGACCTTTTACCTAGATCCGTGGGCACAGGCCTGAATCATACTTCACTTTATTTAGGTCAAATGCACAAAGGGTTAATAACCCCTCGAGGGTAAAGGAATGTGTCTTAATCACCTTTTTTCCCAGAATGGAGGAAGGGAAAGGGAGCAGGTATCACAACCAACTGGGAGCTTTTTCAAACCACACTTTCCTCCTTCAGATTAAGTTCCACGGAAGCTTAAATCCACCATGGACTCCCAGCCGTGACTCAGCACTGCTCCTCAAGACACTGTGTCCTGCCCCCAGAAGCAAAAACACTCGGTGAGTCTCTGTCCTGGACCCTATCTAACAATGGCACAGAGACTAGATGTGAAAGAATTTTCTAAGCAAAGGCCCACACTAATGGAATAACAATGCTGGACAAATTCCCCAAAATGGCTAGAACAAGTTGAGATGAAATAATTAACATATCACCAAAGAAAACACTTTCTTCTTCTGAAGTCTGTATTTTTTGAGACATTTCCTCCTCCCTTCACTGTATCAGATGCCCAACCAAACTGCCTCCTTCCACAAGCCCAGCATCTGAACACAGCCAGGGTGGGTGGGGGGAGGCACGGGGCGGGCCTCCCATTCCCAACCTGCAGAGCCAGTTCTGCAGGCCTCTGACCAGCCATATTTCATGGACTGGGCCACCTAAATACTCTCAAACACGACCAAGGATGAGGGGTTTCCTCCCCACCTCAGATTTTAACCAGGTGCTTCCCTATCCATGCCTTAATTTATTGAACTTGGGGTTCTGCTCTGAGCAGCTGGGTCATTTTCCAGCTTCTCCTTGACTGAGACCCTCAGGAATCTGTTTTCTCGCTGTTCTGACTCTTTGTCATTGGCTTCTCCATGTCTTGGTCTTTCTACCTCAGGCAGAGCTCTCTTTAAAAGAGAATTATGACTAAACACACCTGTGCCACTCCAGACCCCAAAGCACCGGGCATGTGCCAAAGGGGCACTTGAAATCAGAATGGGAAGAGACATGCATTACCTGCTGGCGGTTAAAAGGTGTTCCTTCTACAAATGTCCCAAACAATTTGATACCACGAGCCTCACCGGGGGCCCGGGAAGGGAGGATCCCGTGCAAGTGGCCGGCATGAGGTCCTGTGGACATGGCCATGGCCCCTCTGCTTCCAGCTCCGGGACCCTTAGCGCTGCGGCTCTGTTACCCCACCCCTTCCGGTCACTGCACCCACATCTTGGTACATAGACCCTTTGTAGACAAACACACCTCATGGCGTCATCACAGTTTATCTTCTCTAATTTTTCAACAATCGCAGACATTTACATTGTTTCCAAATAAAAATCCTCTCCAAAGGAGCAGCGGTTCTGGGGTCACCACAGCCCGTGGCGGTCAGTACGACGCACAGAACAAAACAGAGGAGGAAAAGGCTGGAAGGAAATACACCGGAACTCTCCAGGGGGTTTTCCTTGGGTGCTGGGGCCCGTGTCAATATGTTCCCTTAGTTCTGATTTTACGAATTTTCTCAGTCGTTCACCACGTAAAATAGAAATGAGTTAAATGAACTATAGATCAACGACAGGCTTTGTCCCCTCCTGCTGCCCTCACACACCCCCACGTGGACACGAGTCTTCAGCCAGAGGCCCCCTACCGGGGACGTCTCCTCTGCTTCACATCTCACTCAGGGTTTCACAAAGCCCGTTTACGTCTTAAAAGTTCATCCCCAGTTTGCTCGGGGAAGCCTTGAGTCTTCCCCCACAAAACTGTAAATACTCTGAATCAAGGTACTGGACGGGAAACCCTGCAGAAAGTTCCACAGGGGGAGGAGACCATGTTTCAGTTACTAAAATGGGGAAGAAGGGAGTCTGAGGATAAGGAATTAAAGGCAGAGGCCAAACCCGGGTACCTGAGTCCCACTGCAGGATGAGATCAGCAGCCAGACCAGGCGCTGGGCCTCTGAGCCACGGCCATGGTCTCCCTGACCCCCTGGACAGGGCCGGCCGGCTCAGAGGCGGGATGGGGCCCAGCCTCCCTCAGGGTTCCAGCTACAGGAATCAGAGAACCAGGGCCCCAGGCCTCCAGGCAGATGGAGGTCTTGGAGGTCTGGGCTGAAATATAAATCTCTGCTGGCTGACACTGAAAATGAGAAGTACTGTACATTATTTCAAACAGCCTAAAATATAGTTTGTTGTTTGGAAATATTCCATTCTGCCTTTCAGAAGCCATCGTTCTGTGGATTAAGGGGTCAGGGGCAGGGAACAGGCAGATAGGCCCCATACAACCCGTTTTGACTTTGGGGTCTGTTAGTGTATGAAAGGGGGTGCCTGATCCCATTCTTCTTCCAGAGACGGTGCACCTGGGGAGGGAGCTGGCAGCACGGCCCCCTCCTGTCAGGGCACGACAGCACATACAGGTCTGAGGCCTCAGAATTCCAAGGGCAAAAGCTTTCTGAGTTCCCCGTGGGAAGCCAGAAACACATTTTCCTTCCTGTGGCCACACGGCTGGCCCTGTGGGCAGCCACCTTCAGCTCAAAGTCACGGTGGGGTTCCTAGACACCTGGTCAAGGGGCTTCCCCTGTCCGGGGCGGAGGGGCACGAGGGCTCTGGGACATGAAATGTCAGCCTCCTGGCCGGGCCTGGGTGAGGAGCCCCGATGCTCTGAGGATGAAGGAGAAGTGGGGTGCCAGTCAGGCAGCCCCTCATCATGTTACCCATGATGAGATCAGCCCTGAGATCAGCCCTCAGGTGGGATGTGAGATGCAGAGGCGGACGGTGCCCTGTGAAAGAAGGCACCGAGGGCAGGTGCATCTCCAATGCTGAGGGACCAGGGAAACCAAGGTGGGAACACCCATGGGGAAGAAGACTCTGCCTCCAAAACAGGTAGAGGCTTGGTCCTAAGAGGCCAGGAGCGCCAGATACGGATGGACATGATGTGGAATGGCTTTATTTTAACAATAAAAGTATGATGGCAATAATAAGTAAATCTTTAATGAGCATCAACTCTCTGACAGAGACCTTTTATTTATCTCTGAACCCCAGTAACAGCCCCACAAAAAGTATTAATATACCCATTTTACAGATGGGTATCTTAATCCTCAGAGAGGCAATGTGCTTTGCCCAAAGCCTTGCCCAACTATTCAGTCTCTGGCCTGGGTTAGGGAGACTGACTCACTTGCTCTCAGAGAACCCTGCCTTGCCTGGAGCTGGTGTAGGGCTGCGTCTCACCCTTCGAGTGTGGCACTGGCCTGAAACAAAACTAAGTAGTCCCCCAGGCATGGATTTCCTCGAAAGGTAATGCCATCAATCAACGTGTATTTTACTGCCCGATGACACGAAGATCGTTGACTCACCAGGGGCAGCTGCACCACTGGAAACTGAGATGTTGTCTCTCACCAGGCTCAGCAGGTCAGCACACTGGGCTGGCAGACGTGTGGGCCCCAGGATGCCCACCCACCCCCACATCTCCCACTGGGACCTCGTCTGGCAAAGCAGTATTCCTGCTCCAGCATATAGACATGTGGAAGGACATTATCGATTTCTCCCCAGCACTTCCCACACTGCACAGCCTGCTTGAGGGAAGCCAGGCCCTCTGGTGACTGTGGGGATGGGAAAGGACAGGGTACGAAGCGAGAATCCACACTGCTGTGGCTTGGCTCCCTGCTGCAGAGCTAGAGCCCATGATTATCCACTTTGAGGGTGCACTTGTCAAAAGCCTAATGAGCGTCCCCGGTGGACAGTGCTGTGTCTGTCCTCACCATCACAGTCACAGCACACAAGATTAGATCAGGGACGCAAGTCAGGTGGAAACGTCCTCAGTCACATTAGAGAAACTGATGGTTTTCAAACACTATTTACCCATCGGTCCTCTGGCTCTCTGGAAACAAGTGGATTGATTCATGGTTCACCTCCAATTGTCTTCTACCGAACACAAAACATAATGTCCACATTCAAAATGCACTCTCCAGGGATGTACTGGGCATGCACCATGATAACATGGACCTACCACAGCTCTGCAGGCACTCAGGTGTTGGCTCGCCGCCCCCCAGCTGTGGCACAGGCTGGGCGTGCACCGTACACCAATCTCCCGGCACCAGCTGTGAGCTTCCCTCTGTTCTCATGCCCAGAACTGCAGCCAAGGGAGGAGGATGCCGCCTTGGTGAGCATCTTCACTCCGTTATGATTTAGTTAAAAACGAAATCACTTGGAAACCTACTGGCAACATGCCTCTTATGGGATCCAGACCCAATAGTTGGTAGAGACAACTCGCGGAGAAGAGCCCTTGGGCGGGATAGATCCTCCAGTGTACTGTGCGTGGGGACCCCGAGGATGGGAGCCTTCTGCCCGTAAAGGAGGGACACAGGGTACCCGAAATCACCCTCCATGCAAGAGCAAGGGACAGATGGCACGTCAAGAAAGGGGTGAATGACAGGAACCCAAAAAGGATGATGGACAGGTTTACAGACACCAACCAGGGATTGTGAAGCGTATGGCGGCCAGCAAAGGTGGAAGCACCCCCTTTCTGCAACCCTTCAGGCCTGAAGGGTGGGGTCAGGGGTAAGAATGAAGCCTGCAGCAGGCAGAGCTAGAACAGGAGGAGAGAGTTGCTCCGCGGACATCATGGGCTCAGACCAACCTCCCACAGACAGAGAGAGCAGGGGCAAAAATACCTCAGCCTTTCAAAAGCATCTCAACTCAATCTTATTGCAAAAGAGAAGAACTTATCTCATTTCAGATAAACAGAGTTTATCAAAATTTGTCATGGGTTCTTAGTAACTCACTAAAGCTGTCTCATATTTCCTTCCAAAGTTGAACTAAGATAATTAAGGTTCTCTATTGAATTAAACGACTCTAATTGATGACCAAAAGCTGGTCAAGTTAGAGTTTTAAGAATAGCCTATGTGTGCCCTTGCTGTCTGCCTTGAGGTCATATACCCCAAAATGGTAATATGGCCTCTTTAGATACCTGTAAATGAGCTAATTGGCAAGAAACTCATCCAGTAAGTATAAATCACAATTAAATAAATACTGAACTGTGCCGATGTGAATTTTTATTGGCCATTATGTCATAAAAAAGCCAACATCTGCAAGTCTCCTCAGATAATACTCTCCAGCCTCTCCGTGCATGTGTCACATGGAGCTCCTTTCCCAAGTGGAACGATGACTCCATCCAGAGGTATGCAGTGTCCTCTCTGTTTCCTCTTACTGGATTGGTTTGCTCAAAAACATGGGACAGTAGCCAAGGGCTCAGGTCAGGGACCTCCACACACAGCACCACACCCTCCGTGGAGAGGTCAGTTAGGGAGATGGTGAAGAATCTTATCCTCTTGGTCTTGGTCCTGCTTAGAGAGAGAGAAAATACTCCCCGGGATTCATAATAACAGGCCAGACTTATGTGAGTTTGGGGGCTGACTTCATCCCACTTTTGTGGTCCAAAAACACCTTGGCTGAGAAGTTAGTTTGAAGTAGAACTTCACGCAGGAGCCAGACTGAAGTAAAAACAAATCTCTCTGGAAGACAGTGCTCTCAAGCCAGGCCTCAAAGAGTTCCCTGAAATGAAGAGCACTGATCATGAGCTCACAACCAAAAGAAACTCAGAAAAATCACAGAATACATGAGCAGACAAGGGACCAGGAATGCTGAATGAGCAGAAAAAACAAACAGCAAATCCAAACTTGCAGACACAGGTATTAAAATTTGGGGGGAGAGACAAGAAAATAAGAATGTAGAAAAATGAAGACATGGAAATGGGAATGAGAAATGAAAAGATATGAAGGGCTAACAGGAATGTCTAAGATGTCTTATGGAAATTCCAGAAGGAGAGACAGAAGAGAATGAGGAGGACACAATAATCAGGAAAAATAGTTCTGAATTGTCCAGAAATGATGAAAGACACAAATCCTCAGATTCAGGAAACACAACTGTTCTCAAGCAGAATACACAGAAAGAGCTCAACACCCAGATATATTATTTTAAAATTTCAGAGCACGAAAGAGCTCTCAGAAGCAACCCTCAGAAAAACACAGAGTACCACAAAATAATGGCAATTAGACTGAAATCTGACTCTTAGCCATAATAATGGAAGTTAGAAGTCAGTGGGATAATTTCTTTACCATGATCAATCTAGAACTCTCGATTTAGAATTGTCAGCCCAGGATAATTATCTGTTAAGAATGAGTGCAAAATAAAAAACCTTTTGTAGCCACACGCTATAAAGTTCAACTGTTTAAGTGCTTTCTAGTATATTTATTGTTGTACAACCACCACCAAAATCCAATTTCAGAACATTTTCATCACCCCAAGAGATACACTTAATTTTAAATTTAGTCTCTACTCAGCCATAAAAAGGATGAAATTTTGCCATTTACAGCAGCATGGATGGACTTGCAGGGCATTATGCTAAGTGAGACAAGTCAGACAGAGAAAGACAAATACTGCATGATATCACTTATAGGTGGAATCTAAAAAATACAACAAACTAGTGAATATAACAAAAAAGAAGCAGACTCACAGATACAGAGGACAAACTAGTTGTTACCAGTGGGGTGATAAAAGGAGGGAGGGGCAATATAGGGCTAAGGGATTAAAAAAAGATTACTATGGGTTTATATGAAATCGTATGTGTGAAATTTTTGAAAATTGTAAACCACTATAAAATTAAAATGTTTATTTATTTTTTTTAACATCTTTATTGGGGTATAATTGCTTTACAATGGTGTGTTAGTTTCTGCTTTATAACAAAGTGAATCAGTCATACATAAACATATGTTCCCATATGTCTTCCCTCTTGCGTCTCCCTCCCTCCCACCCTCCCTATCCCACCCCTCCAGGCTGTCACAAAGCACTGAGCCAATATCCCTGTGCCATGCTGCTTCCCACTAGCTATCTACCTTACTACGTTTGTTAGTGTGTATATGCCCATGACTCTCTCTCGCCCTGTCACAGCTAAAATGTTTATTTTAAAAAATAAAAATTAGTTTCAAGTATTCATTTCCCAAATATCAACCACACACACACACACACACACACACACGTATATACTGTCAGAAATTAATCTTTTGTACTATCAAAAATTGAGTTTTTCACCAACAAACCTTCCTTAAAGGAACTTCTTTAAAGGTTCTACTTCTTGATTATATAAAATGATCTCAGGCAAAAAACGATCTGATACTCAAGAAGAAAGGATGAGCAAAATAATACAAATAAACTTATTTACAAAACAGAAACAGACTCACAGACTTAGAGAACTAACTTATGTTTACCAGAGGGGAAGGGTTGGGGGGAGGGATAGTTAGGGACTGACATGTACACAGGGCTATATTTAGAATGGATAACCAACAAGAAGGACCTACTGTATAGCACAGGGAACTCTGCTCAATATTCTGTAATTATGTAATCAGGAAAAGAATTTGAAAAAGAATAGATATGTGTATATGTACCACTGGATCACTTTGTGGTACACCTGACACTAACACAGCATTGTTAATCAACTAGACTCCACTATAAAATAAAACATTTTTAAAAAAAGAAAAAAAGAGCAAACAAAATAATAAACTTGTGGGTGAATCTAAAAGAATTCTGATTGTATATTTTTGGAGCTTATTCTTTCTGGACCAGGAAGATGTATGCTTTTGCAGATGAGCCTAGGGACACATTGCTTCTCTTCAGAGCATCTCTTAACTGGGACTTGAACTTCAATGATTGTGCTTAGACCTTTATGGTGTATGATTTGAAATAAGTTAAAAACAAAAAACAAAAAAGGATAATATTTGTGAATAGTCGTTATCTGTGCTGAGAGGCTCTGGGTGATTTTTATTTCCTTCTTTATACTCTAATATGTTTTCCGCATTTTCTAAAATCATCCTGGCAGAGATCTCAGAAGCATGGCCAAGCTGGCAGCCGGAGTGCCCGCTCCAGGGTGAATGGACATCCACCCACCTTTATATTTTATAAAAATACATAAACCTCGCAGGACGCTTTTACTACCTTAAATCTAATTTCTGACCGTAACCACCAAGAACTGAGCACATGTTTTATTCAATTTGTAGTGGAAAAGTAGCTGTGTATTAAAATAACCAGATGGGATAGGTCCTGCCCTTGTGCAGGGGGAGACTGATGGCGAGACACAGAGCAGAGTCTTCACTGGCCCCTGGAGCCGAGAGTCTTCTGTGGGTCGGTGCTGAGAAGACATCCTTCCAGAACGAGCCCTGAAGGGGGCTGGGGCCCCTCAGAAGCATGCCAGTCATCAAAGTCCCCATTTTACCTACGACTGAGAAACTATCTTCATATCGGAAATGCAACACGTTTAGCCAGTTATCTAGTTTCTCACAGGACCGTGGAGAGTCAGAAAGAAAATTCTGTTGTTTGGTGCTTTGCAACTCACAAAGCACTGCTGTGTATTTTCTGCAGTCACACATGTGATGAATCTCTGAAAAGGAAGCAAAACCCTTGTGGTCATAAGATGGCTCCCTCCTCTGCAGTCAGGCTGAAAAAGGAGGCAGAGAACAGCTGCTCCGTAACTTCACTTCCTTTCCCACATGCTGTAGGCTTGGGGCTTTTCAGTTCTCACCATACTGTGTGTTTGAGGCAAGTGAACTGCAACCGCAACAGGCGAAATCACGCAAATAATTTCACCAATAATCGTGACTTCTCTTTCTAGTGATGCAGAAGTATTTATTGAAAACACAATACACTGTCCCAGTAACGGCTATAAAATAAATTCCCAGAGGTTTTATTTTACATCCCCAGAGAGAAGCGATCCCATCTTACATACCATGAAATCTTCCTGTTTTATAACCAAGATGCAAGCATTAAACAGTTGCTGTACTGAGACTAAATCCATATGGTACCCCTCATTCCCTGCTCACTGTTGAAGACAAAAGTGTCTGTGAAGGAAGGAGAAGTAGAATATCAGGCCCAGCTGAACGTCCTGACCTTTTATTGGTTAGAACTACACTCAAAAGAGAAATCGATTGTGTCCACTTGCTCGCCTGCACTAAGTCCTTTCTGGAGTCCTAATATTGTGCGTGTCTTTACTACCACGTCTTGAACATCATCATGGAAATACGCCTGTGGCTCCCTGGGTCCATTATCATGGGGGCTAAAACATTTTCATTAGCCTCTTGCCTTTTTAAATACAGCACTTACAGAGGGTTCCAAGGACCTAGAGACGTGTGCACAAACGCGAAAGAAATACCCAAGTAGAAGCACTGAGAATCGCTATGGCTTTGAGATGGTGAATAAAGAGGGAAGCGTGAACGTTGTATTCTTAGGCAGGGTTACAAAAGGAGGGGCTGTGGACACTCAGCAGAGGGGCACTTCAGAGCTGGCAATGATACCATGGGCACAAGTTCCCAAATGTGTTTGAGTGACAGAGCCCCTGAAGGTCAAGGTGTCTGTCTCACATCCTTCAGTTGCTAGAAACAGAAGCCCTCTCGACCTCACTTAAGCTTCCATCAATGAAGGATGTATAGAATGGGTGCAGGACGATCTAGAGAACCCAAAGGAAGCAAGAGTGGCATCCTGAGGGATTTCAGTAAACAGGAAACACCAGCCCCCTGAGATGCAAGGCTGCTGGGGGGTCACACGTCTCTTCCACCTCTGCTGTGGTTGCCCGCCACCATCTGCAGACCAGATTTCTCTCCTTTGGAGTGAAGAAGATGTAAAGATGTCCAAGTGTCTTCAGTTAAAAATAAAATAAAACCCATATTGTGTCTTCTCGATTTCTGCCACACTTTCTAGGTTTCTTAAAATAATAGCCTACACTTTGTACCTCTACTTTCTTCCCAATCTAGCCCAGATCTCTTTTCCAAGCATCAAACCAATATTGACTCCTTCCTTGACGCACCTCAAATTCCTGGATTGAGCCAATCATCGTCCCCCTAAAAACTGTTCCTCCTCGTATTCCCCTGGCTCAGTCATAAGACCAGGACCCGTCAAGCTGGTCAACCCGGAACTCTGGGGGGAGTCATCCCTCCTCCTCTGTGCAGCCTCGATCACCACTGATCCAGTCTCTGGATCGCTCTGGAATCTGCTGGCAGCTCTATGGTCCCAGATACAAGCCCTGTGCTCCTGCAGTGGCCCCCTCACTCATCTCCCTGTCTCTAGACTTGGGGCCATCCCATCCGATGGGCCACCCTGCCACCAAAGGCAGCCACGGAGATGACAAAGCTGTCCCTAACATGACCCACAACACAACGGCCTCCCACTGTCTGCAGCAGCAGTTAGAACCTCTCTGAATCCTAGGCCTCTTGGTGTCCATATAAAGCTATGACCCTTTTCAGGGGAAAAAAAAAAATTAGAGAGGTCTGTAACCACTATGTTGAAGACGCATAATTCATGGATACAATAATCTGTTAATTTTATATAGAGTTCCACTGTGCCTTCAAATTACCCTGGTAGGCTGATTCTTCCCCTGCCCTGAGATGGATTTGTGTCATGTCCTATCACTGTTCTGGTCACTTTCAACCAATAAAAGTGCCCATATCAGTCAGTAATGACAATGTCCCATGTAGTGACGTAATCAAAATATGTGATTTCATTTAAGAGTTCTCCTCCTGGCCAGCACATGCCCACTACAGGCCAGGCACCTGCTTGGGAGGGTGGGGCCTTCACCTCTCCTCCCCCCAAAATGCATATTTGCCCATCACCCCTTGGGAATAGGATTGGAACACACAACACATCAACGACCCCCCGAAATCTTCCCTTCGCCTCTAGGCTGGCTTTTCTGTAACCTCAGTGTGTATGAAGAATTAAAAGTAATAAAACAGCTTTTGTCTTTATTGTGTGTGTGATTTCAAATCATTTATTTTCAACAAAATCGAGGGAGGACTTGATTTAGCTGTCATATGATAGAAAATTAAAAATAATACTTGATAATGGGAACATATACAAGAAATTATTTAGGTGCATAACTATTATAACCATTCTCTCCCTTCTCATCTACTTTTTATGGGAACAAGGTGGTTTTAGCACTTACATCTACATTAGTCCTTCTCAAAATGTGGTCCAAAGACAGCTGGGTCCCTGAGGCTCTTTCAGGCGCCCATCAAATCCTTTCTCCAGCTACAAGTTTGTGTGCAGCCAGATTTTTCTTCATATATTTCGATCAAAACAACATATTACAAAAGATTAAATGTATAAGCAAGTATGAGAATCCAGTTGCCTTTTAAGGAAGGCATTAAAGGGATTTGTGAAAATGGAAAAGAATGCCAATATTCTCAGTATTTTTTTGAAAATATAGTCTTCATTAAAAATATGTCCTCTATGGTTATATGTAATGGATTTGTTACTTTTATTTTTCATTTTTTTAATTGAAGTATAGTTGATTAAAAATGGGTTAGTTTCAGATATACAGCAAAGTGATTCAGTTTTACATATATATGTATATTCTTTTCAGATTCTTTTCCATTATAGGTTATAGGTTATTACAAGGTATCGAATATAGCTCAGTATACAGCAGGACCTTGCTGTTTACCTAAAAACAGCTTTTGTCTTCACCACCTCCAGCACGGGGCCACAGGCTCCACTTTAGAACACGGCGTCCATTTCTTGGAGTCTCAGCTGAAACAGAAACAAAGTGGTTCCATTTCAACACCCTGCTGCACACAGTTTCTGAGGCCGACAGCACACGAACCCCATCCTTCATGCCCGCCCCTGCACCATGCTCTGGGCCCCAAAGCTCGAGGCTCTTCCTGGGCACTTTCTCTTCCATCTGCCGGAAGCAACCTCCCTTTCCTATCCTCTAGGGTGAGTCCTGTTCATCGTTTCATACCCCAAATAGCACCTCGTCCAGAGGACTCCCTGATCTCCTCTTAGGTTCAGGAAAGCATTTGTCACACTACCCTGCAATCGTTTTACTTCTTGGTCTCCCATGATAGATTTGTACTCCTGGAAGGCAAGAACCACACTCTTTGTAACCATACTCTTTGCAAAATGTTCAGCACAGGGCCTGTGTGTAGTAGGTCTTAGACAAATAGTTTTCCATAGATAACTTAACTGGAAGACCCACCAGAGGGAACACAAACTATGACTGAAAGTACTAAAGCGTCATGGTGTGCTCTCAGTTTTTTACAAGATGCTCTCAAAACGCAGGGGAAGAAATCCCAGGTTGGATTCTCCTACGTGAGCGGTGTCCCAGATCACTACTGCTTTCCCTTAAGGTTTATACTGTGTGTAAGGAGTGTCATATACTTTTTCACTTATATGTAAACTTAATTCAAACTGAAATGTAACTTCTCTTGAAATACCACAATGCTGCTCAGAACGAAATCTGTACGACTCCTTCCTAACCCGAAACACATGTAAGGAGGATTATAAGTTTCTTGCTGCCAATTTACTCTGATGGCATAAAAGACCCAAGAGATAGTCCAAATGCTATAGGATAATGATAGAACTACAGCTGGTTGGGAAAGTTTCCAACGCCTTTTGAGGATGTGTGCCTCTGAGTAAGTAGGGGTAGCACTTTTGAAAATGGGGTCCTTATCTTTTGCAACTGCTGGGGTGAATGAGTGGCTGGAAGGCAGATGTGAACTGGGATGCATGGCCCCAGAGCATCCTCCCTCTGGTCTCACCCACCAATGAGATGCCATCTGCAGAGGAGCCCTTTCTGGAGATCAGCTGTAAGGTTGTTCTGCGGCCAGATCCCATCATAAGGCTCGGCACGATCATTTACATTAATTTGAATAAGTCTGGCCGAAGCAGTGAGATGTCTGTCCCCAGTGTCCCGACGTCATGAGCTCTCACTGCACATTGAGAGCACACGTGCGATCTCCACCTCTGCCCTGTCTCCCCGCCAGCAGCAAAGTTGCCCCGTGATGTACTGGTAAATGTTTAACAACCTGTTCCTTGGGGGAAAATGTCCTAATTTGTAGCTCTTGCCAATTTCCATAGTGTAAATGCTCCCATCATGGCTGATGGCAAGCTACCAACATGGCATCCGTCACTGAATGTGGAGTTGGGAAGAGAAGCACAAGCTGGTTGGACCCTACATTTCCACCCCTGAGAGGGACCCAGGATTAGCCAATTGCTTATTTGTGCATCTATCCTACAAGCATTAAGCCCTCGCAGGATCACGGTGCTGTGCTGAGTTGCACAAAAGACAAAGCAGCGGGATCTGCACTGGGTGCTGGGACACAAGCAGACTTTCTCACAAGAAAGTACCAAGGTTTACAAGTATTGACCATTGAAAACGAAATAGAGATTTTTCCCTATACTAAGGTGACTCAGTCATCTTCCTTTAGTTGCACATTTCTGAGCAGGAGACAACGGGGTGGAATCCCAGCTATGGCACAGTTGTTACCGATCAGGGTTCTAGGTCTTCCTTAATCAATAGAAATTGATAAGAGGCCAGACGAGAAATTCAGGCAAGGCTTTAATGGGACTTGTGCTCCAGCACAAGGGAGCGAAAACAAGTAACAGGTGCCCTTGATGGCTTTCTGAGGGGACAGGGAGCTGGTCCCTTAAATGGGGTGAGAGTAGGGGGGATGGGGGGTCTGGCTGGAGGGGTGACTTGGATGCCCTGCCCACCCCCTTGGTGGTGCTGGGTGCAGGAATCATGCTCAGGACCCTGCTTTTGCTCCCGACGTCTCAGAAATGACAGTTGGGTTTTTTAATCTTTTTGCATCTTCTTGTCCATAATTTGCCCCAACTGCGCATACATGCAGTTGTTTTTAGTCCCTCACAATTTCTTTGTATTTTTTGCTTGAGGAAAGGAGACGTTTGTCCAGGTGCAAGCACTGCAGCAAAGGGTCCCAGGTCCCAGCCTGTCTCAGTATTGCTATAAAGACAGATGTAACGGTCAAAGAAGCAGAATGGGCCCAGAAATAGGCGCACATAGGCGTACTCAATTAATTGTCAACAAAGACACCAATGTAATTCCCCGGGAAAGCAGAGTCTTTTCAGTAAACGGTACTGGAAAAACTGGACAATTATGTGGGCGGAAAATGAAGCTCCACCCTTACTTTCTACCACGCTTCCCAGCCTCCGGAATGGCAAAAGACGAATTTCTGTTGTTTATAAGCTACCCAGCCTGCGATGGCTTGTTATAGCCCCTTGAATGGACTAGGGCAGCTGGTAAGAGCATACAACGGTACAACCATTGTGGAAGACTGATAACGGTTTCTTATAAAGCTAAACTTTACCATTAGCAACTTAACTCTTAGGGTTTCACCCAAGAGAAATGAAAATGTACGTCCACAAAATAATTTGTACATTGAAACCCCAAGCAGCTTTATTCATAACAGTTGAGAGCTGAAGATAACCCGAAGGTCCAGCAAGCAGTAAATAGATAAACAAACTGTGGTACTTTCATTCAATAGAAAACTATTCAGTAATAACAGAAAAACAGCAAACTACTGATAGAGGCAGCAACGGGGAAGAAACTCAAAATCATACTGAGTGAGAGAAATAAGACACAAACAAGAACACTGCATGCTTTGATCTCTGTGAAGCTCTGGAAGCTGAGAGGACGATACGATTCCTACAAGCCTGTTGAGAAAGGCTCGCCAGCACAGCCTGTTGGGGCCTCCTTTGCCCTGAGCTGGGGTTGCCAGGTTCAGCAGATAAAATTTCAGGACACTCAGTTAAGTTTCAGCTTCAGATAAGCCACAAATATTTTTTTTTAGTATAAGTATGTCCCATGCAATTATTTGGGACATGGGTGGCACGTACATGCATGGGACATAACTTTACTAAAAAATGATTCATTTTTCATCTGAAATTCAAATGTAACTAGGCATCCTGTGTTTTATCTGGCATCTCTGCACTGTGGTTTCCCGTGGCCTCTCTAAAGGCAAGCCAACTACTGACCGAGAGGCCCCCCCAGGCTGGGTCCTTTCCCTCAGGCCCTCCTCAGAGAAGAGAGAAACAAGCCTGCCCTGGTCCTCCCAGCTCGCAGGCCCCAACCATGCTCAGTGCCAATTCTGCAGTTGGTTTCTCAAAGGGTGGAGGGGTGCAAGGTTTTCCCTCCCTCCAAGGGTCGGGGGGTTGTGGGGGGAAACCCCACCCAGGGAAGGCACGTGGCTTCCCCTGTGACCACAGATGGAGCCCAGTCTCTGGCTTGAATGGTTCCTTCTGACCACATTTTCATCATTTCACGTTGTGAAAAGGCACTGTTACCGTGTTTCTGTTTCGTTTTGCTCATTCTTGCCTCCTCTGTCTTTCTTTTCAGGGTACATCTAAAGCTCCTGCAACTTTGCAGGACTCAATCACAGTTCATCAAGTTGGGGGTTACAGTGCACAAGACTTTTAGCCTGTTTCCAAGAAGTCAGACACCAGGTGTGATGTGCCCGGATATTAACTGCCCCACACAAGGAAAGGGGGCTCTGATCCATTCATGTTGCTTTTCATAGTAGGGACAAAAGAGGCCTTTGAGTCAAAATCTGTTAAGAGTGGTTCAGGGAATTATACTTAAAAGAACCATTTTTTAAAAGACTACCTACTTGGAACATAAACACTTTCTTATTAGGTTATTTTTGTTTTCCTAGCCTGGCAACTAAAAGAGGTATAATTTGCAAGAGTTGACTCCCTAAAAGAAGCACATTCACTTGCTTAAAAGAGCATGAATACGTGTCAGTGAAAGAAAGAAACTAAATTTGTTGAGGAAATTATACCTTTTGGGGAAAGTGCAAAAAATAATAATAAAGTAGTAGACAGGAACACTTTGATCATAAAATTATTATGCATTTTTCCCTCTGTAGAATATCACTAACCTTGGCTCATATATAACAGTTGTAAAAAGATGAAAATGTGAAATTAAAAGCAGGCCACTTCAAAAAAGTGAAACTCGTGGAATCTAAAGCCATTCTGAAGGACGGGTTGTAATGCTCTCATTGTGTCCAGAGGTGTTCCAGGGGGCCTGCACCTTTTCTATTTATGTCAGGGTGACCCGACTAAAGTGGCTTTAAAACTTGGGGTCATGGATCATTAAGACTCTAACAAAAATTATGAACCTGCTTCCTGGAAAAGTGCACATACACCCATGTGCACACAGCTTTACGGACTGTTTCAAGAGGTTCAGACACTGCCCCTGAAGTTATTCATGGATCCCTGGCCCAGAGTCCCTGGGCTGAGCAAAACCCACGTGTTTACCATTCCCTGCTTCCTCATGGCTAATCCCCACGCGGCCTCTCGCACTTAGAGCCGGGGCAGGCCGCCCGCGGGGCTGAGCTTTGCCCCCTCCGCCTCCCTTTCAGCAGCTGGTAGTGTCAGTTTCCCAGCACTAGCGTTCCTAGAATGCGGTCACAAATCCCAGGAGGCTGGCCTCGGTGTTACGCTGCCAGGTGACGCCCACCACGCTTTTTCCAAGACACAGAGAGAGCAGAGGCAGTGGAAGTCCCCCTGTGCCGCTCCCCGCATGTCCCGGGTCCAGTCCCTTGTCTCTTCGAGTTTCTGTTTCCCTATCTGTAGATGGGGACGATGATGGGGACCACCTTAGGGGCTGCAGTGGGGATGACATGACATTATATATATAAAAGTTCCTGACATGCAGCAGGTGCTCCAGAAGGGTTAGGAGGCCATCTACTCCAGCTGTCACATCGCTTAGATGTTGATGTCTGCCTTTAACTGTCAGTGTTGATTCGCCCTTGGACAGTGATTTACAAATGGCAAAGCATCTCCACTGGCAATTCATTACTGATAATACTCACAACACCCACGGGATAGGAAAACTCGAGACTAATGCTCCCATTTTACAGGTGAGAAAGTTAAGTCTCAGGTTAAGTGAGTTGGTTCCTCCAGAACCAGACCAGCGGCTGGAAACCCGATGTTCCCTCCTCCAGATAAAAAGACACAGGTCACCCACAAGCTACCAGTGAAGTTCGTGACAACCCAGGGGCTACTCAGTCCTGATGCCCGGACCCGCCAAAGGGCCCTGGAGCTGCATTCCAGTCCCTCCTTGAGCCCCACCCCACATCCTCTCCCCGCACCTTCTCCTGCAGCCGGGTTCCTGCCAGTGCCACCTGTCGGCACCTCCATCTGCGGCCCCAGGGCTGCCCTGTGTCCATGACACCTGCCTGGTACACCCATCGCCTAGAAGTACCGGAGAGGGACGCCATGTAGTGAGGTTCCCAACGCGGGGCGCAGGAGCCCCAGGGAACTCCTCCCTCTCCCTCCTCAGGTAGAGCATTCTGGGAGGCAGCCTCCACGTGGCTCTCAGAGGGTGCTAGGGGATGGGACCCGACAACCCTCAGTGGTGGCCAGTGTCAGGAAGCACCTAGTAGGGCCCTGCCCTCCCAAGCTTCCCTCACTCCAGGGCCCACAGCTGCCCCCTGAGATGACCTCCCCAAATAAACTCCATCCAGCTCTGCTTTCTGGAGGGGAATCCAGGCTGAGACAGGAGCCCACTCTCAGTCTCCATCTCCCCCCAGTGCCCACCCTCCTTCTGTGCCCACCTCCCTCAGCTGTCCCTGCTGATGGAGCCCACAGGCCAGTAAGAAAACCTACCTTCGGAAAAGCCACTGCAACTCAGGACTTAGAAGATTGCCGTCCAAAAGTACTGGGTTCCAATGTCAGGATTCCACTCCTGACCGCCTGAGATGGCGCTGTCAGCTCTCCCCTTACCTAAGGAGGCCCTAGCTGAGGCCTGGGCTTTCCTCGGTCATGGCCAACCAACTCTGGGGGGCAAAAGCACTGTTCCTAAGCCCCCAACCCAGGGCTTTGGGTCTTTCCACCACAGAGAAGATGCCGGCGAAGGCAGTGGCCTGTGTGGGCTTCCACTAAGCCCGCCTTTCCCTACTTTGACCACCGGTGGGCTGCCTGACTTGTTAGCCAGGACCCCGGTCCCCACCCTGGACTGGAATCAGGTCGGGATGGCTGAGTCCTCGGAGACAGAGCCTTCTTCTGGGAGACCCTTGGCTTTCGGTGGGTCCCACACACAGCCCCACATAATCTCCCACACCAGGGCCTGCTCATCCTGGCTGGCTGCTCCAATGCCAGGCCCATATCTGCCTGTATACTTCACACACACCGCCAAGCTCTACGCATGAAATGTTAGCAGCGTGATGAACCAAAACCATGGTTTTCCCTGGCACAGCTTCAAAAATCCTGCATCCCTCCCAATCCCCCTGTTCTAGACACCAACCCAAATCCCTGCTGAGGTTTCGACTCTCTTTCCAACCCTTCAAGAAGACCTCTAATCATGGGGGAGGACATGCTGGGAAGCACAGCAAGCAGGGCAAAGGTGGCCCCTGCCTTCAGGCTGGTATGTTCCTTGTCTCTGCTCCGCCCACAGTTGGGCTGGGACTCACCTCAACCCTCCAAGCGCTGTGGCTGAGTTTGCTACTGTTTATGCTAACTGGTGCTCAACTCATTCCGAAACTCAACCAGCTGGTCACTAAGCTCTGTCTTCTCTCGCAGAGAATTCCATACCCTTCACCCTTCTCCGTGGATTTTCTTACAGTTGTGCCTCTGCTCAGAATCAACTTCCCACTAGCCTTTCTCAGCTGATATGCCCACATCAGTGTTGAGTTCAGAACCTGTGCCGAGGACTGAAGGCAGACTGGCCGTATTTCACGTGGGCTGTCCTCACCTTTACGTGGAAGGTTTGAGGATGATATGACATCTAAGAACCTAGGTGTTCAGCTCTGAGCTCCTGATTGCTTTTTGTACTTTCACTTGAAATTCTGATTTAAGTTTTTTCATTTTGTCAATAACCTTCAACATTAATTGCGTAATTGTTATATGGAGGCTGAGTCTGAGATTTTTGCTTTTTTAATTTTTATTGGAATACAGTTGATTTACAATGTTGTGTTAGTTTCAGGTGTACAGCAAAGTGAATCGGTTATACATATACATATGTCCACTCTTGTTTTTAGATTCTTTTCCTGTATAGGTCATTACAGAGTATTGAGTAGAGTTCCCTGTGCTGCACAGCAGGTCCTGATTAGTTATCTACTTTATATACAGTCGTTGATACTGCGATTTATTTGGCCGTTTTCCTAATATTGAACGTTGCTTTTTTACTGAAAATAAATTGGTACCGAGGGTTCCTCCTCTCTTAGGAGAGATTCCCAGGAGTGAGTAAACAGATTACAATATTCAAAATCACAGGCTTCCCTGGTGGCACAGTGGTTGAGAGTCCGCCTGCCGATGCAGGGGACACGGGTTCGCGCCCCGGTCCAGGAAGATCCCACATGCCGTGGAGCGGCTGGGCCCGTGAGCCATGGCCGCTGAGCCTGCGTGTCCGGAGCCTGTGCTCCATAACGGGAGAGACCACGACAGTGAGAGGCCCGTGTACCATAAAAAAAAAAAAAAAAAAATCACTTCCCTTGGGGGATGGGAGATGTAATTATGTCCTTCGGTTACTCATGGGAGGGAACATTTTTCCATCTTATTTACTAATTGTAGTTATTCTTGTGAATAATACTCATAATCCTGTGCATTGGTTCACCAGCTACTTGATGCGACTCCTATCAGTTTGTGTGGATGTCAATGTAATATGGACATTTACTGTTATTTTTTATGCAATCCCTTCCCTCGTGTAAGTTATGATTGTAGACCTGCCTTGACCTTCCAGTTTGGGAGCTATTTCTGGATCCACCTCTGTGGTGAGCATTGCATAAGAGCATCCCGTGAAGGCCTGAAGCTAGTCAAGTTCATCATTTCCTGACTGAGTTCAGATGTTCTTATCCATACAACAGAGAAAGCTGGGAGACGGAGCCTCCTGGTACTGATGTCTGTTCCACCATCTTCTCAGATGCCCATCGTGAAACTTTCTAAACAACATCATTACTGGTTTTTTTTTTTTTGCGGTACGCGGGCCTCTCACTGTTGTGGCCTCTCCCGTTGCGGAGCACAGGCTCCGGACGCGCAGGCTCAGCGGCCATGGTTCACGGGCCCAGCCGCTCCGCGGCATGTGGGATCTTCCCGGACAGGGGAAGGAACCCGTGTCCCCTGCATCGGCAGGCGGGCTCTCAACCACTGCGCCACCAGGGAAGCCCCATCATTACTGTTTTATAGCCTCATTTTTATTTACTAATTAAGTTTTCTCTTATATAAAAAAAAACATGACCTACCCATTTTTAACGTGTGGGTTAAATTTCATATTCAATGTTGAGGATCCGTAATAATTCTCTGTACTAAAAATCCTATATTGAGAAGATTCTATTAGAAAAATGAACAAGCCAAAAATGTTTACTACAGATGGCAACGTATACATGAAATTAACCTGACGCACTTTGTGAAGAACAATTTCACCTTGTTTAAAATGACTTGCAGTTTAAACTTACTATAGAATACTGGCCTTTCTGATAGCCTTTCTTGTTCTTGAGTAAAGAATCTATTAGACTGTACACTATATTTTATCAAACCTGTGCTTCCCACTTGTGAAAAGCGATGGACTGGGAGGCAGAGTCTGAAATCCGACAAAAGAGAAGAGAGTGGAGCACAGAACAGACGAGCAGGGGGAAGCAGCCCCACGGGGAAGCAGCAGGTGTTCTTCTGGAACTCTGGCCCTCGTCAGGTCCAGCTAATCCCGGATTCTGGTTATGTCCTTGAATCTTCTTTTTTTTTCAGGAAAAATTGTTTATTCTTGTCTCTCGCTAACTCCCAGCGCTCATGGTCCTTGAAACTTTGTGATCATATTCAGCAAACTATCAAATCCAAATCCAAACCAACATGAAGGGCCCAGTCTCTGCCAGACACTGTCACACAAATAGAAAAATGTTTAAGGGAAAGAAAGCCAAGTCTCTTATTTTAAATCCTAGAGGGACAGTCCGAAATAACTTGTGGGGGCATGTACTTACGTAACTTTAGACTGTAATTTTTATTGCACTGTTAGTTCATGATCAGTCTTCTTCAAATGGGCCACCATTGAACCTTTTGAACAAACCCCTCTTCTTGTGTAAGTTAGTTTGTGCGGGATTCTTTTCCTTTTACCGTGCGGTTCCAATAGGAATGTACTTTCCAAGGCTTTGTCAAATGCCATTTCTTATCGTGGGAGACTCTGGGGTATGAAAGTCTTAGGGCAACTGCACTCCTCGTTAGCTGTGTGACCTTGAGAAAGTCATATGACTTTCATTTCCATATTTATACAATAATAATAATAAGCTTGCCTCACTGGTATGAAGAGTGCTCATAAGCTATAAAATGCTACATGACCCTTTGATAGTATTTTGTCCTCAAAACAATCCTGAGTGTTTTGTAAGGAAAGTACCATCACAGCTGCTTTCTGGGTGAGGACTCATACGATACGGAAGAGGAGGCCCAGCCCAGAGCTTGGTCCACTACAGCTTGGGCACAGAATCAGGGCTGAACCCCAGGCTGGGCCCTGGTCCAGGCTATTTCTGCAGGTCCACAGCTGTGAGGACCTGGGGAGGTAAGGCAGAAAATGAGTATGTCTGAAGTGATTTGGAGCTTTTCTTTCTGGAGAAAATACAAATATAAACAATAGGTTTTAGACATGGCAACAGACTCCCTCATCAGACCCTTCCAGGCAGAGAGCCAAGACGTTCCAGGAATCACTCGCTGAGTCCCCAGCCAGGGTATTTAGACTATTGGCATTCAGTGCAATTACTGACATGGTTGGGTTGAGTCTGCCATCTTGCTCTTTATTTACTTTTTCTTCCTTTTTCCTCTCATCATGGAGAGGTCCAAAGGCCAAAAGCAGAACAGGCTCCATGATGGAGTTGCCCCAGGAAAGAGGCCCCATTTCAAGAAGGGAGGATGGAAGGATTTTTTAGGCTCCAAGAAGACACAGAACACCCACCATCCTGTCCTTTGCCACTCAAACCAAGTTTATCTGATAAAGTTAAAGACATATTTTTGACTTGAGTAAAAAACGATGGTTTTAGTTATTCGAATTGCCGCTGTCGGTTCTATTTCTCTGGAGGCACGAGAAAACATTATTTTGGCAAATGCTTTGAACTCATTTCTTCAAACAATATTTATAAACATTTATCAAAAAGGATTATTTCCTTCTTGTAAACTGGAAAAAGACAGGCAATCATCACCACAGATCAGAGGCTGCAACAGGAAGAGTATATGAACATATCGCACGTGTGTTAGGTTTTGAATGACACTGACACGAAAGACTTTAAAATTCAAGCACAGATTTTGTGTCTTTTAGACTGCTGCAGCTTTTCCCCAGTGTGTTGTGTGCAGTCATCATGCTAATATTCGTTAAGAACACCAGGCACGTGTGAATAGGTGACACTGCCTCAGGATGATTCCGAGGTAAGAAGCACGAGGCATATTCTTGTGCTAATAAGTCAATTCCGTAAAGATTAGCCCCTCCTCAAAGAAATGCAACAATAACTTTCAAAGTAAAACATTTTCATTTACCATAAGTCATAAAAGAAAAAAGTTATCATTGTCTATCCATTAATATTACTTTCCGTCATTAACAACATAAATCATTACTGCACTTCCCAGGGCCCAGAAAAACAGAAAAGATACTCCAATAGTCAGACCTTCTAATCACACGTGGGGCGAGATCTGTTCATTCATATACAAACAAAAAGAAAGAAATGAAGAAGTGATCCAGAGGGAAATATTACAGGCCCCATAACTCTTTAAATTAATGGATGGGGGCAGAAGCACGGCTGACTCAGGATCAGCTGGAGAAGCGATCCTTCCCAGGCCACCAGGCAGGGACTAAGGATTCAGTCGGAGATGATGAGACGCTAGTGTTTGCAAAAAGGAAAGCAAGCCCTAATTTCAGCTTTGTGTGAAGGCTGTGTTAACCCCAAGGCTTTTCGGGTTTGCAGCCAATAAACGGTGCTTGTCGCTAAGCCCACTGGAGTTGGTTTCTCTGCCATTTACAACCTAAAAAAATAAACAACAGCCTGGCGGGAGTTTAGATGAAGAAGAGATTGCTGTGGCTGGGCTGGTAGAAAAGGCTTGTGGCAAGTGCTGGTGGGATTCATCTGGTCTTTGAAGGTCACGGAAGAATGAGGTTAAGTGAAGAAAGGGGAGGGTGAGATCATTTGTGATGGTGGCCGGGAAGACGTCATTCAGTAAAAGGTCTCAACTTGGTGGGGAAGAAAGAGAATTAAAATTTTGTTCTTCAGAAGAATTCAATATTAACAAAACAAACGTGGAGGCTCTGGTGGATGGTTTGGTTAATCTTTCACCGGGGAGATGAGAAGCAGCCCTCGTCTGATAAACAGCTTGAGATTCCAAATACTCAACATTGTGCGAATTCATGGGATAAGCTTAGTCTTAAGCACAGCGTAAAAAAACCCACCTAGTGCAGCCACTCTGTAGAGCGACTGAGCATTCTCTCTTAAGTTGAAGAGAGATAGATCCTTCAATTCCACTCCACTCCACTAGGATACATTCATTCAATCAGAAAAAAATTCTTGTACGCATACACAATGGCTCATGGGCCACAATGTTGGTAGCAGCACTGCCTGTGTTAGAAAAACTTGGAAACGGTCCAGATGTCCCACAAAGAAAGAATGGCCAAATATATTTTTACAGTAACTATATAGCAGTAAAAATGAATGAACTAGAGCTAAGAATATTGGATGAAGCTCACAATATAATGCTGAGTGATAAAGGGAATTCACAGAAGAATACTTACATTATGATATCATTTCAAAAAAATCCAAAATCGTGAGAAACTAAAGTTTGTCGATACTGTAAAGAAAAGGAAAAGAAGAGAAAGAATAGGTTCATACTCACCCTGGGGGAAAGGAAGGAAAAGAAGATGATTGGGGAGGATACATTGGGGTCTTCAACTGAATTAGCAAAGATATTTTAAATCTCTGGAGTGGGAATCTATGTGCTCATCATGTAATTCTTTACACCTTTTTAGTTGCATGAGATATGTTACAATAAAATGTCAGAAAAAAAAAACCAAAACCCTACCCAAGTGGGAACTTCTAGTCTAAGCTGAGATGTGGTTGATGATTGCTATGGAAAGCACGCCTTGTGTGCCTATATTTAAGAGAAAGGTAACTCTCTCTGAGCCTGGAAAAGGAGAAAGGCTTTCAGTAATGCCTCCTAACTTGCTACAAGTTCAAACCAGGTCAACATGTCACTCATAATTCCTTCATTCTGCAAATTACGTGGCTCCACCACCGGTATTTATTTTATGCCACGAGCAACAGCCTTGTTGCCAACCCTCAGCGAGCTGATTTCAGCAGCCGTGAGGATGCTGACGGTATCTGGGCCTTACACCACATGACTGTCAAAAGCCCACCGCACCGCCAGATTTCCCTGTAAACCAGATTCACCTCCACCTGGGAGGTTGGCAGCTCCAGGCTAGTGCAGCTCACCCTAAAGGCCACTGGTTACTACTGTGAACTTTTAAAACATGTCCGTGTTCAGTTTCTTTTTTTTCTTACAGTAAGGCAAAGTAGTTCAAAATGGTATTTCGTGCCATGATGAAAGCCTCACTTACTCCTGCTTAGAGTGTATTGTTTTGTTTTGTTTTAACACGGAAGCGTCTCTAAGAAGGCAGAGACCCTGAAGAGTCACTGCCTTTGGTGACATTTTTTCTGCTGACTGCGGGCACTCGTTAAATGCTCCGTAAAGGAAGCCAGTGAAATCGGCTGAGAAGGACCCTCCAGGACCCCGGCAGCCCCTCCCCGCTGCACGATGCCTGCACTCAGCCTCACAACGTGCTGCTTTTAGGGTAGATTATTGTCCCTTTATTTTTTGGTGGCACTAAAGTGGATGCAACAATGATTAAGGTGCAAACTCTACGGTTGGAAAGGTTTCAAATTGGTAAGGAACAGATAAAAAGTACAAAAGAAATGACAAGAGAAGGTGGCATGTGTTAACTTCCTGTAAGAAGCTGAAAAGGTGATGGGTGGACTTCTGCTTGGGGGCGCGGAGGCAGGTGACATATACGGTCTCACTGCAGGTGCATGCACAAAGGCACACAGGAGTCCCGATTCTCTTCTACTTGTGGAAGCTTTGCGCGTGCAGGAGTCCAGTCGGTCTTGAAACAGCCGCACGTAAGACCAAGGTTTGGAGTAGCATCTGAATTTTACAGAGGCTGCAATTAAAAGACCTAACTCCTAATAATAATAATAATAATGTCTACTAATTGTTTTCTTTATTAGCCAAAGTGGTGGGGGTTTTTTTTGTAATTGAAGTAGAGTTGATTTACAATGTTGTATTAGTTTCAGGTGTACAGCAAATGATTCAGATATATATACAAACATATATATATGTATGTATACATATATGTGTATATCTGTCTATTCTTTTTCAGATTCTTTTCCATTATAGGTTATTATAAGATATTGAATATAGTTCCCCGTGCTATATAGTAGGTCCTTGTTGTCAGAATGGTTTTTTAAAAATCACCTGATTTCATAGCCTGTGGCAGGTAGAATTCTAAGGACTTCAATAGTCACGCCCCTCTATAAGCCCCTCCCTGAGAGGGGGCAGGCCGGTGCCTGGGATGGGAGAGCCGCCCCCTGGATCAGGTTAGAAGCTGGAAGACTCCCTTGTGGCTCCCACAAGAGAGAACGTCTCCGGCTGGCTTTGGATAAGTGAGCTGTCTGCGCTGTAAGAGGGCCCTGGGGCTGGGACCTGAGGGTGCCTTCCAAGAGCTGTGTCCTGGGGCCTCAGTGAATTCTGTAACAAGCTGAATGAGCTTGCAGGGGGACCCAGAGCTCCATCAGGGAACGCAGCCCAGCCAGCACTCACCTTCAGCCTTGCGTGACCCTGAGCAGAGACCCCAGCTAAGCCGTGCGTGCGGGACCTCTGACCAGTAGAAACGGTGAGATACAAAATGGTTGCTGTTCAAAGCCCCCCCGGTGTGTGATCATCATCACATGATAGAAAGTGCGTGGAGAGCACATCTTCTGTGATTTGTATCCACTTCTTCTTTTTCTTTTTGCCTTTTCTTCCCATCTGGCCATTTCTTTTCTCCATTTGCTTCTCCCCGAATTCTACACCCATTGTATTGTTTAATAGTAATACAGTCTCCAAATCACACAAGAAAGGAAAGGTGACCCGAGTCCAGCTCCTTTTCTAATTCATCCAGGCCTTGAAACAAGCAGAAATAAAGACAATCCCTCGATGACTTCTGGTTGTGTAGAAAACAGAATCGTATCCTCACCAGAGATCTCTGCATCTCTCTGCAGATGAACTTAAGCGACTGTCGAGATGCGGGCACTGTCCGGTGCAGGAGGACGGGGGCAAGACCTCTGTGCTCAGCTCTGACTCTGAGGAGACCAGAACCTCTTTCAGAGTCTGGAGACCCTCAACGTCCCACCGCCAGCCAGGGAGATGCAGGTCTGTCAAAACACGAAAATAATAACAACAGACATGGCCTCACCCAGGCCACCTCACCCTTCTATCCTTTGAGCCATAAATTCAGGCCTCTGGGACACTTTGATTTTTTCTTGTTCATCCTAATGCCTTTTTAGAGGAATATGGATAATGGCTTCAAACTCAAGAGGCTTGGGAAAGGAAGCCCTTTCTGGGAGGGGCCAAAGGTTAAAATTCTGGATGTTCTAATGCCAAACCCTTCTGCACAAGGAAACGAGAGATGGACACACATTTCAAATAACTTCTGCATTTGAAACGCAAGATTGGAAGGAGTATTTGTGAACAGTGACAATCATACGTGGATGAAACATTTTAAAAGTTCAAGGAAATAACTGAAAATAATTTTGACTGCATATCATTCATTTAAATTCTAGATTATTATGATTTCATAGTGTAATATCATGTGATCTACCACTTTTCTGAAATGATTTTGAATTCAATCCGTTACAGTCATAGGAAGGTTATCAGCACTGCAAACAGAGGTGCTGCTGTTTCTTATTAACTTCCTGTTATAGTTACTGTCTCTGCCATTAAATCTAGATGTAGTTAAAGCATAAAAAGAACAGATGTTAAGAAAATAGTTCTGAAGCAGAAACTATAAAGGAAAAATGTTTGGCAAAGAAGCAATCTCTCAGTTCGCTGGAAGAGGAAGCTAAACACAATTATTTGTTAAAATAAACATCATAATTCTGTCATTGGTACTGGACCAGCCCTCCTGCCATAAACAACCATACAACTGGATACAAGTTGGGGGTAAACTGTTTTTCAGACGCTAGGTAGTGAGGAATCTGAGAGAAGAGAAAAGCAAGAGTGGTGGGAATCACCTCCAAGATTACCCTCTCTGGCTCATTCGCTCCCATGGAGTCCAGTCCCCTCCTGTGAGCCGCTCTATGGAGAGGCCCATATGGAAAACCTAGGAGCCAACACGGAACTGAATCCCTTCCATCCAAAAGCCCAAGAGGAGCTTGATCCTGCCGACAGCAATGCGACTAAGCTAAGCCAACTCTGCCCCAGCCCAGCCCTCAGATTTGTATTTCGATTAATTTTCAATAAGTATATTTTCAATAAATATATTATTTAGTTTCAATAAATATATTCAACATAGACTTGTCAGAATACATCGACTTCATCTACAAATTAATAAGAAAAAGACAGAAAATTCAGTAAAAATCGGTCAAAGATTTCCATAGGCAAATGCCCAAATGGCCAAAGAAGTTTATGAAAGGGTTCTCGGGACCTTTATTTATCAGCGAAATGCAAATTAAAACCACAATAAAATAATAATACCACAATTTCAAAGAAAAAGAAAAAGACAGAAAATACCAAGTATTGGTAAATGTGTAAAGTGATCAAAATTCTTATTGGTAAAATTGAAGAAAATGCTACAACGACTTTGGAAAACTTTCTGGCCGTATCTGCTGAGGTTAGACATACGCATGCTCTGGTCCAGCACAGGACGTGCACTAAGATATGTAGGAGATTGATCACAGCAGCGTTGTTCATAACAACCTCAGCCTGGGAGCACCCCAACTGTCCCTCACGGTAGAATGGATAACCAAACTGCAGTCTGTCCGAGGGAAGACTGCACAGCAGTGGAAACAAATTGCATCTCCGTGTAACAACGTGAATAAACCTCACACTCATAAGTAGGTCAAAGCTGCATTCAAAACAAGGCACATCATCATATCATTCCGTCTTATAAAACGTAGTCTTCCTTTCTAAGGGAAAAATTAATCTTCGGTGTTCGGCAGTGTTGCCTTTTGGAAGCCGAGTCAGGGTGAGATTAGGAAGGGCTCAGAGAAGCTCTGGAAGTTGGCTTTTCCTCTGTGTCTCGATCTATACAAGTGTTTGCAAGCTGAGAAGTTTCGTTGAGCTGGACGCTTAAGAGTTTCACAGTTTTCAGCACTTATTATACTTTAAAGTATTTTTTAGATTGTAACTATTATTTTTTTATCTGCATTTCACCTGTCAAGACAAAAGAAAAGTAGGAAATTTTTTTCTTAGCATAAAAAGCATACGGAAACAACTCCCTGGGAATATCTCAGGCAGGCACATGCCCAAGATGACATTAATATTTAAGCTTTAAGCTCACCTAAGGCTGCGCTGGTTATCTGAACCAGTAAGATGCCTCAAGGAAGAGGACCCCATCCTGAATGCTGTGGGGCCTCTCGTGTCCCAGCCCTGGTACAGGGCAATCCCACATCTCAGGAGGACCGCACTTCTAGAGAGAAAGGATAAACCGAGAAGGGCAAGCAGAGAGACAACTGGAAGACAGATGAAGAAATGCATATAAAAATTCTTACTATCCTTCTGCCTCATTTTTTTTTATTGAAGTACAGTTGCTATTCAATATTATATAAGTTACAGGTGAACAATATAGAGATTCACAATTTTTAAATCTATACTCCATTTATAGTTGTTGTAAAATATTGGTCTATGTTCCCTGTGTTGTACAATATATCCTTGTAGCTTATTTGATACATAATAGTTTGTACCTCTTACTCGCCTCCCTGCTTCCCTCTCCCCACTGGTAACCACTAGTTTGTTCTCTACATCTGTGAGTCTGGGAGATGGATGGTGGAAGAAATGTGCCTATAAAAATTCTTACTAGCCTCCTGCTTGATTTTTTTAAAAGCAAGATTATATTTCTATTAAGTCCGGCAGTGTAAATTAATTGAGTAAGTAGGTGTTTTCTCTGCTGTTAAACTTCATCTTACTGCTGTAGTCAGGGCCATTGGCAATGCAAGTCCCTAAATAAGCCTCATTAATGTACCACTTTTGTTTTATGAACAATGCAGCTGTTATTTGTAATTGGCTCTCTACCCTGGGTACCCAAGAACTATTGTTTCATTATAAGCATTGTGAGAATAAAATAGCAAAAGAGGAGGGAACACGTATGAGAGTCAAATGGAAACAAAACAAAACAAAACAGAAATTGGACAGACACATGCTGGTTATTCAGAAGTAGTATCAAAATATAGGAGACTGTCGTTTCTGAGGAAGGTTTAAGGCTGAGTTTATCAATGGCCTGTGGAAATCGTATTCATTTTTAAAAGACAGCAGGTGTTAAAACAATGAGAAGTGACCTCCTTTGCACCTGGGTTACAAAAGCTGCCCCAATGTGTGTGAAAAAACAGGATAATAATAATTTGAAAAACATCCTGCCTCCGGCTAGTTCCTTTTTATTTTTTTCTCACACTGGACAGATTTATTTATAGATAATAAAGGCAGCTTATAAGAATCACACACACACACATACACACACACACACTCTTACACTCATTTCCCAGTGGAAGTGATGTTTATGTGACGTAAAGTAACTTTGGTGTTTGTAGACTCTGTTATCTTTGGAATCCCGTCCAGAATGTAATGTTCAGATTGCTCATATCCCTTTTAAATCAGTTTACTAGCATATTCTCAACAAACTCTACCAAATAAGACTCATTTCCAGTCCAAAACATCCTTTGATATGTGATTATAATGGACTAGAGAGAAGCCAAGATTCACAATCAAAACTTCTTGTTGCTTGGGAATGTCGATCTCACCTGCTGGAGGAGTTTGTAACTATCACCGTGGTGAAGGCGTGGTGAACCGCACCTATGGAGCAGGTCTTTGACACCCAAGATTTCTGTGAACCCCCAAATTAGGAATACTGCTAGCTGAGTTGGGGATTTTGAGCAGACACCTAGGCTCTCCCAGGAGCTTAAGGACCAAGCTGCCACACGACAGCATGTGGTTCTAATTTGTGCCAAGTGCTTTACCTACGTTATTCACCTAGTGCTTTTCATAATCCCTGGAGGTAAGTGGAACTGTCCCTCTCACAAATTGTAACATTCATGGACATTGGGGGTTGGTCAGGAAGAGTCAAGACAGGAAATATTTCAACACCAGAAGTCTACCAACGCTTTACTTTATTAATTCATAATTATGAATTAATGAAATCCATTCTTGATTCATTTCCAGTTGTGTGTGCAAACATAACAAGTTAGCGTTTTATCCATTTGCTTTGGTACAGACAGCATCAGACACAAAAGCTGGCGTGTTACAGCAGAGAGTTTAATATTTGACATTTTAAGATACGTCTCTTCTGTAGAATGACATTTTATACTTACAAGCATAGAAAATGCTTCTTACAGCTAAGCTGAGAGGAGAAGTCCTTCAAATTCGATTTGAACTTGAGCCCTTTTCACGTTTATCCATCCTGCTTCCTCTGCCTGCCACCCTGCAGGCCCACCTGAGGAACACGTTGGAACTGAACCAAGGTCCACTCTGCTTCCTTCTCAAGGTGACTTCAAGGCTCATCAGGCCAGGGAGGGACCACAGCCATCACTCCCCAAACTCCGTGGACACCTGCATGCCAGCCTCCTCCCAGGCTAAGGGAACTCGCCTCTGAAAGATGACTCCTGTCCCAGGTGCTCAGGGAGGGACGTGGGGAAAACTGCCAACGATGCTCAAGGACCGAGTTTTCAGAAAAACATCATGAACTAAACCTGCAGAACCCGAAGTACACAGAGTCGTAACAGCCAGGATTCCAGCACAGGGCAAATCAGAGACCACCGGAGGACGAGGCTCACCACGGGCTTTGAGTGATGTGGGCTTTGCTCTCACGGAGGCTCAGAAATGGTACGCAAGCTGCTTCAAGTCACCCTGTTAGGAAACGGAAGGATTGGGACGAAGTGTCTGCCGGTTCCAACTGTCCGCTATTCCATTCATAGTAATAAAGCCCCCAGTTTTTTTTTTTTAACTCTTTTTTTTTTTTCTTTTTTTTGCGGTACGCGGGCCTCTCACTGTTGTGGCCTCTCCCATTGCGGAGCACAGGCTCAGCAGCCATGGCTCACGGGCCCAGCCACTCCGCGACATGTGGGATCTTCCCGGACCAGGGCCTGAACCCGTGTCCCCTGCATCGGCAGGCGGACTCTCAACCCCTGCGCCACCAGGGAAGCCCCAAAGCCCCCAGCTTTTATTTTCAAATGAACTATGGGCTTACGATTTGCCTGATTACACTGCAACCTGTTTTTGAGCATCAGTGGAGCAATTAAAGTATTAAAGGAGAATAAGCGACATCCTGTGCTCTACAGACTAATAAGGATGATCCTCACACGGGTGGTGTTTCAGGAAATCTGTAACTGGGCAAAGGATGGAAGAGACGCAGCGTGACACTGGGCAGGTCCCCGCTGAGAGGAACACACGTGTGCTGCTCCCTAGAGATGGATGTGCTGTTTTCTGGGTACATCTGGGGCGCTGGGGGTTATGGCAAACCCGCGGAGACTGCATCGTGCTGCTGACTCCACTCACCCTTCAAAGGCCAAATTCCATTTTATGTATGGCACAAAATTTGCCATTTTAACCCATTTTAAGTATCCAATTCGGTGGCATTAACTACACTGACGATGTTCCACAAACATCAGCACTATTTCCAAAATTGTTCATCACCCCAGACAGCAATTCTGTAACCGTTAAGCAATAACTCTCCACTCCCTCCTCCCCTGCCCCAGCCCCTGGGAACCGCTGATCTATTTTCCGCCTCTATAACTTTGTCTATTCTAGATATTTCATATTAAACGAAATCATACGATATCTGTCCTTTCGTATCTGGCTTCTGTCAAGGTTCATCCATGTTGAGGCGCATATCAGAACGTTATTCTTTTTATGGATGAATGCTATCCCACTGTATCTACACCTCGTTGCGTTTATCCACTCATCTGTGCTTCTGGACTTTTAATTGGTCTCCCTGCCCCACGATCATGTGAGTCCTCTGCTCAACTGGACCTCCACGGTCTACAGAGCTCAGTCCAACTCCTCTGGCTCTCCCTGAGCACACACACCTTCTGGCCGAGGGCTAGGATGCCAAACCTATTCCCAGATCAGATCAAAATGTCCACCATCAGATGAATAGCTCCTCACACTTCTGCTTTTAAGCCTTTGCCCATGTTTTTTCCCCTGCCTGGAATGTTCTCCTTCTGTTTCCTCAAGTCAAAGCCAGTTCAGATCCCACCTGCCGCATAACCCCTTCTATTTTCCCAAGGGCACGGTGACCCCTCTCGCTCTTCTAAACTCCCAGGGGACTTGGCACCGTGGCATTTAATCACCCTGGAACTACCTCTCTTCTCCTCTCCTCTTTGAAGGCAGGATTCACCAGGGTCATCTTTTTTTACTGCCCAGTGTTGAGCACTGGGCTCTGTAGAGAAGGGGCATCAATCAACATCTGCCCAGTTGAGGTCACACCTATCAGGAGGGCGAGGAGTTTTCCCAGAGAGCTGGCTGTTGAATCATGAGGCTGTGTAAAAAGATACGAACATTTTAAATGAAACAAAACACCAATTATTAGGACAAAGCATAGTCACTGTGGAAAAGATACTGATCAGTTTAGAGGAAATTACAGAAAGGTGAGTCAGAATAATGATTTGGGCCTCAGATGTCCAGGGAAGCAGAGAGTGTGGTCACTAAACAAAATGAACTTGGTATTTTCCTGCCAGAAGAGAGAGAATCTAACACACTTGGGCATGGCAGGAAGGGACTCTGGGATAGACTCGGCAGGACAGAGAGAGATCAGGGAGGGTGGAGCAGAGCACGGGTCTCCCAGGAAGCCCAGGACTGTTCTGAGTTCTTCAGGGAACTAACCCCCGGGGCCATGTTGCTGCATCTGGTCAGTCCCCCAGCAGCACTGCCTGGCCGAGAGTTGGAGCCTTTCCTGGACAGGGTGCTTGGTCCAGCTGTAGAGTCTGATCATAGGGTAGAGTGCCTTCCTGCCTTACGTTCTAGTCTTGCTATTAGTGGGAAGAGCAGAAGGGGGTTTGCTGGCAAAGGAGGAGGGGCAAGGAGGCTGGGTCCTTGAGTGAGAAGGTGGCCCTGGGAAGCGGGAAGCAGTGCCCCATTCTGATTGGTTAGTGGCTTGCGCAGCACCTGGTGGTATGAAAAGGCCCTGCTCCTGGTGGCAGCTGGAGTTGTCCTGGGCTGAGGTTTGGACAGATGAGCGGCTCTGGGGTGTTTTTAACTCTGGTGCAAGCCTTTTTGGAGATTCAGGTGTGCGTGAGGACCCAGGTCCCTGGGGCTGGCTGAATTACCATGCTTCACGGGAAAGCAGGGTCCGGTGGAGAGGTTCTCAGTGACTGGTGACTCAGAAAAGAAAAGAAAAGAAGGTCAGGGCTTCCCTGGTGGGTCACTGGTTGAGAGTCCACCTGCTGATGCAGGGGACACGGGTTCGTGCCCCGGTCCGGGAAGATCCCACATGCCGCGGGGCAGCTGGGCCCGTGAGCCATGGCCACTGAGCCTGCGCGTCCAGAGCCTGTGCTCCGCAACGGGAGAGGCCACAGCAGTGAGAGGCCTGCATACCGCAAAAAAAGGAAAAAAAGAATAAAAGGTCAGGTTCTGGTCTAGTGAACTTAATGCAGCTCCAGAACAGATCACTAAAACGATTTGTGGGTTCTTAGAAAAGGAAGCAGAGACAAGTGGGTTCTCTAAAACAGGGCACACCTAAATTTCAATTTCCATAGTGACTAGCCTAGTAGAAAAGGACAACGCTGCAGTTGTAAGAGGGCTGTATATTAGCGACAAACTTGACAGCATCCTTATCTCATGGACTTGTTGAGGACAGAGAGGAGACAGGGTGGCTGGGGAGGTTGATAACTTGTGGACTGATGCTAACTGGACACATTTCTAGTGCTGTTCTGTCAGTCTGCTCAGCCTTCTCATAGAGAATGTTTTCATCGATGGCCTGGACCAGATTTGAGGGATGACATGGAATTGGATGGAAAGGTGAGCACACGGAATGACAGAGGGCTCAGCAGGTTGACTGTGGTTGACTGTGGCCGCCCAGCAATAGATGGAAGGGGTGGGAACCAAGGTATGGCCCCTGATGGAGTGCCTACCAGCCCCCACCTGGAAGGTTCTGTTTCATCGGTCTATGTCTAAAGGACACTGACAGTGAGCAGAGATACAGAGGGACTGATGGCAGGGGAACTTGAAATCTGGTGTTGAAGAACGTGGTCGTGCTTACTCTGTAATTAAGAAGACTGGCGGGGAGGGGATACATGGGTTTCAATGTTTAAAAGTCTGCTCCTGTAGAAGACGGTTGTTCTGTTTTGCCCTAGAGCTTTGATGGAAAAGCCAAGACTAATAGTGAGAGTTGTCCAAAATCAGATGGACTTCGTAAAGGGGCCAGGTGGTCCCTCCCGCTGCCAGAGTGTGGGCAAGAAGGGATGCTCAAGAAACAGGAATGTCCTGGGGGCTTAAAGCATCTGAGACAGAAGTAAACCAGACAACCTCTGATGGCTCTTCCAGGCCTGTCATTCCTCCAGGAACGGGATAATGAAGCCTGAGATCATCATTCTCCTGGATGTTTACCTCCTCTACTCCTGGAAGGCAAGATCCGTTCATGCCAGACTCAACCTTTCCTCTTGCACAGTGGGAACCATTGTGCTTTGCATATAACAGGCATCATTTAATATTTGCCCAAATGACTTCACATATATCCAGAGGACCGAGAAGATGAATCTGCCCAGAGACCTGGCAGTCTGATTAGTAAGCTGCATAAATTATTAACTACTGAGGACAAAGTCACCTTTTCAACTGGATCTACATAATTAAGTAGCAATGTTTTTTCTAAAAGGAAAAGTAGTTTGGGGAATACTCTTCTTAGGAACATTTGTCTCACAGGAAACCAAATTTTTAAACAAATATCAGTTAAGGTAGGTGTGGCTACCAACACAGAGATAATGATTAGGGGTGTGGTCTTTAAAGGGAGACTAGCAGGTGGTCCGAATACCAACTCCACCATCAACTGGAGGATGACCTTGGGTACACAGTTACTTAACCTCTCTGAGTCTCAGTTTCCACGTGTGTAAAATGAGCATGAAAATATTACTCAACTCATAAAGTTAGTGGGACGATTTAATGAATGAATATATATCAGGTCCTAAACTGTCCCTGGCGTAGAAAAAGTGGTCGATAAGTGTAGCAACTGGCAGAGCTCAAGGGATCTAATCAGAGAACAACTCTGTTTGTTCTCCCGGTATGCAGAGCTGGGAGACCTTGTTTCACTGTCGTATACTGAGTACCTGCTCCTCCTTTTCACATGACTTGTATCTTTCGATCACTGGATTTCATCCTCAAGTGTTTTATTTTCCAGAAGAGCTCATGGGATTTGGCTCATACGGAATGTTGCCAACCCAGCAGCCCAACTGCCTGATGCGGTTCTTTTATCTACCGCTCTCTCTCTTAATGCAGGTACATGCTGATTACGACAATAATGGCGGTCACATTTCCCAGCCGGTCCTTTTTCTATCTTGAGATGTTACAGCGTGAGGCTGTAACATCTAGAGCCACTGTAGAGGGAAGCCATCTGACATCCCAGGGATGACAGCTCCAAAAGCTAGAAAGCCCATCAAAGATGGATGATGTCACTGAGCCACTGAAATCATTGGCTCCCAAAGAGCCTCACCTCTATTCTTGTTAAGGGAGATTATAAATCCTCTTTTTTTTTTTTTTTTTTTTTTGCGGTACGCGGGCCTCTCACTGTTGTGGCCTCTCCCGTTGCGGAGCACAGGACCCGGACACACAGGCTCAGCGGCCGTGACTCATGGGCCCGCGGCATGTGGGATCTTCCCGGATCGGGGCACAAACCCGTGCCCCCGTGTCCCCTGTATCGGCAGGCGGACTCTCAACCACTGCGCCACCAGAGAAGCCCTATAAATCCTCTTATTGTTTAAGCCATTGGACACTGGGTTTTCTATTACTTGCACTTACGTGAGTGCTGTATTTCCTGAGAGCTTTCGTATTTTGGAATATTAACTGCAATGAGTAGAAATATCCTGGTTCACATTTTCCCCCAAGAACTTTGTAAATACCTCTAGCTTTTCATCTGACATTGAAAGGTACTGAGGAGAAATTCGAGGCCAACCAGATTCTCTGTATCACTTCTCCTTGAAGTTCAATAACATATCCAGGATATCTTAGGTGTTGGTTGTTCTATGTCAGTTTTTCCTGGAACACGATGAGAACTTTTGATCTGTAAGTTTCATTCTTTTATTTCAGAAATGTTCCTTTAGATCTTTGAAAAACTTAATTGGCGCTTTCTTTTTCAGGAATATCAAGTAAACCTTTCTAATTGCTTAAACATCTGTCTTTTCCTTTTACCTTCCCTGCAATTGATTTAAGCTTTTCCTCTAAGTCAGTAATTCAGATGAATTGTGCCCAGTCCATTCCTAGGTTTTTCTAATTTAGTTCCTATATTGGACTATTTCTGATTTTCATTTGTTTCGTTAGCTATACAATCTTCTTTTCCTTCTAATTATGTTGTTTTATATTACTCCCAGCACTTACTCTATTAAACTTCTATTCTTATTAACTTATTCTATAGTATAAAACACATGCAAAGAATTTTCTTCTGTTTGGTTACCTTTTTTCCAGGCTAGGTTCTTCACCTGTTGTAATCCTTTTTTTCCTTCCCCTTTTATTGAAGTCTTGGATTTACATAGTGGATATACTGCTTCTTATTCATATTTAATATGGATTGCTCTTTGTATATCTTCCAGTTCCTCGTATATAATGTGAGCAAATTCTCCTTGACTGCTTTCTCACTGTATCTGACTGAGTTTGAGAGCTGGAAAAATTGTATTTTTATCCACCTTTCTATAGCCTGGACACAGGGTAAGGATAAGGACCGATCCTCTGAGTCTTTGCAAGGTCTGCGCTCTGCTTTCTCTCCTGAGATTTTGGTAACTCTTTTACCACCATCCCTCGCGCTTCTTGGGAGTATATCCTATTCCTGTGACAAAATGTCCTTTGACTTTGAATCTGCCTCAATTCAGTATAAAGTCCTAAAAAGTGGCAAGCCCTAGTGATTTTTTTCTAGTTCCGGAAGGGCCCTGTGGGTGGTAGTGATTGTTTCGACTAGTGCTAGTTTTATCTCACCTGGATTTCCCCAGGTAGCTCACTTACCCTACTCACCTTTCATCTCAATTATCAGATTCCTGACTTCCTTGTATTGAAAAGTATTAGTGAGAATTCTTGGTACTTTGCCTACTTGGTACTTTCTCTCCCTAGTAGGGATTTTGCGGGGGAGTGGGGATGAGATTAGACGCCATTGTCCACTGCAGGTTTCTATTTCATTGAGTAGCTTTTGAAGTTTATGGCATGAAGTTGTACTTAATTTTTTGTTTGGCTCTCCTTTTCTTTTCCTTTCTTTCTTTCTTTCTTTCTTTTTTTTTCCTTTTACTATTCTTTTGTTCATTTCATTAGTAATTGTGGGAGAAGGGTTGTGTGATCCAGATTTATTCTGTCCTTTTTACGTGTTTGCCCTCTATATACTCTTTCAAGTGCATTAGTTCTAAAAATGTTCCACTAGAAATTGCAGATTATAAAATTTGCAAATAAACCTCAACAGTTACCAAAGATGATGAAAGAAGAACAATGCACACAAACACAGTGACTTGCTAATAACATCCACACGGCATCTTGCATTTACAACGCACTGTCGCCGTATTTCATTTTCATTTAGCCCCAGAAGGGCAGCATCTGCATCTGCCCTGCACCCCCAGAACCTAAGTCTGCGCTAGCCCAGAGTAGATACCCAGTAAGGTTTCGAAGGAACGAATGACTGTTACCCCACTTTACAGATGGGAAGACTGGGGCTACCATCATTAAGGACCTCGCCCAAGGCTACATATCTGAAGGTGGATGAAAATGGGCCAACGGGAAAGCGCAACAACGGCGTGGAGGACAACGAGCGGGTGGACAGGACCCGCGGCCAATCCCGCGGAACGCTGGGCGGGTCCTCCGGGAGGCGGGTACTACGCGTGGTTCCTGCGAGGATCGCCGGCCTTCGGCAGGCGCGGTTGCCAGGGAAACAGCAGGAGGCGGCGCAGGCGCCTAGCGCGAAGGGGGCGGGAGCGCGCCGGCGGAGCGGACCCGCGCTGCTCAGGCGTAGCGTCCGTAGCTAGGTTCCGCCTCGCGCCTTCTCACTGCCGGGCCACAGTAAGGTTCCGGAGCCTGGGGGTCTAGACGAGAAGGCTCGAATCCCACTCTCGGCGGCTGCGCGCCTCCCTGCCCATCGCCTTTCCCTTCCCATCGCCTTTCCCTTCCCGAACTGAAAAGATATCCCCAACCCCAGTCCCTCCCTCCAGAAGGAACTTACCCCAACGCCCTCTGGCTGTGTCCCGACCCCTGCAGCCAGCCGCCCTTCAGAGGACAACAGAAGAGCTTCCCAGCGGGCGAGGGAAAGAGGGAAAGTAGCCAGCATGTCGAACGCGTAAGTGATGGGCCGCCCAGCCATAGCCATGGGGTGGGCTTCTCCGACAAAAAGATAGCCTGCTGTGCTTCTTTTCCGTTTCTTTCCTCCCCCACCTCTTCTTTTTGCAGTTTTAGCAAGTAAACATACACCTCAGCAGAGAGCATCAGCTTCTGTGGACAGGGAATGCCATACACTTAGACCTGCCCACTCCCCTGGTGCTATCCCTGCCCCACATAGAGATGAGCTCCTCCAGGCCCAATGCTTATGCCCGCTAAGCCCTTGTGGATGTATTTTTGAGGAAGCAGTGTCTATGTTCAGTTCATTGCCTGCCTTTTTTGTTAATCTAACCCAGTAACATACGGTGCTTTGTGAAAACACCCAGGTCCCGATATTTAAGAAAGATCTTGAGGAAGCTTTACTGTACCACGTTGCTTTTCACCAAGAAACGCCAGTCAGGTGGCAGTGGCACCAAAGAGTATTCACCCAGCACTGTGCCGTTTACACAGCACCAGCCCAGCAGTTATTCCATAATGGTCACCTCAAACATCTATTACAGTGCTGACTCTGCAGGTACAGTTCTGAGTGCTTGACTATAGTAACTCATGACTCCCCTGTAGTGTAAGAACCTTTAATATTACTTCCACCTTACAGATGAGGACTTAGGCACAAAGAAGCTAAGTAGTTCATACACAGCAAGGACACTGTGTCAACCAGGCACTGCAGCTCCAACCTGCATTCCAGCTCTCAGTAACCCTGTTTTCCAGGCCAGGAAATAAGAGCAGCGAGGCTAAGGGCTTGCCGGGCTTTGCGGGTGGGGGAGATCAGGAGTTCAGCTCTGGACGTGTTGAGTTTGAAGTGCCTGTTGGACATCAAGTGGACACAAGTAGACAGTTGAATTCAGATGAGAGGGCTGTGTATGAAATATAAATTCGACAGCTGTTGGCATAGACAGTCTTTATGAGACATGGGATGAGTGTAGACAGAAGAGAGAACAGGTCCAAGGACTAAGACTTGGTCATCCAATGGCAAGAGATGGAGGAGGAGAGACCAGCAAAGGAACCAAAGGAGTGATCATTGAGAAGGAAACAAGGTTGTGGTGCCTTGGAAGCCAGGAGAAAAAGTAGAGTTTCTTGGAGGAGGGAGTAACAGACTCTGTCAAATGCTGCAAGGCAAGCCCGACGAGAGCTGAGAATTGACCATGGATTTAGCAGTGTGGAGTCCAGCGGTGACCTTGACCTTCGGGGGTGATGGAGTGGAAAGATGGACTAGAATGAATGTAGGAGAGAGGAAGAGGAGAGAAATCATAGACAGCACAGCACTGGCTTTTTAAAGGCATTTCGCTGTAGCTGGTGGCAAGGGAAATGGGGTCCAGAGAAAGAATTTTTTAAGATAGGAAACAATAGCCTATTTGTTTGCTGAAGGGAATGGCCAGTATAAATGAAGCGGGATGACATGGGAGGAGGAAGGAGAAGTGGGGTGACGTCCTTGCTAGTGGGGGCACGGGCCCTAGCAGACACAGAGAGGAGCTCAGGTGGTTTATGGCAGGAAGATGAGGCAGGGTAGAGGCTGTTTGATAAAGATGCTGTTCGGTGCGTAGACGTCCTGGTGGGGCCTGGAAAGATGATGTAGATGGTAGACGGTGGTGATGCTGAGGGGCCGAGGGTGGTACCCTCTGATGAAATGAGGTTGCAAACCAGGGAGTGTGGGGGGTGGGAGGGAGAATGGTCTGGAGGTGGGCTTAGGAGCCAGGATCTGGCCCCACTCCGTGCTGTGGTCCGAGGGCTCTGGGATGGAGGGACGGCTGCAGGAGAGGCTGTGTTCTGAGGGGAGAGCCAGGCCTCCCTTAGAGCAAGAATGCCAAGGAATATTCCAGAAACAGTACAAACACCTAGATAGTATTGGAAGAATTTGAAGGTTTATCATATATAAAATAACTTGAGAATTCCCATTTTGCAAGATTTTGTATCGAAGTACATGTTTATGTCTGAATATTTAAGTCTTTTTTTCCCCCTCCGCCCACTTATGCATCAACCCTCCATCCCCCAGTTATAGGAAAACTGCCAAGCTGTAGAAATAACAATCTGGTCTTTTTCAACTGTCATATTCAGTCTTCTGCGCCCACAGTCCTTCTAACTTCAATATCTGTAACATTTCTAGGTCATGTGCTGAAGTCTGAAACCAATCACGTACTTTAGAAAAATTCTAAGTGGTCTCAAGGATAAAATACTACCTTCTCTTTATAAGGCACGTTTAAAATTTCAAGAACACTTTAACGTCTGTTATCCCATTCCTCAGTAATCCTGTGGGGTGTCCAGGGTAGGTGTCATTATCCAGATTTGCCACTTGAGGAAGTGAAGGTACAAGGTTAAGTGACCCTCCTGAGACCGACTACCTCAAGAGACAGGTTCTGATTTTAAGCTTGGAGCACTTACAGCTTAAAAACCACCTTGCCATACGCCAGAGAAATAAAAACATAGGTCCACACAAAAATGTGTATTGGAATGCTCAAAGCAGCATCATTTACAAGAGCCCAAAGGCAGAAACACCCCATGTGTCCATTTACTGATGAGCAGATAAACAAAATGTGGTATATACATGCAATGGAACATTATTAGGCAATAAAAAGAAATGAGATAGTGATACACACCACAACACAGTGGGCTTTGGAAAAGTTATACTGAGTGAAAGGATCCAGTCACAAAGGGCCACCTGTTATATGATTCCACTTATGTGAAATGTCAAGAATAGGCAAATAAATAGAGACAAATTAGATGAGTGGTTGCCAGGGGCTGGGAGGAAGGCGGATAACGGCAAATAGGGAGTGACTGCTAGCGGGTGTAGGGTTTCTCTTTAGAGTGATGAAAATGTACTGAAATCAGAGAAAAGTGAAGGTTGCACAACTCTGTGCATATGCTAAAAAAAAAAAACCCACTGAACTGTGCACTTTAAGAGGGTGAGTTTATGGTATGTGAGTTACATCTCCATAATGGTCCTATTGAAACATCATCTTGCCACATTCCGTGTCTCAGATCATCTTCGTGGGCACTGGCTCAGCAGAAGGATGCTGAGACCGTGGCTTTGAGGCAGGGTGGGGCTCAGGCTGGACTGAGGCTTCGAGGGACATGGAGGCTGCACTGGCTGAGCGATAGGGTTGTAACCAGTGGACACACGTGGAGGGGCAGCAAGGCAGCGGGGAAACTGGAAAGCTGAAGCCAGTCTCCAGGGGAGAGGGTAGCAGATGCAGGGTTGCATGTGCACACAGCTACTTAATATCTCCCCATCGACCAACAAGCTTGCCTGGTCTGTCCAACAAGGGTCCTCCGAAAGACAGCAGGTGAGGAAGAAAGAGGCTGCAGCCCAAATGTCAGGACTTGGAAGGATCAAGCCACCAGGATGGTCTTTGGCCAAAGGTTCCAGTTAGGAGTCAGCTCTGCCCTGGCTCTGGAGGGATTCCTGCCTCTTTAACCCTGGGTAGAAGCCCAGGAGTGCACGACACTAGGTCAACAAGGCTTCCCCAGGCTGGATCTGCCCCAAAGCAAAGTCTTAAATTCTAGGTGTGTCCCATCCATTCATTTGGCTTTTGTTTCCCCTGGTGGAAGCCTCCTTTTCCCAAGATCCCTCGCTAATGACTGGTGTGGGTCTTTATGGGATTCAAGTCACCCCCCTGCACCCTATGGAAGCAGCCTCCATGGGTGGCATAACACACCTGAATGCTTGCTGGTGCGTTAAATGCTTTGAAGTCTGATAAATACCCTCTATCTTTTATTATCAACTCCACCCCTACATATAGAAATTATCACTAGATTTATTTCCAGAGTCTCCTGGATATTATTACCAAATTCTTGGTCATATTAAATCTGCCTGTCAGTCTCAAGAATCTGCTTTCTTTCTATCTGGTCTCTCCAGGCAGGAACAGAGACCGCCTTCTGCCTGTTCCAGTCCTCTGCAGCTAGCATTCCAGAATTTTCTTCAGCTACGTCTTGTGTGGCTCTAGCCATATGTATTCTTGAATGTTTAATGTTCTTGATCACCACTGCGAATGGGGTTTTGTTTTTCGTATTTTTTCTCTGCATTTAGTTTTTGGGGCTTTTATCTATGTCTTGCAACTCTGCTGTATTAATTGACTTCTTACTGATTTCCTTGGATTTTGCAGTGGTGTCATTTACAAGCAGTTTTTTTAATCTTTTGTATTGATCCCTTTTCCATCTGTTTCATCCTTTTTGTACTTGTATTTTTTAGCTTTCTGGTGTTTCTCTACTGAAAATATTTATGGTCTCTGGCTTTCAGCATTTTGAAGAGGTTGTCATCATTAGCCTCTTTGGGGTGTGTGGACAGTATTCTTAATCAGGCATATGCCATAAATTAAATTTATTGAGCATCTTCTTGGCATCTGTGAAAATAATCCACAGTTTTTACTGTCCTGTGCGGTATTTCGTCCAGCTTTCCTGACTCTTGTGAATTTCCCGGGTGACCCCCCCCCCCCTTGGTCAGAGGGAACAATGCTTTTGATCTGGCGCTGTGTTTTGTTTGCTGAGTGGAATTTCAGATCCGAGTTCCAAACAAAATTAGCCTGTAATTTTCTTCTGTAATGTCGTCCTGCCACGTCTAGGCCCTGAGCCCTATTTATTCTACAAAACGAGTGGATTTTCTGTTTTATGGGAACATGTGTCGAGCCTGGTGGCACGTGGGGCCTGCGTCACCTGTCAGGTCAATGAATGCGTTGGGTCCCTGGCCCCCTCTCAGATGCTGGAAGTCTGGGCTTTGGTAAACTAAGAACCTGCTCAGCTTCTTTGTACCCATTTATCATGCAACGAGTGAGAGGTCCTGGGCTAAGTAGAATTCTAACTTTTTTTTTTTTTTTTTTGCGGTACGCGGGCCTCTCACTGTTGTGGCCTCTTCCGTTGTGGAGCACAGGCTCCGGACGCGCAGGCTCAGTGGCCATGGCTCACGGGCCCAGCCGCTCCGCGGCATGTGGGATCCTCCCGGACCGGGGCACGAACCCGTGTCCCCTGCATCGGCAGGCGGACTCAGCCACTGCGCCACCAGGGAAGCCCTGGAATTCTAACTTTCGGTAGTAACTTTTCTCTGTTATAATGAAGTTGTCTATCAGAGTGCTCTTTCACTAGCAGTATTTTTAAAATATTGCCAAGTTTGGAGAATCTGGTACTTGAACCGAGGGATGGAGTGCCAGGGGCAATATTTAGCATCCAGCCTCAGTGGGGTGCTGGGAGGGAGGAAGAGTTTCGTTTTTAGCTATAAATCTTGGTTTCCTTGTGGTGTCCAGCACTCCTCTGCCCTGGGATTTGTCCTGACAAACTAGAGGCAATAAAGGTTCAGAGCCTGTACTCTGGAGCCTGGCTGCCTGGGTGTAAATCCTGTGTTCAAATCACACAACTTCGGGCAGTAACTTCTCTGTGCCTTGGTTTCCTCATCAGTAAACTGGAGTAATAATAATACCACCTCATAGGGTTTTGAGAATTACATGAGTTAATATATGTAAAGTACTTAGAACAGTGACTGATATGATGTAAATGTGAGCTATTAACCGTCATCATCACCAGAACCCTAAAGATTTTTCACATCAAGAGAAGCTTTTCACTTTTGGCCAGGAAGATAAAAATCTCCCATCTCTGCTCTAAGCACATAAAAATGATAGAAACAGCAGAAATTAATACAACATTGTATATCAACTATACTTGAATAAAATAATTTTTTAAAGTATAGAAGTTAGTATAGAAACAGTAACAGATTTAAGTTCCTTTCTTGTTTTATGAGCACTAACATGTCAGTAGGTTTAGAAATTAAACAAAAGTTCAGCGAACTGAGGTTTTGTTAATACTATGATTTCCATATTTATCTTTCTCTAAAATTAAGGATGTTGCCTTGTTCTTAAATTATTCCAAGTACTCAGAATTAACAAAGGAAATGTTTCTTTTGAATTTAAGGTGATTTATTTAGAGAGCAGAGCTAGCTCAGTAGAGTCTAGCCCAAAAAATGAAGTGACAACACAGTACTTAATTTTGAAAAATGTTCAGAGTATAGCTAAGTGGCTTTCCATATTTAAATAACCTAGTGTATGACATCTACTTAGTAAATGTTAATTATTTTTATTTTTAATTTGGAATTTTGATCAATAAAACAAAAATCAAATTATAAAAAAAGAAAAATATTTTTAAGGATTATTTTCATTTTTTATCTAAAACTTATTTTTTAATATTTTTATTTATATTTTAAATTTATATTTATAATATACTAATATTAGTATATTAGTTTATATTTATACATTTTTATTTTTATTATATATATTTAATATATATATTTATATATCTATATATATTAGCGTATATTTAATAGTATAATATTAAATTATAAAATAAAACTAAAATATTTAAAATTGAAAATAAAAAACCTGTTTGTTTGTTTTTTTAATCCAAGTTGAAAATCTCTGCGCCAGGAGCAGAGTGGAAACCCAGGGCAGTGAGCAGGCCAGACCAGGAGGCCTAGTGGGTGGGCAGTGCACTCTGGGATTTCAGCTCCTGAAAGGCCTGGGATCAGACCCTCCAGGAGGACTGGAGCTGGACTCCCATGGAATCCTGGGCAGGACCGCCCTTCCCAGCTGGGTCAGAGGCAGAGGGAGGGGCCGCAGCCCATTCTGGGTCGTAGTGGGAAACAGCTTTTCAGCCAGAAGGCAAGCTGTGGAACACATAGACTCAGAACACATAAAGAAGCCCCACAGTTTAGCAGAAAAACAATCCCACATAAAAACAGGTAAAACAAATGGGTGAACAATTGAAGGAAGAGAAATTGCAGGTGACCAGTAGCACGTGGAAAGATACTGTCTCGGTAGCAGCCGGGAAAGTGGGCACAGAAGTCTCTTATTTCTTACTCGTCGTCGTGGCACACATTCTGGCTGTGTGTCTCAGGGCGGTGGCAGGGGCTCTTTTATTTTGGGGAGAGGTGGAGGTGGCAGTGTGGTGTGAATCGTGGTTTCAGCTCAGAATCGTGTAGACCGGGGTTCAGACGCTGACCCCGCCTCTGAGGGGCATCACCTCCCTCCCACTCCAGTGGAGCGGCGGGAGGCTTCCCCAGGGGTGCTTCGAGGATGACACGCAGCATGGAACATGGCAGGTGGTCAGTTTCAGCGCAAGATGTTCACACTTTCTTACCCACGGGAAAGTGGGGAGCATGCTTGAGGAAGGGAAGATAGTGGAGCAGAGGGCCAGAGGGAATGCCTGGGAATGACCTCGGGAAGGAGATGAGGGATCCCCAGTGAAACAAGGTGGATTGACCAGCATATTTATCTCCAAATGGCCTCCGAAATGGCGGTAAGGGATTTAAAAGGCTGTAAACACACGAGGGCCAAGAGAACATTTGAGCATTTGACAAGAGACATCAGGAAAATGTAAGAGGGAAAGCAGGCTTGGATGAGAGGGGAGAGGTGGGGTAGAGAGCATGGCCTGCAGGCCAGCAGAACCCTGGGAAGGTCTTTCAGAGGTGGGGGGCACTGGTTGGAGATCAGCAGAGAGCAGTGCTAAGCTGCTCCCATCCTGGTGGAAGAGGCCGGTGCAGCAGCCTGGACACAGGATGCAGGACACAGGTGGGCATGGGAACGGGAGGCCGGGCTGACAGCAGGAAGGCAGTGAGAGCCCGCAGCCCCCTGGACCCGCTTGCTTCTCAGGCTGGAGGTTGGAGCCGCCCTCGCCAGCGCATCCTGGGAAGACCTTACAGACAGAGATGGGCATTGGCGGGTTTCGCCCTCAACCCAGGGAGATGGCCAGGATCCTACCCACCCCATCACCCCCGGTTAAGCCCACTGGTTAAGAAGCCCCTTCCCAGACACAATGAACTTCCGGTTAGCTTTTCAGAACTGGGTCTTGGATATAAAATAGGAGCCAAAAATCAGCCAAATTTTGAAAGAAAATAAAAGTCTCTGCCATGAGTGTATTGGTCAGAGTCCCAGCAGGAAAGAGGGCATGCTCAGCAGGGTGGCTAAGAAAGGGACCGGTGCCAAAGCTGTGAGCTGAATCTCGGGAAACCAACAAGGGATGGGGTGGTGTCCTGGGGGTGGCAGGGCTGTCACCACCCTAAGGCTTTGCTAGGAGGAGGATCGTTTGTTGACTCACTGGGGGGCCGCAAGAGAGGATATATCCCTATCTCACTCTCCCACTCCCCGGGCTCCCGGCTGCACCCTCCACTGAGCGGCTCAAACAAGAGCGGGGAGCCGGCCTCCCCAGCCACAGTCTGCACCTTACTTCCTACGGTCAGTGTTATGGTTCCGAGGTTCGTAGGTGTTGCTTAGAGCTGTACGTCGTTCATTTCTCACTGCTGTGTGTTTGTCTGTTGGTGACTATACTACAATTTATTTATCCATTCTCTTATCGATGGACGTTTGGGATGTCTCCAGGTCTTTGCTTTTATCAGGAAACGCTACTGTGATCATTCTTAATGCAGATTTACAAGTCTCTCCAGGGTATAATTGTTCATTCGTAGTTATGCCCATGTTCAACTTTACAAGGTATTTTCCAAAGTATTTGTTCCAATTCGTACTCCACCAGCTATGTATAGGGACAGATCAGGTAACTATTCTGGTTATCAACTTCCTCATCTTTTAAATGGGTATAATAATACTGGCTTTACCGGTATAGTGAGGAATCACTTTATATCATTTAGGCAAAAGGCTTTTTAAACTATTTATTTGATGATAATAGCCGTGGTCATATCCAAAAATCACACGCATAACAAAACAGGACATAAGGGGTCCAAAGAGCCTTGCAACCGTGCGCAGTGTCCTTAGCGCACATTTACGGTGTGTTACATTTTGTTATACCAGATGCCCAATATGTATGCCTTGCAGAGTAATTGTTTCTTCTTGTATTGTTGACCCTGTCGTCCCTCAGCATGTATAATAAGATGTGGCATCAGACCCAGGAAGCCCTCAGTTCTTTGCTTGATAAAGAATCTGAGAAGATGACAGAACCACAAAGAAATCAAGTTTTCATCTTCCAGATGTTAGCCACCTTCTACATAAAATATGTGCAGGTCTTTAGAAACCTGGAGAACATCTATGACCAGATGGTCCATCCACAGAAACGCATACTGATCCGAAAACTCCTGGATGGGGTGATGGGTCGCATCCTGGAGCTGAAGAATGAGATGGTTGAATTGGAATTAACCGAGTTTCATTACTTGGATGATATCTTACAGGATCTAAAGTTGGTTCCCGTAAGTACTCAGGGTGTTTTTCCTATTGGTTTCTTCTTCTTATAAATAAGATATATAGGCCTGTAACCAATGCTCTGCAGACTTTCTAGTCGCATTTATTAGTTGCATGTTGTATTGAGAGTCGAAGCACAGCCCTTCAGTGAAACTATACTGCCGTGGACAAGGATTGGGTTTGCCCAGTTTTTGGCGCAGACAGATCTTTGCACGGTCCTGGGGTCTGCTGGACACCGCTGTTGTGGGCTTACCTGTCACCGTGGTGTCTGCCCAGGTAGGTTGGAATGGAGTAGGACGAGCCTTTCCCAAACATCCTCCCAATTTCCAATAGCCATGCCCCTACTTCTGTTTCCAAAGGAAATCTCTCTCTGGCCTTTGCTTCCCATCATCTTCTCGATGAGCAGCCTGTTGGTTCCAAATTCCCAGGAGGATGCATCTCCTCCTTTGCTTTGGGTCAATGGTGACTCAGGAGGTGTATGGCAATGGGCCTTTGAGCCTCCGACACCAAAGAAGGGCTCCCTCCCCTTCTCTCTGATGCCCTGAGCACTCCCTGCCGGCACCTGTAACCACAGTGCCTACCTGTGAGCATTCTGTCCTGCAGCTGCCCTTACGACCACTGCCTGAGGCCCGGGGTCTCTTCTGGCTGGGTCTCTAGGGGCTGGTGAACACCCCGTTTCAGTGTGAGGAGTCATATGAGTTCAGTCTTCATTTTGAAAAGATCGTTTCCCTAAAATAAAATTAGGAAGAGAAAGCGTTTAGTTTTCCACACGGTGTTTAATATTTCTTCCTTTTGAAAATATTCAGGCTTCTATAAAAGGATGTCCCTCTCTGGGATAAACTTTCCTAGCATTATTACTGCATTGAATCAGAATGGACTAAAGAGAATACCGGGAATGAGTGAAGATGTTGAAGATCATCTCAAAATGTTCGTGTTTGTTGCATTCATGTATAAGAGCATGGGTTAAAGCACTAGATTTTTTACATCAGGAGTTCTTTACCCACCCCCAGTGTGAAAATATCAAGAACAACTCAGGACAAACATGAAATACATAGTCATTAAGTCATAATAATAAATTTAATTAATGAGGTAATATTCAATTTATTAATTTAATTCCAAGAATATTAAGTAATACTCCTAAATTTAAGGAATAAGCAGTTTATGAAATTTAAATGGTGGGCTCCTTCAGTTTTTTCCCTGCTTTTCATCCTGTCTCAGCATCTCTGCACTGGCTGGTTCATCTTCTTGAAGGCCATGACCATTGAGAAGGATGATGACTGAGTGACATCACCCAGGCAGCCTTCCTGATAGGAGACGATGAACTACATGTTCTGCCAGCCCTGGAGGGTGTTGATGGAGCCGTACAATGACACTGAGCTCCAGGTGCCTTGGGGGTGCATCACGCTACCTCAGCACAGGCTCCAGGAACAGTGCCCTTGCCAGGGAGACACACATGGACCAGCCTCTGGGGATACCTGTGTGGCCCAGTTCTGCATTTCAGGGTGAAAGTTTGACCAACCAGCATCCTCTGTGGCTAGGCCTCTGTGGCTATCACCCATAGCTCCTCTGTGTTTTGTTGGGCCAGCACGCAGATAGTCTTACAACATGACCACCCCTGACCGTGGCTCAGGGATGGAGACCTTGGTGGCTGCACCAGCCGGTCCTTCCTTGAGAAATTCTGAAACTGGGACAGAGAGAGACTACTTTCTGTCTCCAGTTCTGAACTGTAGTCTCCCAAACTTGTAAGTAGTTGGAGCCTTTGTTCACCAGATACTCCAAAGAAAGAAGCTTCAGAGAGAAAGAGCGAGAGGATAGAGAGAGAGGAGAACAAAGCAGGATCCAATAGGAGTAGAAGGCAATGACAAGTTCCTGAAGGCATCGTCTCCCCTGGACACATCCCTGATGCTGGCAGACACCCAGCTTTGTTCCTGCCCTTGTCCCAAGAGGCCCCAGATCCTTCCACCAATGTCCCCTTTGGCTAAACTAGCCAGAAGACTGTTTCTTTAGGTCCCCATAACATAGAGAAACACGTAGAGAAGAGAGAGATTCCCGTTCCAACAAATTTACTTTGACGCCACCCCATGGAGAATGGAAACCCCAAGGCATCTGTGATGGGCATAAAATATATCACAGATGGGGGCTTCCCTGGTGGCACAGTGGTTGGGAGTCCGCCTGCCGATGCAGGGAACGAGAGTTCGTGCCCTGGTCTGGGAAGATCCCACATGCTGCGGAGCAGCTGGGCCCATGAGCCATGGCCGCTGAGCCTGCGCGTCCGGAGCCTGTGCTCTGCAGCGGGAGAGGCCACAACAGTGAGAGGCCAGCGTACCGCAAAAAAAAAAAAAAAAAAAAAAAAAAAATATATATATATATATATATATATATATATATATATATCTCACGGATGGGATGCAGCAGCAAGCCTGAAGCAAGGGATACCTACGTTCCCCTCTCTTGCATTCTCAAGTGCTCTGTTTCCTCACCTTCAAAATCGTAACTGTAACTTTATTGGTCCTACATAGACCAGACAGAGCCACGTCAGCAAAGTTTCGTCTTAAAATTTAGAAAAGCACAACACTTGAACATGCTTATTAATAAACAAAAATCACAACATTAGATACAAGTGTCATCATTCTCCACTGACTGTCCACACTCACCCACTGGACCCTAGAAGCTCAGTCTTAGTTCACCCCAAACACTCCGTTAGCCGTGGAAAGTTTTGGTTTTCAAAAAGTGCTGCCACTTCCTGGAAGTCCTGGGTGTGCTATTCCACCAGGTCCTAAAGAGACAGTCCTGTATGCTAAAATGCTTTTTCAAGGGAAGGCCTATTCAGAATTCTCTGGACTGGGGAGATGTGGGGAGTCACACCAGAATGGGAAAAGGCAGAGCTGATGACCAGAACTTAGCTTCCCCCCAGTCAACTGGTCTACCAGAAGGCAGCCATGAGTGTTCTCATAGAGTATCTAGGACAGTGTGTCTAGATACTAGGGCCAAAAGCCCAACCATATCCTTGAATAACACTTCTACAATCTTGATTATTGACCTTGGAATAGTAAACATTCATTTGACCTCCACTAATTTGAAATATCTGTACACAAATGAAGAGCAGAAGTTTATATTAGTGTATAAAAACAAGTTTCCTAATAAAGCAAATTAATTTTGTAAATGATTTTTGTAACGGGGTAATTTAGGTCAAAATAAAACCAAATTATTTTTTTTAATTGTGACTGTTCACGTACACATGGTCAGTGGTGCTAATGATAAATTATTAGGTTTAATTCAAAGATCTCTATAGCTCAATTCTATGCTATCCTAATTTGCATTATTATTTTAGGTAAGCTCAGATAATATTATATTTCTTTAAAGAAAATTTGTTAAGCTGTCATTGGTTAATTGAGGCCTAATCGATACGAATTACTGGAATTTTACAGTAATGATCAAAATGGGCTATGGTTACACTTTCTCCTTTTGACTTCATTTATGTCTCCTTAGCGGGAAGGAACTGTCTTCACACCACTGGCTTCATCACCTCTTAAGTGAGGATGGGAAGTAAAGCGAGTCTCTGATGCCCTTGTCCTAACTGTATATTTTAAATGGATTTGAGTCCTGGAATCATGACCAAAATGCTCTTCTGCTTTCTCTTCTCTAGCAACAGTTAGATATCCCCATACCGAAGTATTTTCTGAAGGAGAGGTTGGAAGTAATAAAAGGAAGAGAGAAAATCCTTGCTCAACTATTAGCCGACAGTGGATTAGGCATAACTGAAGAGGTTTGTATATCATTTTAACAAACTATTCCATAATCTGTAAAACCTCCTTTTCTGCTGTTCCTAATTGTGCGACAAACAAGAAGACCGTTTTCGATGCGAGGAGCGTGGCACCCTTCCTCCCGTGTTATTCAGTCACTAAGAAGTTGCATAACCTTTAGGTGTGTTTTTGACCAGTCATAACCATTCTTTTTTTAAGATCAAAACATAGTACTTCGTTGGTTAAATCAGCATCTCTAAGACTGAGTAGATTATTGACTCAGTTTACTGGTTCATCTCAAAGTCACCCAGCCTACAGTCAGAAGCAGAATGTTGTTCATATAAAATAACTGAGTGCTGAGGTAGCTAGGAGCTAAAAAATTATGACACTCTCTGAAAATGCCGATTGACCTCTTGTAACTTCAAGCTGAGTGGCACTTAGATCACCTCGAATGGACTGTCTCTGGGCAAAGCGGGGGAAACCCTTAGAGACTCCCCTGGAAAGTCAAGGGCAGAACCCAGTGGGTGCCCTGGCCCCATTCCTCCTATATCCCCAGTATGTGCGCGGCTGCCCCCTTCCCGGTTTCCGCAGCTGTCTTCGCTCCGACCCTCACTGCCTTCTCGTGGATTCTGTGGTCATCTCCGTTCAGCCTTCTGGTGGGCAGCCCTTTCCACGGGGCACTGCCAGATGAACCTGATCAACCCCTCACTGCCGGCAAAGCAGTGCCTCCCGCCTCTGGCTGGTCTTCACGGCCCAGGCATTAAGGCGGCAGGTGAGCCGCACAGGGACAGTTCAGAGTGGCCGGGGCACTGTTAGTAGCTATGCTGAGACTGCGTGCAGCCTGGGTGCGCAGGGCAAACCGACACCTGTGGTCTTGGGACAGGTAGGCCCCGTGGGGTACTGCCAGCCTGGGCCATGGTGTGAAGGAAGATTCCAGGTGCACCCAGGATGGCAGGGGGGAGGGAGAAGCGTGTGCCCTGTCTGCCTGCCGAGGGACCTGAAGTGCATGCGCCGGATCAGCAGACACACCACGCCCCGAGCTGTCTGTCCTTTTGCACAGGCAGCGTCTCGCCGCAGCGAGGGTTTGGTCTCCTCGCTGTATCCCTGTCAATGTGATGCTAATTCTGCAGAGCCCAAGGTGGCACAGCATCCCTGGAGAAACCTTTCTTGACCCACCTCACTCCCGACCGCCCCTCCTTCCTGTGCCCCTTCTCCAAACGACCGGCCCCCCTTCTACATTCTACGTTCCTTGAAGCGGATTCCTGGGAATCTGGCCTGGGGGTTGTCCAGCCGTTCCTTCACCACAGGCTCCTGGGTCTGTGCCGTCTGTCACCGCATCATCACCAGAACGGAGCCCTCCCTCCCCAGGAATCCACCCCAAAGAGGCCCTGGCCCAAAGCGTTGACAAGCAGTGCAGAATCCGCGGAAGATCTTCTAGGGAAGACAGAGAAGGGAGGTTCCACGGCACACGCTGCAGTCAAACCCAAAGTCTCCTCTCTGCCGTTTCTCCTCCCCACTGTCCCTCCCGGTTTGTGCGGGGTCGGCAGCAGGAAGGTTTCTCTCCTCCCTCACTCCGCATCCAGCCCTGGTGGCTCCTTTCTCCTTGTTACGTCGAGCCGTTCATCTCTGCTCCAGGCCCTGCTTCAGGGGTGCCTAATGCCCCACAGAACATGGGGCTTCTGAGCAACACCCAGGCATCTGTGTGACCTTCCCATGCCCTTCAGTGTCTCACTGGACCCCCGCTCTCACCTTAAGCTGCTTATTTCTTGCAGGTATATGCAATGTATACCCCAAGAAGAATTTTGATAAGGGAAAATGACTGCCCACTGCTATAGTGGTCATGCAGAATATTTCACTGATGTTCAAAAAATCCTTGTCGGACTGAGTAGATGACACAAAATCCCTCACTAGTATCCCTTAAAAGCTGAAATTATTTTAGAATGGCGGTATGGAACCTAAAGGAAATAGACAATAATAACTAACGTTTGCCGGGCACCTGCTCTGGGCTTAAGGGTTTTTACATACATCAGCTGCTTTAATGGCAGCATAATATTCATTTTACCCTCACGTGCAAAACGCATTATCGAAAAGGAGGGCTCACTGCAAATTCGAAGCAGTGAGATCCCTCTGAAAACCAAACCCTGAGCAATTGTTGTGTGAAAGAGCTTCCTCCCGTAAGGCTCTAGGTGTCCCCATGCTGGGGGCAGTGGGTGCTTTCGTGGAAAGAGCGTGGCCGTCTCGGTTCCAGTGGACCCCACCCCTGACTAACTGTGGGAACTTGCGTAAATTATTTTACTGTTTCCACCCTCGGTCTTCTTAAGTGGTCACAGTAATACCTGTCTTGGCCTTTGCTCTGTGAACTGGATGAGAATGCATGTGAAAAGCATCTGGCATCTGTAGGTCCTCAATAAATGTCCCGTTTCTCCCCTACTTGCCCCTTTCTCTGCACCGTCCCCTGTTGCACAGAGAAATGACCGGACCGTCCTGGGAAACTTGGTCCAGGGGATGAATTGGAGCACCTCTACCTGGTCCCACAGTGTCTTGCCCTGGACCCTGATGGGGTGGCCATTGCTGTCCTCTGAGGCCTGGAAAAAGACTCAGCCCATGATTGAGTGTTTTTCGAATTCGAAAGGCCTCTCCCTTCTGCCTCTATCCACGCAGGAGGCTTGGGTGAAGCTAGGCCAGGCCCACAGCTTATCCCTCCTTCCAGGGACAACGCCTGAGCTCATGCAGGACCCAGGATGCCCCCAGCAGCCTTGCTCTTGTCCCTCTCCTCAGAAGACAGCACCGCGCCTCACCGGACCTTGCCAAAACACACCCCACTTGAGATCTCCAAAGACAATATCCTATTGCATGAGCCTGATTTTCTCAGTCTTGATAGTAACTATCACATTCAGATGTTTTAAAGTGCAAGTGTGCAGGTACTGGTACACATTTCCCATATAAAGGTTTTTTTATTAATTAATTTTTATTGGAGTATAGTTGCTTTACAATGTTGTGTTAGCCTCTACTGTACAGCAAAATGAATCAGCCACGCATGCACATCTATCCCCTCCCTTTTGGACTTCCCTCCCATTTAGGTCACCACAGAGCATTAAGTAGAGTTCCTTGTGCTATACAGTATGTTCTCATTAGTTATCTATTTTATGTATAGTATCAATAGTGTATATATGTCAACCCCAATCTCCCAATTCCTCCCACCCCCCCCCCTTTTCCCCCTTGGTATCCATACATTTGTTCTGTGTCTGTGTCTCTATTTCTGCTCTGCCAATTAGGTCATCTATACCATTTTTCTAGATTCCACATATATGTGTTAATATATGATAAAGTTAAATAGATACCCCTAAAGTGATTTTAATATTAGTCATATTCACTAGATCATCCTGTAATTTATATTAAAGTCAGCATTTGACTTCATCTATATTTCACATTTCAAATCCTCATAGTAGATATGTTTTGAATTTGTACATTTCTACTATTAAGTTAATGAACAGTGACAGCAATTTCAAGTTTATTTCAATCCATTTTATTGGCATTCCTCGTATAATTTGCTACCAACCTAAAACCTTGTGGAGCTAATTAGTATTTTGTTCAAAACGGTAGAGGAGAGCTTAAGGGTCCTTAAGTATGGGCCCATGGCGTGAATGAGGCATAGTATCAAAATATATGTATTCACGGGAAAAAATGATTCTATCGAATGGCTATCATGCTCTCTATCAGCAGTTTGGAGACTCTCAGCAGGGTGGTGTTAGAAGTTAGCATGTGATGTTTCTGGAATCAGCTGACGTCATGAACATGTTTAAACATTGATTTATCTTAAATGTTTTTGCAGAAATACCCTGTAAAGCCTATCCCCCTAGAAGAGGCTGTTAAATTAATCCAGGTCGCCGAGAGGGCGCGGCAAGGGCGCCTAAGAGCCATGTTCATGAAGCAGATCTATCTTCAAGAATTCAGAGCAATGCAAGCCAGGCTACTGGGCGAGAGAGTGGCCGACGTGGGGACTGCCGCACTGTGTATCCAGAAGGTGTGAACGGGGCGCTTTTGGACTCGGGGGCAAGGTGCCTTGACACAGCTGGAGATGCAGACCAGGGACGGGGGTGAGCTCTGAAACTCCAAATCCCCACATCCTACCTTTAGTAGGACTGGCCTAAATTCCAGAAGGACTGATCATCTTACCCTGGGGAAACTGTTAAGCAAGCTTCGTTATGTTTTTTTAAATTTTGTTATAAATAGGTGTGAAACTCAGGCATTTTGTTGAAATATTTTTAAAGATCACCGATAACTGTTGGAAAGAATGTTGCTATATAAGTCCTCACTGAATTTTTAAAAAGACATTTACACGCAGATGTGGTAATTATAGAAAGGGAGCGGGTTAACACCTGGGAGCTTGCAGAAGCATGTGCCGTTTGCAGAAGCTCCAGTGACCACCACTAATAACCAGAACACAAGTGGTCCTTTCAGAAGGGGCCCTTGAAGTTTCCTTCCCTTTGTCAGATGACCACCCTCGAGTTATACCCCATCTTTTTTCAAATTGTGACTGAGGCGGCTCATGGGAAAATGCAGAAGATGGCAACGTGACACAAGTTAGAATTAGGTTGGGGAGAAAGTAAGTACAAGGACATAAAACAGAGCCAGAAGATCAGGAATCTTGTCCCTAATTGTGTTTGAATGGGAGTGGTGGGGGTGCTGGGGAGAGACAGATAGACTATTTTCTTTCAAGGTTCTGTGGGGATATAAGGTTTTTCAATATTTATTTTATTGAAGTATAGTTGATTTGCAATGTTGTGTTAATTTCTGCTGTACAGCAAAGTGATTCAGTTATACATATATATATTCTTTTTCATATTCTTTTCCATTATGGCTTATCTCAGGATATTGCATATAGTTTCCTGTGTTCTACAGTAGGACCTTGCTGTTTATCCATTCTATACATAATAGTTTGCATCTGCTCATCCCCAAACCATCCCCACCCCCACCCCAAGCCTTGGCAACCAGAAGTCTGTTCTCTATGGGATATAAAGTTTTAAATGAGCATCTGAGTCTAAAGCTTGACTTGTACGATTCTTGGGTGTTACTGTGTTATATGCCTCCATGTTACAGTGGACATTTTTCTGTTAAAACTCTGAAGTACCACCCTTAGATTTAGCCCCTCACTTCGCAATCTAGAAGTTTCTCTTGAAGAAATACAGGTAGAGGAACCTCACTAACAAAAGCTATAGGCTATTTGCTCCCCAGCTTTATTGAGATATATTTGACATATAACGTTGTGTAACTTTAAGAGTAGGACATCGTGATTTGATATCTGTGTGTATTTCAAAATGATTGCCACAGTAAGGTTACTTAACACGTCCATCACCTCACATAATTGCCATTTTTTCTTGTAGTGACAGCATTTGAGGGCAACTCTCTTAGCGATTTGCAAGTATAAAATACAGTATTGTTAACTATAGTCACCATGCTGTACATTTTACCCCCAGAATTTATTCATTTTATAACTGGATGTTTGTGTCCTTTGACCACCTTCACCCATTTCCCTCCTCCACCCAGCCCCTGGCAGCCACCAAAGCTACTCTCTATTTCTATACATTTGCTATGTTTAGATTCCATATGTTAGTGAAGCATAAAGTATTTGTCTTTCTCTCTGTGACTTATTTCTCTTGCCCACGAAATGCATACACGTTGTCGCAGATGGCAGGATTTCCTTCTTTTCGTAGCTGAATAATACTTCACTGTATGTGGGCATCACATTTTCTTGATACAGTCATCCATCAGCAGACACTTAGGGTGTTTCCATATCTTGGCTGTTGTGAATAATACTGCAGTGAACATGAGGGTACATGTATCTTTTCAAATTAGTGTTTTCCTTTTCTTCAGATAAACACGCAGGAGTGGAATTTATGGATCATATGGTAGTTCTGTTTTTAATTTTTTGAGGAACCTGCATCCTGTTTTCCATAGTGGATACACCCAGTTACATTCCCACCAACAGTACGGGAAGGTTCCCTTTTTTCTCCACGTCCTCGCTGACACTTGTTATCTCTTGTCTTTTAGATAATAGCCATCCTAACAGGTGTGAGGCTGTTGCTGGGTCAGCAGTGGACCCTCCAGTTGCTCCCAGGGACAAGGGTGGGTCCTGTCTTGTCCCTGGGTGGACAGAACTGCCTCTAGTACCCCTTGTTCAATAGGGAGGCCCTGGACAAGAGTCCTCATCAGGGTCCACCGTTGGGTCCTGGGAAAGTAGACAATGGTTTAGGCCACTTCTGTGATTCATACTTTCTTTAAAATTTTTGCTTGTGATCACAAAAGAAAAAATACTCCATCAACACACACAGGTGCACAACCTTGACCGCATAATCATTACATCATTTGGGATGTGGAGGTTACATGGGAGAAACAGTATGACCATGTTTTCTTTATTTTTTATGTATTAAACAAGTAACCATTTATTTATTTTTAGGTTTGGCGAGGTTTCCATCAGTGCAAGAGAACTGAAAGAGAGAGAGAAGAGGAGATGATATTCCTGGGTATGGTAAGTTTTCTTATAGACAAATAAGCATCTGGTTTTCTTAAAGACAGTAGAATCTGTAAGAGTTGTGTCTTCCTTAGAGAGTTTTTGAGAGAAGAAAGGAAAGCAAAATACATGACTGGTGACTTAAGAGAATGGAATCGCCTGTATTATCTAGAAGCCTGCCCCAGGTGATCCAGAGACAGCAGGGTCTTGTCTGTTTACACGTCTGCCGGAATACACGGGCTGCTCCAAAGGTGGGACAAGCTGTGAGCTGCCCACCGATATCAGCCGTGCCCTACACTTTGTTAATATATGTTCGTATTCATGGTCCTGAGAACGGGTTTGCCCTGATACAGCCGCCTTCTTTTGGGTGATCTCCATGGTGATTACTGAATCAGAGTTGAAAGGGTATAGTACTCAGTTACGGCCACAAACTTAGCAGCTGCAACAACACACGTCTGTTACCTCGGGGTCTGTGGGTCAGGAGTCTGGGCTTGACTGAGTCTTCTGCCTAGAGGCTCACAGGCTGCAGTCAAGGTGTCGGCTGGGGATGGGGTCTCCTCCTGAGGCTCAGCTGGGGAAGGATCTGCTTCCACGGTTGTGTGGCTGTGGGCCGGATTCAGTTCCTCACGGGCTGCCAGATTGAACGCCTCCGTGTTTTTGCCAGTTGTTAGCTGGAGGTAGCCCCCAGCCCCTTGCCAAGTTGGCTTTCCACGTGGCAACTTGCTTCATCAGAGCTGGGGGGCGGGAGCTGCTTACAATCCCACGCAAATGATACGCATCACCTTTGTCCTATTCTGCTGGTTATCAGCAAGTCATAGGGTCCACTCCGTGGTTTTTAAGACAAAAGTGATGAAAGTTATAGAGCAATACCCTGAATGTGGGACCACATGCTGTTTTTTCTATTTACAGTAATATCACTGATAAGGTCTTCTAATTTACTTTAAATCCTAAGACCTCAGAAAAGAAAATTTAAATAGTCACGTTTCCGGTTGATCCCAGAACTCACTCTTTGCTCTTGCATCACTTTTTTTTTTCGGTACGCGGGCCTCTCACTGCTGTGGCCTCTCCCGTTGCGGAGCACAGGCTCCGGACGCGCAGGCTCAGCGGCCATGGCTCACGGGCCCAGCCGCTCCGCGGCATGTGGGATCTTCCCAGACCGGGGCACGAACCCGCGTCCCCTGCACCGGCAGGCAGACTCTCAACCACTGTGCCACCAGGGAAGCCCTCTTGCATCACTTTTATAATGGCCTGTTCTAAGCGACAGACGACGTGGTTTTAGAATAGCACATATTCTCCTCCGGCCCCGCATCCTGACCGCTCCACGTGCACTTCAACCTCTGTGCTTCACCTCTGTTGTCAGCACAGAATGGAAAACAAGAATTATTCTGTTTGAGGAAGGGATTCACCTCCGTGGTGCAGACACCCGGAAGAGCATCTTTCCCTGGTGAAGGGGCGTACGCTCACTGCCCCTGTGTGCGGAACCGCAGTTGTGACGTCCAGGCTTTATTATCTTAAAAAACATGGTGACTCATATCAGAGTGGCATATATGATTCAAGAAATACCCTGATTTCACCACCTGCATTCTTGATTTCTTTTTGATGTTTGAGTTTCAAAAATAAGTCAACATTAATTTTTGGAATTGAAACCCCTAGGATCCCAGCCCATCTTTTATTTCTTGGTTGTTGAGGTGCCATGATGAATCAAATGGGTGAGTCCTTGTCAGTTTCTAAGGATCTTTATGATTTCAGAACTGTGCTGGGTGCAATGTTATTCAGCCATAAAAAGAGGGAAATCTTGACACATGCTACAGCATGGATGAACTTTGAGGACATTATGCTAAGTGAGACAAGCCAGTCACAAAAAGACACATGCTGTATGATTCCATCTTCATGAGGCATCTAAAGTTGTCAGACTCATAGAGTCAGGAAGTAGAAGGTTGCCAGGAGCTCAGGGAGGGGCAATGAAGAGTAGTTCAATGGGTATAAAGTTTCAGTTTGAAAAAAAAAAAAGTTCTCCAGATCTGTTGTACAACAATGTGAATATACTCAACACTACTGAGTGGTATACTTACAAATGGCTAAGATGATAAATTTTATGTTATGTGGTTTTCACCACAATTCAAAAATTGTTTTTAGTTCACTGAACATGGAAATGTATATTGAGATGGTTCTATAGGAATCATCACTATTCACTAATGGCCAAAACATGCAAGTTAAAAATTAAATGAGATAGTGTATTTCATTCAATCTAAGATGTTGTTCATTATAAGATACATCATGATTGAAAATGAAAGAAAATGTTAGAGCAAATAAACCAAAACATATCCCTGATCATAATATACAGCCATCCCTGTATATTTAACATTTCAGGTATGTTAAACCATGAAAAATATGTATGTTAGAACTGATGATAGAAGGCAATTTGTATCTGTCTTATTGGGGGGAAAAGTTTTTTCAAGTTATATTGGAAAAATCAATATCATTAAAATAACCACACTACCCAAGGCAATCTATAGATTCAGTGCAATCCCTATCAAATTACCAATGGCATTTTTCACAGAACTAGAACAAAATTTTTTTGAATTTATACGGAAACACAAAAGACCTCGAAGAGCCAAAGCAATCTTGAGAAAGAAAAACAGAGCTGGAGGAATCAGACACCCTGACTTCAGACTATACTACAAAGCTACAGTAATCAAAACAATATGGTCCTCACACAAAAACAGACACATAGATCAATGGAACAGTATAGAAAGCCAAGAAATAAACCCATGCACCTTGGTTCAATTAATCTATGACAAAGGAGGCAAGAATATACAATGGAGAAAAGACAGTCTCTTCAATAAGTGGTGCTGGGAAAACTGGACAGCTACATGAAAAAGCATGAAATTAGAACACTCCCTAATACCATACACAAACATAAACTCAAAATGGATTAAAGACCTAAATGTAAGATCAAGTTATAATTATTGACAGGAGTGTGATGAGATGCTTATTCTCATACACGGTGAGTTAAATTGATTCAGCTTTTCTGAAAGAGGCAACACAATCATTAAAATATATCCTTCCACCTGAGTTCTAGTTCTAGCGTAAGGAAATCATCAGAAATAAAGGTTTATGTGCATAGACATTTCCTACAGTGTTGTTTTAAATAATGAAAAATTGGAAATACACAATCCTAGCGTTCCAGGGTAGGGATGGAGTTAAATGATTGATGGTGGACCTACCTTAAAGTAGTGATAGACCACCATTAAAAAAATATGTTTATGACTCATTTTTGATGTGAAAATGCTCAGAGTGAAAATACAGGATTTGGAATTGTACATATAATAGGATTTCAACTAAATAGATACACACATACATGCACATAGAAAGGAAAGAAAGTTTATATCGTGTTCCTTTTTTCATGTCAGAACTCTGGAAGTTTTTTGTTTTAATTGTATTTTCCAAAATGTTTAAATTTTACTGCATTAACTGGAAAAAAAAGGCACACATTTAAAAATAAAAGCAAACAGCCATAGAATATTATCAATTTTTTCTATTCAGATCTCCAAATTGTTTGGTGTATGTACATAGGTGGACAGTTTATGATACAAAATTGTTTCTCTGTTCTACCCGTTAGAGACACAGAAATATGAGATGTAATGATAAAAACAATGGTTATCTCCAATTTTCTACTTTAAAAATTAAACTTGCGGTCAGAAGATTCAATCTAAGATAATCTAAGTGTAACATGAAATTTTATGTAAGCAGCAGTTTGACTCAACCACTTCCATTTAATTTAATTCAGCCGACATTTACTGAATATGATGCGTAACAGGCCAGAAACTTAGGGAATGGCCAAATGCTATTTTTTTAACCTGAAGTTTTAATGGCTTACACTGATACCACATAAAGATAGAGTAACATGTTTTTTACTGTAATTTTCCTGTTTTACTTTGTCATTTGTATATGCTCAACTCAAATAAAGGAAGTCTGTTTTAATTTTTCAGCAGTACAGAGTTTGGATAGTAAATAGGACAGCTTGTCTGTTTTGTATTAAATGCGACTTTCTCCAGTTTGCTTTTTTTCCAAGCATGTCTTCTCTTGGTATTACATGTTCTATGAAATTTTACACCATTGAGAAATATATGCATCCAGTTTTTAAAAGAATGGTATCTTCTGTTTGCTGGCTGATAACCATAAAATCCATTACCCCAAATCCTGGGAATGTTTTCAATTAAATACATTTTCCACTATATCACTAATTAAGATAGTGTCTACTCATTTTAAAATTTCATTTTTCCATTATTTTACTTTGTTACATCATATCAGTGTATAAACCATTGACTTCTCTGATCAGAACAGTATTTGTATCTTTGTGGGAAGCTTGGCCTATTTCCAGGGGTGAGTATTTAGTAACTGAAATGAGAATTAGAGCAAACGACATAATTATGTCCTCAGTTCCTGACTAAATGTTGCCTTTACCATTGTCATATAAATTATTTTTTGATGTTGCCATTTTAAATATTTATATTCTAAAATCTACAAAGGAAAATAAATAGCACTCTAAAAATTCATGTGCAGTTATTTTAATTGGCAGAGCCAATGGAGTGGATGAAGGAGGACACTTAATGAATGTAATACATTTCATTCTGTGGGTCCCTTTGAAATAATGTGTCCTACAGCCAAGACCATGGTGTATTTTATGTTACCCTGAAGCTATCAATGTTTACGTTATAATAAAGAACACTAGGGGACACTTATTAAACACGAAGAACTGTCACTTTGAAATGCATCAACTAAATCCTCAAAACACCATAACACCCTGCTCACTTTCAAATTCTAACGTGAAACAGGCTACATTATAGATTATTTTTCGGTCAATAAATTAGACTCATTTCTTATTAACAAATAACCCCAGGTAGGAGCTTGGGCACCCAATGAATGCTCCCGAAAGGCGACTCTCTCCTGAGGCTCCCCTTGGTCTGGGGCCCTCAGGGGCTCCTCTTTGGGAACTGCTGTCAAAGCCAAAATGAGCGAAAAATCAAAATGAAACCGTCTTTATGATCACACTTTGATTTCAGCCCCAAACCATGGCGTCCGGCTTGGTCCTGTGCATTACTCATTATATTTGGCACCAGATGACCTTTGGTTGTTTCTAGAAATAAATGTATTAAAAAACAGATTTGCCATGATTTATGGGGTTTTGTTTTGCTTTGCTTTGGTTTTATTTTACTTTTTAAATACAAAAAAAAGCTGTTTCCCTAAGTGTCTGGGGACGGCAGCATCTTAGAAATGAGTGCGCGTCTCCCCTTGGCCTTTGAAGGGTTGGCCTGCCAGGTGGATGGAGTGGCAGGTGTCTGGGGCGGCCCCTCTACCACGTGGGTCACGGGGGGACACTTTGAGCCTCTCACTCACCCTCCCCCTGAGCCTCAGTTTCTCCTTCTGTAAGGGCAGGATAGTGTCACCTGTTTCACAGAGCTGTTAGAAGGGCTTCCGGACCCGGCCTAGAGCTTAGACGGGTTGCCTTCAAGGAATGGTGGCTGATTGCTCATCGTCTTGGAAAATGACATTACGTTATCCCGATAACTGAATGATTTTGTACAAAGGAAAACTATCACGGTACATCACAACCTTTCTATGTAACAAAACAAAATATTTCAAAATAAGTTGTTGCCTAACACATGCATGCCACTGATTTCAAAATATAAACTGACTTGGCCCTTGTTATTTGCTGCTCGTGTTACCAACCAGGATTCTCAGCCTCCTTAATCAATAGAAATTGATAAGAGGCCCAAAGAAATTCAGGCTAGGCGTTACTGGGGCCCCTGCTGCAGCTGGGCAGTTGGGTTTTTGGTCTTTATGTATCTGGTTGTTCATGATTTGCCCCAACTGTGCATGCACGCAGTTATTTTTAGTCCCTTATAGTCCCTTTCTTTGCTTTTTGTTGCTGGAGGAGACGTTTGTCCAGGTGCAAGCACTGTAGCAAAGGGTCCCAGGTCCCAGCCTGTCTCACTTAGATTTATGAACCTGAAATTAGTCTATTAAAAGTACAATCTGGAAATGCAGTGCCACTGGAACAGCCCAGCAGGGTCCGAGCCTCACCCAGCTGCAGAGGGAGGATTCGGAGATCCCTAGGGCAGCAGGTACTGCCCACCACGTACACTGTGTGTGTTGCACCAGGAAAATGTTTGCAAACCAGGAAAAGCAGTGATCCTGATACAGGCATGCATGAAAGGCTCTTAGGTTGAGCAAGGGAATCAGAGCCCGAGGAGGACACCCTGAATAATTTCTGTGATTCAAAAGTCCACCTCAAGATGCTTTGGGAAAAAAAGAAAACTCACTGTTTTCTTTTCTGTTAAATGAGATCTTACAGTCTAGTTAACTGGGAACCTTTAGTTTGATTGTAAGTATTTTTTATTGAAGTATAATTGTCATGCAGGATCATATTAGTTTCAGGTATATATCATAGTGATTTGACGTTTATGTACATTTTGAAATGGTCACCCCACGAAGTTATTACAATATTATTGACTACATCCCCTAAGCTGTGCGTTTCACTCCTGTGACTTATTTATTTTATAACTGGAAGTTTGTTTCTCTTAATCCCTTTCACCTACTTCTCCTGGCATCCACCCCCCGTCCCCCGCCCAGTCCCCCTCTCCCCTCTGGCAACCACTTTGTTCTCTGTAACAATGAGTCTGTTTCGGTTTTGGTTTGATGTCCATGTGTATTGATTTTTAGATTCCACATATAAGTGAAATCATATGGTATTTGTGTTTCTCTGTCTGACTTATTTCACTTAGCATAACACCCTCCAGGCCCATCCATGTTGCCACAAATGGCAAGATTTCATTCTTTTTTATGGCTGAGTAATATTCCTGTGTGTGTGTGTGTGTGTGTGTGTGTGTGTGTGTGTGTGTGTGTGTGTGTGTTGTGTTGTGTATTATATATATATTCATTTATTCATCTTCTTTATTCATTCATCTATGGATGGACACTTAGGTTGCTTCCATATGTCAGCTATCATAAATAATGCTTCAGTGAACATGTATCTTTTCAAGTGAGTGTTTTTGTTTTCTTCAGATAAATACCCAGAAGTGGGATTGCTGGATTGTATGGTAGTTCTATTTTTAATTTTTTGAGGAATCTGCACACTGTTTTCCATAGTGGCTGCACCAGTTTACATTCCAGCAGTGTAAAAGTGTTCCCTTTTCTCCATATCCTCACCAACACTTGTTATTTTTTTTTTTTGGCTTTTTGATAATCGCCAGTCTGACAGGTGTGAGGTGGTGTCTCATTGTGGTTTTGATTTTCACTTCCCTGACGATTAGTGATGTTGAGCATCTTTTCATGTGTCTCTGTTGGCCGTCTGTATGTCTTCTTTGGAAAAAGGCCTGTTTATGTCATCTGCTCATTTTTTAATTGGGCTGTTTGTTTTTTACATTAAATTGTGTAAGTTCTTTATATATTTTGAATATTAACCCTTTATCAGATACATAAGTTGCAAGTATTTTCTCCCATTCAGTAGGTGGCCTTTTAGTTCTGTTGATAGTTTCCTTTGCTGTGCAAAAGCATGTCGTCCCATTTGTTTATTTTTGCTTTTGTTGCCCTTGCCTGCAGAGAGAAGTCCAAAATAATATTCAGATTGATGTCAAAGAGTTTACTGCCTTATGTTTTCTTCTAGGAGTTTTATGGTTTCAGGCCTTACATTAAAGTCTTTAATACATTTTTAATTTATTCTTTTTTTTAAAACTGTTTATTTTTTTTTTAATTTTTTTATCTTTTTGGCTGTGTTGGTTCTTCGTTGCTGTGCACAGGCTTTCTCTAGTTGCGGCAAGCAGGGGCTGCTCTTCATTGCAGTGCGTGGGCTTCTCACTGCAGTGGCTTCTCTTGTTGTGGAGCACGGGCTCTAGGTGTGCCCGCTTCAGTAGTTGTGGCACACAGGTTTAGTTGCTCTGTGGCATGTGGGATCTTCCTGGACCGAACCCATGTCCCCTGCATTGGCAGGCAGATTCTTAACCACTGCACCACCAGGGAATTCCCTAATTTATTCTTGTATATGGTGTGAGATAGGGGTCCAGTTTCACTTTTTTGCATGTAGCTGTCCAGTTTTCCCACCACCATTTGTTGAAGAGACTGTCTTTTCTCCATTGTATGTTTGTGCCTCCTTTGTCATAGATTAACTGACCATGTGTGCATGGGTTTATTTCTGGGAAGTATTTATTGTTATTCTTATTCTGCTTTATTCTTGCCCTGGGTCCCCAGGTCGTCAGAAACTCAATGAGCAAAACAATTCTCTTTCTTTAGTCACCTGATCCCAGGATTCTTTGATCCCTACTCTAGGGCAGGACATTTGCCCTTATTCATCTCAGATTAGGGCCCATTACAAAGTCCTTTACTGCAGCCTAGTAGAATGGCTAAGGCCAGGAACTCTGGAGCCAGCCTGCCTGGGTTCAGACTCTGATTCCACCATTTACTTGCAGGGTGAACTGGGGTGGTGTCTTGGCTTCCTGGTGCCTCGATTTCCACATATGCAAAATGGAGACAGTGCTAGCACCCAGGCAAAGATGTGTGTTAAGTAGTAAAGAAATTGGTATCTGTAAAGCATTTAAAATAGTGTCTGACACACTGCACCCTGTGAGCACTAGGTAAGTGTTCACTGTTATTTTTTGAAATGGCTTATAATCGTGGGTGTAAATGCTCACATCACTCATGATTTTAAAATGCTTATTAAATTGTCATTTTTAATCTATTTAAGTTGGCCAAGATCAAAATGGTTAAGGTCACAATGTTGACAAGGTGTGGGAAAAAGGGCTCTGTCATACACTGTTGGGGGGAAGAGTAAAGCAATCCTGCAACCTCTTTGCAAGGCAGCTTAGCAATATCCATTAAAATTACAATGTATATTTTTGAGAAGTGTGATCTGTAGTACCCATAAAAACCATTTTCAGACAAACTATTTTAAGCCAGAAGAAAACTATCAGTGAAGAGATACAAGAAAGCATATACAGGGTAAGAGCAGAAATTCTGGAGGTACATGCTTCGGGTCAAAGCTCCAGCCTGCCGCTTCCTGGCTGTGTGACCCTGGACAAGTTGTTTGACCTCTCTGTGCCTCAGTTTCTGCATATATAAAATGAAGATAGTAATGGTACTCATACATAAGGCTACTTATTATGAGGAACAAATTAGTTAATATTTGTAAACCAGTTAAAATAGTGTCTCGCGAACTTTAAGTGCCATGGAAGTGTTTATTTTAAAACATTTTTAAAGAATGTAGGACACAAAAGTAGCAAATTTAGCTCCCACCACTAATCAATTACAGGCTCAACTATACAGTTCTATTCCAGCTCTTAATTAAGCAAATCTTAAAACTACTACAAGCTTCCAGAAAGTAGACTTAACGGACTAGAAATTGCTCTATTTTTAATTGTTTTGCACCCACTTGAAGTTGTGGCATCCTAAAATAAAGATTTACCGTAACTGTAGTATGACCAGAGGGCAAAAGAAAACCATCAGTGGGCTTCCCTCTTGGTGCAGTGGTTAAGAATCCTCCTGCCAATGCAGGGACACGGGTTTGATCCCTGGTCCGGGAAGATCCCACATGCCATGGAGCAACTAAGCCCGTGCACCACAACTACTGAGCCTGCACTCTAGAGCCGACGAGCCACAACTACTGAGCCCACATGCTGCAACTACTGAAGCCCACGGGCCTAGAGCCCGTGCTCCACAACAAGAGAAGCCACCGCAATGAGAAGCCCGCGCACCGCAACAAAGAATAGCCCCCACTCGCCGCAACTAGAGGAAACCCGCCTGCAGCAATGAAGACCCAACACAGACAAAAATTAAATAAATAAATTTTAAAAAATTAAAAAAGAAAAGAAAACCATCAGCCCTGACTCTCCCCACAACTTTTTTTCACTTCTTGCTGGGTTCTTCTTTCTGAGTAGATGCGTTTATATAAACACAGATATACAAGTATAGATATATTACTGTGAAATGAAATGGTGAAACAGAAGAGCTTATTTTTATAAACAAAGGAATGTCCATGCACACGCACCCGCATGCACACGATCTTAAAACGGACCAACCGAAGAGCAGTTTACTCCACAGCATGAGGCATTCCACGTGTAAAATTAGCGCAGGAAGCGCGTGGCGCGAGCCCATGGGCTGATGGGGCGGCTCTGAGTGCTCCCTAATGATGACCTACCGGGGGCTGCGTGGAGCTGATTAATCTCTGCACTGACCACAGCAGTCATTTGTTGGAATAGACCCTCTCCCTTCCCCTCACTGCTCCATCCACGCCTTAAGTGACTACAATACCCCCAAGACCATGAGCTCCTCCAGGAAGTTGCCAGCATTAAATCACTTATTTGCAAGGGGATTTGTGACTGATAAATTGAACAGATTGTCATTTGGACAAATGTCCATTTTATCTTACTAATTTGACCAAGGATTTTTAAAGGCAAAGCCCATCAGACATTAGATAAGCATTTTAAGTTAATGGACCATAGAGTCCTATTTCTCCACAAACCCAGGAGTCATCATCTTATGTCCTATTTTTACAGCAACATCAATTATTAATATGTATATTTTTGCTGACAGAGGACCTTGCTATAAACTTAGGTTTCGTTAACCAGTTCTGGGTCATTAACTGTGGAAAGCTTGTAAATATAATGGTTTATTCACATGGGAAGCCTTCATTAAGATGCATTATTCTACAGCTGATGTATTTCCGTATATAGTATATTATTGTGTTCTCTATTTCCCTTTAATATTCATAATTTATTTTTCAATGAGTTGCTGTCTATGCGGTGAGTTAACAAATTTGAATGCCATGTGAACAAAGTTGCTAAACAGGAAAAAGATGTTGTAGCCCAAAGGAAAAGCTACTCATTAACATAAGAATCTAAATATATTATAACCTTTAAATTCAAAAGCAACTAGCGAAAGAAGCTACAAATGACCCCAAATGTATTTTTGTCAGAGAAAGTCTATCTCAAGCAACACGCATGAATACACACATATTAACAGCCCAGCGTGGTGTAATAGGAGAAACACAGACCCAGAGGAATCCAGAAACCTTATTGCCAGCTTCTTCATTCACATAGGATGGCTTGGGAAAGTCATTAAGTGATGGACCTCAGTCCCCATCTGTTCAATGGGATAATCAGGTCCTTACTTCTGTCTCAAAAGATGGATGTAACATCAGTAAAGAAATGTAGAGAAAGAAGGTGTGGGACAGAGTGCCATGCCAATTACAAAAAATCTGATGAGCGCTGGGAGACTTTTGTTTCACTCGTAGACCATGGACGTGTTATGAAGTTGGCTGAACACTGTGTAGAGCTTTGCCAGGACACCAGTCAGAGTTGCCTACTCATTAATTCACTTTTAGGGATTCAAAGGGGAAAAGGCCCAGCTCAAATATAGTTTGTATGTGTGAATCTATGAAAAAAATATGCTATGATTTACCATAAGAACAATGTAGTGGGGGGGATTTCATATGATTCACTGATAAAAAATCATAATATTAAAGCAAGACTTCAAGACAATTTTACACATTCATCAGAGACAAAGAAATTTGGGTCATTTGTAGCAGAGATGCATTTGAACATCTTCACGAAAACAATGGACTTCAGGGTAGTCATTGGAGAGATCAGATAAAAATCTCTGTGTTAGTTATAAACTTCTATTTCATAACACTAGGAATGTAAGACATTTCCTGAAAAATATGAGAATTGGATATTTCTTTAAATGATTAAATAAAGGGATTTCTTATCTCTTTATTTTGACACCAAGTAGATAATATAAAGTCATGGCTTTGAGCACTTACATCTTGAGTCAATTTAGATCACTGGCTTTTAACATTGTTCTTTAAAATGATTCTCTAATTCTCATTCTAGATCCACTTTCAAAGTCATTTTAGCGGTTTTTCCCTATCAAGAGTTGTACATTCTCACGTTCTCATTATACTAAACTTAGACAATTTGCTTAGTTTGTTACACATTCTAATGCATATTTTTATCAAGTATTATATGTGTGATTTTCTTTTCATTTTTTTTCCCCTGGCTTTATGTCATTAAGTGGATGCTGTATTCTGACAGCATCTCAATTGTGGATTCAAGTAAAGAAGTCACAAACCAAAACAATGGTCACATTCCCACCAACAGTGCAGGAGGGTTCCCTTTTCTCCACACCTTCTCCAGCATTTGTTGTTTGTAGATTTTCTGATGACGCCCATTCTAACCGGTGTGAGGTGATACCTCATTGTTTTCTCTAATAATTTGCATTTCTCTAATAATTAGTGATGTTGAGCAGCTTTTCATGTGCTTCTTGGCCATCTGTATGTCTTCTTTGGAGAAAAGTCTATTTAGGTCTTCTACCCCTGTTTTGATTGGGTGGGTTGTTTGTTTTTTTAATATTGAGCTGCATGAGCTGTTTATATATTTTGGAGATTAATCCTTTGTCCATTGATTTGTTTGCAAATATTTTCTCCCATTCTGAGGGTTGTCTTTTTGTCTTGTTTATAGTTTCCTTTGCTGTGCAAAAGCTTTTAAGTTTCATTAGGTCCTATTTGTATATTTTTGTTTTTATTTCCATTACTTTAGGAGGTGGGTCAAAAAAGATCTTGCTGTGAATCATGTCAAAGAGTGTTCTTCCTATGCTTTCCTCTAAGAGTTTTATAGTGTCTCGTCTTATATTTAGGTCTTTAATCCATTTTGAGTTTATTTTTGTGTATGGTGTTAGGGAGTGTTCTAATTTCATTCTTTTACATGCAGCTGTCCAATTTTCCCAGCACCACATGTTGAAGAGACTGTGTTTTCTCCATTGTATATCCTTGCCTCCTTTGTCATAGATTAGTTGACCATAGGTCATAAATCAAGCCTTAGGAAATTGAAATTGTATCTAGCATCTTTTCCAACACAACGCTATGAGATTAGAAATAAATTACAGGGGAAAAAATGTAAAAAACACAAACACATGGAGACTAAACAATACATTACTAAATAACCAAGAGATCACTGAAGAAATCAAAGAGGAAATCAAAAAATACCTAGAGACAAATGACAACAAAAACACAACAATACAAAACCTATGGGATGCAGCAAAAGCAGTTCTAAGACGGAAGTTTATAGCAATACAATCCTACTTTAAGAAACAAGAAAAATCTCAAATAAACAATCTAACCTTACACCTAAAGGAACTAGAGAAAGAAGAACAAACAAAACCCAAAGTTAGTAGAAGAAAAGAAATCATAAAGATCAGAGCAGAAATAAATAGAAACAAAGAAAACAGTAGCAAAGATCAATAAAACTAAAAGCTGGTTCTTTGAGAAGATAAACAAAATTGATAAACCATTAGCCAGACTCATCAAGAAAAAAAGGGAGAAGACTCAAAAATCAGTAGAATTAGAAACGAAAAAGGAGAAGTAACAACTGACACTGCAGAAATACAAAGGCTCATGAGAGATTACTACAAGCAACTATGTGCCAATAAAATGGACAACCTGGAAGAAATGGACGAATTCTTAGAAAAGCATAACCTTCTGAGACTGAACTAGGAAGAAATAGAAAATATAAACAGACCAATCACAAGCACTGAAATTGAGACTGATTAAAAATCTTCCAGCAAACAAAAGTCCAGGACCAGATGGCTTCACAGGTGAATTCTATCAAACATTTAGAGAAGAGCTAACACCCATCCTTCTCAAACTCTTCCAAAAAATTGCAGAGGAAGGAACAGTGCCAAACTCATTCTACAAGGCCGCCATCACCCTGATACCAAAACCAGACAAAGATACTACAAAAAAAGAAAATTACAGACCAATATCACTGATGAACATAGATGCAAAAATCCTCAACAAAATACTAGCAAACAGAGTCCAGCAACACATTAAAAAGATCATACACCATGATCAAGTGGGATTTATCCCAGGGATGCAAGGATTCTTCAATATATGCAAATCAATCAGTGTGATACCCCGTATTAAGAAATTGAAGAATAAAAACCATATGATCATCTCAACAGATACAGAAAAAGCTCTTGACAAAATTCAACACCCATTTATGATAAAAACTCTCCAGAAAGTGGGCATAGAGGGAACCTACGTCAACATGATAAAGGCCATATGTGACAAACTCACTCTCAGTGGTGAGCTAACATCATTCTCAGTGGTGAAAAACTGAAAGCGTTTCCTCTAAGGTCAGGAACAAGACAAGGATGTCCACTCTCATCACTATTATTTAACATAGTTTTGGAAGTCCTAGCCATGGCAATCAGAGAAGATGAAGAAATAAAAGGAATACTTGGAAAAGAAGAAGTAAAACTGTCACTGTTTGCAGATGACATGATACTATACATAGAGAATCCTAAAGATGCCACCAGAAAACTACTAGAGCTAATCAATGAATTTGTTAATGTTGCAGGATACAAAATTAATGCACAGAAATCTCTTGCATTCCTATACACTAACAACGAAAGATCAGAAAGAGAAATTAAGGAAACAGTCCCTCTTCTTTTTCTTTATCATCATCATTTTAGGCTTTTCAGGACACATGGTCCCTGTCCCGACTATTCAGTGTGGCCGTTGTAGTGTGGAAGCCACCATAGACAGCATGTAAATGAATGGGCATGGCTGCATTCCAATAAAACTTTACTTACGAAAATAAGCAGTGGGCCAGGTTTGACTCGTGTGCTATAGGTTACCAAACCTTTTTCTAGAGTAGTTAGTTTTTCCTCAAACCTGGATATTATCAGAATCACTTGAAGACTTTCCCAAACTACTAGTTTCTTGCTCTTCCTCACCCCCAGGATGGAACTGGGAATCTATATTTTTTTTACTGCTTTTCAGAATTTTGAGGAAAAACGTTAACTTGGAAAAAAAACCTCACTGGTATATTTGAAGATGTGTTGCATCTAAAATAATTTCCCTGAACAAAGTGACTACTAAAAACAAGAAAGGAGCAAATATAAAATAAGAAGGAATTTTGGGAAGATAAGAACATGCTCTAAAAAGCAAAACAATGATAACCCCTCTAAAATTCTAAATAAATCCAAATAATAAATGGACATAACTGAAAGCCAAATTAATTGTGAAAGGTAAAGATAGAGAAATCTTCTGTAACATAGTGCGAGCAAGTAAAGGAGAGATGGAAAATACAAGAGAAAAGGCCAGATCAATCTGGCGCTCTGCCATTTATGTAATATTTGTTGCAGGGAGAAAAATGGAGAAAAAGAAATAATAGAAGTAAAATTTACAGAGGAGAAGACATAATTCTTTATATTGAAAGGACCCACTAAATGGAGAATGTGATGAATGAAGAAATGCTCACACCTAGATTCATTTTGATAAACTTTGAAAAGACGAAGTGTAAAGCATCATAAGAGCAGAATAGCTTTACCTACAAAGGAACAGTCATCAAATTTCCAACAAGCTGTCGCTGGCAGCTCTGCCCATTAGAAGAAGTATCTTCCAGGGTAGCTACTAAGCTGCCGTTCAAGTGGGAAGGGCCAAGTGAGGACATTTTAGAAATGCAGGTACTTAGAATATTTATGGCTGACCATATCCAGTCTGAAAGTTACACTCAAGGACATGCTTCACAACCTACATGTCCATCGACAGATGAATGGTTAAAGAAGATGTGGCACATATACGCGATGGACTATTACTCAGACAGAAAAAGGAACGAAATTGTGTCATTTGCAGAGATGTGGATGGACCTAGAAACTGTCCTACAGATTGAAGTAAGTCAGAAAGAGAAAAAACAAATACCATATGCTAACACATATATATGGAATCTAAAAAAACGGTGCTGATGAACCTAGTGGCAGGGCAGGAATAACGATGCAGGTATAGAGAACGGACTTGAGGACATGGGGCGGGGGAAGGGAAAGCTGGAATAAAGTGAGAGAGTAGCATGGACATATATACACTACCAAACGTAAGGTAGATAGCTAGTGGGAAGCAGCCGCATAGCACAGGGAGATCAGCTCGGTGCTTTGTGACCACCTAGAGGGGTGGGATAGGGAGGGTGGGAGGGAGGGAGACGCAAGAGGGAAGAGATATGGGAACATATGTATATGTATAACTGATTCACTTTGTTATAAAGCAGAAACTAACACACCATTGTAAAGCAATTATACTCCAATAAAGATGTTAAAAAAAAAAAAAAGAGAGAGAGAGAACAGTGAGACCAATAGCTCCCTCCCTCTGCTTGGCTCTAGCAGCCACACTTACACCTCTTCAGGAGCAGATGGGAGGATCTCTGTCTGCAGAAACCAGCTCAAAAGAAAGACATTTGGGTACTGATACTCAGATACCTCCAATAAAACAGCTCTGACCTCACCAGTCAGCAACTCCCCTACACAGGTTCCAAACAGCTCTGGGAGCCTCCCTCCTAAATAAGCGTGAACCACAAAGGGTCACCAGTCACTTAGGAAAGACAGAGACTCAACAGAAAAGAAATTGGAAGATAAAAAAGAGCAGTAAAATAAAACATAAAAAACAAAATTCTAAAAGTAATAACCTTATGGACATAAAATAGGATTATCGAATCCAGAACTTAGAACAAAATTCCCCAAAACAGGAGAATCAAAGAACAGTTGAAGTGCTGCTGAAGAGTTCAAATATAATAATAGAAACTTCAAAAAATAAAGTTGAAAGAAAAAATTAAGAAAGTCTCCTAGAAAATAGCAAAATGACAGAGATGGATGAGGGATACGTGTAAAGAAAATTGCAGGAGTTCTGAAAAGAAAAGAAGTAAGAAAACAGAGGAAGGAAATTGTAAAGGAACAGTAACCAAAAAAATCCTTGTAACAAAAGGATATGGATTTTCAGGTTTAAAATGGTCCCTGGCTTTAGTTAGGTTGTATCCATACCTTGGCTATTGTGAATAATGCTGCAGTGAACAGGGGGGTGCAGATATCTTTTTAAGATCTTGATTTCATTTCCTTTGGATATATACCCAGACGTGGGATTGCTGGATCATATGGTAGTTTTATTTTTAGTTTCCTGAGGAGCGTCCATAGTGTTTTCTGTAGTGCCTGCACCAGTTTACATTCCCACCGACAGTGTACAAGGGTTTCGATTTCTCCACATCCATGCCCAACACTTGTCATCTTTTCTCTACTTGATACTAGCCATCCTTTGCTGAATCAGACTATAGTTTTTGGATTCTGGAAGAATATTTCCTCAATTTTGGGCGCTATTCACAGTATAGGTGACACAGACACGACACACTTTTATGTTTATCTGCATTATTATTTTCTCTACCACTTTATTAAGTCTATACAATCAAATCACAATAGTAAATCAAGCCCTCATTTGTAGCATTTGCTAATTTCGACGGTGTAAGTATTCCTATAGCCAACTGCAAGCTGCTAACCTGAATGAACACAGGAAGGTACGCACAGAAGTGACAGCATTATTACAGTATTTTCACCTTAGAGATACAGCAGACATAATGACATCAAGAGCATAGATGACAATAAAATCCAGTAAAAATAATTATGAAGCAGTGAGTTTTTGGTATCGGTAACTTGCGTTGTTAATTTAATCCTAAATTTATATAATTTAGCATTTAAAAATAACTGTGCCTAACAGCAAGCTTGCAAAATTTCTGAAAATCTGTCAACTGGATCTCATGAGTCATTACAGGCTGGCCCCAGCACACCACTGAATTTGTCCTTAATTTGCTAACTTACCTGGGCTGAATCTCTGAACTCCTTAGAGCTCAGGATCTTTAGCTCATACCTATGATTCCCATGTGTGTTCTTCTTCTCCAAGTCCCTTTTAGTTCTTTCCATCCAAACCCACAAGGTAGCACTTTTATAGATCATTTGACATGGTTCCCTCTTGTGACGGACATTACTCTTATCCCGCCAACCTCATTTCTTGAGCGGTTCTAAAGAACAGGAATTATGTCCCAAAGTGACTTTGTATTTTCGGTGACCACAACCCGCCACACGTTGCTGGACCAGTGCTGAGCATTTGGTGGGCGTTCTACAGCTAGACGTTGTTGCCTTTCTGATCAGCAGATGTGGAGAGAACATTCTGACAATAAGATGTAATAGCGTGAATGTCTGGAGTCAGCTGAATTTCCTGCTCTGGAGGGTCCTCAACAATACAGGGGATGTTTTCAGAGTTGGTTTTGGTGTCATTTTTCTTGAAATCAGAACACCCAAACTCTTTTCATCAATTCTCGCTTCATTTACTTTCTAATGCTGTATTCTTTCCTCTCCCACTCACCAAGAAGATTTGGAAAACTTTACCTTCTGTAACTTGAATGATTTTTTGAATGATTTACCGAATAAGCATTTTTTAAGCTAATTACCAGTTTCTGGGAAATAGTACAGAGTGATCCCATACTTCCTTCCCATGGTTGTGAATTACTCCTTCAAGCCCTCCTGCAAGATCTGATTCTGTTGTTCTGTTTGTATTTCTTAATGGGTCTAATGGTAGAATGTATTTCTTAATGGGTCTAATGGTAGAATGTATTTCTTAATGGGTCTAATGGTAGAACACCATTGAAGATACTGACATATTTCATTATTGTCTAAAATCTTTCACCGCTCTGTAACCTTTATGATCTCAAACCTTTTGGCTTATATTTTCAGAACCCGCCTCCTTTGTTTAATGAAGTCAGTGCTGCATTAATCCAGGCTGACAGGGTGAGCCACCTGCGGGATGAGGTGCAGGTAAAGCATGAGGAGGAATACAGAGATGCCTTGGTTACAATCAAGGATGACTTGAAACTAATAGAAGGTCCCGACATCAAGGAGAACCTCCAAGATGAGATCCGGCGTTGGTTCATCGAATGCAGGTGAGTGTAGGACATCTATCCTGACAGTCGCTTCTGTGGTGGTTGATATTCTTGTGTGTTTTTAAGCACAGAAACATGTTGATATAGATTCATGTGGTTTTCTGGCTTCATTTTAGAAAAGTAGAATGTGAAGGCGAAGAATTTAGGAACTAATTCTTTTTTTAATGAAATTGCTTTTGTTCCTGGTTTTAAATACAGTCTATATAATACCTCTATAGCCACATGAAATTGAACATCATGGGTGGATGACACAGCCCCAAGATGGTAAGCCTTCACAGGCCAGGTCTGTCTGAAATCCGAGGGGTCCGGCCACAAGCAATCCATGCTGCCCTTCCTTCTGGGATTTGACCCTAATTGTATGAGGCTCCACAGTCTCAGTCATGCTCCTTCTCTGTCATAATCCCTTGAAGCAGCTGCTGACTCTGCGACCTGATGCCTGGCCCCCAGGCCTCCCATGAAATGATGGGAAGGTAGCAGTTCTGGGGACAGGGCCTTATGTATATTAAGACCTTCTTGTATTAAGGGTCTGCCTATATTAAGGGTCTTCTTTAATGCTCTTAAGTGAAATGTTAAGCAATTTAAAGCTTGTTTTCAAAAGGTGGTTTTTGTTTACAAAAGATGTGCTCCTTTATTAGAGAAGTACAGTAGAACAAGCACTTAAAGAACAACAGTACAAGTTTCCACACAGTAGAACAAACGCTTTGTAGGCAACCCAGTTGGAGCAGCTTTAAAATCTATTTCAAGGGCTTCCCTGGTGGCGCAGTGGTTGAGAGTCCGCCTGCCGATGCAGGGGACACGGGTTCGTGCCCCGGTCCGGGAAGATCCCACATGCCGCAGAGCGGCTGGGCCCGGGAGCCATGGCCGCTGAGCCTGCGCGTCCGGAGCCTGTGCTCCACAACGGGAGAGGCCACAACAGTGACAGGCCCGCGTACCGCAAAAAAAAATCTATTTCAAGAGGGGAAGGAAAGAGAGCAGATTGTGTGATCAGTCCCAGGGCCATGGAAGCAGACTCGCCACCTGTTTTCTTTGGTGGGTATTGTGCTGTACCACATTAGGTTCAGAGACACTCAGGTTCCAACTTTGATGAGCTCGTCAGGACCAGGGAATTTAACTTGTTGGCAATAGAAAACCAAACTCCTTCTCAAAATATTACATTAAAAGATGTTTATGTCTGTGGTAGGCAGCCTCCCAGATGGCCTCTGCTGACCCCACCTCTTCCTCTGGTAATGTCCTCCCTTTGAGTGTGATGTAGACCTAGAACTTCACTTCTAAAGAAAAATACATGGGGAACTTCCCTGGTGGACCCGTGGTTAAGACTCTGCGCTTCCACTGCAGGGGGCACAGGTTCAGTCCCTGGTCGGGGAACTAAGATCCCACATGCTGCGCAGTGCAGCCAAAAAAAAAAAAAGAAGAATAAAAAGAATATGGCAGGGGACTTCCCTGGTAGTCCAGTGGTAAAGAATCCACCTTACAATGCAGGGGACGCGAGTTCGATCCCTGGGCAGGGAACTAAGATGCCACATGCCGTGGGGCAACTAAGCACGCATGCCACAACTAATGAGCTCACGTGCCTCAACTACAGAGCCCACGCACCCTGGAGCCCTCACGCCACAACTAGAGAAGAGAAATCCCACACACCACAACTAGAGAGAAGCCCAAGCACTGCAATGAAAGATCCCTTGTGCTTCAGTGAAGATCTTGCGTGCCACAACTAAGACCTGACAGAGCAAAAAATAAATAAAATTAATAAATAATAAAAATAAATAAATCTTAAGAAAACAAATATGGCAAAAGCGGTGGGGTGGCACTGCCATCTTGCTTGCCTCTCGCCCCCCTCACTTGCTTTCACCCCTGGCTCTGAGAGGGGTCAGCTGCTGCCCAGCAGAGGGGCCCCGTGGAAGGAACGGAGGGAGGTTTCTGGTGACAGCCAGCAAGCAACTTGGGCCTCCTTCCAGCCTGAGAAGAGCTGAATCTTGTCCACAGCCACACGCGTGAACTGGAAGGGCATTCTCCCCAAGGCGAGCCTTCAGATGAGGCTGCAGCCCCAGCCAGCATTGTTTGCAGCCTCGTGGGAGACCCCGAGGCAGAGATACCCACCTGAGCCACATCTAGTTCCCTACCCACAGAAACAGTGACACAAGAAACATGTGTTGTTTCGGTCGCTAAGTGTTGGGGTGACTTAGCATGCAGCAACAGATGTCTAACGTACATCAATTATTTTACAATGATTCAGAAAAACTTGAACAATCATAAGCTTCTCTTGTGTTAATTCTGTATGGGATTCTAACATGCTATCTCCTCAATGATACTTAAATTTTATAACCAAGGTTCTTCAGGAATGTTTGCTATAACAGTCACATGCTTTTGATTGGGGAGTTCTGTCCTTTATTATATAAATAGGGCTTTCAAATAGTTATGGTTTTTTAAAATTCAACATTGATTAATTTTGTGAGCTTTTCTCTTTATATTATATTTATCAGGGATATTTTATTGCCAAACGGGATATTTTAAATGAAAGGAATATTTTAAAATGAGAAATTTGACACTGTATTAATTCTACACTGATAACTGATAATAATAAAGAGATAGAGAAAAGATGCTGATAGGGAGGGAGATATTTATATATGCATATATCCCCTCTTCACTTTATCAGCTTCCTCCTTACTTTTTTTTTTTTTCTTTGTGGTACGCGGGCCTCTCACTGTTGTGGCCTCTCCCGTTGCGGAGCACAGGCTCCGGAGGTGCAGGCTCAGCGGCCATGGCTCACGGGCCCAGCCGCTCCACGGCATGTGGGATCTTCCCGGACCGGGGCACGAACCCGTGTCCCCTGCATCGGCAGGCAGACTCTCAGCCACTGCACCACCAGGGAAGCCCCCTCCTTACTTTTAATTCTGGTAATGGCTTCATGGAGACATAAGATATACATATACATGTGTGTGTGTGTATGTATGTGTATATATATATATATATATGTATATATATAGGCAGATAGATAGATATCTCAAACTTATCAGATTGTACACTTGAATATGAACCGTTTATTATATATTACACATCCATAAAGCTGTTAGAAATAGATCAAAGATATATCAACAAAGATGTTAGTGTTTCAGTTTTTTAAAATAGCATGTTTTTTTGTTATTCAAACACCAAAACCCAGTATTCCAATCACTAGCCTTGTTCTCAGACTACCCCGCTACCCCCCTGCCAAACTCCCACTCACAGTATAAGAAAAACTTAATCGGTAACAATTGTAGGTAACAATCTCTTCTGGCTTAAATAGCCTCTTTATGGTTGACTGTCTATTTTGAGTAAATGTGCAGTCACTTCAGATGCCTCCCTGTCATGAATGTCCCTGTTTTTCTTCCCTTTGTGGCATCTGACTGCAAAGGGAAATTACCAACCTTCACAGCATCGGCTGGGGGCCAGCAGAGTGAACAGCATCTGGGCTCGGGCTATGTCAGCGCCCTGGCTGGTTTCCACAGGCGGGTGGTGTAGCCATCTGGTCCACGAGGAGAGACCAGTCCACCTGGTCTTTGGGGACCTCCTCCTGTGGCCTGTGGTTTCTGCCACGTGCCCTCATTCACTGGACAGCTGCGATTCAGGCCTCTCACTTCCTGAACAGGCCTCATCCCGCTGGATGCTGGTTCCTTCAGGACACCCACACTCCCCAGTAGCGTACAGCGTGCCCTTCTCAGGCCCTGGGGGACGGGCGGGATCTCTCAGACCTTCCACCAGCAGGTCCCCTCCTCCTGGCTCCGTCCAACTCCATCATATGCTGCACACCCAGGAAGACAAGCACTGCCCAGATGGTCCCTGATGCTCTTCAGCCACTCCACGGTCTCTGCTGGGATCTCAGCACTCATCTCCTCCTTGGCTGAGTCCCCTGGATATGGGGCCCAAGACACAGATGGTGTCCCCACTTGTCCACCTTCTCCTCCCTTCCCCCACCACTCTGCCTCACCAGCTTCTTGTTCAAATCCATCCTCTGTATGAAACCCTTCCTGAGTGCTTCCCTACAGTTCCTCTCCATCTCCTCCTTGAGCTCTGCCCGCATCTTCCCCTTCCCGCTCCAGGCGATCTGCATAATCACAGAAACTGGAGCCTTGCTTCCTGAGAAATAGCTGTGCAACCTTGGGCAAGTCACTTCACCTCTCTGTGCTGTCAGTCTCCTCACCTGTGATACGATAACAAGACTCAAACCTATTTTGTGGGGTTGTTAAGATATGGGAGACTTCGACCCCAGTGTGCAGACCATTATTATTCCTACCATATTGTACACATCTGCTCATTCATGTGCCCCTCCCCCAGATAAATGGCAAGCCCTGTGAGGACAGTGCCTCGTGCTGAGGAGAGAGTGGTGGATACAGTCCCCATCCAAGCAGTGGGTAGTGCAAGCCAGCAGTATTGCCCTTTTCCTTTCTTATCTAATTACATAATTGTGTCTGGAGGAAATATACTCAGGATGATTTTGTGCAATCATGGAACTTTAAGTAGAAAGGCATTGTTTCAAAAGAACTGTCTTCTGATTATATCACCTTGGTTTATAATTGAAACCTTCATTTTCATAGTTAATGAAGATGATATGCCCTGTGTTCATGAACTTTCCTTATCAGCAACTTTCCTCCCTTTTCTCAGGACATCAGAGAACAGATGCCCACAACCATGTGTTCTACAAATGAAATAATTCTCTAATTTTAGATAGACTTTTATAATCCAATTTATTGTTAGGTGATATAACCAAGTTGAAAGCACTATGTACAATTATAACTCCAAATAAGCTAAAATATATAAAATATGTGTATACACACATATACATATATACAAAGATATATTCACACATGCATTTAATTTATTAAATATATGTTTGCATATGGATGGAAAATTTCTGGAAGGATACACTAGAAACTTTATTAGCATGGCCACCTCTGGGGACAAGAGTAGTGATGTTACTTTTATCTCATATTCTCCTGTACGCTTAGAAGTCTTTCTTTCAATAAGTATTATTTTTATAATGAAAAAGCCTAGTTAAAAATATATTAGAAGTAAAAGAAAGGCAAGAAGTTAATTTGGGATAATCCAAAATAAACATTTGAAATGTTAAAACACCCTAATTTTTTAAAAAGTATATTGATGCAATACCTGCAGAACACTCCTGGAAATTCTTTTGATGAAAGAATAGGGCGCCTTGAGGTTGGCAGTAACTGTGCGTTGCTCCCCCGTCTGAGGTGCTGGGAGGGTCATGGGAGACTCCTGATGGCCTCCTGGGAGCAGCCCCTCCCATTGGCTCTGGGCTTTCTTTGAAGACCCAGCCCTCCCGGCCAGTCCCCTTGAGGGCATTCCATCCTGCTGTTACTGACCTGACAGTTTGGAGGCTGAGTTAGAGCAGCTCCCATGGGTATCCTGTGTGTAATTCACAGAGATGTAAAGATCCCTCCTTTTGAAGTAATGTAAGGTCGAGGGCGGATTTATTTTCATAATTGGATTACATTTATCTGATTGACTTTGATAAAATCCCTTTCCTTGCTTTTTTAAATCAAAGACAAATAAAAAGCAAATATTGTCTTTTGAAACATGAAACGTGATCAGTCTTCAGGATAAATTCCAACAGGACATACAGTGACGACTAAAAAATGACTAGAAGTTACAAATATAAACTCCCACAATTTTGAATACTAATTCTTAGCTGATTTAATCAATACTTGTAGTTGCCAAAAGTTGCCCAGTATTTTATCAAATACTAGGATTTGTGGTTCAAGTTGATTTTTAAATTATTTTAAAGGAAATCTTTTTTTCCAGTGTTAAAACTAATACATGCTCATTGTAGAAAATTTACAAGACAGTTTAAAAAAGAAAATTTAAATTGCCTATAATTTTAGTAGACAGAGATAGCTACTATAAAAATTTTTGGTAAATTGCTTTCCAGTATTTTTCTCTCATGTATATATTTTAACTACAGTTTTATGAATCCTTTTACTAATTTTTAAAAATTTAACACTGGGTTTCCCTACGTCCTTAAAATATTTTGCAAAAAGATGTATTTCATAATCGCTTAACGTTCTGTTGGGTGGATGGACTGGCTAATGAATCAATGATGATCTTTTTATTATTTTGCCAAATTGATAAGAGAATAGTGCTGTCCCTTAATTTGCATTTATTTTATTATTTGGAGGGGTTGAAAAATCTTTTGGACTTTTTGTCAATAGCATTTCTTCTGTGAACTGCCCCGTCATTTATATGCTTCCCTTTGTGATGTCTTTTTTCTTAAGTGACCTCTAAAATGTAGGATATATATAAAGTAGTTTAACCCTTGCATTAATTTGCAATTAGTGCTGTAATGCATGACCACAAACTTGGTGGCCTAAACCAATAGAATTTTATTTTCTTCCAGTTCTGGAAGTCAGGAGTCTGAAATCACGGACTCGGCAGGACTGTGCTCCCTCCGAAAGCTCTAGGGGAGAGTCGGTTCCTCACATCTTCCGCTTCTGGAGGCTGCCGACACTCCTTGGCTCGTGGCTACATCACTCCCATCTCTGCTTCGTGGTCACTTGCCTCCTTCTCTTCTGTGTGTCTAATCTCTCTCTGTTCTTCTCTTATAAGACACTTAGGATTTCATTTAGGGCCCACCAGGATAATCTTATCCCAAGATTCTTAATCACATCTCAAATATAGATATCTTTGTTCTTATAAATAACATTCAGAGACTCCAGGAATTAGGACCCAGTATCTTTGGTGGCTGTCATTCAGCCTACTACAATCCTCAGCAACCCCATGAGATAAGTACTCTTCTTTCTTTCATTCGCTGGCAGCATTCCTAACGAAGGACAAAACGAGAAGTTCGTAGTCCTCTCGGTCAGCACTGTCCAATAGGACTTTCTGCAGTGGTGGAATTGGTCTGATGTGTTCTGTCCACTCCAGTAGCCACCAGCCACATACAGCTATTGAGCACTTGAAAGACGGTAGGGTGACAGAAGAGCTGAATTTTTAATTTAATTTAATTTTAATTCATTCAAATTTAAGCTTAGATAACCATGTGTCATTAGGGGCTACCATATTGGATGGCACAGTCGTGGGGATTCTTGTTTCCAGAAAATCTCTTGCTATCATTAGTATTTCTTTTGGCTTGGGACCTGTCATAAACCGTCATCTAAGTGTTACGATCCACGGATGAGCTTCATTTTGAAGTATCATAAAGTAACCTCATCCAACGCCTTAGGGTGATAAAAGGAGAACCTTGAAGTCCGTGGGACTGTGGGCTCTTGTCCGTGAAGCTGCAACAACCTCTTCCCGCATTTCCCTCACGAGCATCAGAGACACCTGAGTAGCTGTCAGCTCTGAAAACCGGGCCAAATCGAGGCCTTTGTCTCTTTGCAATTGGTCCTGTGTGGACCACTTCTCCCCACCTGCATTTTTTAACTGAGTTTGTTGAAACTATGCCCGGCATCCAGCTCACCTTCAGTCTAGAGAGAAGTAAGACCCTCAAATGGGGTGACAGCCCTAGGATTGGCCCTGTGGCAGTTCTCCTGGGGTTTTAGCAGGTTCCTTTTAATCTTGAGGAATCTGGAAGTGGTAGTAAATTACATAGCCTTATTCCATTTTTTAAGCCAACACGCAGTCAGTCAGAGGTGATGGCTAAGAGGAAGGGCTCTGGGGGCTTTGAGATGCTGTTGGTCCTCAGCAGGGTGAGCCTGACTGCGAAATAAAATGCCTTTTAATCTCATGATGTGATGGCATCTATCATGCTCTCTATAATAAACAAACACATTACAAATCACACACGCACACACAGGAGGAGTGGTCTGAGAGCCAAGCTGCCCGGGTTCAAGTCCCGGCTCTAGCACTTACAGACTGTGTGTCCTTGAACCAGTTGCTTAACCTCTCTGTGCCTCCGTTTCCTCAACTTAAAATGAGGATATTAACAGTATCGACCTCATGGATAGGATAACAGAGAATAATACGTATAAAGCCCTTAGAGCAATGTGTGGCATATGATACAGCCTCAATAATTATTTTAAGCATACAGGAAGGCCGCTACATTCTCAGACACACAGTTTGCAGTTTGGAAGAGTTGCCGTAGCCATAGTGCCCTGCGTTTTCACTCCTGGGTCTGGAGCCTTTATATTCACTGCTGTAAGCATCTTTTCAAGTGCTGCATCCTGATCTGCAGGAGAGACTGGCTGGGGATGGAGGCGGGGGAGGAAGGGCTGCCAGTGCTGGGGGTGGGGATAAACTGAGGGATAATAACAGGGTAGGCGGACAAAAATTAGACAGGGTGGAATGTGCTCTCAGTCCCCAGGGCGGGGGAGCCAGGACGTGACATGTCTACAGATCACCAGCAGACGTACATCCTTCCTGGAAGAGGCCTTGGAATGCTTTGTTAATTTTTTTGATTAAAAAAGTTGAGATATAATTTAAATGCGGTAAAGTTCACCCTTTTGTGTACAGTTCTGCAGGTTAAGCTTTGTCGATTTAAGATATGTGGACCCGGAGGGACTCGCAGATTTGTCTCTCGGCCGCACAGTTTATGCCAATTTAGGGCTCCAGGAGTTTACACTGGAGGGGGCTCAAGAATTATCTGCAAGTGGAGAGAATGGTGCACTCACCACCCAGGAGAGCTCCCAGACACGTGCAGAAATTTGCTGAGGATGGGGACGTGTTTGGAGCGAGGCGGAACGACGGAGTTTCCTATCAGCCTGGAAAAGTGTATGTCTCTTTTGGAAAAGACTTTCAGACCTCTCCCATCCAGCCTCCAATGCTGTCCCCCTGCCAGGACCTCCCGGGCCTGCACCAGCTTCCATCACTGCTCACTCCTTCTGAACTTGCGTACCTGTCTACTGCTCCTCCAAGAGGGACCTCGCCAGGCGCTTCCCACGGATGCTTTTCTGGGATCTCGAGGCTTAGAAAGGCTGAGTGCCTTACTCGGGGTTCATGGCTCATGAGAGGCCATTCATACTCCAGTCTCTTGATTCCAAAAGCCATGATGCTCCCCCAACGGCAAATGTGTCTCCTTGTTCTGAGCATTCGAGCAACGGAAGGCTTGTCCTGTGTGTCTTGGGCTCCGTGGTCATTTCATAGGAAAAGATGGCCGTTGCCCAAGGCCGAGTGGCTCACTAGGTACCACCTGGAAACCAGGAGCTCTCCTTGTTCCTGACTCCTTCTCTGTCCCTGCTTCAAAGCCTCTTCCTGCAGAGTGAGGTGATGGTCTGTGTAGGTAAAAGGGAGAAAGACAGAGGAATCGTGGAATTTGAGAAAACTGGCTGATTCCAATTATTTTACAGGTGACAAAACGGACTCAGAGGGCTCAGGTAACTTGGCTAAAAACTTGGGTCGCTACGGGCAGAACTAAAACCAGGGTGAGCAGAGCAGTGAAGCCTGATCATTGTGTAAAACGAGATGGGTTCTCAGGGAAAGGTTCAGAATTGTTCCGAGGACTTTTAAGGACATCGGAAAGAAACCACTAGAATGTTCACAATAGGTATCTTCCCGGGACTGGGACCACGGCTCTGTTTGTTCTTTTCCTTCGTATTCCAAATTTTCTACATTGAGCATGAGTTACTTTCAGAAAGAAAAAAGAAATTTCAGGAGGACAGTGGGGAAGGGTTGGCCAGAGGAGGTGATTAGGGGTCGTTATTTTGAATTCCTTGCGTAATGATATTTTCAGTGAATTCTCAAAAGCAGCTGTGGTCTGTGGAGGAGATGTGAACACATGTGGATTACTCCTGTGAGAAGGTGAATAGCTTTTTTTTTCTCTGCCGTTCGCTTTGGTGGAAAATATATTAGGTTGAATGGAGGACATAAGAAGAGGTGGGTGAGAAATCAAGGTTATTCACAGAGGCCTTGGGGCAGGTGCACACCTGCGTGAAATCACGTATTTTGCTGTCAGTCGTCACAGTAAATCAGACTAAGAACACCCAGCAGCTACAGGCTCTCTGGCCTTATCCAGACACCAAGTCATGACGAAAGACAGGCCCTGAGGCTCTTTTGCAAATGCAGTGCCCAGACTCTCTCTCTATGGTCCACGGGCATACCCCTGGCTCCCAAGGTCCCTCCACCCCCACTGAGCCTCTGTCTTTCCCTCTAGATTGCAAGCCTTTGGGGGGGCAGGGCAGCGATGTCCTCTTTGGTTTTCTTCAAACCCAGCACAGTGCCTGAGATTCAACAGATGTAACGCGTGTGCTGAGCTGAGCTGCGGTCACGGGCAGAGAAGAGCTGAAGGTCCAGCGAGATACTGTAATTAACGTTGGGCCAGATCGCAGTGCCTCTCACGCTGCTGCATGCTTCAAAAGCTGCTGGACAGCCCGTCAAAACGGGTTTTGCCCCCCACCCCCGAGGTTCTGATTCAGTAGGCCTTGGGTGGGAACTAAGAGTCTGCATTTCTTTTTCTGTATAATTACTTCCCATTCGTTTTTGTTTGTTTGTTTGCGGTACGTGGGCCTCTCACTGCTGCGGCCCCTCCCGTTGCGGAGCACAGGTTCCGGACACGCAGGCTCAGCGGCCATGGCTCACAGGCCCAGCCGCTCCGCGGCATGTGGGATCTTCCCGGACCGGGGCACGAACCTGTGTCCCCTGCATCGGCAGGCGGACTCTCAACCACTGCGCCACCAGGGAAACCCACTTCCCATTCTTTTACTGATTTATTGTTTTGCATGTGATAAGAACACTTAACATAAGATCTACCCTCCTAGCAAACGTTTAAGTGTGCAGTGCAGTATTTGTTAACTGTAGGCTCTATGCTATACAGTAGATCTCTAGAACTTACCCATCTTGTATAACAGAAAGGTTGCACCATTTGACTAATACCTTCCTGGTTCCCCCTCCCCCAGACCCTGGCAACCACTGTTCTACTCTCTGCTTCTCTGAATTGGACTATTTTAGATTTCTCATATAAGCGACATCATATAGTATTTGTCCTTCTGTGTGTGACTCACTTCACTTAGCACAGTGTCCTCAAGATTCATCCATGTTGTCACCTATGGCAGGATCTCCTTCTTTTTATGGCTGGATAATACTCCATCGCATGTATGTACCACATTTTCCTTATCCATATGTGTTGACGGACTTTTGGGTTGTCTCCATATCTTGGCTCTCGTGAATAACGCTGCAGTGAACAAGCATGTGTGTAAAGAGAAAAACGTTTCCTCCTGTGTGTGTCTCCTTTACTCACCCACATCCACGCTGTCTTCTGACACCACGTGGGGGTGTCCACACATCAAGCAACTCTCTGCAACACCAGCTGGGTGTCCTACAATTCAGTGGAGTTCTGACACTCCCTGGAGAGAGCCTCAGAGCCCCCAAGTTAAGGGCTCAGTCCCACAAAACTGCTTCCCCCGACATCAGATGTCAGTGTCAAATCCCAGGTTGTCACCTGTGCTGCTGACCAATCGGCTATAAATCGGGGTTCCCATGACTCCCCGCTTGGGTTCCATAATTTGCCAAAATAGCTTATAGAACTCAGGGAGACACTTACTTACATTTACTTTTTGATTATAAAGGGAAATGGTAAAGGATACAGATGGACATCCAGACAGAAGAGACGCACAGGGCAAGGTGTTGCGGGGAGGGGCACGGAGCTCCCATGCTCCAGACACCACCCTCCCAGCTCCGCCACGTGTTCACCGACCCAGAAGGTCTCTGAACCCCATATACTTCGGGAAATTTTATGGAGGCTTCATCACGTAGGCGTGATCGATCATAAACTCAATTTTCATTCCTCCGCCCTTCCTGGACAGTAGAGGGTGGGGCTAAATGTCTCAGCTTCTAATCGTGGCTTGTCCCCGCCCCAGGAGCCCACCCAGCATCTCCTCATTAGAACAGAACGCTCTCCTGCCACGGAAATGCCAAGGGATGTAGGAGCTCTCTGCCAGCAGCCAGAGGCAGAGACCAATCGATGCGTCTTCTGTTATTTCACAGTGGGCGTGTAACTCTTTTTTTTTTTTTCAAATTTTTGTATTGAGATATATTTGATATACAGAAGACGTGTAACCCTTTGAGATCCCAATTTCATTTCCTTTGGATATATACCCAGAAGTGGGATTGCTGGATCACATGGTAACTCTATTTTTAATTTTTTAAGGAAACTCTCATACTGTTTTCCATAATGACTGAACCAATTTACATTCTCACCAACAGTGTTCAAGGGTTCCCTTTTCTCCACATTCTCCTCAACACTTACCTTTCCTCTTCTGATAACAGCCATCCTCACAGATGTGAGGTGACATTTCATTGTTATCTCAATGTACATTTCCCTGATGATTAGTGATGTTGAGCATCTTTTCATGTACCTGTTGGCCATTTGTATGTCTTCTTTGAGAAATATTTATTCACTTCCTTTGCCCATTTTTAAGCCAGGTTATTTGGGGGTCTTCTGCTGTCGAGTTGTAGGAGATCTTTATATATTTTGGATATTAGTCCCTTATCACATGTATGCTTTGTGAATCCTTTCTCCCATTCTGTAGGCTGCCTTTTCGTTTTGTTGATGGTTTCCTTTGCTGCACACAAGCTTTTAGTTTGCTGTGCTTCCACCTGTCTATTTTTGCCTTGGTTACCTGTGTCTTTGGTGTCGAATCTCTAACACGCTCCTGGGAGATGCTCAAAGTCCTGGTCCTGGGATTATACTTTGAGTAGGCTTGGGCTAGAGGCACTGCCACCCTCTGCGCACCTTCCAGGGAGGTGGGAAAGTGTAGGAAATCGCCTTAAGGAGTGTCAGGAAACCACTGAAAAAATTAAAACCAGTATTATCCTGGGAATGTGAAAGCCCCCAAATCTACTGACTCTCTGCTAGAGTCACTGGAAGCCGCCTCCGTCATAGGTACTTAATACATCGCAAGGCAGGACAAACTGTTCTTTGGACGTGGAGACTTTGGGTTTGTTTCAGCAGGCTCTTAATTTTTGTGTCGTATGGTGACATATGTCAATACACGTGTTGCTTCAGACAGAAATTATCATGCCTTTATGTTTCATAAATAGGTGCTGGTCACTCGATAGAACTAAGGTCAGAGGATCTTCAGAATTAACCTTTATACTCTAAAGCTTCTCTTTTCTGTAATTCACTCTGTTGCTGTTTATGAAAGATTAATTTTGAAAGTAACGCATAGGCAATGAGTTTAAAATGTAAACATCTGTAAAGTTTCGTTTCCTAAACTTTCTGGACTCTTGAGTTAGGAAGGGCAGTGACTCACTCCTTTAAATGAGGAAAAGTCTATGGATGAATGATGTCTGGGCTTTAGAACTATAGGTGCATGAACAGAAATGGACGGCCGTCTATTTCAATGGAAAATTCTCTCCATTCCTTCCTAAAGTGATTTGTTCTTGCTTGGGTATGAATTTGTCTATACAGATAAATATTTCAGACAAAAGGTGAAAATAAAGCATATGTAACATTTTCTCAACAAAAGAGTAACCAAAGTCTAAATAATCAATGACGTCATCTGTAGTATTTTGTTCCTTTTAGTAAAATAAAGTGAGCGCAGGGCAGGAAGGTTCCTGTAGGATTCAAGCATGAGCAACGATAATACTTTGGAATCAAGAAAGAAGCTTCCGGGCTTCCCTGGTGGCGTAGTGGTTGCGAGTCCGCCTGCCAATGCAGGGGACACGGGTTCGTGCCCTGGTCCAGGAAGATCCCACATGCCGCGGAGCGGCTGTGCCCGTGAGCCATGGCCGCTGAGCCTGTGCTCCACAGTGGGAGAGGCCACCACAGTGAAAGGCCCGCGTACCACAAAAAAAAAAAAAAAAAAAAAAAGGAAGCTTCTTTCTGGAGTAGTAACTGCTAATCATAGCCCACTAATAAGTAGAACCATCAAAGAATAAATCAGATTTTTTAATGTGCCACTGAGGAATCGCCTTGCTTTGCACACGCCCTTTTCCACCTCTGCTTCCAGAGATGGCAAACCCCTCAGTTTCCCAACGAGGGCCATGGTAATTAAGTCCATGTGTAGCCAATTGCCTTTATTGAGTGTAAGTGAATTTATAGGCAGCAAGTGACACTTTTGGAGGCTTCTGTGCGGTGGCACAAGCTGCTTTCTTTAGAACGCAGGAGAAATTTATGAGCCTGCTGACATTAAGGGAGGTAGTTGGATGACTTGGGGGGGACCGGCCGGAAACCCCTCCATCCATATATTTTTCATACTTGGTGAAACACAGATAAATCTCTGCCCTGGGCATCTGAAACGGTGGGACCGTTGAAGCTCAGTGTCAGAGCTCAGGGGAAAAATTTATCATTTTAGTAGTTCTGCTTTCTAAATCACTGCAGACTCTAGAGCTGGTCCTTTTCACGTTTGTGAAAGAATTTTTGACAATATGCATAAATTTTTAATCAGCTCTAACTTTACCAGATGTTCTGTGCCTCACGTTTGCTAACTGAAACATAGAAGGCATGGGTGTTTTTCTCCTCAGGCTCCCTTAAATAAAAGACTATAAAGGCAGGTAGGTCTGCTGAAGGTGATTTTTATAAGAAAGTAACATTAATCATTGAATATTCTGTAAGAAATTAACATTGCCCTTCCCCCATTAACGTTGTCATATATGAATTATAGTTTCTAGAGCTGAAAGGAACTTTAGAAATTGTCTGATAGACACACATTACTTACTTTTTAATAACGAATGAATAAACCTAGTTCAACAGCATCATTTGGAGGAGAGGGAAACCTACCAGCCTCCCACAGTGATGGAGCGATTTGCTCAAATCACACCTCTGATTAGTGGGAGCAGCCCACTTTATTTTTATTTTTATTTTTATTTTTTTTGATGTGGACCATTTTTAAAGTCTTTATTGAATTTGTTACAGTATTGCTTCTGTTTCATGTTTTTGGGGTTTTTTGTGTTTTTTTTTTCTTGGCCGCGAGGCATGTGGGATCCTAGCTCCTTACCAGGGACCAAAGCCACACACCCTGCATTGGAAGGCAAAGACTTAACCACTGGACCACCAGGGAAGTTCCTACAGCTTTATTATTGGAACCTAAACCACCCGTGTGCCTTCCTTGGCCGTCAGCGCAGCTCTGCCTGTGTAAAGTGCCCGGCAGGGGAGCGGAGCCTGCAGGTTCTCGACTTGCTCCAAGCTTGGTTCTGCTGGGGCAGCCGGTGAAACTTGCTAAGCTTCAGTTTTCTCATCTGAAAAATGTTGATGGCAAAAATAGCACCCACCTCACAGGGCTGTTGGGAGGATTAAAGGAGACCATGATCTCAAGTTCTGAGCGCACAGTGCTTAAAAAGGAATATGTTACCATGGAAGATTCTTTGCAAATCATTTCAGTACGGTCACTAGATCAGGTTATCCAGAAATAACATTGCTTTTTTTGTTGGTTGGTTGTTTTTTGCGGTACACGGGCCGCTCACTGTTGTGGCCTCTCCCGTTGTGGAGCACAGGCTCCGGACGCGCAGGCTCAGTGGCCCAGCCGCTCCGCGGCACATGGGATCTTCCCGGACCGGGGCACAAACCCGTGTCCCCTGCATCGGCAGGCGGACTCTCAACCACTGCGCCACCAGAGAAGCCCTACTGCATTTTAAATAAAGATACAGGGTCATCTCCTTCAAGCCATTCAGTTTATAGGAGAGAGCCAGCAGCCAATGTAGAGCGGAATCTGCCCAGTGGGGTCCTAGGACCTCGGCCTTTCCAGCTGGACAGGCCACTTGACCTGAAGGAGCCGCTGCCGCTCGTGAAATCATCAACTTTGCCCAACAAATCCCGTCTTGAGGCTGATTTTGGTCACGTGATATAAATGACAGTCCAGTAATCTGAAAAGAGAGGAGAGAAATCCTCGGACACAAAATATACCCAAATGCGTTGCTGGTCCCTCCTCTTAACAGCCAGAGGTCCAGGGCCTAGACCTTGCCTCCCTCTGTTCCCTGTCCCTCCTGGTGTCCATGGTAACCTCACCCAGGCTCACAGTGTTCCACTCCATCCCTGTTTGGTTGACTCCCACATGCGAGTCCCCAGCCCGGAGCGCTCGCTCTCCTAAACTCCAGATGTGGGGATCCCACTGCCTACTCAGTATCCCCACAGAGATGCACCTGGGGGGTGGGGGCGGCATCTCAGGCTCCACACATCCAGAAGTGCACTGGCATCTTATCCTCCCAAAGCTTCCCCACACAGCCTCCCACCCCAGCAGATGTGAACCCACCCGTCCAGTCTCTTACCGTCACCCTGACTCTTCATCTTCTCTCAGCCCAGCCTGCAGTCGGCCAGAAAATCCCATTGGCTCTACCTTCCAGATATGCCCCAGGCCCACCGACCTCTCAGGCCTCTGACTTCACCACCACCTGGGGTCTGAGCTGCATCAACCCCACCCTGATGAACCCACCTCCGCGCAACCACCCGGGCTCCCTTTCACCACCTATTGCTGCATACATAACAGCTATCACTCAGACTTGCAAACTTAGTGACTTAAAAACCATACCCACTGCAGCTCCCACGGTCTCTGTGGGTCAGGAGTCTGGGCTTAGCTGCATCCTCTTCTCAGGGTCTCACAAGGCTGTGGTCAAGGTCTCACCTGTTTCCATGCTCTCCTGGCTGTGGGCCTCGGTTCTTTGCGGTTGGCTGGAGGCCGCCCCCGGCTCCTTGCCAGGTGGGCCTCTCACCATGGTAGCTTGCTTCACCGAAGCCAGCAAGAGAGAGTCTGGGAGAGAAGTGGGAATTACGGCCGTGGAGAGCCATCGGGGAAGTGATATCCTGTCCTCATGCTTCCTGTGTTCTGCTGGCTACAAGCCAGTCCTGGGTCCCAGCCCCACTCAAAAGGAAGGAGAGACAAAAAGGTGTGGACACCAAGACACAGAGAACTCAGGAGATGCCTCAGAGTCTGTGGGCACAGAGAGGAAGACTCATCCTTCAAAAACCTAAGGCAGGTCTTGACCCTGCCTTAAAAAGTGGCTCCCTTTCCTCTCCAGAAAGGCAAGTTCGGGCTCGGTGTCCTGCGGCCACTGACAATCCTGGCTTTTCTTGGGGCAGCCCAGGGGCACCTCCTTCTTGGAGGATCGCCGTGACCAGGCCCCAGGAGCCTCCTCCACAGGGATTCTAGTGCCTGGGAGATATGCTTCCACAGTTTCTGCTCCCAGAACTGTCCCCAGTGCATGTTTTGTTGTTTGCTCTGATGAAATCTGGGAGAAGGGAAACTAGAGGCTTCCACTTACATTACTGAATCCTCATTTTGCAGGATAGAAAATTATGTGTCATGATTATTTTTCTTGATTCATTTCCAACTTGTTTGTGTTTTGATTTTTCTGACTCACGTGTTCTTTCAGTTAGGACTTCTAGGTTTCCAAGTCATTCAGAGTTAGACACACGTGTTTATTCCTAGGAATAAAAATGGTTCAGTGGTAGGAGAATGCAATACTACGTGCATCAGGAAAAACAATATTATCATTCCAGGTCATGCAAAAAAAATATTTGATGAAATGGAACGCCCACTTCTTATTGTAAAAATTTAAAGACAAGGATTAATTCTTAGCACAATAAAATGTAAACTGAATAAAACAAGGCTTTTTTTAATCTTCTGTTTACTGCTTTTTCCCTGTGCCTAGTCCGGTGTCTGGCACGTAGTTCTAAATGAGTGAATGAATGAATGAAACATCAAGTATTCGTTAAAACAAAAGAGAGCTATACACTTAATGAGGAAGCACTGTAGGTCGTCCCACAAAAGGAAAGGAAACTATCGATGACTTTGTCCCCTAATAATTAGTGCCATGATATAAATTATTATCAACATAATGACATCAAGAGGAAACAATATTTTTTTAAATGTAGCAAAATGTATTTTTTAAAAATCAACCACAGACTAAGTATGAAAGAGAAGTATATGAAAGTTTAAGCAGTCTATAAATGTTAAAAGGAAGAAATTTTAAAAGACTTGAATAAGTGGTGAGACGTGCCATGTTTCTGGTTAAACAGAAAGATGACATGATTGCTCTGGGTAATTTATAGAAAGGACACAATTTCAATTAAAGTCCCAACAGGATTATTTATTGAACTTGAAAACGTAATTATTAAAGTCATTAGGATTAAAATAAGAAAATAAGAACCATAAGGAAGAACAGATGACACTTTATTTTCAAGAATATTATAAAGAAAAATAAGGTATTGATATAAATGCATTACACTAATATAAAAGCACAAGCATAACTCAGTGAAACAAAGTAGAGAGCCCAGGAACTGACAAACATAAATGGAAATAAATAGCATATGATAAATTAAGTTTAAAAAGTAATAAGAATGGAAAAAATATACTTGCAGTAACTAGATTGCCTTAATTGCTAAAGCCAACAAGCAGTGGGAAGCCGAATGGAGAACTTAACTTCCCTAGAGAAAGGTCACAGTTTTCTAACTACGGAAACAAAAATGTTTTCCGCTGGCTGTAAAAATTACAAGGTCTTTATAATAATCAAACCCTAAAATAAGACAAAAAAGGGAGTCAAACAAAAATAAAATTTATTTTTTATTGTACATTATTTTACCTTACCATTTTATTTAATTACAAACATGATTTCTATTTGTCATAGCAAGGAAAGCAATACTGAACTATGTACAGAAAAAAATGAATGGGCTCCTTCCTCCAGGCCACATCTCTGAGCTAATCCAGGTGGACAGTGTAGGCGTTCCTCCTGCACCTGCAAACATAAACACAGGCAGACAAGGCTCTCCTGTCCCCTTTTCTTTTGATAACCCAGGTCGCTCCCAAGCCCAGTCTTTCCCCTTAATATTCTATCTTTAACATCCCTGTCCACATAGAGCAGACTAGTCTTTATGAGAATTGAATTTATTCATCCACCTAAGTATTTCTTAAGTGCTGGTGGTGAAAAGGTAAAGAGGAACAGGTGAAGTCTAGTCCTGATGCTGGATTCCACAGTGGGGCTTTACCGTAATTACATAGGCATTCCCCATTGCGTGATTATTTGCAGTTTCTTATTACAGTTTTTTTTTTTTTTACAGCTTTTGCTAGTACAAATTGTGCATCACAACATATCTCTGCTTTTACTTCAGTAAGGATTCCCAATAGTGGAATTGTTGGGTTAAAAGTTGTGTACATGTGAAAGGTGTATAACACAAACTTGATAGCTAAAGAATTAAGGAATCCATTGTCTAAGGGTTTATGCAAAGCCAGTAAGTGACTGTGATTAGTAGAGACATCCTGGGCTTTTTTTTTTTTTTTTTTTTTTGCGGTACGCGGGCCTCTCACTGTTGCGGCCTCTCCCGTTGCGGAGCACAGGCTCCGGACGCGCAGGCTCAGTGGCCGTGGCTCACGGACCCAGCCGCTCCACGGCATGTGGGATCTTCCCGGACCGGGGCCTGAACCCGTGTCCCCTGCATCGGCAGGCGGACTCTCAACCACTGCGCCACCAGGGAAGCCCCATCGTGGGCTTCTAGGCAGAATCCCAAGGTTAGAATTGAGGCACTTCTGTAAGGAACCGTTTGCCTTTGGAAAAGTCACTTAAACTCTCGGATTTTCCAACTTCCTCCTTTGCAAAATGGACAAAAGTGCTTATCTCACAGAATTTCTGTAAGGATGAAATGAGAAACAATTTGTGAAAGGCGTGTGTGAAAATGCTTTGTAAACCTGCATGCAACACACACAGTCAATGATCATTTCTGCTAAATAAGTGGGTCCAAGAGGTAAGGAGACCGTTACACAAATGCACATGCACGTAGCAGGTAGCAAAGTGCCAACCTCAGTAGCAGCTAAAGAAATGCGAATTCAAATTGAGCTTCCATTTTATACCCAAAACCCATAAAGGCATCAGAGGAAGAGGAAAGCCAATGCGTTGGTGTGATAGGTGAAGCAGACTGCAGGGGGCACTCAGAACTGTCTGGTGGGTTTGTGTTTGAATTCTGTTCTTTCCAGGAAGCAACCAGGGCTTTTCTCTGTGCACTTCCATCACGGGCACCCCCTCCCCACCCCCGGCCCCAGAATAATTGGCTGGGACAGGGGGTTGTAGTTATACCGAATTTTAATTCTTCCCATTTAAAATAATGAGCCATCAGCATCCTGCCCAGAGCGTCCTGGCTTTCAAGAACAGGTTGCTGCTCTTAGGAGATGCCTGTGAGGTGTGAACTAAGGTCACCTGAATTGATGTGAGTTTTGATGCTTGGAGGGCCAGGCTGGCCCCTCGGTGTCTCAGTGCTCTGCCGCAGAGCCCAGGCACCTGCCTCCAGACGTGAAGCCATGTTTCAGGCACAAAAAGGAAATGGCAACAGCATTGCCTGAGTCACGCAGATGCCGGACAAACGCTACTTGTAGGCTACAAGACGTGCAGGACACATATCATAGCTGCAGGGCCAAAGACAGATTGAAAGCCCAGTCATGGACCAAGGGTTTGGCTGGAGGTTTGGACCAAGGGTTTGGATGGGGGTTTGGGGAGGAAATTAGGTGGGAACAGTTTGGGATCAGACGATGGGATGGCTGGGGATTCAGAGTCATTGCTTTACACACGTGAACCCTGCCTGGAAGCTCCTTTAGTGGAGAGATGGTGCAGGTCCCACTTAAGAGCCGTGGCCTTGGAGGCCGTTATCCTAGATAACTTTGATCATAAAATATGGATGGGATGCTTTCTGAGTCAGTAACTAAGATTGGTATCAAGAGAAGAAGCTGGAAGAAATGTCAGATTACTAGAGCTTTCCAACCCTGGAGCAACTGCCCTGTGCCGTCACTTAGAGGGCTAATTCTCTGGTGGGGAGGGGGGCTTGGGGGCTTCTCAGCTTCTTTCCTCTGTAAGTTTCCAGGGGAGATCCAAATTTAGTGGTAGGGAGGTGTCACTCGTTTTTGAAAAATATTCAACAATCTCTAGTTTGTTGATAAATCTAAAGTTTGATAAATAATATATTCATATTCAGCATTCCTATTCAAATTTTCCTAAATACTTTTTATTTGACTTTTTAATTTTACTTTATTTTATTTTATTTTGATTTTTAACTGACAAAGCAAAAGACTTTAACGGGAAGGGGTGCCCGGGTGGAGAGCAGCAGGGTAAGGGAACCCGGGAGAACTGCTCTTCCTAAATACTTTTCAGGGAATGGATTTAATGAATACCTGGAAGTTTATCTTTTGGAAATTATACTTAATACTAATTAAATATTGTTCCAAAAAGTTGAATTCTTGCTTTTAGAAAACATGTCATCCCCATGAGACGTGCCGGCACGTGCTTGGTGGTGACTAAATGGTAACTAGGAGTGCAGAAATATCTGGTAAATCCTGCCTTGTCGAGTTCCAGATCCCTTTCTCAAACTTTGTGTTCTTGGGTGGTTTTTCACCTTTCTCGTTTCTCCTGTTCTGTAGATGCGGGTGAAATGTATATAGTTCAGTTGATTTCTCATGCAGCCATGTGCTGAGATCCATTTTCTGCATCACTTGGTCCATCTGATGGTTTGGATGCCCATTTGAAGAACCTGCTTTGGCCTTGCCTATTGCAGCAATTTGAGGGCAAATGGAAATTAGTTGGTGGTGCGTTGGGGGTGGGGGGGGAGGGAGTGGCACAGGGCGGAGGATACTAGCACACGCCTGCACGTTAACTTTGAAAATCAGCCGGACGATGAAAGTTCAAAGGTAATCAAATGTCTGTGGAGTTAAGATTCAAGCTATAATTGAGGGAAAGCTGTGATTTAAATAATCACCATGTACCACGTCAGGATCTTTACCATGTAATGATTTTGCAGAGGATTTTGTGTTAACATTTCCTTTAAGTAGAAAAGAATTCCCGCATCTATGAAGGTACTTTCCAAGCTACAGAGAGAAACTGGGGTAATCATCCAGAAACAACTTAACATCCCCTCTCTTCTCCATCCCGAATGCACATCCCTCAGCAAGACCTTTGGTTGTGAGATAAGAGGGAACCTATTGTATTTGGTCAAACATGTACTTTATGCAAGGTAGTCAGGGAAGGCCTCTGTGATATGATGACATTTGAACAAAACCTTAAAGCGAGTGGGTGTGTGTGTTTTCTCTCTGAACGTGAACATCTCTCTGAGCAGGGAGCATGGGGTGGATGGAGAGCAACTGGAATGATGAGTAGGTGGGGGAAGGCAGGAAGGCAGCAGGGCAGTACCAGGGAAGCCGCAGTAAGTGCAGGAACCGGGTCAGTCACCATCCAAACCAGGAGACTTGTAAGAATGAAAGGGGGTGCTGTTGTTAATTACGTATAACTGGGCCTGTCCCCAGGAAAGCGGGCCATAGGTTAACCTAATTATGTGGGCGTTGGTTTCATTTGGAGGGAGAGTTTTGGCAAACTTGGAGCAGAGAAACGGCACGGCGTGACTTATGTTTTAAAAGCATTTGTTTTGAGTCCTCAAAAACACTCAAGCTTTACAATGAAACAATAACAATTTACAATGGAATTGCTTGTGAAGTTGGTTGTCAAAGAAATAAGGTGGGTGGGTGTGAAGAAGGGAAAGTGCTCTAACTTTTAATTCAGTTGTATTCCTGGTTTTTATCCAAGATTGTGTAGGCTGAACGATGCACACATAAGACAGAACTCGGTCAGGCAAGTTAACAAGGTTTGAGATATGAGTCTCGTAGACAAGCAGGATCTGGGGCCAAATCTACGCATCAGCCCTGTGGTTGTGGAGTGTAAGCTGCATGAGGACGAGGTCTGACATCTTTTAACCTTCAGATCACTGTCTTCCGTTGCAACATCCAGAATCTAGTTGGTACTAAATAGATGTTTGTTGATTGACTATGTGCATGAATGGATGGACGCCTAGAAGGATGGATGGATGGATGGATGGATGGATGGATGGATGGATGGGTGGATGGATGGATGAGTGCACAAGGCCGCTCAAGTAGCTGCAGTCATGGTAGCTCCATTGACAGAGTGGCACACATAGTGTGTGACCACCCGACTTCCCCACTGCTGGTGCGTATGTCCATAGAACCGCCCCCCAACCCCAGGCAGTGCACTGTGTTCAGTTCCTTTCAAAGCAATACTGAGCAGCTGAGTCATGTGCCTGCTGAATGAGCCCATAGGAAAGTTTCAAGAGACCTGAGGGATTTTTGTCCAGACAGTGACGTAACTGTCCTAAGATGTTTGAGAAGCAGTCTATGAAAGGGATGGGGCCAACGCCCTGCGGTGGGGAAGGTTAGGGAGGTGCTGGCTGCCGACCTCTACCCAAGGCAGTGGCCCCAATTCAGACCCAATTCAGACTCGTCGCAGTTTTCACTGTCATGCACCTGCCTTTTTAAAAAGTTCCTTTAACAATATCCTTGAGGACACCGTAAACAATAATTGTAAGACTCAACCCTTAAATACATAGCTTTTCAAAATTTACGTGAGGAACCTGGAGGCGAGGTGGCTGCCTTCTGCTGCACCCCGAAGTATGAGGTCCGCTCAGGATGGGCCCCTGCCATCTGTCCAGCTTCAGACTGAACCAGACACTTTTTCTGGAACCTCATTTTTCGGACTCAGGTTTGGGGCAACATTTTCTCAAAAATGAACCAAGCGAGCCTGAAGGGAAACAACTGAGGGCATTTGTCGCTAATAATAAAAGTCAAGCTTTCTAGCGAGAATTACAATTTTGGAAATCTTGTAGTCACCTCTGCGAGTCTGAGAGCTTCTCGTTACTTAGCTTTGGGGTATGAGATTGGTGGCATTATTAATGAAGGTGATTTCTGGTGCGGTGAAATGTGTAAGCATTGGGAAGAGCCACGTAAGTCAGTGAATCATTAGCTTTGAAATGACCAAGATGTTACAGAATCATGTTACAAAGTCATTTTGGGGTGAAAGACCTACTCAATGCAGAGGCACATGGGTTTTGATGTGACACAGGGAAGGGAAAGTTCTTGATATGATTTCAGATTCCACATCACCACCAGCCTTTAGGAAGCTACCACTTGTCGAGTTGTGGTGTAGAGTCAAAGCAGAATGTTCACAGCTATCTAAAAGGCTATTAAAACCCTCCTCTCGGGCTTCCCTGGTGGCGCAGTGGTTGAGAGTCCACCTGCCGATGCAGGGGACCCAGGTTCGTGCCCCGGTCCGGGAGGATACCACGTGCCGCGGAGCGGCTGGGCCCGTGAGCCATGGCCGCTGAGCCTGCGCATCCGGAGCCTGTGCTCCGCAACGGGAGAGGCCACAACAGTGAGAGGTCCGCGTACCGCAAAAAAAAAAAAAACTCTCCTCTCTTTTCCAGTTACACAGCCGTGTGAGGCCAGATTTTCTTTCTATACTTCAACCAAAACAACATATTGTAACAGATTGAATACAGAAGCAGATATAAGCATCGTGCTAGCTTCCATTAAGCCAGAACAGTAACACTGTTCTCACTATTTTTTTTTGTTCTGGGAAATACATTCTTCATTAAAAATTTTGTTTATGTGAACACATAACGGGCTTATTATTGTTATTTTTTAATGAAAATGCATATTTTAGAAATGTGTCAGGTTTAATGTTTAATACAGTAAATATCAATAGCTAGAACTCACATAAACAAAAGCTTTTGGGGATCATCAAAAATTATCAAGGGTGTCAAGAGCAACTAAGGCCAGAAGTTTGAGAACCGCTGTTACAGAGTCATCTGGAGCGTGGGCATCTCCTCTAACCCTCAGATTCTCTTGTTTTGTGGATTAATGGAACTAACTTGGTCGTTTTTTCTTTCTATATATGGAATAAATATAACACTCGTATCCAAGTCAGTTTCTCTTGGAAAAATTAACTTCATTTCCCTTCTGAAATCCCTCAACATTAAATTTCAAAGTCTGCATTTTAAAACATAGAAACTATATGGTTACAGGAAAAAATTACTATTTGGAACTCTTAACATACGGGGCCTTAGACTCGCTAAAATCTAAAGCGTGCATGCGTATTTCACGCACTAGTCCTAAATCTGTAATTCGAACAATGCCATGCTTCTGTTTTATGTCAAAATCCTGTGTTTATCCTAAATTTCAAACAGGAAGAAATAGTTTGTGCTTCTGTCTTTTCATTTTTAACACAAGCACAGAGTATCTCAGTAATTAAAAAGAGAAAAAAAAAGGCAGAAAATTACAATCTGCTTCAAAGAGAGGTGTGTCTGTCTCACAGTCACAACTGCCTTGAGGAAGGAAACCTGTTCCTGAATGTCACCAGGTCCTTCTGCTTCTTAGAGACCGGATGTCTGGCCAGCAACTGGCAGGGGGCCCCTCTCCTAATAACTGTCACTCATTTCAGTGAACCTGACCAGAGCCAGCTAGTGGGGAATGCAGCAGAGAGGGCTGTGCTCATGGATGTTCATTCTGCCTTTTTTCCTCCTCAGGAACTTAACGGGCACATTTCCCAACTACCCTACAGAAGAAGAAGGAGGTTCCGCTATTATTTTTTCCAACAAGACACGACAACAGGTACAAGTATGCGTGAGAAATAAAATGTAAATATATCATAATCGCATTTCTTTAAACTTTAGAGATAATGACTTTTGCAGTGTTATTAGGTCTTGGTTATTTCCCTACAGATGTTTACCTGGAAGTACTTTGGTTGTTTGTCCACTAAGGTGCTTACAAAATTTTTTAGATGAATCCATGCTTTCTCCTGTCTTTGAAAGTGATGTGACATCACAGGAGTCTCATCTTCTTAGTCAGTGATGAGCAGCTCGATTCCAGGAACCCTTTATGTTCTGGTCCCTGCCTGCCTCCCAGTATCATTTCCTGTCCCCGTCACCCCATCTTCACACCGTCAACTCCAGCGGTCCACTTGCTCGTCCTCCTCGCTGCTCACGCTGCTGCCCCTTTAGTGCCTTTGTACATCTTATGCTCTCCCCTCACTCCAGGATGCCTTCTGCCCTTCCTCCTCTGCTTAGCTCCTGCTTGCCTGTCAAGACTCAGCTCTTTGCCATATTAATGCTCTTCAAGAGAAACACCCTTGGACCATCTCTGTAGATGTTCTAGTGGCATTTGATGATTGACATCCAAAGCTGCTTTTAGAAATGCCTTAATAAACCAGAAATAGGAACACTCTTCTTAACCTCAGAGTATTTACCATAGAAACCAAGAGAAGATTTGCATTACTCAACAGTGAAACGTTTAGAAGCATGACCATTAAAAGTGAAACTCAAGAAAAGAATAATTGCTATCAGCACTATTAGTTAATACTCTCTGGAAGTTCTAACAAATGCAATAACATAAGAAAAAGAAAAGAAGTTACAGATATTTAAAAAGTGGTGATTTTATTATTGTTTTCAGATTATGTGATTATATTCCTAGAAAACACAAACTTATCAAAAAATTATATTGACATATTATGCAGAGTTGTACAGAATTATACAGACAAAATTCACTGAAGAAAATGAAAGAAGAGGTGAATAAATAGACTGATGGTTTGTTTCTCTGGATAGAAGGATTCAATAAAATACACATTATCTTTCCATTGTTTATGCAGTTAGTGCAATTCCAATAAAATCAAAACAATTTTTTATTGACAAAATTATTCTCAAGTTTATAGAGAAGAATGAATGCATGACAATATCCAAAAAGTTTATGAAAAAGAGCTGTAATCAAGGGAACTTGCCCTACTTGGTATAAATCAATTTATAAAGTAATTGAGCCATCACGGTACTGGGAAAGGAGTAGACAGATAACAGCAATAACAAAAATAGTATGTCATGTGCAGCATTTATTGGACAAATATTCTGTTCTGGGTCCTATGCAAAGAACATTATGTAAATTATAACTCATTCAATCCTCCCAACCCACGAAGATCAAGCCATTTGGCCAGATTCACAGTTAATAAGTTGGGGAGCTGAGATTCCAACCCAGATAATCTGACTTCAGGATAGTGTGCTCAGAAATTGATTCAGGTACTAGTTGGAATTCAGAAATATAATCCTGACCTAAGTGGTGAAGGATTAACTATGCAATAAATAACATTGGGACAACTGGCTCTCCATTTGAGGAAATTAGTTGAGCTTTACCTCCCTTAATATACAAAATAAATTTCAGATGCATTAAGTATTTACATGTAAAATATTAAACCACAAATTACCAGTAGAAATTGTTTGATATTTAATAATAATGGAGAGTAGTTTTATAAGTATATCACCATAGGCAAAAATCATAAAGAGAATAAGCTGACATCTCTGACTAAATGAAGCTTAAATAGCAAAAAATATCATAAATGAAATTAAAATCATGTGATAAAATGGAGAAAATATTAGCAACGTAGCTGACGTTAGGTATCTTTCATATGTAGAGTTCTTAGTAATAAGAAAAATCTGAACACCTCAGTAGAAAAGGCAAAAAATATTAAAATAATTTAAAAAAATTTTAACTCACTAGGAAAGAAATTTAAATATAATGTTACTGTATCTCTTTTCACCTATAGGATTGCTAAAACTTTTAACTTGTGATAATAATTGGAGTTGGTGAGCGTGTGGAAAAAAGTCACTCTCGCACATTGTGGCTGGATACATAAATTAGCATGACATTTTTTGAGGGCCATGGCCAAGTAAATATCAAAATATTTACTGCGTATACCCTTTAACCCATAAATGCTCTTCAAGGAATTTATACTAAGGAAAAAATAGAAACAAGTTGCCATAGATGGGCAACAACAGACTTTTTCTATTAGCAGCAAAATAGTAAATATTTGTGGAACATACAGTCTCTGCTGCAACTACTCAACTCTGCTATTATAACATGAAAGCAGAGACAATATGTAAATGAATGGGCATGGCTGTGTTCCAATAAAGCTTTATTTACAAACATGGGCAGCAGGCCAGATTTGGCCCATGTGATATGGTTTGCTGCTACTTGCCATAGGTGACTGAAACAGCTGTTCTTGTCTGCACTGTTCACAGCATTGACAGAGAAGAAACAGGCTGATGTTCGTTACTAGGGAATTAGTTAAGTAACGTGAAACATTAACTAAGCAGCAGTAAAAACCATGCTGTAGATGAGGTTTTGTCAGCACTACTGACGCCACAGTCAGCATCCCTGGCTTCCTCTGCTTCCCTGCCTGAGCCCTCAGGATCAAGGGGAAGAGCTCTTCTCCCAACTCCCTGTCAAAAGCCAACATCAGCTCCCAAAGCCTTCTCTCCACCCTCCTGTCCTTCTCCCCTGAACTGTGTGACCACTTAATAACCACCCTCTTGTTGGCAGTTCGAGCCCTCCCTTGAGTGACTGTCATTTTGATGTGATGTTATTTCACTTTTTTACATGTTTAGATCTTGTCCCTCCAGCTAAATCATCCGGCACAAGTTGTGTCTTGAAAGCCCATGACAAGCAGCCAGACATGTTTCATGTTAGTTTTTAAAGGTAACAATTATAGAATTAAGAATGTTGGTGGAATGTCTAAATTGTCCATCAGAAACTCTCAGAAGTAGAGTTAATGTCCAGTCAAACTAAAAGCAAAAGAAAACAGAAGACGTCTGGTTAACACGTACACTAAAATCAAACAAAGGGAGCCCCAAAGCAGCATGACTTTAAAAGGCAGATGACTGAAGAGTCAGGACAGCATCGTGGTGAAGAATCCGAGTTCCACTAGGTCTGCAGCCTTAGGCAAGCGACTTCCCCGCTGCGTCTCAGTTTTCTTGTCTGCGGATGGAGATGCTAAAAACACCTGCCTCCCTGGGCCGATGCAATAATTAGATGAGATGATACACGTAATGTACTCAGAACAGAGCTTGGCACCCTGAAATCATTCAGAAAGTCTTAGCAATTGTTACTAATGGGAGGAGAGGGAGCAGGAGGGAGAGGAAGAAAGGAAGAGGAGAAGGTGGGAGGGGAGGGGAAGAGGCAGAAGAGATAGACCAAACATAATCACTATAACATACACGTAAACAGTCAAATTTCTATTTGTAAAAACAAAACGGTGCAAATACTTTTTCTGAAGTGAGCATAATCACATTGATGCCAAGCCCCCCAAAAGATGGAATACAAATAGAAGCCCAGGTCAGTCTTCCTTATGAGCATAAATGCAAAAATTCAAAGTGAAACATTAGCGAAACACTACAGTCAAGTGGTGTTTACGCACGAACGCAAGCACTGTTGTGTTTTGGATGTTCTGTGAATACATTGCATCATGTAAAGAGATCCAAAAGGGAAAACCATAAGCTCATCACTGTGGGTGCTGAAAGGGCATTTTACAAATTCAACTCCCTGTCTTGATATTAAAAAATAAAACAAAAAATGGAATATATGGATACTTCTTCAACATGACAAAATATTTCTTAGTTCAAAAGTTAATATCATGCTTAATGAAATTCACAAGAAACATTTCCACTGGTGTCATGAAAAATACAAGGATGGCCATTATCACCATTGACCCACAGGATCTATTGAACACTATTACACAAGAGGAAGAATGTAGAGATAGAGAATTGGAATGGAAGAGGGGAAATGGTCACTTTTTGCAGATATGTTCTGTACTTAGAAAAGCAAAGAGAATAAACTGAAAAACGCCTTAAACAATATGAGAAGTAAGACGGGGAGTTACAAAATTAATATGCAGAAAGAGAAAGCTTTTCGACGTTCAAACAGCAGCTACATGGAAAATATATTAAAAGAGTCCATTTAGGGCTTCCCTGGTGGCGCAGTGGTTGAGAGTCCGCCTGCCGATGCAGGGGACACGGGTTCGTGCCCCGGTCTGGGAAGATCCCACATGCCACGGAGCGGCTAGGCCTGTGAGCCATGGCCACTGAGCCTGTGCTCTGCAACGGGAGAGGCCACAACAGTGAGAGGCCCGCGTACCGCAAAAAAAAAAAAAAAAAAAAAAAAGAGTCCATTTACAATGGCAGCAATGACACGAAGATAAAATATCGAGGAATAAATTTGATAATAAATGTGTGTTCTATGGGAAGAAAAGCTTAAAACATTCTGAAGAATGAAAATGAGCAGATGGAAACCATATTGTGTTCTTAGGTAGGAATACTCAATGTTATAAATACTTCAACACTCCCAAACATCATCTATACATGTAGTATGATCCAAATAAAAATACCAATAGCATTTTGTTGGAGTGGGGAGTCAAGGTATGCAGAGGGTGACTAATTTGATTCTAAACTTTAGGTAGAAAGTAAATAACCAGGAATAACTAGTAAAATTCTGAGAACGAAGGGTAGTGAGGAGGAACCAGCCCTGCCAGGTATTAAAACATGTTTTAAAGAGCCCATTGATACAGGCACATGACTAAATGAAAAAGAAAAGAAAATCAAGAAATATATCCAAATACACATGGAAATTTAGTATATAATAAAGAAGCATCTCATCTTTCTTGCAGAAGGAAAAGAAAAAAGACCATTTAATGAATGGTATTATAATAACCAGGTTGTCAACTGGAAAAGAAGAAAATTAATCTCTATCTCTTGATACTTTAGCCCAGAATGATTCCAAATGGATCAAAGATTTAAATGTCAAACAAAACAAAAACACAAAAGAACCAGAAGCAGCCAACAAAGAAATATGTCATAACCTCAGAGTGGGAAAGACTTTTTACCTCTGTCGCACAACCCAGGAGACATAGAAGAAAAAAAACATAAATTAAACTACATTAAAAAAAATTTTTAACCTGCATGGCAAAACCGACACCAAGTAAAGTCAAATGACAGATGACGCACTGCAAGAATTATTTGTAATGAGCATCACAGATAAGAGATCAGTTTTCTAATATATAAAGAGCTCCTGCAGCTCTATAAGAAAAAACTCAATAACCCAATATTTTTAAAGCCAGAGGATATGAACAGTTCTCAGAAATGAAAATCTAAATGGATTTGAAACATAATAAAAGATGTTCAACATATGAAAAGACAATCAACCTCACACGTATAAGAGAAATGCAAATTAAAGCTACACTGACAGACAAAATTGATAGATTAAACCTCATCAAAATTTAAAACTTTGGGGCTTCAAAAGATGCCATTAAGAAAATGCAGGGCTTCCCTGGTGGCGCGGTGGTTGGGAGTCTGCCTGCTGATGCAGGGGACACTGGTTCGTGCCCCAGTCCTGGAGGATCCCACATGCCACGGAGCAGCTGGGCCCGTGAGCCATGGCCGCTGGGCCTGCGTGTCCGGAGTCTGTGCTCCACGGCGGGAGAGGCCACAGCGGTGAGAGGCCCACGTACCGCAAAAAAAAAAAAAAAAAGAAAATGCAAATACAAGAACAGACTGGAAGAAGATATTTGAAAACTTATACTTGATAAAGGATTTGTATCCAGAATGTACAAAGAACTCTTACATTTCAATAATAAGACAAACAATCCAATCAAAAAATGAGCAAAATACTCGAATAGACAATTCACAAATGAATATATATGAATAGCTAATAGGCACATGGAAGGATGCTCAACACCGTTAGTCATTAGGAAGATGAAAATTAAAACTATAATAAGGTACCATTTCACAACCACTAGGATGGCTGTAATTAAAAAAAAAAAAAAAAAGATAATAACAAATGTTGAGGATGTAGAGAAGAGGCAATCCCCCTACATGGCTGGTGGGGATGTAAAGTGGTGCAGCCACTTTGAAAAACCAGTTTGTCAATTTTTTAAAAGTTAAATACAAATTGACCAAATGACTCAGCACTTCCACTCTTAGGACTTTATCCAAGAGAAATGAAAACATATGTCCATACAAAAAAAAAAACTGTATGTGAATATTTATAGGAGCATTACTCATAATAGCCAAAATTTTGAAACAACCTAAATATCCATCTGTTGGTGAATGGGTGGGTGGAATGTGGTATATCCATGCAATGGAATATTATTCAGCCATGAAAAGGGAACAAACGATTTTTACATGCTATAACTTGGGGAAACCTCAAAAGCATGATACACAGTGAAAGAAGCCAGACATGAGAGACCACATAGTATACAATTCTGTTTATATGAAATGTCCAAAAAGAGTAAATCTATGGAAGCAGAAAGTTGATGAGAGCCTGGGGAGAAGGGCAGGAGAGGGAAGACACATTAACAGTTAATGGACATGAGGGGATCTTAGTAGTGGGGTGATGGAAATGTGCTAAAGATGATTTATGGTGATGGTTGCACAACTTGATAAATTTACTAAAGAATGATTGAATTGTACACGTGAAATGGGTAAATGTAGAAAATGTAAAATATGCTTCAATAAAGTTATACATGTATTTTCAAAAAGAAAAATAAAACAGGTAGCAGGCCAGATATGACCTCTAGTCCCCTTAGTTTACCAAAAACGTGATGGCTGACTTCATAGGCACTAAAGTGCACCTCTAATTTTGGGAGGTTTTGCTATAGTTGAAGAGCACGAGCAAAATAAATTCCATATTGACACCTAAAAAAAGAACCCCAAAACAAATACAACAACATGCCATTTTTCACCCGTTCAACTGGCAAACATAAGCGCCGTGTCGTTGAGCATGTGGGGAAATGCGTAGTTGCCGGCATCGCTGGCAGAAGTGTAAACCAGCAGAACCCGGTGGAGGCCGTTTGATGGTATTATACCTGTATGTGCACGTGATCCAGCGTTTCTCCTCGTGGGAATTATCCTGCACGTATGCTCGCACACTTGCAAAATGACATTTGCATGCGTTGATTCATGGCAGCTTTGTGGGTAATAGCAAAAGATTGGAAATAACCTTAATTTCCATTGGTAGGAGAATGGTCAAATAAGTTACCAATGGGGAGGAAACATTTCACTACATGCTCTTTCGTAACTTCTGAAGTGTGGATGGTGTAAATGTTTTATCTATTCAAAATAGTAAATAAACTGGGTAAAGATCTAGAGGGAACAAACAATGCTGTTGATGCAGTCGATACACTGAGTTTTATGCTTCACAAATAAGGATTTTATCCTCTTTTCAGATGCATATGTATATATATATATATTCAAGTTTCTGAAAGTTTCCAAACTTCCGAGAACCAAAACATGTCCATTTTCCATAAGTGCACCAGAGCATAAAAGTCCTGGCAGCCACAGTTTGGTTCTATGAGTGGAGGTGATCCCCAAGGAAAAAATTACTATTCTGATAACAAGGGACTTTTAATCCTATCTAAAGACACCCTTTTTATTACCAAATAATGTGCACAACATATACGTCACCTCAACTCCCCAGTACCCCCTCGCTGAGCGCCCCCCGCCCCTGCAGAATCTTCATTAGAGCCTAGGGGACGGGTGAGCCTGAGGATGGTGTGGAGTTAGACACATGACTATAGGTTTTATTTTTTTAAGTCCAGATGGTGCCTGAATAGTCTGCTTTGTTCATGATAAAGCTGTTCTGAACACTTTTAAAGGTATGAAGTAAGCTCCTAAAAACAACATAGCTATAAATTCAAAAATACAATACTAGAAAATAAACTTCAGCATTTTAGTAAATCACAGTAAGGCAGAATCAAAGCAGGCTTGATCCCAGGAGGATGGTTAAGTACAACACACTAGGGGTGAAATGATATTAGCCCTTTTTTTTAAGTGCATACCTTGCTCTCCAGAAGTAACCACTGTGCTGAATTTGGTGTTTATCATTCCCTCACATTTCTTACACTTTGACTGTGTGTGTATGTATCCTGAAACTGTAACCGTCAAGTATTTTTTTGTTTCACTAGATGCATTTCACAATGAAGGATAAATTTAGAGATATCGTTCAGCATCTTGCCTCTTTACTTTCTACATTATGCAGGTCATCCCGGTTAGCACCTGTTTGAATCCCGGCTCAAGCCACTTACTAGCTGTGTGTGTTGACCGTGGGACTGAACGCTCTGTGCCCTGTTTCCCTCATCGATAAAACAGGTCGCTAACAGCTTCCAGCCGTGGGCTGTGCTCGGCAGTAACTGAGCTCGTCTTTGTGACGCTCTTAGAGCCGTGCCTGGCGATCATTAGTGCCGTGGATGGAAGTGTTGACTTCATTCTACAGCTGAGGAAACTGAGGCTCAGAGAGGTTATCCTGCTTGTCTCAGTCACATGACCAGTGGTGAGCAGAGCCCGAGGGTCAAACAGGCTACGTGTCCCATCACGGTCACCATCCTACCTCCCAGAATTCACAGTGGGAGAGAGCTCAGTAAATAACCTGCTGTATTGAATGGAATTATATAGCTTTTTACAGACTTCCACTAATTCTCCGGTGATGCTAATCCTATGTGAACCAGGTATTTTTTAACCAATATTTTAAATTTTAGGAGAACAAATGGATTTTCGTAGGAAATACAAATTAAATCACAGGTGAAAGACACCACCTCTGAGGAGAGACGCATGATCATATATGGAGTCCAAGCAGGAGTCCTTGGCTGGGATCTGGGGAAGGGGTGTGCGTGGGCCGGTGCTTGGGCTGCGGCTGAGATGCTGACGGAGCCGAGACCTTTCCTGGTGTTCGTGGAACCCCTGGGAGCCAGAGCAGCTCTGAACCCACAGGGAATTGGTTCAGAAATGTCCACCCTCTCTATATATCTGCCCTCCAAGATCCCACTGCTGCCTCCACTGATGAATCCAGCCAAAGGCAGATGGCAGGAGGGAGACCAATGCTGCTAGGAGGGCTGGGTCTGTGGGCCCAGAGCAGGGCAGAGGAGGGACACTGCACAAATACTTCCTTCCAGATGGGAAAAATGGTCCTCATCTCGATCCAACTCTATGAAAAAGCCACGATGATTTTGTTTTTTACCAGGTTATCGAGGATATTATTGCAAGCCAAGAAGAGGAGGAAAAAACCAAAAAGAAGAAAGAGGAAGAGAAACCCAAAAAAGGCAAAAAAGGAAAGGAAAAGAAAGAAACAAAGGAAAAAAATAAGGTAACGTATTTGGAATTTGGGGATTTTTTTGCTTTTTTGCTTTAAATCCGTGGAATAATCTCAAATTTGTTGAGACTATAGTCACTCGTTTCCTTGGGAACCATGCTATCTACCAGCTGTTTTCCTTTTTTTCTTCTTTTTTTTTTAATGAAAGCTGACACTTTTATTTTCTTATTTGTTATTTATTTTATACATATTCGTGTATATATGTCAATACCAGTCTCCCAATTCATCCCACCACCACCGCCCCGCCACTTTCCACCCTTGGTGTCCGTACGTTTGTCCTCTGCATCTGTGTCTCTGTTTCGGCCCTGCAAACCAGTTCATCTGTACCGTTTTTCTAGATTCCACGTTTGTGTGTTAATATACGATGCTTGTTTTTCTCTTTCTGACTTACTTCACTCTGTATGACAACCTCTCGGTCCATCCACGTCTCTACAAATGACCCAATTTTGTTCCTTTTTATAACTGAGTAATATTCCATTGTATATATGTACCACATCTTCAGTTTTTTTTTCATGTTGGTCAACAGTTGCCATCTTTTCTATGACTCATAAATACCTATTAGGATAAGGAGTGGTTTCAACAACTCAGATACTTTACATTATTCACAAATGTGATAGCTTTGAATTTTCATTCTTCAAGATAAATGATTCCACGCATCTTTTCTCAAGGGTAGAGACAAGGAACGGTTCTTGGCAAACTAAGTGACCGCTACAAAGTCAAAATAATTGTGTCTGCTTTCACCAAAGTGTGTTCATTTCCATTTATCACTTCACGTCGACATCTTGGACCTGTTTTAACAGGACTTGTTTCTTACCACCCAAAGGAAAGCAGAGTTCAGAGTCACTGCGGGCCGGCCTGCCCTGTGCAATGGGGTTGCTGGGCGGGCAGGGGGGTGCTGCTGTCCTGGGTGCGATCAGAGGGGTTTTCACCCTCAAACATGTGGAGAGACCACTGCCAGGGTGGTGGTTCTCTCTCTGCATAAACTCCTTCTTTGGGAAATGGAATTCAGGCTGAAAGCTAGCGTCGTCTGAAAACGTGAATATGTTCACTGTAGCGGCTGGCCCAGACACATACTGCTTCACAGCTGACCAAAACCCTGATCTGAATCGGAGTGGAGCCGGAAAGGTTGTGTCCCTCTGTGACTGTCCAGAAGCAGAGGCCCAGGTCTAGCTCGAGTAGCCGTGGCCACGATCCTCATGTTCTGAGGATGCCCACTGACGCGCAGACTCGCAGATTTCTCTGTGGGAGAAGCAACTCCCTGGGGTCTTCTGGTGCATCACAGTGAGAGAGAAATCGGACGGGCTATGTAGTCAAGGAGTGATTGGACCAAGGAGGCAGAAGTTGTGAGCAAGGGAGAGGGGGTGATGGTGAATATAAAATGTCAATACCCGAAGTCCACGAAGATGCAAGTGATAAAAGCCAACCTCACGTTTAAAATCCTTTGGCTTGATTGAGGCCGACACTGCAGGCGAGGGTCCTTTCCAGTGGTCACGGCTGCACGGTGATATGCGGAAATCAAGCACCTGCCCCTGCTGTCCTGCCCTCTCTAACTATGTTCCATTGTTTTGCTGTGCTGACAAAAGAAGAGAGACCCCTCCCCACTCACGTTGAGAACAGCCCGCTCCACTGTAGTGGATGCTGAATGGGGCCCCTCTGATGCCCCCTTCAGGACCAAGGGGCTCAATCCCCAGCTACCCAGGATGCGGTGCTGACCCCTCACACTTAGTCCCTCCCCAGGAACTGTTCAGGGTCTAGCGGGGTGCTTCAAGTGAAGTGAGCCGCCGCCACGGGGCACGGGCCTTCAAGGACAGTCACATTAGGGACTTCCCTGGCGGTCCAGTGGTTAAGAGTCTGCGCTTCTACTGCAGGGGCACGGGTTCAACCCCTGGTTGGGGGACTGAGATCCCGCAGGCCTGCACGGTGCAGCCAAAAATAAATGAATAAATAAATAAATAAATAAATGAAATGAAATGAAATGAAATGAAATGAAGAAATAGCATCATCTTGGGAGAAAAAAAAAGATAGTCACATCAGGGTACAAAGACCCAGCCCCTCACCTCCCAGGACAACTCTGAAGTGTTCTCCTAGCTCCTGGGCTCCCTGTGGGGTCAGCTACCACTCTCTTGCAATTGCATCCCAGTTCAGCTCCCCCTCTACCCAGTTCAGCTCCCCCTCTACCCAGTTCAGCTCCCCCTCTACCCAGTTCAGCTCCCCCTCTGTCCAGTTCAGCTCCCCTTCTACCCAGTTCAGCTCCCCCTATGCCCAATTCAGCTCCCCCTCTACCCAGTTTAGCTCCCCCTCTGTCCAGTTCAGCTCCCCCTCTACCCAGTTCAGCTCCCCCTCTGTCCAGTGCCACTTCTCTCCCTCCCTCCCTTACAGGTGATATTCCCAACAAGCCACTTGCACATCCTCCGTCTCAGTGTTTCCAGGGAACCCCACCCAAGGGACCAGCTATTTGCTCTGTCTCATGGACTTACAAAGCTTTCAACCTTGTTACCTTTGTGATATTTTAAAAAGGGTCTATTTTCCCTTTATGGAGATTAGTTGAAATATTCAGATGTTTTTATATGAGATCTTTCCCAAGTTTTCTTGGGAAAACTATATATATGGGGCTGGCAACTGAGAGATGACCAAGTGTTATAAAAATACTCAAAGAATAACCATACAGCTTTGCTGTTGTGGTTAGGGGTTAGAGTTAGGGGTGAGTCAGTATCTGCAAGTTAAACAAAACTCGTTTCCTCTGTTTCCTGCCTTACCCTCTAACCAGGATGAATAATAGATGTATTTTTCTACAGGTCAAAATACTAATTTCCACACAAGGATTTGAATAGCTGGTCTCAGGAATGCTTCCTGATTCTTTAGGAATGATTTTAGAATAAGACTTTAAAAGTCAATGGAAAAGGCAATCTGATCTATAAGAAACATAGCAACATCATTTAATTATATCAAGCTTTCGTAGAGATTAACATTTCACATTTTAATAATCACATTGTCACTGTGTAGACCTGTACTTTTCGTATAAATTCATTTGTAAGTAATTCTGAAGGATCTTCCCCATCATTTGCAACTACTTCATAAATGCTGATGTACTCAAACTTTGCTTTTTTGTCCAAAACCATTCATCATTAAGTGACTATTTAATAGCTAGTTAATAAAACACTATCACTCAACAAAGACCAGATTGTGTAGCAGATAGTTTCAGATTTTTATGGAACAAGCTTCACTAACAGTGAATTTTAATTTGCAAGTGTCAAACTCACTCATGCATATTTAGAGGAAGAGATGCTTAGAATAAAATTGAAATTCTTCCAGTTGTCCCTTTTCTTAGGCACTGCTTCAAAATTATCTTGCCAGGTGGGGGAGGGTTTTAAAAATTAACTGTATCAAGTGAGCTGTCTTTTGGGTTTGGGGTTTTTTTTTTTTTCTGGAACAAATTAGAATTTTACGGGTGCAGGCAGAACAGTAGGGCAATAGGGGGTCTATGGGTTCCCTGGAAACACTGAGACGGAGAACGTGCAGGTGGTTTTCTGGAAACATCACCTGCAAGGGAGGGAGGGAGAGAAGTAGCACTGGACAGAGGGGGGGAGCTGAACTGGATAGAGGGGGAGCTGAACTGGGTAGAGGGGGAGCTGAACTGGGTAGAGGGGGAGCTGAACTGGGATGCATTTGCAAAGGAGCATAAATATCCAGGGAGTAGCTGTTGGGAGGGGCCTGGAGGGTGAGTGGATCGTAAGGCTGGGCGGGGGCAGTATTCCAGGCAATCTCCAAGCCACAGAACCAGAGGACAACTTCAGAGCATGGATGACAGGAGGCCAGGATAGCTATGCAGTGTGTGGAACCCGGAAAGGCTGCAGCAGGCAATGAGTGATCCCTTGGGGGGCCTGGCAGAGACTTCTGCAGAGAGAAGGTGGACAGAGAGAAGACCCTGTAAAGAGGCCGAAAAGACAAGCTATAGACTAGGAGAAAGTATTTTCAAATTATATATCTGACAAATAATTTGTATCTAGAATATAAAAAGAATTCTCAAAATTCAACAGTAAGAAGAAAAAGTGTCTTTCTTTGAAATCTTTTGTTTTAAATCCATCTCTAAAAGTATTGAGGATTGCAGGTAAGGAGATCCCCTTAAACGAGGGCTTTGATAGAGGAGATGCTGGTGGCAGAAGGACATTTTCTGCAGACCAATAGCAATCTCTGCAGATATGATTTCAATACCAACATAATTTTATTTGCCTCACTCTGGACCTCATGTTGGCTTTAGAAACAAAAATACAGAAAAAGAGCACTCTGTGATCCATCCCTACAATTCTTTTCTCTTTCTTGTTTTTCAATGTTCCGAATGTTCCACCATTTGGAGCTACTTTCAGTGGTTTTGTCCTGCCCATGACACATGCTCACGCGAATACTAAGGAGTCTTCTGTAAGTTTCCTCCAGCCATAAAATGACCTGACGTGGTGCTCACTTCTTCTGGAAAGATCCTTGGACCTATCCATATGCAGCACGATTAGCTTGAAAAGCTATTGTTTGTCCGCAGTGCCACCCAGCCGCTCTGACCACAGTGCCCCTTGGCCCAAGGAGGTGCTCCACATTGAACCGTGGAGCCAACCACGTTCTTATATAATTTTAGAGTATTTCAAACCGAATTTTGCACTACTTCACACAGATGGAAAAGTGAGTGTCATGGGTTTCCAGAGGCTGCTATCAGGAACAAGGATTTCATTATGGAAATATACATACCGAGCATCTTCTGTGTCCACTGAAGTGCAGTAAGAGAGTGGATATAAGGAAGTGAGAGGCTTCTGGGCTGTAGAGGCAGGGGCTCTTAACCCGGGGAACACGGACCCTATGGATACACATCCTGAAATTGTACGGAATTATGCGAGATGCATTCTCCTGGGAAGAAGGTATATGGGTTTTCTTTGTGTTTTCAAAGGATTCTTCCCGCTAAAAAGCTCAAAAACCACTGCATACGGAAAGGACATATTGGGTTGTTTAAGGGAAGGGCCAAGAGAAGCACTGCAGACTCAAAGAGAGTGAGGCTCTATCAGCATTGGAAAAGATGGAGGCTTCCCGGAGTGGGTGGCATCTCAGGAGAGCTACAGGAGTGTATGCACATCTCGTCATCTCAGGGGAACAAAATCTCCTGGCCGCTGCCCCACCTCCTGTGCTGCACTTGCAATCTCTTCTTCCCCCAGCAGCCAGAGTGCCCGGACTCCAATGTAACTCTGATCAGCACTCCTAACAACGCTTGAAACTCAGGAGCTGTGCAGTATTTATTTCTGAAGGAATGAGAAAGTACTCAGGTGAGGACCCTAGGGTGGAAATGGTGGATGGAAAAACATGGAAAAGATGCAGGAGATATGGCAAAGGATAACCAGCCTGGTGGACTGGGTGTTTGAGGTGGAGAAGGAGACCAGGAGTTGAGGTGGCTTCCAAGCGTCTTGAGCAACAGGAACTGGCTTCAGAACCTTGATGGTGGGACATCCAGGTAGATGTCTGACCGTCAGCTGGAGGTTCAGCATGAACTCAGGTGGGGTCAAGACGTGGTGTCGTTGCAGGAGTTGCCCCTGTGCAGGAAACCCTAGTGAAGGCGGGAGGATGGGTGGGTTTTAGGAAAATCAGTGTGGGTGTATGTTGGAGGATCTGGATTACATCCATCTATGAGGGCAGGGGGAAGAGGTGAAACCAACCAGGGAGATGGAAGAAGCCTGGCGGCAGGGAGAAATTCAGCACAAGGCCGCTCCTATCTAATTTTCCACCTGGGTGAATTTCTAGAAGGAGGAAAGGAACGTTTCCCTTCTGTTCCCCTCAGTCCATTCACCATGAGAAGTGAAAACTAAGAATACGATGGAGGCAGAGTCAGGAGATTCTTGAAAGAGAAGGGACCACCGGTGTCAAATGCCGCAGAAAAGTCAAGGAGGAAGCTTGAGAAAGAAAGTGTGGTGACGAGCACATCACTGGGACTATTTCAGGAGAGCGGAGCAAGGGCGGCAGGTGACAGGCAGGCAGGGGACTCTGGCTGAGACATGTGGGCAGCTGGTGGACACACCTCCTTCAGGAAGTTGCAACATGATGACGTTAGTCGAGAGAGGACTTTAAGATGGGGAAGAACTGTAAATGTGCCGGGACCAAGGGAAAAGTGCCCCTGGCCTGGGAGAGCTTAAAATTATCAGGAGGTGATGCCGAATAGAGCAAGACAAGGTTTCTCTGCAGCAAAAAGCAGTCGAGGAGAAGCCGGGAGAAACACAGGCGTGTGAAGAAGTGAGAAGAGTGTGGAGAAGGGGAGACCATTGTATTCAAATGGCCTCTGTCTTCTCAGGATAACAGGAAGCAAGTTTGAAACTGGTGTGACACTGCTCAGCTAAGAAGGACACAGCGAGGTACATGCAAAGACAACAGGCAGGTGGAGAACCCACTTACACGGGGACCGTCTCGGGCTTCGGTTGCTACAGCTGTCCCCCCCACCAGCTGGGTATCGCCCAGACCAGAACCAGACTGATTCAGGTGGACTGTGTTCTCTGGACCCTGATTTCCTAAACTGTGACTTTCTGGAAAGGTCATAGAGATTTCCTTCCAGGAGAAGTAAGCGCTAAAGACGGGAGGATCCCGGGATTCCTTTGCTGGCCTGGTCCTACCCTGCCAAGGCTCATCTAATTAGCACATCAAGCGTTATATAATGTCACTCAAGCAGTACGTGTTCAACGGAGAGGGGAAAAGAATCACTGCTTAGCAGAAAGAGAAAAATAAATAGAAGTTGCCCTTGCACCCAGGACCCAAAGTTAATGGTCATTAACATGTTGGTGTATATATCCTTCCAGAAATTTCTTTATGCATATATATATATATATATATATATATATATATAGTTTCTTAAGATACATTATTTGCAGTAACTGTTAATTGTCATGTCCTGTGGAGATGTGAAGTCAGGATACAGGTAAGGATTCTAAGCAGAAGCATGTCAGTTAAGCTACGAGAAGGCTGAGTGTTCGCTTGAGCTAAGTCTTAAAGGGCAAGGAGGTCAGCCAGGTGGACAGAGGTAAGAGTGGCTCCCCAGCGAAGGGGGCCTGTGAGGCCTACAGAGGTGGGCGCAGAGCCTGGGTGGTGGTGAGTGGGCTGGGGAAGGAGACACGCTGGCGGTCTGGATGGCCTGAGGGAGAAAGTAGTATATTCCACAGTAATAGCCGGGAAGCTCCTTCTGACAAAAATTAAACCTAGATACCCACAGAGAACATTGGGACAGATGTATTGAGGACATCGCTGTACATTTTTAGACTTCCAATTGTAGGTTTTGTCGGATCCACCGTGCATCTTTCATGGGGGAAGGCCAAAAAGGTTGAGTAACTAATTCTCCAGTCTCAATGGAATGTGAGAGCAGAAATGGCAAATGACATTCTAAATGCAAGCTTGAAAACAGTTATGAGATGATGAAGTATTTTTACAAGTCAAATTTCATGAGATACCACATTATTTTCATACATGTTTATTTTTAAAGGCAGTTTTTAATGATGATAGATTCTGGGATGATTTTTTCACTTCTGGATCTAAAAGCGGATTATAATTTCACTCTCAGCTCAGTGGGAAGTAATCAGCCTCTTCCCAGTCACAGCAGCCTCACTCCTACCCCAGGACAGAGACCCTAAGGGAACCATCAGATAATCTGAAAGCCACAAGCGATCAGTTGGACATTTGGACTTGTATGTTAATAGGTATATGCTGAAACACATACCCCCATTTAAAAAACGGAACAAGGAGCTTCCCTGGTGGCACAGTGGTTGAGAGTCCGCCTGCCGATGCAGGGGACGCGGGTTTGTGTCCCAGTCCGGGAAGATCCCACATGCCGCGGAGCGGCTGGGCCCGTGAGCCATGGCCGCTGAGCCTGCGCGTCCGGAGCCTGTGCTCCGCAACGGGAGAGGCCACAGCAGTGAGAGGCCCGCATACCGCAAAAAAAAAAAATTAAAAAAAACGGAACAGGGACTTTCCAGTGGTTAAGTCTCAGCGCTTCCACTGCAGGGAGCACGGTTCGAGCCCTGGTCGGGGAACTAAGATCCCGCATGCCGCATGGTGTGGCCGAAAAAATTAAAAAAAAAAAACCGGAAGAGTTGTGACCCTACTTGAATTTTGACACTTACCCACTAATGTGAAGTGCGACCGTCCCTCCACCCACAGACCACCTCAGATGCACACGTTGGCTAATAGAAAATTTCAAGAGGGCTTCTGTTCATCTGAGTCCCTCTTTAAGCCAGGCTAGAAATCATCCTAACGGTTAACATTTGGGGAGGGGCGTGGCCAGGCACACTGTTTACCTCTGTCTGCTCTCCTAACTTCACCAAGACAAATACCTAGGATACGATATCTGACAATGAAAAATCTTTTGGAATCCTCTGCATTTTTCTCTGTATCGCTATCTCGATGATTAAGGAAAAAAATTGTGTTGTATAAGGACCCATGTCACACGATAGATGGTAACTTACTAAAAATTATCAGTGTCAGTGATATTTACAACATTTCTGAACGAATGCAAAGGCTGGACATGTCTAAGACTCTGTCTCTTATTGGGACTCACTGGGCCTACTGGGTGGCAACACCAGCGCACTCAGGTCAGCAGACAGTGAGATGGAGCCAGGGCGCGTGGAGGGCTCAGGACCTGGCCGGCGTGGGCTGGAGCCGGGAGTCACAGGACCCAGGTCCACCGGGACCAGCTCTTCTGTCCACCCCCTTCTCTGAAGAAGGCCGTATGGTGGCTGGGACCACCTGCCTGCCTGTCATCTGTGTGCCCCCGCCAGTGCAGAGGGAGCCAATGTGGCTGCCCAGTCCAGCTCCTCGGGGTCAGGCTGCTCCAGGAGAGGCGCGTCTCTCTGGCTAGAACACTCTCCAGCCACTCGGCTGCGCTGGGAGTTGTGCCCGAGGAGCTTCCATCAGAAAGGGATGTTGTTCAAGGCAGGCACCGTTGACAGGTGCAACTGTACTTGTATGACCCCTTCACGGTGAAAGATTCAGAAAAAAAAAGTGACTTTGGAGTTGAGAGGGTAACACCTCCTCATGGAATTTCTCTCTCCCAATAATTGTCAAAATGAGAAAGATATTAAGTGTTTCAAACAGCAACCAAAGGAAAGGATATGTCCAATGAACTATTGACCAAAGGAAGAAATATCTCTGAAAAGGAAAGCAGACGTGTTCCATCGTGCTTTCTCTCTGGTTAAAAGGTGTCTCCTGTGACGGCCAGTTCTGTCATTACCACGTGGAAAGTCGTGGGAACCGCTAACGTCCACTGTCATTCTGTGCAATCAGGATCAGATGTTTCCAAAACTGGTCTTAACAGTGTTTTACTCCCCTTGAGAACTTGATATTTATTATAGAAATAAAGCTGTACAAATAGACCCATAAATCTTATTTTTACTTTCGTGCGTTAAACGCCTGGAGAACAGGCCTGATGCTGGTTCCATATGGGGTACAAAACGTCAGCAAGACGGAATCCTCCTCCATGGGGGCCCACAGCCCAAGAGAGCAGCTAAGGCAGGCACACAAATAGCCCATAACATGCACAGAGAAACAGGTGCCAGGAAGGATGAGCAGATCCTGCTGAGCAAGGGGAGGGCCTTTTTGACCTGGGACAATCCAGGACGGCTTCACAGAGGAGGGGATATTTGCCTCAGACCTAAGAAGAATTTTCCACAGAAGAAGATGGGAAAATGAATTCTGGTCAGAGATAGGTGGGCACCCTGACCCCCTCCAGCCTGTGCCCGTGCTCCAGCCAGAGTCATGACCCGACAGGCAGATCCATTCATGCCAGGCTCCTGCGGGAACCGCCAGGTGGCTGCCCTGCTCTCAGACCAAGTTCACACTCTCTGAGGAACACGGCTCATGGGCCTTCCAAAGCCCGTCCCCTCTCTGTGTCTCTGTCTCTGTGTCTCTGTCTGTCTGCTGGCCCTGTTCCGTACGCCCCTGCCCTACTAACTTCCAGTTACCAAAGGCAACGCGGCCTTCCAGCTCAGACTCACACGGACTGGTCCCTCTGCTGAAAGCGCTTCCATGATGCTCCCCTTGCTTTCCCTCCCCCCCGCCCCACCTCTACCCATGAAGGCGCACACTCACCACCTGTAGGGGCTCCCAGAGGCCAAATACAGGATGATCTGAGTACCTAAAACCAAAAGAGAAACAGCACATCCGTCAGCAACACACTGACTAAAAAATACAAAAGATCCGTGAATGCCTGGTGATACCCAGGCGGGGAGAGAGATAAGGAATATCTCTGAGAGTATTCATTAGCTATTTTAGATGCTCCTTTCTGTCCACGAATCATCTGTTTCATCCAAGGACATGGCTTTTTCCAGCACTGGTCTTCTCCGTGCTTCTCGGGCTGATTCTTCCTGAATGCCTGGGTGTCCCGGGCTGTGTGAGTGAGTGGGGCTCCTTCCCCTGTGAGCTTTGATTTCCTGTGGGTCCTGGAAGGTGGGTCAGTTGCGCCACAGGCGTGGAGCCCCCAGGAGTTCTGGGTCCAGGTTCTTCCCCCGCTTCTGCAAGGCAGGTGGCCTCGCGAGGAGGCTGTGTTAGCCCCTGCGTGTTCCGAGAGCTGTGGTTCAAGCAGGTCCCCCGTGTCACCCCACCCCCGCAGAAGGCAGAGTCCTCCCGCCACCCTGACCGCCTCCTGGGAGCTCCCATCGCTCTCGTGAGCTCGTTTCACGTGTCTTCCCGACTGCCACGTGGAGTAGGGGAGGAGAGGTAGGCGGGGATCCGGTACACGGGCTCTGCCGAACCACGGCCCATGGCGCGTGGGGTCCCAGAAACGAGAGCACGCCCTGTGCCCAGAGTCACCAGAGATGCTCACCGTCTTATGGCCGTTCCTCCTTCAAGCTGTACAGAGAGCACTTTGATTGCTTTGGGAAACTCCCCATAGACATGGTGTAGACCAGCATCCTTCCTTTTGCCCTTTGTGGGGTGACAATAACCAGGATTTTGGTCATCGGGCACCAGACTCTTAATACAGTACAAACATTATTGCCCAGAAACGTCAGATGGGGCTTTGCGAGGTGTGGCTCTTCAGGACGCGGAACAGCCCTGGTGGTGTAGGGCGACTTCTGCTGGGGGTCGGGGCAGACCCTCCAGCTGCAGTGGCCGGTGTCCCTGCAGCTCCGATCTGGCTGCACAGGGGCAGCCGGGACCAAGGGTGGCGTGGCCGGGCTCTCTCTGCAGCGGGGGCCCGGGGCAGGGAGGCTGGCAGGACCTCCAGCTCAGGCTGGGGCTCGGGACTGGCTTCCTGGCCCAGGGAGGGGACAGGCAAGCCACGAAAGGAGCAGCCCAGGTGCTCCTGCAAACCACCACCTGACAAGTGGTGGAGCAGAACACAGACGGAGAGCAGCAGCAAACCTGGGTCACGCGAACATGGCGAAGGAGGTGGCAGGACGTGGGTGGGCATCAGCTTTCAGAGCAAGGAAGGAGCAGAGCATCAGAGGACAGGACCAAACTCGGGGTGGGGTACCCCAGGGAGCCTGAAGGTAGAGCTAGGTCTCCAGACCACCCCCGCCCTGATCGGTGGACACAGCACTCCCTGCTCAGACTGGTCAGCAGGGAAACTGCCCAGGTGGGCAGACGAGGGGCTGGGCCTTCACCGCACAAACCAGAAAAGAGTCTACGTGCTTCTCTGTAACCACAGCACCACGATGTACGTGCCTCTTACTGTCTGATCACGACAGGTAAACTCTGCCTGGAGTTAACAAGTGTATTATTCTGCTTTCACAGGACGAAGGTGAGGGCTGGCAGATGTCGCCGAGTGTTTTCCTTCATACGATGCAAGAAGGAAACAACGTATACAAAGGTCAGTTGAGCAGAACAGGTGTGCTCCTGTCCACCCAGTGCGGCCTCAGCCTCTGTTGGGCAGAATTTGGTGCCCAACCACGAGAGGCTGCAAACATGCGATTCACAGCCAAGACCTTCTGCCCGTCTCTCTTTTAGAATTCCTTTGGGTGGCTTCAAGGCATAAAACTGGTAAAAGAGGAAGATGAGAACATCATCTAAACCCCTGTTCTGTGTTAAACCCTTGAGACTCCAGCTGAACATTCTCTTGCTAGGAATGAAAGGGAAGAAGGATTTTCCCTGGATTGTTTAAATTAAGAAAATCAATGCCGTATGTACAGTAAAATGTTTTAATCCTATTAGACTAAGACTCGTGCCTGAACACTGACACCTAAATCTTTTCTGCCATGTTCAGCATACTTAGCAGAGTACAATCTGTCTCATTCGGCAAGTGTATGAATTGGTCTTTGAGATACTCTCATTATACTTTCCTGGAACGGTTACCCAACTCCTGTGGTTCCACTCCACCCTCACAACAAACCCCAACACAGAAGGACCTGCCAAGGCGACCCTGGCCATCAGTGTTATTTGGAAATTCCTGAAAAATGCAATAAGGGCATGAAGTAGAATATTTCCAAACTCCAGTCACATGCGTGCCTCCTTCCTAATTTGGTCTTAGGTGGACAGCACCGCTACTGTTATTTACTTAATATCTATTTTTAATTGATGCACGGTTTTTATCCCAATTAATTGAGCCTCATCCTCGGCAACTATATCAAAAGTCGTTGCAGGGTTGATATGCCGGTTCTACAAAATAAGAGTGTCCGTGGACTTCCCCCCAGCAATCCAGTGGTTAAGACTCCACACTTCCACTGCAAGGGGAGGGGGTTCACTCCCTGGCCAGGGAACTAACATCCCGCATGCCATGCAGTGTGGCAAAAAAAAAGAATGTCCGTGTACCTCCTGAAATTCTTTCACTTACCACTAGTGGCAAGGGTCCCACTCTACCTGAGATGCTGAACGAAGGCAGAAGCACAGGGATAGGATGACCCCAGCAGGATTTAGCGACTGCTTTAATTGGGGAGGAAGGAGGTCAAAGGGTAAATTAACACTGATTAGGTGCCCGAGACGCAGAAGGCTTTGTGTTTTCGTTCCCATCTTACTTACCTTTATAACAACCAGGAGCGGTAAACATCACTTACCCACCATCAGCAGGTCTGATCTTCTATCAGGTCTACTGATAGAAGACCTGCCATCATTCACGTTTAAGAACATCAACTCTTTTTCTTTTCCATTATGGTTTATTACAGGATATTGAATATAGTTCCCTGTGCTATATACAGTAGGACCTTGTTGTGTATCCATTCTATATAGTTTGCACCTGCTGACCCCAAACTCCCACCCCAACCCTCCCCCATCCCCGTCACCCCGTTGGCAGCCACAAGTCTGTTCTCTATGTCTGTGAGTCTGTTTCCCTTTCAAAGATTCGTTCATTTGTGTCATATTTTAGATTCCACACGTAAGTGATATCATATGGTATTTGTCTTTCTCTTTCTGACTTACCTCACTCAGTATGATAATCTCTGGGTCCATCCATGTTGCTGCAAATGGCATCACTGCATTCTTTTTTATGGCTGAGTAGTATTCCATTGTATATATGTACCACATCTTCTTTATCCGTTGCTCTGCCGATGGATATTTAATTTGTTTCCATGTCTTGGCTATTGTAAATAGTGCTGCAATGAACACTGGGGTGCAAGTATCTTTTCAAATTACAGTTTTGTCCGGATATATGCCCAGGAGTGGGATTGCAGGATCATACGGCAACTCTGTTTTTTAGTTTTCTGAGGAACCTCCATGCTGTTCTCCATAGTGGCTGCACCAACTTACATTCCCACCAAGATAATACCAACTCTTTAACAAACAATGGTGCCAAGCAATCACTATCAAAGCATCCACTCACTTACATATTCACTCAACAAACATTGATTGACTCCAATGTGCAGGTGCAATGCTAGCCTGGAGGTACAGAGCTGGCGCATGCCGTCCGCAGGCTCACAACACACCAGGTGCGGTGGCGGTAGATGGGTGGGGACGGTGGCACAAGTTGGATGGCTTGTTAGGCTGGCCTCAGCCACCTCCGAGGGACCCAGCTAGGAATCGCAGTAAGTCACAGGCCTGGCTGTGGCGCCCCCGGAACTCAGGGCTGGGTCGCAGACAATAGCTGCCGTTTGTGAAGACACCACTTCACGTGACTTCATGTATTGGTCTGTACACACTGTCTTTTGTTTCGTATTCTGCACATCTATCTCCAACCTTCGAGATAATTTTCCAGGCCTTCGAACGCGTTAGGTAATTGACCAGCTACTCTTCTTCTGAACACCTCCCTTCTGGAGCCCTGCCAGCTGTCCTCCTTGGGGCTTCCTTTGCCTTCCCTGACTGTCACCCCTTCATTTTCCTGTTACTCCCTCATTTTGGTGGAGCCTGTCCTACTGGGTGTCCTGAGAGGGGCTGCCGGCGGGGAGTCTGAGGTGCCAGGTACATCTCAATGCACTCGCACTCGGGATTTGGAAGGCCTGGCTCCCTTGGCCTCTGATGTAACTGCATATGGAGAAAGAAAGAAAAGTGGGGAAGAGCAAAATTCTCACCTACCTTAACAAGGAGTCAGGAGCCCGTGTCTAAAATTGACACATCAAGAAGCAGCAGTAGACGCGTGTTATCTAGACATTGGGAGAGGAACAACCAACCAAAAGAGACCCCATGAAGCTAGATCACTTCACGCCCCCCTCCCCTGGGCCCCCCCCCACCTCAGGGCTGTCGTGCTTTCTGTTCCCCTTGCCTGGAATGCTTTTCCCTTCAGGCCTTCTCCCGTCTCACCTGTGCCCACCCCTGACCCCACTTTACTCACCTCCCTCTGACTTCCGTGTGTGTGTTTGCTGTCTCCCCGCAGGGGGTGGGAGGGGGGCGCCAGGTCCATGAGGGCAGGGCATGAATTTCATAATTTACAAATAGATCAGATTTATGAATAAATCTGAATCTAGTCAATGCATTTTTGAATGAATGAATGTGGGAATAAATGCCACTGGACAGTGTAACTGGAAGGCAGAGTTTTTTTTATTATAATCTTTTCAATACTCTGACTTTAAAATAAGGTGCATGCATTATTTTGATAAAAACAGTAATTAATTTGGGGGACATCTAATGTTCCCATGGGAAGCCTGCAGCCCCACCCAGCAAAGCTCTTGAAACGACCCACACCTGGTGTGTAATATCTGTTTCCATCAAGACTAAGAAAACACAAGCCACTCGGGAGCAGGAAACATGAAGCGTGATTTTCCTAGTTTGCTGTTGGGGCATTTGATGAGTTATCTGTCAGGTCTTCGGTAACTTACAGAAATTAAATGCTTTCATCTGAGAATTCTTTTCATAAAAATCAAAGGTTTTCCTTCTCAGACGAAACATTAGCATTTTAATCACTGAGATTAAGCGCCCTCCTCAGTCACCCCTCCACGTGCAAAAGCTGCCGCAGCTCCCGCTTCCCAATTCTGGGATAAAAGCTCATTCTCTGCTGTAGGAAAGAGCGGGCCGTTGTTTTCCTTTGAGAGCCATGAACAGCTTCCTGCATTCAGAAATGTCCATGAAATTCTTGAAGGGATTGAGAAGGGCCCTGTGCAAAAGTGTCATGAGAAAAACAAAGTTGCAGTGGAAAACGAGGTCCATTTACGCGAACTAGAGGTGAAACCGGGAAAGGCTGCTACGAACTGCTTTATCTGTAACATATAGTTACAGCTCCAGAAATGGGAACGTCACTGCTTTTACATAAATAATCACATCTTGCTTTCCTTTCTGTTGAATATTCTGTGTTCCTTTCATTTTGAAACGCATTGCTTCCCAGTCTTAGTAAATCAATCCCGTGAAAAAGCAGTGTAGCTTCCTTTAAATAACAAAGCAGTTTTGCTCTAAAAGATCTTAATGAAACAGGTGGCTTTTGCTGTGGGAGGAGATTTAGTCATCATACAAGGGGGAAATCTGCTAGGAAAGAGTTGTTATTAGTGAATAGCACGTTTTAACACAGTTATAGTATTTTCAAGGGGGGAGCTTACAATTGGAAACCCATAAAAAAGAAGCATTATGTTATTCCTGCATTTCAAAGTTTTCCACAGTCTAAGCTTATGTAAATTTCAGAAAACGTACAGAAAAGGGGCGGTTGCCTTCAAGCCCGTGAGCCAGCCTCGCCTTTGTGTACTCACACCTTCCAAGCTCACTGCAAAATCCCCCTTCTGGGGGGGAGGGCAGACAGGCACTCAGGCCAGAGCAGAAACTGGGGTCACCCTCAGACAGGCATACAGGAGGCACACCCCCAAACCTCTCCTGCCGTATCATCCCGTCCCATCGTCTGAGCCCTAGCGGCTGGGCCACCTCTCACGTGGCCACCCTGCTTGGGAAGGACATGTGGGTGAATCAATTCTATGAAAATTTCACCCCCTCTGTGATGTGTTTCTTGTCGATTTCTTATAAATCCACACTAGCCACCCTAGAAAAGGTTTGGGTACTTTCATCATCCTCATTTTCAAAAATCTGCCCCTGAAACTTTGCATCACCCGTCGGTTTCTCCTTGCTATCTTCCTGGCACAGACTGTGACCAGACAAGGACTGGCCCCGTCCAGGCCGCACTGCCCTTGGTTGGCTGGTGGGAGGCCGGTGAGCCTAAGAGCCCTCGCCGGGCCTGGAAGCCAGACAGGCCGACCCCTCTGCCCAGCTAACTGACCAGGAAGTGAGCCAGGCCTGACCTGTGTGTGGCCATCACCTTGTGATGCCCCCTCTCGCTTCCAGAGATCTCCATGCGAGCCTCTGGGAGCAGCGTCAGGGTCTCCAGCCTGTGGCTTGTGGAGCCGACCCACACTTTGGGAAAACTGGAGCTGCACAGCCACATCCCGTCTTGCTCCCCTTGCGTCCTGTGTGGCCCTGACTCGGACGCCGCGAAGAGGACACGCCCAGTGGTCCTCCGCCTCCTCACTTCCACCTGCTCTCTGGGCACAAGTGTTTTTAGAGTAGCCGCTGTCCTGCCTGGTTCCTCGCCCCTCGAGAGGTGGAGACTGTTGACAAGGAAAGGGAAGACTGTAAGACCAGCAGCTGGAAAGCGGTAGCATGGGGGACCCACCTGCCAGGGCTGCCGCCTGGCTGGAGCCCTCCAGGCGATGCCCTCGCCCAGTCGCCCGTTCTTGTGCATCTGCATCTCGTCGCCCTTTTGCTCCATCTCCCCAGGATCTGCAGCCATTCCTGGCTCACACCACGTGCCATCCCTTCTCCTTTCCTTTCTCGCAGCTTCTGCTCATCCCCGGCCTCCATGATTTACGTGGAGATTCCACCCTCCTCTCTCATCTGTTCGCCCACTTGACTCTCCGAGAATCTTCTCTGCTGTCCACCTTCACAGTTGACACCTCCTGCTCTGTGCGCCCAGATGTATGTTTCTGCCTGTGACCGTGACTGTCCTCTATGGCTTGTCCTCTAATGCCACCCTTCTTGATGAGCTGTGTCGGGGGACACAGTCCTGGCTAGTCTCAGGATCCCGTGAGGTGCTCGTAGGAGAAGCTGTGCTTGAGAAACTTCCATCCCATCGTTCACCGCCTGCCATCCAGGCCCCGCACGACCCCCTTTCTTCCCAAGCCATAGCCGTTGTCAGACAGAGGTGGGGAAACCCCTGCCTGGGGCCCCGTGGCCCTCGGTTGCCTTCCCGAGTTGCACGGCATCCGTGCTCCAGGGATGTGCTCCCGGCAAAGTGGCCCAGCGGAGTGGTGGTTGCAGGTTTGGTTCCAGAAATTTTCCATCACATTCTGAACACAAATTCAGGGAAGAGATCTCATTTCCCAAACTGGCAAGTCTTTTTCCCCTGGGAAATCCCCCGATCCCGCAGCCAGGATCCAGTGATCTGCACCTCTGTGCAATTTGGAATTCCCCTTCTGAGAAAACAGGTTTATTCCCATTTATTCCAGTGATACAAAATTACCCTTATTTCCTCTAGGGTCACATTTCTCTAACCATCCTCCTAACTGCCAGGCAAAAGGGAAATGTAAAATGTGTGTGATTTCAAAAACATCCAAAAAGTGATACAAAAATAGGGCCGTTGAATTAGGGGCGCGTAGCGGGTACTTGTGTATTCAGTGTTGGCTTTTACTAGGAGCCAGGGTAAATTACTGGTGAGTTGAACTAGCAACAAAATCTCTCCTATCTTAGCACATCATTTGAAGAATAAAAATAATGTAAAGCATATTACAGAAACAGTCACCTATAACTGTATAATCCCACAATTAACGTAGTATTTTTTACATGTTTTTAATCGTATGGAAGAATACTGTTTGTTTCATACTTTTTTATTGGATCTTTACACATTAGCAGTTTCCTTCTTTATTTTTTAGATATTATACAGGCACAATCCTTCTGTTTGGGAAGTGGAGAAGGATGTAGGGCAGAAAACTGAGTTTGTGTTATATGTCACAAAACTGCGTTCCTTAGTGTCAACCACAAAGGAATGGGCACTGGCCCTCTACCTCTACAAGGATTAGATCATGAGCCACTGCGGCTGCTGACTTCCAACACCCCCTGAAAGGAGTTCAAGGTGGAGAGCAGGCATGAGGCCCTCTGTGCTCTGGGAAAAACTGGCAGAGCAGGTCTTCAGAATAGTTAGATATTTTTAGGAGAAGATTTTATGAGCCCAATTCTTGTATCTCCTCCTATCTAGAAAAGCACTGAAATCCTTCATGGTGACGACTGCTCCTAGAGACGAGCAGAAACCTTCTGCCAAAAAATATGCTCGATTGCATGGACTCCCCCTTCACCAGAATCCCATATATGCTGACCTTCCCCCCCGCCTCTTCAGAGCAGTTTCTCAGAGCTCTCTGAGACGCTGTCTCCCGGGCTATAATCCTCATTTTGCCCCAAATAAAACTTGACTCACAACTCTCATGTCGTACATTTTTTTTAAGTCGACATTAGTCTTCACGCTGAAAAAATTTCATTTTCTTTTTCTTTATCCTTCTGGAGTACAGACCTGTGGAAGAATAAAGATGAATCGTGGAATGTCCCCCAGGGCTATGATCCCGAACTGATCAAAGCGGACAAACGGAAAGAATTGGAGTCGGAGATCAGGCTGCAGGTAAGACTGCTTTTATGCTGTAGTCCCAGCAAGTCATTCGCTGCAGTGCTTTGTTACAATTTCCCATTAATAACCTACCCAGAATTTAAGCTATTTTTAACTTCACAAAGAAAACACAAGTCATGCGAAGTCACCTAAACCTTTTGTATTCACCTAGGTTGACGAGCTGATGAGACAGGAACTAAAAAACTTAAAACTAGCTGTGAACAGAGAGATGGAATTATCGGGCAAAACAGGAAGGAAGAAAGGAAGTAAAGAGGTGAGTGGTCCTTATGCACGGGAAGCAGAGGGCAGATCCCAACCACGACCAAGAGCCCGGCCCCCGTGGGCGGTGGCCCATCCACGCGTGCTGCCTGCGGACCCCGGCTGTCCCAGGCTGATTCTCCGGGAAACGTGCCTACCTTTGGTGAATTTACGTCGGTCCACCAGGTAGCCCTCAGGGCTGTGGGCTCATAAATGAGATAAATCCAACAGTCTGGAAGTAACTTCCCCAGTCCCCCATCACTGCAGATCCGTGGTACCCAAGCCCCACAAGTGGGAGGAGACCTATCGGAGGAGCTGGGGCATGTGTCTCAAATGCCCACCCGTCTCTCCCTGTAGAAGCTCTGTAGGGGAAGCCAGTGGCAATGAGCAGGTTCTTTGTGAGTCGGGGAATCCGATGAATTGAATTTTCAGTTGCCACCCATCCGTCTCATTGTGGTTTAGAGTAGCCAGTTGGATCCCAGTATTCCATGTTCACATACTAGGGTCCTGAGAGATAAGAGAAAATATACATATTGGTGTGTGCCCCTACTTGTTGGCAGGGAGCTCCTGGAACCCTTGTAAATTCCTAAGTGACTGAGTAATATTCCATTGTATATATGTGCCACATCTTCTTTATCCATTCATCCGATGATGGACACTTAGGTTGTTTCCATCTCCGGGCTATTGTAAATAGAGCTGCAATGAACATTTTGGTACATGACTCTTTTTGAATTATGGTTTTCTCAGGGTATATGCCCAGTAGTGGGATTGCTGGGTCATATGGTAGTTCTATTTGTAGCTTTTTAAGGAACTTCCATACTGTTCTCCACAGTGGCTGTATCAATTTACATTCCCACCAACAGTGTAAGAGGGTTCCCTTTTCTCCACACCCTCTCCAGCATTTATTGTTTCTAGATTTTTTGATGACGGCCATTCTGACTGGTGTGAGATGATATCTCATTGTAGCTTTGATTTGCATTTCTCTAATGATTAATGATGTTGAGCATTCTTTCATGTGTTTGTTGGCATCTGTATATCTTCTTTGGAGAAATGTCTATTTAGGTCTTCTGCCCATTTTTGGATTGGGTTGTTTGTGTTTTTGTTATTGAGCTGCATGAGCTGCTTGTAAATTTTGGAGATTAATCCTTTGTCAGTTGCTTCATTTGCAAATATTTTCTCCCATTCTGAGGGTTGTCTTTTGGTCTTGTTTATGGTTTCCTTTGCTGTGCAAAAGCTTTGAAGTTTCATTAGGTCCCATTTGTTTATTTTTTTCTTTCCATTTCTCTAGGAGGTGGGTCAAAAAGGATCTTGCTGTGATTTATGTCATAGAGTGTTCTGCCTATGTTTTCCTCTAAGAATTTGATAGTTTCTGGCCTTACATTTAGGTCTTTAATCCATTTTGAGCTTATTTTTGTGTATGGTGTCAGGGAGTGATCTAATCTCATACTTTTACATGTACCTGTCCAATTTTCCCAGCACCACTTATTGAAGAGGCTGTCCTTCCTCCACTGTACATTCCTGCCTCCTTTATCAAAGATAAGGTGACCATATGTGCGTGGGTTTATCTCTGGGCTTTCTATCCTGTTCCATTGATCTATCTTTCTGTTTTTGTGCTATTTGTAATGAGGTGGATAGACCTAGAGTCTGTCATACAGTGAAGTAAGTCAGAAAGAGAAAGACAAATATTGTATGCTAACACATATATATATGGAATTTAAGGGGAAAAAAATGTCATGAAGAACCTAGGGGTAAGACAGGAATAAAGACACACACCTTCTAGAGAATGGACTTGAGGATATGTGGAGGGGGAAGGGTAAGCTGTGACAAAGCGAGAGAGCAGCATGGACATATATACACTACCAAACGTAAAATAGATAGCTAGTGGGAAGCAGCCGCATAGCACAGGGAGATCAGCTCGGTGGTTTGTGACCACCTAGAGGGGTGGGATAGAGAGGGTGGAAGGGAGGGAGACACAGAGAGAAGAGATATGGAAACATATGTATATGTATAACTGATTCACTTTCTTATAAAGCAGAAACTAACACACCATTGTAAAGCAATTATACTCAAAAAAAAAAAATTCCTAAGTGATAAGCACACTGGAAGCGTCTTTTGTTACAATGAGGCAATGCTGGGTGGGTTCCTAGGTGGCTCCCAGGTGGGGGCTGGTTACAGGGAAGACCAAGCCATGATTAGAAGCCTGGAATTCTCAGCTCCACCCACCCCCATTCTCTAGAGAGGGGACAGGAGATGGAAATGGAGTTAATAATTGATCAAGCCCACATGAGGAAGCTTCCGTGAAACCCCAATAATGATGGGATTTGGAGAGTTTCCAGGTGGGTTAACACTTCCACATCCTGGGAGGGTAACACACCCCAGTGTCACAGGGGCAGGAGCTCCTGCACTCAGGACCCTCCCAGACCTTGCCCTACATACCTCTTCATCTGGCTGTCCTTCTGTATCCTGTATCATATCCTTTAATGAACTGGTGGATGGAAGTAAGTGTTTCCCTGAGTTCTGTGAGCCACTCTCACAAATTAATCATACCTGAGGAGGGGTTTATAGCCGGTTGGTCAGAAACATAGGTGACAACCTGGACTTGGCAATTGGCATCTGAATTGGGGTGGGGAGCAGTTTGGTGGGACATCACCCTTAACCTGTGGGATCCGACTCTATCTCCAGGTAGACAGTGTCAGAATTGAGTTAGATTGCAGGACCCCCCAGCTGGTGTTGCAGAAAACTGCTTGGCGGGGGAAAACCCCGCACATCTGGCATCAGAAGTGTTGTGAACATGGTCCACTTTGATTCAGAGCCAGCCCTGCCTCTGGGGCAAGGATACTCCAGGCAGAGGAGCTGGCAGGACTGTGGGCAGCCTTTGCCCTTTGAAGGCTTTCTCAGGTTTCCATGGTCCATCACCTCTTCCTGGGACTCGCACACTCCCTCAGAGTTTACCACACTCCCAGCTACATTAGTGACTAGCTTCGCCAGCCCAGGGGCTGTATGGTGTCTTTACAGTGGCTCTATCCTAATGCTTTTTGTGTTGACTCTACAGTTTACAGTTTAACTCTGACTCTGAATGTCCTTCATGGGCCTCTACTGAGGCTCCATCTCTGTAGCCCACTGAGGGCTCTCTATAGGCTATTCCCTCATCAATAGGAAATAAATATGCCACCCATTGACCCTGTTAATGAATTTCACATCTTCAGAAAGTGATACTTTCATGACTGAACATGGAAATCAAGCCAAACAAAACGGAAAATGAAGCCAGGAGGTGACTGTACCCCTCCAGCTGAGAACAGGCTTCCTCCTCTTACCCAGCATCTGATCATCAGTCTGGCCCAAGGGCACCCTCTCACTCCTCGCAGCCTGGTGTCTGCCCTCACCATGTCCTAACTCATGACATGTCACAGGGTGAGAAATTGCTATGAATTTCTCTCTTGGAATTAAACTGGTTGAACACACAATAGATGCACTCAGGGTACCCCAATAGATTGATGGTAATTGTGTAACTGTAGAGTTTTCAGTTGTCAAAATTCCAATCCAAATGACCTTGGGAGACATAATTATGATTTAATTTCGTAAGCTGAAACTTAATTAGCTATACTAAATCCCCTCCTTAAGAAGACCATTAGCAGAAGGGGAATGGGCAACCTTGAACATAGAAAAGGAGAAAGAGGACTCAGAGGGATAGAATTTGACAGTATTATTTCAGCATTATCCAGAAACAGTGACTTGATCAGAGATTAGACAGCAGCCTGAGTGCTCCTTTTGAAATATAAATATGACCTTAGCACTCCATGCTGAAACCCTTCAATGACACCCCGGTTCCCCCAAGGATAAAGATGACAGGCTTACAAGGCCATGACCAACCTTGCCAGTGTCCTCTTCTTCAGGCTCATCACCCACCTCTCCTCCCTGGCTGCACTCCAGCACCCTGATCTTCCTCTTTGTGCCTCAAACACTCTGTGCTCCCTCCCACCACAGGGCCTTTGCACATGCTGTTCCCTCTCAAGAACTGTCTTTACCCCCACACCCTCAGTCCCGAGTGTAGTTAACCCCTACTCATCCTTGGGGTCTCAGTCCAAGCCCTTCTTCCTCAGGAAAGCCTTTTGGGACCTCCAAAGTAAGTCTGGTTGCTACACATACACTTGACGCTGAGTACCGTGTCTTCCTGGTGCTTTATATCACAGTTTTAATGTTACATTTACTGGTGAGATCATTTTGTTTGTTTCTGCCTTCCCAAATCTACTACTGAAGGGCCACGAGTCCAGCGACTATGTGACTGTCTTTTCTGCTCACCTTTGTAGCCTTTCCTGGCACATAGCAAGTCCTCAGCACATAATATTGAATGAATTAATTAATCAAATCTAGATCCTATGCAGATTGACCCCTATAGGCTAAATAAGTGCCTCAAGATGTCACAGTATGGCATAGGTAGCAATTCGGAGCATCCAGCCACTCCTTTGCTTATTCCATACTCAACAAGCAACCTTCTGATGAGTTATTGTAGTTTCATGTTCATTTTCTTACAAGAAGGAAGGTTACAGAGTCTGTTTCCCTTGGCAATTATATTTCACATTATAATTTAATCTACTTACATTGCAGTCTACTCCACCTTCTCTTGCGATTTAGAGATCCAAAATCAGATCTTGGGGGACGTATCATCTTTACTGATTGTTTCATTGAATATTATTTATTGGGCACTGTATGCCAGGTAGAGTTCAAGGCATTTGAGGTACAGAAGATAACAAGACAGACAAAGAGTCTGTACTTTCAAAAACAAGTTTGCAGATATGCAGGACTGTGAATCAACCCTGGATTTGCTGTCACCCCCATTATGACATCACTGAGTGAGGTCCTGACTCTCAGAGGCCATCTCTCTCTCTCGAGCTCCTCTCTTGTTCTAATCACAAAAACTTTAAGGACATAGGAGTTCCTGAAGTGGCCATGAAGCTCCTTGAGGATAAGATTCTTGACTGGCTCTATATTTTGCATTCCTGAGTGCTAGCATATATAATGGGAAAAAATGCCATATTTAAATAGAAATTTAGAATCCACATTTAAAAGAAACAAATATACATTCTGCAGTTGAAAAATATGGTATCCAAAAATAAGAAGTCTTCTAATTGGTTTAACAACAGCATAGACATCGCAAAAGGCAGGTTGACCTCAAAAACAAGTCAATAGGAAATCCAAACTGAAGTACAGAAAAAACAAATACTATAAAAAACAGAACAGAGAAGAAGAGAGATTTGAGACATGGTCAAAAGTTGTAACATATGTGTAATTAGAATTTTCCCCAAAAGAGGAGAATGGAACAGAAGCAATACATGAAAAAGTAATGTTTGTGAATTTTCCAAATCAGATGAAATACACACACCCACACATCCAAGAACCTTACTGAGGTCCAAGAAGGATGATTACAAAGAAAACCACATCTAGACACATCACAGTCAAAATACTGAAAGTCAAAGATAAAAGGCAAACTCTTACTAGATTTTTTTTAAAGGCACATTTCCTTCAGGATAACAAAAAATAAGAAAGACTACTAAATCTCTCAACAGAAACCATGGAAGCCAGAAGGAAGTGTGAATAGCATCTTTAGAGACTGGAAAGAAATAACTGCCAACCTAGAATTCTATACCCAGTGAAAATATCCTTCAAAAATGAAAATAAAATAGAGACAAACAAAATCTGATTTGACTTGGCAGCAGCAGACCCATAATATGAAAATACTAAAAGGATATTCTTCAGGCTGAAGGAAAAGAATCCCAGATAAGAGAACAAAAGTGTAAGAAGGAATAATCATTTCTTCAAAATGTAAAATTTGGGCAAGTATAAAAAGCTAACTATTCTTAAAATATTCTGGTTTTTAAAGCAAGAATAAGGGTCTGTACCATACATACAAAGAAAATATATAACAGCAGCAACAGAAAAGTTGGGTAGGAATAAACGGACTTGTGAGATTGCTGCATTGTTCAGGGAGCCAAAAAGAGCTAATTTAAGGTAAATTGTAATAAATTAATGATGTATTTTATAATTTTTTAAATCATACTAAAATGTATAGCAAAAAAGTAATAGTGAAGATAAGCAGAAAATTTTTAAATAATTAATCAAAAAGAATACAGGAAAGGAAAAATAGGAATAAAAAGAAAAGAAAAGAAATAATAAAAAGAAAGCAAATATGAATTTGATAGAATTAAATCCAATTAATTTAATCCATAATTACCTAAAATGTAAGTGGACTAAATGTTCTATTTTAAAAGACAATGATTGTCAGACTGGAAAAAAAACAAAACTCAACTATATGCTATTTATAAGAAACACACTTTAAACATAACAAATAGATATGTTAAAAATAAACTATAAACTATAGATGGTAATCTATAAACCATCAAAGTACTAGCCAAAAGATAGCTAGTGTAACTCAGTATCAGACAAAACAGGTTTTAGTTAATAACCACCCTGCACCATCCAAACACCACAGAAAAAATGTGGCCCCACTCCAGTGCACACCAGCAAAGGCTCCATGGGGAGCCTAGACTTCTTCCCTCATGAAGACATAGGAGACAACCCAACACCCTCACTGGAGTGGTGTCAGAGAAGATCAAATAAGGAACAAAGACTTTCATTCCTGCCCATTGGTTGTGAAGCCTTCCCATCCACTATGTCAGTGGAGACTACATGGGGAATCTATCTGGACTCCACCCCCAACCAGTGATAACAAGGCACCCCTCCCTCCCTGCTGGGATGAATCAGAGGAGACCTAGTGCAGAGTCAAAACTTCACCAGTTCCCAGTGGTAACAAGGACACCTTCACCTCAGTGTGAGTGGAGACCACATGGAGAGCCAGAACTCCCATCCCCACCCAGAAATATAAGGAGCCCCTCCCACAATGGATTGGGTAACCTAGACTTCTACCTTCCTGGCAGTAACAGCACAACACACACACACACACACACAATTCCCCTGCCAGAGCAGTGTCAGAGTTAAAACAAGAGATTTAAATTAAGTTCAGAGTCTCATAACATAATACAAAAATGTTTAGGTTTTATTGAAAGTCAGTCATCATAGAAGAACCTGGAAGATCTCAGACTGAAGGAAAACAGACAACAGATGCCAAGTCTGAAGTGTCAGCAATGTTAGAATTACCTGGCAAACATGTTAAGGCAGCCATGATTAAAATGCTTCAATGAGTAATTATAAAGCTGCTAGATACAAATGAAAAAAAAAAACCAGAAAGCCTTAGCAAAAAAGTAGAAGATATAAAGGAGAACCAAATGGAAATTGTAGAACTTAAAACTACAGTATGCAAAATGCTAGATGAGCTCAGCAGCAGAATAGAGGAGACAGAGGAAAGAATCAGTGAATTGGAAGATAGAACAATAGAAATTACCCAATCTGAACAACAGAGAAAATCAACTGGAAAAAAAAAAAAAAGCTAAACAGGAATTAGGAACTATGGGACTATTAAAAAAAATCTTATATTCATGCCATCAGAATCTCAGAAGGAGAAGAGAAAGAAGATGAGGCGGAAAAAGCACTTCGAGAAAGAATGGTTGAAATCTTCCCAAATTTGACAGGAGATATAAACATGCAGATTCAAGAAGCTAAATGAATACCCAACAGGATAAATCCAAAGACATATAATCTGAGACACATCATAACTAAGCTTCTAACTACAGAAGACAAAAAAAAAAATCTGGAAAGCAGCCAGAGAAAAAAATGACCCTTTACCTATAGGAGAAAAATACCTTAAATGACTGTGGGTTGCACACCAGAAACTGAGATGGAAAGAAAGGGCACAATACTTTTTCAAGTGCTGAAATAAAATAACTGCCAACCAGAATCTATACCCAGCAAAAATATTCTTTAGCTGTGAAAAGGAAATCAAGATATTTTCAGATGAAGGAGAACTAAGATAATTTTTCACCAGCAGATTCACCCTGAGAGAATTTCTAAAGGAACTTCTTTAAATGGAAAAAAAATGGTTCAAAAAAAAAAAACCTGGAGCATCAGAAAGGAAGAAATAACTTGGTAACCAAAAATATAGGTAATCTGGGTATCAGTGAAATCACAAAACTCCGTGTCATGGACCTCCTGGGTACTTCAGAAATACTAGAGGTGGCAGGTTCTCAGTGATATAACCAAGGATCGTCTACCTCGGGAGTCTCAAACTCAAATGCCTTCAGTGTCAGTCAAGTTCCATAAATGAGAGAAGCAGGCATAGGACTGTGATGAACTAAACAGCACACATGACTCAGCTCTGGCCAGTGATTGCCAGGCGGGAAGGCATACCCTGTCCTGCCAGATCTTCTGACTTTTCAAGAAAAGCCAGAAATCCTAACACAACATTGTAAGTCAACTATACTCCAATAAAAATTTATATATATATATATATATAGATATATATAGATAGATAGATAGATAGGCTTTTCTTCCCTTTCTAAATTATGTTATTTGATTGAAGCAAAAATTATGACATTGTTTGACTTGGTTCTCAGTGATGCAGAGGAAATATTTAAGACAATATTACAAATGACAGGGGATGGGTAAAGGCATGTAAAGGGAAATAAGATTTTTCTACTTCACTCAAAATGTGACATGAGTAGACTCTGATTCACTATGCGTATATAATGTAACACCCAGAGCAACCACTAGAAAAGTATACAAAGAAATATACTCAAAGAACACTATCAAATGAAATTCTAAAAATGGTCAAGTCATCTACAGGATGACAGTTTTCCCTGTCAGGAAAAAGAAATAAAAAATATAACAAAAAATAAATAAAATGGTAGACAAGTCTTAATATATCAATAATTACATTAAATGTAAACAGTCTAAACACATCAATTAAAAGACAGAGAATACCAAAGTAGATTTAAAAACATGACCCAACTATATGCTGTCTGCAGGAACCTCATTTGATATATAATGATATAAGCAGGTCGTAAGTAAAAGGATGGAAAGAATATATCATGCAAACAATCAAAAGAAAGCAGGAATGGCTATTCTAGTATCACATAAAGTAGATTTCAGAGCCAAGAAAATTATCAAAGTCAGGGAAGAACTTACATATGATAAAAGAGCCAGTCCATCGAAGACATATTAATCCTAAATGTGCATACACCAAACAACAGAACTATAAAATATAGGAAGCAAAAACCAATAGAACTGAAAGGAAAAACAGACAAATCCACATTCATTCTCAAGAACTGATAGAACACTAGACAGAAAATCATCAGCAACGATACTGAAGAACTCAACACCATCTACAAACAGAGTCTATTTGAAATTTATAGAACACTCCACCCAACAAACAGAATACATATTCTTTGCAAGTGCCCACAGAATGCATTCCAAGACGGACCTTATCTTGTGCCGTTAAACAAATCTTGACATATTGAAAAGAAATGAAATCATAGAGAGTGCATTCCCCTACCACAATGGAATCAAACTAGAAATCAATAACAGAAAAATAATAAGAAAATCTCCAAACACACAGAAACTAAACAGCACACTTCTAATTCATAGGATAAACAAGAAACAAGAGAACTCAAAACATATAATGAAAATACAAGATATCAAAAATATCTGGGACAGGGCTTCCCTAGTGGCGCAGTGGTTGAGAGTCCGCCTGCCGATGCAGGGGACACGGGTTTGTGCCCCGGTCCGAGAAGATCCCACATGCTGCTGAGTGGCTGGGCCTGTGAGCCATGGCTGCTGAGCCTGCACGTCCGGGAGAGGCCACAGCAGTGAGAGGCCCACGTACCACAAAAAAAAAAAAAAAAATCTGGGACACAAATAAAGTAGTCCTGAGAGGGAAATTTATAGCAGTAAACACATACACTAGAAAAAGAGGAAAAAGTTCAAATCCATCATCTAAGCTCCCACCTTCAGAACTTCAGAACCTAGAAAAAGAAGAGCAAAAGAAAAAAAAAACCCACAAAGTGAGAAGAAAGAAGAAAAAGATAAGAGCAGAAATCAGTGAAATTGAAAACAGAAAAACAATAGGGAAGTCAATGAAACAGAGCTTCCTCTTTGAAAATTATCAACAAAATTGACAAACCTCTAGTAAGACTGACAAAGGAAAAAAGAAGTCACATATTACCAACATTAGGAATGAAACAAGAGGTATCACTACTGACTGCAGATATCAAAAGAATAATAAAGGGATACTACAAACAACTACACACAAAATTTGACAACTTACACGAAATGAACACACTATTCCTAAAAATACAAACTACTACAACTCATTTAATATGAAATAGATAAATTGACTAGCCCTACATCTATTAAGGAAGTTAAATTGTAATTAAAACAATTCCCCAGGTAGCATCTCCAGGACCAGATGGTTTCACTGGAGAATTCTACTAAATATTCACAGGTAAATTAACACCAATTCTACACAGTCATTTCCAGAATAGAAGAAACACTTCCCAACCCATTTTATAACAAGCTAGTGTTACCCTTAAGTGAAAACCAGACAAAAGCAGTACAAAAAAAAAGGAAAAATATAGGCCAATATCCCTCATGAGTATAGATACAAAAATTCTTAAAATATTTTCAAGTAGAATGCAAAAATAAAGAGAATTATAAACCCTGACCAAGTGGGGTTTATTCCAGGAATGCAAGCCTAGTTCAATATTTGAGAATCAACTATGTTAACAGACTAAAGGAGAAAAAAAATCACATGATCATATCAATTGATGCAGAAAAAGTATTTAACGCTCACCCATGATAAATCTCTCAGAAAAATTAGAGAACTTCCATGACTTGATAAAAAGAATCTACAAAAACACCTACAGCTAACCTTCTACTTAACAGTGAAAGACTAAATGCTTTTCTCCTAAGACTGGGAATAAGGCAAGTGTGTCCACTCACTGCACTTTTATTGAACATAGTGCTAGACGTTTTAGCCAGTGCGGTAGGACAAGCAAAGGAAATTTAAAAAATAAACAGTCCCTATTTGCAGATGACGTGATTGTCTATTTAGAAAATAAGAAATCTACGAAGAAACTCCTAGAAATAAAAAAGTGCATTCAGCAAGGTTGTAGGGTACAAGGGGAACATATAAAAATCAATCATATTTCTGTTTACTAGCAATGAACAGATGGACACCAAGATTAAAAATATAATATCTCTTAAAATCACTCAAAAAGGAAATACTTAGGTGTAAAGCTAACAAAACGTGTGTAGGACTTGTATGCTAAAACTACACCATGCTGATGAAAGAAATCAAAGAAGATCTAAATAGATCAACATACTATGCACATGGATTGGAAAACAAAATGTAAAGATGTCAATTCTCTCCACATCAATATACAAGATTAATCCAGTTCTTATCAAAATCCCAGAAAGAGGGCTTCCCTGGTGCCGCAGTGCTTGAGAGTCTGCCTGCCGATGCAGGGGACACGGGTTCATGCCTCAGTCTGGGAAGATCCCACATGCCGCGGAGCAGCTGGGCCTGTGAGCCATGGCCGCTGAGCCTGCGCGTCCAGAGCCTGTGCTCCGCAACGGGAGAGGCCACAACAGCGAGAGGCCCGCGTACCGCAAAAAAAAAAAAAAAATCCCAGAAAGATAGTTTATAAACATAGACAAGATTATCCTAAAATTTATATGGAAAGACAATGAATCTAAAATTGCTAAAACGATTTTTTAAAAGAGGAATAAAGTAAAAAGAATCCATCTACCTAATTTCAAGTTTTATTATACAGCTACAGTAATCAAGACTGTTTGCTATTGGTAGAGGGTTAAACTGTAGATCAATGAAACAAAACAGACAACTGAGACATAGGCTCACACAAATAGGCCTGACTGATTTTTGATGAAGATGCAAATGCCGTTCAAGGGAGGAAGGATAACCTTTTCAATAAATGGTGCTGGAGCAACTGGATATCTACAGACCAAAAAAAATAATAATAATAAATGAACCTTGAGCTAAGTCTCACATATTGTACAAAAAATAACTCAAAACAGATCATGGACTTAGATGTAAAATGTAAAGCTGTAAGTTTTAGAAAAAAAATATAGGAGAAAATCTTTGGGAGGTAAGGCTAGCAAAGAGTTCTTAAAATTAACACTGCAAGCGCAAATCCATTAGAGGAATATTTGAACTTCATCAGAATTAAAACTGTTTGCTCAGAGAAAGACCCTGTTAAGTGGGTGAAAAGACAAGCTACAGACTGGGACAAAACATTTGTAAAGCACATATCTGACGACGAGCTAGTATGTAGAACATACAAGGAACTCTCAAAACTCAACAGTTAGAAAACAAAACAATCCGATTATAAAATGGACAAGAGACATGGAGACATTTCACCCAAGTGGATGTACAGAGGGAAAAAGAGCACAGAAAAGGTGTCCAGCATTGTTAGCCATTAGAGAAATGCAAATTAAAACCACAGAGAAATCACTTCATACCTATGAGGATGGCTAAAATAAAAACAATGGCAACACCAATTGCCTAAGATAACGGGGGACAAACTAGATCACTTTTACATGATTGGTAGGAGTGTAAAATGGTATGACCACTCTGCACAAAATTTGTCATTTCTTAAAAAAAAACATACAACTACCACAGAACCCAGCAATTGCATTCATGAGCATTTATCCCAGAGAAATGAAAACTTACACACACACACACACACACACACACACACACACACACACACAGAGACATTTGTTGCACCTTAATCAACTCATGATAGCCCAAAACTAGAAACAGCAATAAAAAAAAAAAAACTATTCATGCATACAGTGACCTGGACAAATTTCTTGAGAATTATGATGAATAAAAAGCAAGAAAGTAACATACTCTATGATTCTGCTGATAGAACATTCCTGAAAGGACAAAACTGTAGAAACAGAACAGATTAGAGGTTTCTAATAAAGCTGGATTGGCTGTGGGAGGGAAGCAAGGGTTACTCTGAAAGAGCAACTGGAAGGACCCTTGGGGTGATTGAAACGTCCTGGATCTCAACTGTATCAGTATCAAGTCAAGATCATGGTTGTGACCTTGTGAGAAAGTTCTGCCAGATGTTACCCTTAGGAGAAACCCGCTAAAGGTTACATCTCTCCATAGCAATTCTTACAGCTGAATGTGAGTCCACCATTATCTCAAAATAAGAAATTTAAATTTTAAAATACTGAAAAACATGAAGTATAGCTACGTGCAACCACATATGTGAATCTTGGAATTGTAATACTGATTGGAGGAAGCCAGACCTAAAAGAGTTTATGGGGTGCGGAGTCAAGATGGTGGACTAGGAGACACGGAATTCACATCTCCTCACAACTAGGGCACCTACCAGGCACTGGTGGGGGACCACGGACACCTAAGGGGATGGGAGGTTGTTTTTTTCCTCTTTTCGATTGGAGTTCTGTTTAACCTTGTTGATTCTTTGTTGTTGATTCTTTTATGTTTTTATTTTTCTAACAAATCTTTTATTTTTCTAATTTTGTTTCATTCTTTATACTTTGTTATTGTTCTCTGCTTTTGATTTGTTTCCCACCCACCCTTTTTTTTTTTTTTCCTTTTTTCTGTTGTGGTTTTATTTTATCTTGTTGCAGTTGTTTCAACTGTAGTTTTATTTTTCCTAATACATTTTTTATCTTTCTAATTTCATTTTGTTTTCTATTCTTTGATATTGTACTGCTCCTTTTTTTCTTTTCTTTCTTCCTTCCTTTTTTTTTTTTTTAACCATGCCACAAAGTTTGCGGGCTCAAGGTCGGGCTCGAGCTCCTGTGATGGGAGCTCCAAGTCCAAATAGCTGGATTAAAAGATAACTTCAGACCCCAGGGAATATCAATCACAGTGAGCCCTCCCAGAGGTCCTCATCTCAGCACCAAGACCCAGCTCTATCCAACTGCCTGCTAACGCCAGAAATGGACATCTCAGGCCAAACAACCAGTAAGACAGGAATGCAGCCCCACCCATCAAAAAAAATGAACCAACAAAAAAATATGTTACAGACTAAGGAGCAAGGTAAAAACCTACAAGATGAAATAAATGAAGACGAAATAGGCAACCTGCCTGAAAAAGAATTCAGAGTAATGATAGTAAAGATGATCCAAAATATCGGAAACAGAATTGAGAAAATACAAGAAACATGCAACAAGGATCTAGAAGAACTAAAGAGAAAACAAACAGTGATGAACAATATAATTACTGAAATTAAAAATACTCTAGGGGCTTCCCTGGTGGCACAGTGGTTGAGAATCTGCCTGCTAATGCAGGGGACACGGGTTTGAGCCCTGGTCTGGGAGGATCCCACATGCCGCGGAGCAACTAGGCCTGTGAGCCACAACTACTGAGCCCGCGCGTCTGGAGCCTGTGCTCCGCAACAAGAGAGGCCGCAATAGTGAGAGGCCCGTGCACCACAATGAAGAGTGGCCCCCGGTTGCCACAACTACAGAAAGCCCTTGCACAGAAACGAAGACCCAACACAGCCCTAAATAAATAAATAAATAAATAAATAAATAAATACTCCTCTTCTCTGTTTAAAAAAAAAAAATACTCTAGAAGGAATCAATAACAGAATAACTGAGGAAGAAGGACGGATAAGTGAGCTGGAAGACAAAATGGTGGAAATAACTGCCAGGGTGCAGAATAAAGAAAAAAGAATGAAAAGAATTGAGGACACTCACAGAGACCTCTGGGACAACATTAAATGCACCAACATTCGAAATATAGGGGTCCCAGAAGAAGAAGAGAAAAAGAAAGGGTCTGAGAAAATATTTGAAGAGACAATAGTCAAAAACTTCCCTAACCTGGGAAAAGAAATAGTCAAGTCCAGGAAGCACAGAGAGTACCATACAGGATAAACCCAAAGAGAAACATGTCGGGACACATATTAATCAAACTATCAAAAATTAAATACAAAGAAAAATATTAAAAGAGGCAAGGGGAAAGCAACAAATAATATATAAGGGAATCCTCATAAGGTTAACAGCTGATCTTTCAGCAGAAACTGCAAGCCAGAAGGGACTGGCAGGACATATTTAAAGTGATGAAAGGGAAAAACCTGCAACCAAGATTACTCTACCCAGCAAGGATCTCATTCAGATTTGATGGAGAAATTAAAAGCTTTACAGAAAAGCAAAAGTTAAGAGAATTCAGCACCACCAAACCAGGTCTACAACAAATGCTAAAGGAACTTCTCTAGGTAGGAAACACAAGAGAAGGGAAAGACCTACAATAACAAACTCAAAACAATTAAGAAAATGGTAATAGGAACATACCTATTGATAATTACCTTAAATGTAAATGGATTAAAGGCTCCAACCAAAAGACATGACTGGCTGAATGGATACAAAAACAAGACCTGTACATATGCTGTCTACAAGAGACCCACTTCAGACCTAGGGACACATACAGATTGAAAGTGAGGGGATGGAAAAAGATATTCCATGCAAATGGAAATCAAAAGAAAGCTGGCGTAGCAATTCTCACATCAGACAAAATAGACTTTAAAATAAAGACTATTACAAGAGACAAAGAAGGACACTACATGATGATCAAGGGATCAATCCAAGAAGAAGATATAACAATTGTAAGTACTTATGCATCCAACATAGGACCACCTCAATACATAAGGCAAATGCTAACAGCCATAAAAGGGGATATTGACAGTAACACAATAATAGTAGGGGACTTTAACACCCCACTTTCACCAATGTACAGATAACCCAAAATGAAAATAAATGAGGAAACACAAGCTTTAAATCACACATTAAACAAGAAGGACTTAATTGATATTTATAGGACATTCCATCCAAAAACAACAGGATACACTTTCTTCTCAAATGCTCACAGAACATTCTCCAGGACAGACCATAGCTTGGGTCACAAATCAAGCCTTGGTAAATTTACGAAAATTGAAAGGGTATCAGGTATCTTTTCCAATCACAACGCTATGAAACTAGATATTAATTACAGAAAAAAAACTGTAAAAAATACAAACACGTGGAGGCTAAACAATACACTGCTTAATAACCAAGAGATCACTGAAGAAATCAAAGAGGAAATCAAAAATTACCTAGAAACAAATGACAATGAAAACACTACAATCCAAAACCTATGGGATGCAGCAAAAGCAGTTCTAAGAGGGAAGCTTATAGCAATACCATCCTACCTGAAGAAACAAGAAACATCTCAAATAAACAACCTAACCTTACACCTAAAGAAATTAGAGAAAGAAGAACTAAAAAAAACCTCAAGTGGGCAGAAGGAAAGAATTCATAAAGATCAGATCAGAAATAAATGAAAAAGAAATGAAGGAAATAATAGCAAAGATCAATAAAACCAAAAGCTGGTTCTTTGAGAAGATAAACAAAATTGATAAAACTTTAGCCAGACTCATCAAGAAAAAATGGAGAAGACTCAAATCAATAGAATTAGAAATGAAAAAGGAGAAGTAACAACTGACACTTCAGAGATACAAAGGATCATGAGAGATTATTACAAGCAACTATATGCCAATAAAATGGACACCGTGGAAGAAATGGACAAATTCTTAGAAAAACACAACTTCTGAGACTGAACCAGGAAGAAATAGAAAATATAAACAGACCAATCACAAGCACTGAAATTGAAACTGTGATTAAAAATCTTCCAACAAACAAAAGTCCAGGACCAGATGGATTCACAGGCAAATTCTACCCAACATTTAGAGAAGAGCTAACACCTATCCTTCTCAAACTCTTCCAAAATATAGCAGAGGGAGGAACACTTCCAAAATCATTCTATGAGGCCACCATCACCCTGATACCAAAACCAGACAAAGATGTCACAAAGAAAGAAAACTACAGGCCAATATGTCTGATGCAAAAACATAGATGCAAAAATCCTCAACAGGATATTAACAAACAGAATCCAACAACACATTAAAAGGATCATACACCATGATCCAGTGGGGTTTATCCCAGAAATGCAAGGATATTTCAATACAGTCAAATCAATCAATGTGATACACCATATTAACAAATTGAAGGATAAAAACCATATGATCATCTCAATAGATGCACAAAAAGCTTTTGACAAAATTCAACACCCATTTATAATAAAAGCTCTCCAGAAAGTAGGCATAGAGGGACCCTACCTCAACATAATAAAGTCCATATATGACAAACCCACAGCCAACGTCATTCTCAGTGGTGAAAAACTGAAACCATTTCCTCTGAGATCAAGAACAAGACATGGTTGCCCACTCTCACCACTGTTATTAAAAATAGTTTTGGAAGTCCTAGCCATGGCAATCAGAGAAGAAAAAGAAATAAAAGGAATCCAAATTGGAAAAGAAGTAAAACTGTCACTGTTTGCAGATGACATGATACTCTACATAGAGAATTCTAAAGATGCTACCAGAAAACTACTAGATCTAATCAATAAATTTGGTAGAGTAGCAGGATACAAAATTAATGCACAGAAATCTCTTGCATTCCTATACACTAATGATGAAAAATCTGAAAGAGAAATTAAGGAAACACTCCCATTTACCACTGCAAGATAAAGAATAAAATACACAGGAATAAACCTACCTAAGGAGACAAAAGACCTGTATGCAGAAAACTATAAGACACTGATGAAAAAACTTAAAGTTGATACAAACAGATGGAGAGATATACCATATTCTTGGATTGGAAGAATCAACATTGTGAAAATGACTATACTACCCAAAGCAATCTACAGATTCAATGCAATCCCTATCAAAATACCAGTGGCATTTTTCCATTGGTATGAACCAAAAATTTCACAATTTGTAGAGAGACACAAAAGACCCCGAATAGCCAAAGCCATCTTGAGAAAGAAAAATGAAAGAATCAGGCTCCCTGACTTCAGACTATACTACAAAGCTACAGTAATCAAGACAGTATGGTACTGGCACAAAAACAGAAATATAGATCAATGGAACAGGATAGAAAGCCCAGAGATAAACCCACACACATATGGTCGGTCACCTAATATTCAATAATGGAGGCAAGAGTTTACAATGGAGAAAACACAGCCTCTTCAATAACAGGTGCTGGACGTTGCTTTGTGACCACCTAGAGGGGTGGGATAGGGAGGTGGGAGGGAGGGAGACACAAGAGGGAAGAGATATAGTGATATATGTATACGTATAGATGATACACTTTGTTATAAAGCAGAAACTAACACACCATTGAAAAGCAGTTATACTCCAATAAAGATGTTAAAAAATAATAATAAGTGGTGCTGGGAAAACTGGACAGTTACACGTAAAAGAATGAAATTAGAACACTTCCTAACACCATACACAAAAATAAACTCAAAATGGATTAAAGACCTAAATGTAAGGCCAGACACTATAAAACTCTTAGAGGAAAACATAGAACACTCTATGACATAAATCACAGCAAGATCCTTTTTGACCCACCTCCTAGAGAAATGGAAATAAAAACAAAAATAAACAAATGGGACCTATGAATCAACTAACAAAGGATTAATCTCCAAAATATACAAGCAGCTCATGCAGCTCAATATCAAAAAAAACAAACAACCCAATCCAAAAATGGGCAGAAGACCTAAAGAGACATTTCTCCAAAGAAGATGTACAGATTGCCAACAAACACGTGAAAGGATGCTCAACATCACTAATCATTAGAGAAATGTAAATCAAAAGTACAATGAGGTAGCACCTCACACTGGTCAGAATGGCCATCATCAAAAAGTCTACAAACAATAAATGCTGGAGAGGGTGTGGAGAAAAGGGAACCCTCTTGCACTGTTGGTGGGAATGTAAATTGATGCAGCCACTATGGAGAACAGTATGGAGGTTCCTTAAAAAACTAAAAATAAGTGGAAAAAAAAACTAAAAATAGAACTACCATATGACCCACCAATCCTGCTACTGGGCATATACCTTGAGAAAACCATAATTCAAAAGGAGTCATGTACCACAATGTTCATTGCAGCTCTGTTTACAATAGCCAGGACATGGAAGCAACCTAAGTGTCCATCGACAGATGAATGGATAAAGAAGATGTGGCACATATATACAATGGAATATTACTCAGCCATAAAAAGAAATGAAATTGAGTAATTTGTAGTGAGGTGGATGGACCTAGAGTCTGTCATACAGAGTGAAGTAAGTCAGAAAAACAAATACTGTATGCTAACATATATGGAATCTAAAAAAAAAAAAAGGTTCTCATGAACCTAGGGGCAGGACAGGAATAAAGACACAGATGCAGAGAATGGACTTGAGGACATGGGGAGCGGGAAGGGTGAGCTGGGACGAAGTGAGAGAGTGGCATGGACATATATACACTACATAGCACAGGGAGATCAGCTCGGTGCTTTGCAACCACCTAGAGGGGTGGGATAAGGAGGGTGGGAGGGAGATGCAAGAAGGAGGGGATATGGGGATATACATATGCATATAGCTGATTCACTTTGTTACACAGCAGAAACTAACACAACACTGTAAAACAATTATATTCAAATAAAGATGTTAAATTTTAAAAGGAAAGAGTTTATATTGTAAGATTCCATGTTCAAGAACAGGCAATGCGAATCCCCAGAGAAGTCAGAGTGGTGGTTACCCACAGACCCCAGAAAGCAGTGTGAGAGAGAATTCAGGAATGGTGAAAATATGTTCTGTATTTTCAGCTGGGTGGTAGTTATATGATTATATGTAAAAATTAAATGTAAAATGTTAACCAACCTGATGTGGGTATACTTTATGTACATTATGCTGCAATAAAAACAATAAATGAAAGCATGAATGAAATGATAGGGAGCAAGAGTCACCTGAGAAGGCCTGGGATAGAAGATGAGACAACAAAGGAAGATAGGGGCCAGGCTGCAGAATTTTAACTTTATCCTGTGGGCAATGGGGAGGTACTGATGGATATTTTATTTATTTATTTATTTGTTTGTTTTCTGCGGTACGCGGGCCTCTCACTGTCGTGGCCTCTCCCGTTGCGGAGCACAGGCTCCGGACGTGCAGGCTCAGCAGCCATGGCTCATGGGCCCAGCTGCTCCGCGGCATGTGGGATATTCCCGGACCAGGGCACGAACCCGTGTTCCCTGAATCAGCAGGCGGACTCTCAACCACTGCACCACCAGGGAAGCCCACTGGTGGATATTTTAGGCAGAGTAGTGCAGCGATAAGCACTGCTTTAACGGACCACGTTCTGAGCACTGCCCTCCCGCCGGCACAAGGATCTGAGTGCAAAGCCCTTTGGGAACCAAAGTTGGATGGTTGCCTCAGTCTTTGGGCTCCAGGTTCAGGTCCTGATGCTAACAGAGAGGTGATCAGATACCAAAGAAAAGCACAGCTTGATAGCCTGTGCACTCGGCACTCTCATCCTTTGTAGCAAGCGTGCCAGGGCCCAGAAGAAGAACCAGAATGCTCGGGGCCTGTTGGGACTCAGTCCATGCAGGTTTCCGGGTGGCCACCTCACCTGCCAGTCCCTGTGTTCATGAAGTAAGTGTTGGAGCTCCAGGTACCGCGATTGACTTCCCACCTCCCATCCCCTACGCCACCCCCCAAAACCAGCTTCCTTAGCTAATCTCTAGAGCTCATTTTTCTTGTTTACACAAAGCTTGATTTTACTAAATGGGTTTTTTTTTCCATTTTCTTCCAGAAAGACAAAAAAAGGAAAGTGGGGAAGAAGGATAAAGACCCAACGGCTGACAGGTGAGGGGTGCATACGGGTGGGGGGCATGGCAGAAAAGAGCATAGGACATGGCCTGAGTCCTCGGCCTGGTCTGGGAAAGGCAACCCCCCCCCTCCTGCTCTGTACACCACACCCCTTCATCCTGGAAGAGTATGGTGGGGGAAAGCGCAGAGACCTCTCTTCAGTCCTGCACGCAGGCCAGCATCCTTGACTGGGGAGACGCAGTGGAGAGGCAGGGCCTGGGAGGCAGACTCAGGCCCCATCGCTTCTAAGGCCGTGTGACTTTTTTTAAGTTTTAAAATTCATGGGGTTCTCAAGAAAGTTTTTTGAGAAAATAGCATCCTGCTATAGCTTTTGAGGGAACACTGAGACTGCAGTCCTTGAGGGCAGAGACGGTTCATATTACATGCCCACCCCTGGGCCCGCCCGCTGAGGCCCTTCATAAGTGCTCCTTGAAGGAAAGGGTGAGGATCTGTCTCATTGTGAAAGGATACTTCCATTTCCTTAAGCCTCATCGGCTGAACTTTGATATTAACGATTATAAATGCTCATTTTTAAGCTGAAATGGCCTTCAGTGCTTTAATATTGGAAATAAATAGGGCCTAGGTTTTCAGACATTTTCAAGGAATTTAATTAAAATCCCTAGGAAGTGAATGTCAGAAATCACTTTGAACATAGACCTTTTTTCCCATGGGTTTGTTAATGGGTCACAGGTGTTGCTCCCTGTTTGGGGTGTTCCCTTGTTCCCCTTTTGGTGCGCTGATAACAGTCCCAAACTCTGCTTGAAAGAAGACCCATGAGAGAGGAAGCCAGCATGGAACCATCCACAGGAGAAGTGGGGACCGGACCACCCCAGAGCTGGTGCACACGCCCAGGGCCCTGGCAGGCAGCCTCTGGAGAGACACCCAGCCTTGGTGTGGGCTTTGGCTCTGGGGAGAAAAGGCTCCCACGGGGTATCGCTAGAGGGAGGAGCTGCAGGCTTCCTCACATGACGTTCCATTGTTTAGGGAAAAGTTCAAGTTCAAGAGCTTTGGCTGACCGCTGCCTGGTCAGCATTCTGAGACTCAGGCGCCCAGTTCCTGGGAAGGAGTCCATCTACCGATGCGCCAACACTGACGCCTCCTCGGGGGGATGTTGTAGTCCCTTCCCTGGAGGAAGGTCCAGCCCCTGCCTACCCGCAGGGCCACTGCTGTCTTTCAGTGACTTTCACATGCCACGTTTCTCCTTTGTCCTTACCTCAGTCTTTCAGGAGAAGAAGATCCTGCTAAGTGTCTTATTGAGTGACCACCCAGAGCTAAACCCAAATCTGCCAAGATGAGCTGACAACTAAGTAAAAGTTATCTATTCACGTTCTCTGCGCTTAGAGAGTCGCTTAACTGAATACAATTCTGCTTTAACAACACAGAGCACACACGTGGCTCATGGACCGTGTCTGTTAGCCAATGAATGTGTTCTTTGCATAGGTTTCTTTACAGTTGAACTATTATAAATGAGCTACAGCAATTCTCTAGTGAAATGAAGAAAGACCAGTAGTATTTTATTCACTTTTATACCCCAAAGTACAGAAATACCTGATCATCCTATTCCTGGAAGATTTTTCATTTTAATTTTAAAGACTCTATGTTATTCATTAAGTGGGATTCAGTAAATGGGCTAGTTCTCTGCCAAGACACTGTAAGACAATTTATGTTTCTCTCATCCAGTTAGTATAAACCTTAAATCAGTATTTTTATCATAGTTTATAAGGTGGTTTTATTTTATTTATTTATTTTTTTTTCCCCATCACAAAACTACTCAACAGTGTGCTGACAGTCAAGGTATTCAAGGGGCATTTTATGCTCCCTGCCATTCACAGGGATTGTTATTGTTGAGTATTGTAATGGCCTCCTGAAAAATCAATTTAAACAGATTCATCACTCTTAGCTCCCTCATCTCTTCCTGGTCACTGTATGTGGCCGTGCTCAGAAAGGGACCATCTCTTCTCAGCCACTTCCTGGTTAATGATTAGGATGATCTATTATTAGTTTACAACTTGGGATTCCTCCCTGACTATTCCTGGGCATGATGCTTTTCTGTTCACTCAAGGCAGCCCCAGGCTGGTAGGCTGGCTGCCCAGACAAAAGGGGGCCTAGGGCTTTCAAACTGGCTCAGCCATATAAGGTCGCCATATAAGGTAGTTTTCGAGTTGAAATTTTTTATTCTGTCGCAAGAGTTTATTTCACTGGAAAGATCCAAATATAGATTTCTGTTCCCGGAGTCTTAAGATATTTGGTTTGGATTATTTTAGAGAATCTTATTCAATTTTATGTTAATATTTTACACATATGTTTATGTTAAACCAATATTCAAGTCAAAACACTGCCGTCGATACTGCCTTGGTATAGGTCAGATACTGTCATCCCAAATTCCATTACAATGAAAACTTTCTTAATTCTCAGCTGAGGGCACACGATTTTAAATATATCTGATAGAATAAAATTTCAGTCAACCAAAGACTGGCGTCACTGAATTAACATCTATCCCAATGGTTTTTGGCTTGAGTCTCACTGATGTTCTTGAGTCTCTTTTAATCACACTAACTTGGATCATTGAACAATCAAAGAACAGTTTAAAAATAGTTATATTTACAATTCTTCAGTCTAAAGAAAGACTGGGGTTGAACCAAAGCATCAGGCCCCTAAAAATGAAAAGGGAAAAGACAAAACATCTTGAAGGACTCTGCTGCCCCGTATTTGAGCATCTGAATTCCAGCAAACCAAGCCCCAGTTAATTTTATTGGGAGTTTCATTCATTAAGTGGGATACTATCTCCATTTTTTTTCCTCAAGTAGTATAAATTACCACCATGCTGGCTACATACCCGAGGCCGCCTTAGAGAAGAGGTTTTGTCATCTGTAAACACTATGGAAGAGTATAACGTCCTCCTAAAAAATTATAATATTTTGTCTTCATATTAAAATGATTTCCATTATAAGCCTTTGTTTTTTATAGATATTTCTTTTAAACTATTAGGCTATGGAGTTAAAAGGAAATGTCAATTTCACGAAGGATTGATGATTTTCTACAGCGTGCAGACGCTAACTGAATATATAATTATGGCCCCGTGAGGTTACTGTTATTGGGTAATTTCTGATTCATATTTGTGCCATCATGAAGGCTGATGAAAGGGGAGACTGCAGGAGTCATAGCTGGTCTCAGATGCCCAAAGATATAATTCTTATTCATGGGAAACATCAGGTATACCCATGGACGAGTGCAAGTATTGTTTTTAAAAGGTCTAATTTATCCCCCAATTGTAGTAACGCTTCAAAAATCAATTTATTTGCATACATACAAATGTACTTTGAATGAGATCTGGTTGAAGTTCTCTTGCGTATGTGATGATTAACGTCAGTACTGCTGATTTGATGTGTTTGCTCACAGAATACACGGTCTGCTTTATCCCCAGGACCATCGAATCTCTGTACAAGGAACTAGTGGAAGAAGGCTTATTGATCCAGGCTCTGAAAGTCAACCTCTCTGATTACATTGGTAAAGTACACAAAGAATAATGCATGTATGTGTCACAGATGCATGTCACCCCTTGGGTTCTGAGGACCCAACAGCCGGAAGTATGTTTCATCTGTGCTTTTGTCCAACCTAAAATCTGGACCTTAGTGGCTTGCAGTAAATGTTTGTTGGATTGAATCGATTTGAGTTCATGCTGTGCTGGGATCTAATGGGTCCAGCTCTCTCCCCTAATGTGGTAGAAGCAGGTTTCCAAACCTACTAGCAAGGTTCCTGGAGGCATTCTTTGTGGCTTAAGCTGAATTGAGGAAATGAAGAATTGTTCATGCTCTCTGTTTATCCAAGTGCCCTAGGGGGCAGCCCCTGGTACTTCCAACACAGAGTCCTCACAGGAGAAATTCCTTCCAGAATTCCATCTAGGGGCCACCACAGGAGTAGCTGGGAGGAAAAAGAGGGGACATTTGCTATCACCATCTTCAGCTAATGTTTTTCTCTTAATTTTTAAAAAATACCATGAGGATCTGAAAACATATTTAAAGCTTAAAATTCGTCATACTCCTACCACCCTAATGCAGATATCATTTTCACTTTCATACATCTACAGTCAACTGAGGACATTTCGCCTACATAACCACGAAAAGATAATCACACTCAGAAAATTTAACATTAATGTTGTACTGTTACCACTAGGTAATATCTAGTTAATACTCAGTTTTCCCAATAGTCCTAATAAATAATGTCCTTTGTAACTGTTTGTCTTTCTCAATCCCAAATGCAGTCAGGGATCATGGATGTGACGGATCTCCGTCGTCCCTTTCATTCCTTTAATCAGCACCAATTTAGAGGTTTTTCCAGTCCTTCACAGCATTGACATTTTAAAAAGTCAGCTGTTTTATAGACTCTCCTTCAACTGAATTGGTTTGATGGTTTGATGGTTTCCTCCTAACTCGATTCATGTTAAACATTTTTTACAGGGAAACTACAGGTAATATTGTGTCCTGATTCCCAGTCTTTCACATTGAGGGCACAAAAATGACGCTTTGTCCCATCACTGGTGATGTTGGGTTTAATCACTGGTGAAGGTGCTGTTCCACAGATTTCTCCATTGTAAAGCTCCATTTTCCACTTTGTAATCAATGAATAATCTGTGGGGGATAGTTTGAGGCTCTGGAGATTCTGTTCCCAGCCATCTTAAAGGTTTAGGCATCCGCCGTGATGACTTCTGCCTGCATCAGTGTTTGCTATGGTGGTTGTAAAGTGGGAATATTCTATTTCTGTCTCCTCTTCTAGCAGGTACCATTTTTCTGGAGAGATTTCCCTCCCACCCTCCTTTTAAAATTGTTTTGGTATTAGAGTAGACAGATGGATTCTCTCTTTCTAAAATTGTATTACAACCCATTTCCGAGTTATTCATTCCAGCGTTTACACTGCCCCAGTTTTGGCCTGCAGGAGCAGAAAGACTGACATTTCCCTTGGATCAAAAAACTGATCACTTTAATCCCTTTGAAATAAAGCCACATTTCCTTCTCAGGGGCTTGGAGGAGCCTTCGTATTTCCTAACGGTGTAAGATTTTACCAGAATATGTACTGGAATATCTGTTGGGTTTCTATTTATTTTATGTGTTTCTTATTCAAGTACTGCAGGGTTTTCTCCTGGATTGCCTTGATTATGTTCTGTTAATTCTGTTCATATGAAAAAATAACACTTTTAGCAGAACCCTACCTCTTTACTTACGACTGGGATCTCTAAGTGCTCTCTCTCTCCTTGTCTGGTTTCTTTCTTCATATCATGTCTTTTTTGCTTATCACTGAATTCCTAGCTTTTAGTACAGTGCCTAGCACATGGCACAGTCTCAGAGAATTAATGGACATATTTCTCATCTTCTTACTAATTTCTTATCCATCTTGGACTTCCTCACTGATCTCTTTGTCAATTTCCAGGCAGCATCTTGAAGATGCTTAAGGTCAAAGCAAATGAAATCAACCTCTTAAGAGTGACCTCAAATGTAAATGACCCAGTCTAGCAAAATCAGTCAAACTGCCACAAGGATTGGCTCCCTTTGGTCTTTTCCACGTTTGTCTTCTTTTTCCCGGTTAAGATCCTTAACTTGAAAAGATGGCAGTGGATCTTCCCAGATCCCCACATAAAAATAGAGTAAAGCAACTAGATGGCAAAAGCAAAGGCCTGTGGACAACATTAACACAAAAACGAAATAACCAAGTTTCCCCTCAAAGCCCAAAGTGCAAGCCACTGGGGACAAAAAACAAAAGAACCCCAAAATAGCCAGCAAGCACTCACTGGAAAGCACAGCAGACCAGGGTAGTAACTGCAGCTGGAATTGGGAGGGGTTTGCCCACGTCAGCAGCAGATGCGTGAAAATGGATAGAATCAGAAAGTATGAACGGGCGAGAACACTCCAACCTCCGGACGCTCTTGAAATTGACCCTTCCAAGACACGGCCTTATACTGAGAAGAAACTCTTGGGAGCAGAATCACAACTGAATAGGAACAACAGAGATGAGGGAGAGAAAAGGTCCAGAATAAATTGGGGGAGGGGAACAGAACAAGGACACCTCAAAAAGCAAGCCACCGTACTCATAACATATATGAAAACAACAGAAGAGGGGACTCTATGGAATTTAAAAAGCTACCCTGACCCAAACTATCTTCTAAACATATAGGAATATTAACTCATATAAATTTAAGCAATGGAAAGTTTCAAGGTCAAAGCCCATGCCAGATGTCTATTAAAAAAGAAAGAATAAGGAGCAAAGTGTCATCACAAAAAGACACGCCCACAAAGCAGACATAACTGGAACCTCCTCTTTCAAACCAAGCTAATATACATTAAGAAAATTATAGAAGATATGTAAGAATACATAAAGTGGAATTAGAAAAGTGCAGAAATGAGTTACACAAAATTCCAGGAATATTTTGGGTTTTTTTTGTTTGTTTGTTTGTTTTTTCTTTTCTGCGGTACACAGGCCTCTCACTGTTGTGGCCTCTCCCATTGCGGAGCACAGGCTCCGGACACGCAGGCTCAGCGGCCATGGCTCACGGGCCCAGCCGCTCCGCGGCATGTGGGATCTTCCCGGACCGGGGCACGAACCCGCGTCCCCTGCATCGGCAGGCGGACTCTCAACCACTGCGCCACCAGGGAAGCCCCAGGAATATTTTAAATAAAGGAGAAAATTCGTTTTAGGACAAAACTAAATTACAGTGAATACAAGAATGAATAAAGTCCACAAACCTGCTTTAAGAGAAATGAAATGTGAAAGACAGAATTTTTTTTTAAATAAAACTAGAAATGAAGAACAAGATTAAAAGGTTTCCAAAGAAAGTAACAAGTACTAAAGATAGGCAAAGAAAATTCACATAGGCAGGCAAACATAATACACATCCCTAAAGAAGAAAACCAAAGCCAAGGAACAGAACAAATACTAAGAACTTTTATTCATGAAAAATTTCCTAAAACAGAAATGCAAACCACATAATGAATGATCACACTTTGTATGTGAGAATATCAACTCCAATTGACCAACACCAAGATGTATTCTAATAAAAGTACCACACCTTAAAGTAAAGGGGAAAAAGAAACCTTGGGGCGTTACCCCTTCTTCTTTTCCAGCCGGCCCAGAGCTGGACAAGCAGGGCAGGGTGGGTGTTGGCTGTGCCTCAGCGACTCCCCATGCAGGCAGGGACTGAGCACAGACCCTCAGACTCAGAACGTGGCCGCGTGGTTTGGACATTCCCCACAGCCCAGGAACCCTGTATTCACAGCCAGCCCAGCTCAGCACTGCCGGGACACGAGTTGTTTGGGGGGCTTCCACTCTTTTCTAAACACCACTCAAATCCAAATACGCATTAGAATCACAGCAGTTAGGGCTGAAGGAGACTTGGAGGGCAGGAGACTCAAGTGTGTAATGTCTGGTTCCCCCAAGGCCCAGCTCCCAACTCCCCCCCACCCCCAGTTCCTTGCTCTGTCCCTGCGCACCTGCCCAGCTCAGAGCGCTGACCCTGTGCCCAGGAACCAGCTCCCGCCACAAGCTTGGGTATGCAAGAAATAGCACATTTCCTTATTCTTTAAATCACCGTAACTTAGCATCACGAGGGCTGAACTGCCAAGGTTATTCAAATTCAATCCTTCTTACAAACCTCCACCCCTGCCCCCAGGTACCATCAAGGTCCCTGATTCCCAAATGGTGCCTGGATGCTGGGGAGAGATTCTGGGCGCTGGCGTCCTCCAAGACCCCTTGGTGCCTGCCTGGGGCCCTCTCTCAGCGAGGGGCTCTCTCCCCTGCTCCCTCGTCCTCCGTGCCACCAGGACACAGGGCTGATGCCCACTGACCAGAGACCCACTGACCAGCTGTCCCGCCCAGGCTGGGAATGTCTTCTCCCTCCTGCCTCTGAAGCTCGCACCCTCTGGGCTGCCAGTCCCTTCTGTAATCTTTCTGTGCCTCAGTTTCCACAATTATGAGGATGATAACAGCAACCGCCTCACTGGATTGCTGTGACGGTTTAATGAGTGCAGAAGTGGAACACCTGAGGGCGCGCGGGCACAGAGCAGCTGGCTGCCCCCCTGTGTTGCCGCGGTGGTCATCTCACCTATCTTCCGCGGGCTCAGGGTTCTCCAGCAAGAGGGCTTGTGACTTCCTGGTGCCTCCGTGCCCCTCCCTCCCTGTGCACGTCGCAGAAGCGCGAGGCACCTGGGTCAGCCACTGCTCGAGGGGAAAATGCAGAGGGAGCAAACACAGCCAATACTCCCCTAAATTACCTGGCTCTGCCTGTGGCTCTGGAGCTGCTGCGTTCAGTGGGAACATTGACACCCAGGCCAGGGCTGGTGTTTCTTGCTTTCTCCTTGGCATCCAGGGCCTGTCCTAAGAACAAGAAGATTCAAAGGGTTCCTCAAAATCCCACCTTACAAGACTTGACTTAGACATTACACGTGGAAAACATCTGAAGCTTCGGAATACCTGGGCCCCGGGGCGCATAATCTTGGCAGAGATATAATAATCTGTTGCAACCAAAGGTTAACCTGAGAAGTCTCTCTGTCGACCTTATTCTGGAAGCTGGTAGCCTGCATCCAACGTAAATTTTTATTGTATAAACAATTCAGGAACCTGGATTGTAACCACGTAGCATGTGTCACCGTGCTCGTCATCATCAGAAGATGCTCTGTGCCGCCCTGGCAGTGCCCAGGGCAGAGCTGGCGTGTCCTGGTGCAGGTGGGAGGCCCCAAGTCCTACGAGGATTTTCTGCTGACTTGAGGCCTCCTGTTTCTCTCGCTCCTTTTCTTTGAGTAACTTTTTTAAGAGGCTGTTATTTTTTATCAATTGTCTGTTCTTTATTCTCTTTTCAATGCTCTGTGGGGTAGAATGGAAACGTTAGAAGCTGATTTCACCTTGCTTTCTCAAATATTTTTTATTTCTCCTTATTTTTTAAGTGTGCTCGTATGTTCCCATTCTCTACAATTAGTTCCTCCTCCTGTGTTCATTTGCTAGGACTGCTCTAACAAGTACCACAGTAGGGCAGCTTAAACAGCAGAAAATTACTGTCTCCCAGTTCTGGAGGCCGGAAGTCCAACGCCACAGTGTCAGCAGTGTTGGTTGCTTCCTCCTGGAGGCTCTGAGAAGGAAGCTGTTGGCTGTAGCCTAAGAGCCCCTTCAAGCCCCCACCTCTATCCTGCTCCCTGGACTTGTCAGTCCTCCCTTGCCAGGATGCTGAGCTGCCCTGGGGCTCACGTGGCCTAAACTGACCTCTTCCCCTCATCCCTCGTCTTATCCCCTGGTGGTTTGCTGGCGGTCTTTGGCGATCCTTGGCTTCTGCTGTATCACCCCATCTCTGCCTTCAGACCTGACGTGACCTCCTCCCTGTGTGTGTGTCTGTGTCCGAACTTCCCCTTTTTATAAAGGACACCAGTGTATTGGATCAGGACCCACCCTAATAACCTCAGCTTCATTAACTACACCTGCAGTGATCCTATTTCCAAATAAGGTCACATTCTGAGATACTGGAGGTTAGGCTTTGACATACGGATTTTTAAGGGGACACAATCCTACCCATAACACAGTCCTGTTTCTTTTCCCGCTGTTGTCCTAGGTTTCCTTGCCCTTTTTCATGCTTTCTATCTCTAACACCTCTTCATCTGTTTCCTTCTTCCCTCGCTCGTGGAAGACCTGGTGTCTGTGCAGGGAACCCTGAAGTCTCTAAATTCTGAATGAGTCCGTGGGAGGGGCTTATGGCTTCCGTGCTGGGCAATAGCAAAACGTAGTAACACACTTTCAGAATGAGTCTCCTCACTTGGCAAAGGGTCGTTCCTTCTATCAGAACCAACAGCCAACAGTTCAACTTCCTTTGTCTAAGTCTAGAAAATATGGCGCATCTGGGTATTAACTTGGATTTACTTAAGCAGGAAAATGGGGTCACTTTTATGCCCCCCCAATGTCATGTTTACAGCAATAAGTGCTGGATTTAACGGTGGCTGCAGGATCCCTTCCTGCTCTAGTGAAGGCGAAATGAACTGCTCTTCTATTTATTACCTGCTCATTAAAAAGCGTGCAGATCGGAAGCCAAAATAGATGCTTTCATTATCACTCATTTCCCTCACCAAGACCATTGCCCTTGCCAAGGACTTTCTTTCATGCGGAGGCTTTGAAAGGCTGTGGCCCACAACAAAACAGCAATTATGATCTGGATTTTAACTCTCATTTTCTTAGCATTTGAAAATGCTTTAAAGCCGTTGATATTTTCAGGATTTCATAGACGCCTACATGTATTTCTTCAGTGTTTTCATACACGCATAAAGGCAGTTATTTTACATATATAACATTGAAAGCTCTGCAGATCCATACATGTTATGAAAAGAAAAAGTCAGGAGAAAACAACATCAAGAGATTGTGATTCGTTTATCGAATATTTTTCCTTCAGATTCAGGTACAAATCAAGAGAGAATCATATGAGCATGTAAAAGTCCATCCTCATGACAAGTGAAGGCAGCAAAACTAATTTTCGTGGTGCCCTTATCTAAATTAGTTAGAAAATAACACTTCAGATTTATGACTAGTTACAATGAAGCTCTTGGATGCCTTCTAATTAAACCTGTAAAGATTTATTTCGATATTATTCCTTCGGTAATCCTTTGAAAACGATAAAAATGTTAATGAATATCACCCTCAAAAGGAGACGTTTCTGTTTGTCCTAAATTAGACTCAGATCCTACCTTTCCAATGATTGCATTTCAGGATCAGATTTACACGGCTTCAATACAAATTTCACATCCATCTTAAGTAAGTTATTTTTAAAGTTTGTGCAAATGTTAGACATAATCTCTTGGAATAGAAATTAAACCAAACATACGTTGTATGTTCTTCATGTTAGAACTTTGCTCTTCACATATTCAACATTCAGAGGTGATTTTTTAAAATACTGGGAGGTTAGTATCATACTCAACATAATTCTCAGCTACTGTAGCGAGTATAGAAATGTTTTTGTGGCTGGACAGTTTTTCTTCAAGCCTTTATCTGAGAAGTTCTTTATAATGACTCTCCGTAATATAATTATATTTGCTCAGAAATGTTAAATTTGTATCCTGTGTTAATTTTGCAAGTGTCCAAGTTATGCAACTCAGAGTAGCGTAGTTTCCCATTCATTTGTCCTCTATTTTTTTTCTCCCCAGGTGACTACAGCTACCTGGGGAGTACTCTTCGCCAGATGTCCACAGAACCCATGCCTTCCCTCCTGGATGTCCGACAGCTCATTACCCTGTACGGGATCCTGCCGCTAGGTAAGGACTCCACTTGCCCTGCTGTGCCTTTGCTAGTAGCAGGCGTGTCTGCTCGTGTGTTCCAGGTCATCAGTGTGCATTGCAGCTTACCTCTTCTACTGAGAATTGTGAGTGAGGGTCGTTCTGCTGGGCTAGAGCATCCTGGAGCACAGAAAGGTACCGCCCAGGAAGCATATCTGTAGCACCTTTGAATGTCTGGTTAGCATTCTGAAGGTCCTGGAAGCTGTCATCTGGAGAGATGATAACCGAGGCAAGCACCTGCAATTCAAAGCGACCAAATTAGACAAAGGCTGAGGTTAGGCTTACCTGTTACACACAGGCTCTGTCACTGGGTCCTTAACAGAGCCGGCCCTTCGGGAGTCAGTGAAAGTGTATTTCTTGGATCTAAAGAATCAAGGCTCTGCCAATTACCACGGAGATTCAATCATGGTTGTTCAGACAGACGGACCAGAGTCTGCAGAAAAGTCGGGGCTCTCCGTAACAGATACCCACTCCTCTCGTTCACTTTTATTTATGTTTTCATGACTGCGTCACCTGGGGCAGGGGCAGGAACTCCAGCCAGGCCGTGCTCTGATGACCATTCTGAACTAGAAGTCGCATTTTGTTTATTTAATTTGCTTCAAAGTAAGATGGGAATCGTTTGGACACTTCTCACCTTATTCCACTTTGACTTAAAGAAGAACTTAAACCTATTGGCCAGAAATAGTTCATTCTTCTTTCAACTTCATGTCAGAAGCAGTCAGTAGAATAGGGGTCAACATAAATAAGATACATATATAACACAATATATAATACTTGGGGATCAACATAATTTGGGGTCAACAGAATCAATATACAATATTTAATGGGGTCTGCGTAAATAAAATAAACAGATGAGCCCTCAAACCTCATCGCAGAGTGATGGAAGGCAGTGGAGCCAAGGACATCAAGGGGTGTCAAGATTTTAAGGGAACTCCTCCCAAGTGAGCGCGTGGCACGTGGTGTGTTTGCATCCTCCACTGGCAGATACAAGGCGATGGGTGTCGTCTCCAAGCTGACCTGAGGGTTCTGGAAGAAGCGGGCCTGGGAGGCATCCCACCCGGACCCTCCTTTTGTCAATGAGAAACCTGAAGTCTCCCTGGTGGCTGACCCGCCCCACCAGGCCCCAGAATCAGCGGGGCGTTTGTTCTCGTGACGGGTTCATGAGTTTGCACTGTACAAACAAGTCAGACAGAGAAGTTCGCTCACACGGCAGCCTGCCAGGGCTTCGTCTAAATTTCATACGTCTAAACTAGTATCCAGGCACAAAAGGGAATGCGTTTGTTGGTCTGATTATTCAGGTCACCCCTGCCAGGACTAGGCAAGGCGGCCACTTGGAAGAGGGCACTGAGGACACACCGCAAAGGCCACTTCCCACCCTGCCAGGCAACAAAGCTCGCACCGGCCCCCAGGGTCCCAGGAGCCTCGGCCAGGGCTCCCAGGACGAGCTGTGAACTTTCAAAGCCACAAGGGCAGTAAGGGAATGCCCAGGAAGCATCTGGTCAGCATTCACCCGCTCACTGCCCCCCGCCCCGGAATGTCACTGTCCCTGCAGCGTGGAGGGAGAGAGGGAAGCGCAGGGGGAGGGCGCTCACGGAGCAGAAGCTGCGTTTTATGTGCGGTTTCATTTCCCAGCGGAGGGGGACGTTGAACAGCTCTCACAGATGAGTAAGCCTTTCCAAGATGTTGAGGAACTTTCTCCAAGTCCGAGGTTGGAAGGGACAGAGCTGGGCTCAGGACACGGAACACTGGCTTCCTCGTGACTCTTTAAGCCTCCGAAAGTTGAAAAGGGTGAACGCACAAAAGCCTGGAAATTTCCTCTGTCTCTTAGCAATTCTAGGCAATTTGTACAACTGCCCTTGAAAGGCGAGATGAGCAGCTAGAGCCATGGACGCCGTGGCAGGTCTGTCCCCAGCAACTCCCCGGCCCCTCCCTGCCCTGCCGTCTGATGAGCTGTCCAGAGGCCAGCGAGGCGCCGGCGCAGAAGCCTTTCTGGACCTCCCTCTCCACCTCTGCACGGCGCTGGTGACCACCCCCTTCCTTCTGGAAAGTCACATCCCTGGGGTAGATGACGTGTCCGGGTCTCCCCCGCCTGTGCCCCTCCCCCAGCGCTGTCCTCCCCTCCCTCCACCCCTTCCGGAACTCTCCTGGCCCCCTGGCTTCGGCCACCACTCTAACCTCCATCATCTTCCAGGGACCCTGCCAGCTGGCGTCACTCTCTACCCCACCCCCTTGCTGACCCCAGCTACCTCGCAGCCAGAATCATCTGACCTTCCGCTGCAGGCTGTGGTCACTGCGCCCCACCCCCTTGCTGACCCCAGCTACCTCGCCAACCAGAATCATCCGCCCCCCCAGGACCTGCCTGACCTTCTGCTGCAGGCTGTGGTCACTGCTCCGCCCCACCCCCTTGCTGACCTCAGCTACCTCGCCAACCAGAATCGTCCGCCCCCCCAGGACCTGCCTGACCTTCGCTGCAGGCTGTGGTCACTGCGCCCCCTACTTGCATCCTTCTCAGACGCCCCCTTCCACCCTGCCCACTCTTCACCGGCCAGCCCAGACACAGCCCCTCTCTCTGAAGTCCGGTCTGACTCACCCCCATGCACCCACCTCATCCCCCAAATGGGAAGTCCTTTCTTCCCTGAATCTCTGTCTCCCTCACGGATCTTAGCACGGATCTTTTCCTCCCCTTCTAGTTACTTCTCAAGTTTAGCTCCCCCCGGCCATGAACTCTACAGCAAATCCTGGCTCTTCCGCATGAGCGGCCCCCAGCCGAGGCCACAGACTGAGCCCTCAGTTATCCAGGTGTTGAGCGGGAGACGGGAAGAATGGCAACTCTCTGCTGCCGTGGAAAACGAGGTCTGCTTCACCATAACACATTGCCGTTTCCCACGCTAACCACAATGGAAGCGTGCCCGTTTAGCTTCATTTTAAAGAGAACTTGCTCCAAACTACTTTCCAAGTTTTTGCAGAGTGTAGTAGGTAACTATAAAAATTTGTTTCTAATGATGAGATAAATTCCCTAAGTCTTGTCAATCACACAAGAAAAATGAAAGAGAAGGACAATAATAATTAGAATGTTGATATGTTTACAGCTGATCCAGAAGAGCCCAGCAGCTGACCAAAAGCAAACTAGTGTGATAGCCGACGTTCCAATCACAGCCATCTACAGGATTTAATTCTGTTCACTCTCTAATTACTTAGCGCCGACGTCTGCTCTGCTCATGTTCAGGATGGTGGAAGAAATCAAGCCCGAGTTCCAATCTGGGCTCGAAGGAGATGGGCGATAAGGTTGAGAGCACAGGGCAGGGACCTCTGAGTGACCTAATAATTCACATCCTTTATTATCAAGGGTCAGGTTGACTCTGCCCCTACCGACAGACTAGAAACCAGGACAGACGAAACCAACAGGGACCAACTGCATAGCACAGGGAACTCTGCTCAATATTCTATAATAACGCGTACGAGAAGGACTTGGAAAAAGGACTTGGAAAAGAATAGGTACATGTATATGTGTAACTGAATCACTCTTGTATACCTGAAACCAACACAACATGGTTAATCAACTATACTCCAACATAAAATAAAAATTTTTTTAAAAAGCCAGGCTACTGCTGCCTGGATCTTGTTTTTTCCCCCTTTTCCCCTGCATCTTCCTGTCCATCGCACATTCGTCTTCCTGAGCCTTCAAAGGCTGTAGTGCTGCTGAGAAGCAGAGAAACCCCCAGCCCCTTCCCCCAAAATGCCAGAGGTTAGTTACTGCAGGAATGTTCTCTAAAATTATGAGTGTGGGGGGAATGCTGGGGTGAGGGGTGAGAGAGAAGCAATGTACTGAACACCCAAGGAGACCTGACAGCTCCACCTTGACATACAAATCAAAGGTGTCACGGAGCTGGCTGAGACAGGAGGCGTGCCCCTGGTGAGAAATGCCTTCCACGCACCCATCACTGTTGCCGAGACTGGTGTCGTGCCATGGAGTCGTGGCCTTGAGGAGTCCCCGTCTAAGAGCCACTTATTTCCTTGGCGGGACCTTAGAGCCTCTGCCTCTGCATTTTTTAGGTTCTGAAGCAGTGCATGAGAAAGCTCCTTTGGTGAAATCCCTGCTCTTGGCTGGCCCATCTGGGGTGGGGAAGAAGTTGCTGGTCCATGCCATCTGTACCGAAACGGGAGCCAACCTCTTCGACTTGTCCGCAGCCAACATTGCCGGCAAATACCCGGGCAAAAGTGGCCTCCAGATGATGCTGCATATGGTCCTCAAGGTATTTATCACATTTCTTGACCTCCAGTTCTCCTCCTCCTTTCAAATTGCATTTTCAAATGCTGCCGTTAATTTCCTTAAGCCAACTAGCACAGACCCTCACAGATCATTTCCTTAGGCAGACATGCACATCCCTCTTAAACCTCCCCATTGCATCCTCCTGTAAATTACTTTATTATTGCATCTGGCTGAGCGTCCAACAGCCAGACACAGCTCCTTTCTTTGCGTAAACGCCCTCCTGTGCCATTCAGATCAGCCTCCTCCTGCCACAGGAATCCTTCCTGCAGTGCTCACAGGTCTCGTTAAAAATCAAATCCCTTTTCAGCCCACCTCCCTCCAATAATGGCATCAGATGTTTGCATTTGGGGGTATTTTTTCTCACGTGGCATACACTGAGGTCAGCTTCTCACACAGGAGATAAAGGAGGAACCCACAGGAAGCTAAGCTGACCGCAGTAGTGTAGATATTCAATTACAACCCAGTGCCAGAGGATGCCATGTCCTCGAAGGTGCATACACAACCCAGCGCTGTGATCTTAGATAAGCTCTTCACCTCCCTGGGTCTCTGTTTTATCGTCACTGAAATGAAGGAGTCAAACCAAATGATACTGTCAGCCCTAGAAGCAATGCTTCTCTGATATAGTTTAGATATAGATGATGATGAAGATACATCAATGGATGGATGGATGGATGATAGATAACAGATAGATGGATAGATAGATAGAGACGCAATATACATACGTACGCTTGAGGATTACCAAGTTTTAGAGCATTCTGATACTCTATATTTGATATTAAAACTTCACAGGATTTCATTTTCATTTGTTTGAGTCCCTCAAGGTTGTCCTTAGGCTGTTCAGTTCATTTTCAGTTGCTAGCATGTCCGATAAGCCAGCTTTTACTATATCAAAGTGTACGCGGAGCAAGGACTGTCCGGTACTTGGGGCTAGATGTTAGCTCTGCCCCTGCTTTCAGGGGAGATGGTTACACATGAGCAGCCGCTCATAGAAATGGTTCCTTTTCCATCTCCTCCTAACAGCCCCAGGGAGGAAGTGATGGCAGCAGGGTTTCCTCTCCCAGCCACATGGACCCCACGCTGCGCAAGTTAGGACATCCCGCCCCCACTTTCGTCCCTTGCTTGTCCTGAAGGAATCCATGGAGAGAGAAGTTTGGGGAGCTGGGAGGCGAGAAGAAGAAGGAGGGTGGGGAATAAAGAGCGAGCATTAAGCTACTTAATAGAGCGCCTCATACACGCTAAATGCTCCATGTCTTGTGTCATTGGATTTAATCTTCACGGCAGCCCAGTGAAGAGTTCATTCTCATCCCCATTTTACAGATAAAGAAACTGGGGCTCTGAAAGGTTAAGTAACTTGCCCAAGGCCACCGAGATCGAGTGGCTGAGCAGAGTTCAAACCTAGACCCTTCTCTTCCTGACCCTCCTGCACTATTTTTATTAAGGTAAAATTTACATACAGTGACAGGCACAGATCTGAAATATGCATATTAAGTGTGAAGTTTGAAGAAACGGATACAAATGTGTCACCGCCATTCTCATGTGCTTTCTGGTCCTCGTATAGCTTCTTTTCTGAAATGTCTGTCCAAGTCATTTGCCTGCTTTTCCCTGGGCTGCTGCTCTTGAGATTCGGAAGAGTTCTTTATGTACTCTGGATCCAAGTTCTTTGTGGGACACACATATGGCAAATGTTTCCTCTCATTCTCTGACTTGCTTTTTCGTTTTCTATTTTTTTTTGTTGTTTACTTGTCCTATCAGTTACTGAGAGGGGGTATTAAAACCTCCACCTATGGGGGATTCCCTGGTGGCGCGGTGGTTGGGAGTCCGCCTGCCGATGCCGGGGACGCGGGTTCGTGCCCCGGTCCGGGAGGATCCCGCGTGCCGTGAAGCGGCTGGGCCTGTGGGCCGTGGCCGCTGGGCCTGCGCGTCCGGAGCCTGTGCTCCGCAGTGGGAGAGCCACAGCAGTGAGAGGCCCGCGTATCGCAAAAACAAAAAAAACAAAAAACAAACAAACAAAAAAAAAACAAAAAAAAAAACCTCCACCTATGATTGTGGAATTCTTTTTTCTCCTTTTAGTCCTGTTGGGTTTTGCCTCACATATGCTGAAGCTCTGGTATGCACGAGATGTATCCACACTTAGAATGTTATGTCTTCCTGATGGGTTATTTTATCATTATGAAATGTCCCTTTTTGTCTCTAATAATACTCCTTATCTTGAAGTCTACCCAGTCTGATATTAATGGTGCCACATCAACTTTCTTTATACTCTTTTATTTTCAATGTCTTTAGAGTTAAAATGCCTTTTTGTGGATAGCACATACTTGAGTCTTGCTTTCTTATCCAATCTGACAATATCTACCATTGAATTGGAGCATTTGCTCCCTTTACAATTATTCACATGGTTGAGTTAGGTCTCCCGTTTTGCTGTGTGTTCTCCATTTGTCCCACTTATTTATTTCTCCTTCTTTGGGGTAAAGTCAGTACTTTTTATTATTTTATTTGAATTACTCAATTGTCTTTTTAGCAATGACTCTTATTTTTCAGTGACTGCTCTACAAATTACAGTAGTCTTTTTTTTTTTTTTTTTTTTTTTTTGCGGTACACGGGCCTCTCACTGCTGTGGCCTCTCCCGTTGCGGAGCACAGGCTCCAGACGCGCAGGCTCAGCGGCCATGGCTCACGGGCCCAGCCACTCTGCGGCATGTGGGATCTTCCCACACCGGGGCATGAACCCGTGTCCCCTGCATCGGCAGGCGGACTCTCAACCACTGCGCCACCAGGGAAGCCCCAATAGTCATTTTTAACGTAACACAGCATTAATATTGTACTATTTTCCTTAAAATGTGAGAATCTTACAATATAATCCATTTATTATCCCTTGTCCTTTGTGATTTTATCATACATTTTACATCTAGAAATGTTGTCAACAATACAATAGAGTGTTATTATTTTTGCATTGAATAGTCATTTGTCTTTTAAAGAAATTCAGCAGAAAAATTTAATATTTTATACTTACCCACACATTTACCATTTTCAGTGCTTTTCATTCCTTTCTGCCAATCCAGGTTTCCATTTGGTGTCATTTCTCTTTCAGCTGCAGAACTTCTTTTACATTTCTTTCAGTGCAGGTCTGCTGGCAACACATTTTCTCAGCTTTCATTTTATTTTTAAATGTTTTTACATTGCCTCCATTTTTGAAGGATATTTTTGATGGATATAGAATTCTGGGTTGACACATTTTTCTTTCAGCACTTTAAAGATGTTATTACATTGTCTCTGTAACTCCATTATTTCTGATGAAAAGTTGTCAAAAATTCAAATTATTGATCTCCTGTGTGTAATGTGTCAATATTCTCTGAATGGTTATAAGATTTTCTCTCTATCTTTGTTTTCATTCATTTGGCTATAATGTGTCTAGATATTTTTGTTTGTTCTTTGTACTTTAACTACTTGTGGCTCACTGTGCTCATTGAAACTGTAAATATATGTTTTAAGCCAAATTTGGGAAATTTGAGCCATTATTTACTCAAATATTTTTTCTGCCCCACTTTCTCGCCTCTCCTTCTGAGATATATATATATATTTGACTGCTTCATATTGTTCCACAAGTCACTGAGGTTCTGTCTCTCTAGTTTCCACATTGGATAATTTCTATTAATCTACATTCAAGTTTACCTACCCTTTCTTCTACTATCTCCAATCTGCTATTAAACCTATCTCGTGGATTATTTTTTTGTGTTTCTGATACTTTGCTTTGCAGTTCTAGGATTTAAATTTGCTTATTCTTATAGATCTCTATTTCTCTGTTGTAATTCTCCATCTGTTCATTCAATGTAGCTATCTTTTCTTTTAAGTCCTTGAACTCAGTGGTTGCCTTAGAGTCCTTATCTGCTAATTCCAATACTGTGTCATCTTGCGGTTTGTTTCTATTTGTTTTTTCTTGTCTATGTGTCACATGTTTCTGTTTCTTCATATGATTGATCATTTTTTATTGTACATTACACATTGTGGACGATATTGTGCTGACTCTGAAGCATGCTAGGCTTGGTTCTATCAGGCAGTTAAGTTGCTGGCTGATCAGCTTGAACTTGCAGAGGTTTTGTTTTCTGTTTTGTTAGTGTGGGTGTATTTTGAGTTCGCCCTTAGTCCTGGAACCTTGTCTTTACTTTGAGGTCTAAAAGGACAGCTTGACGTGTTTACCAAGCTCTTTTAACTTGGCAGAAGCTAAGGTATGTGCTCAGTTAGTTTAGTTTTCCAGCTGTTGCTTTCCACTGAGCTTGTTGGAATCTTCCCCCATGCATGCACACTTGCAGGGTTACCCAAGAATTTGAAGATGAGCTGGAATTTGAAGCCCAGCAACCTGACTTGTGACCTCTGTGTACTTAACCACCAAGCTCAAAGCACTAAGTTCTTCAGAGGTAAAGTAAGAGAAACCCATCCTCTTGCCCAAAAGAACACCTAAATGCACTCATTCTAAATGCTGAATTTTGTTGACATTGTCAGGTAACCAACAGAAGCACATGAGTATAAAAATATTGGCATTTCGTGAGCATCTATATATCACAGACCTTACACTTCTCTCTGTTTTAACTCATTCACTCCTCACAACAACCTTATGAGGTGGGCAATATTGTTATTCCCATTTTGCTGATAAGAAAACTGAGGTACAGAGCATTTACGTGATTTTCCTGGGTTGCAGTGCCGTGATGTGAGCCTGGTCAGTCTAGATGCAGAGGCTCCAGGTCTAACAGCTGCATTATTCAGCCTCTGAATTAAGCCGCTCGTCTCCAGCCACCAAATGGCTCAATTGCTCAGACTCCAGGACAGAGCCAAGGACATGATCATGATGTTCTCACTCTCAAGAAATTATTTGCTCGTGCCACTGAGAGGTTTGTCTTGATATCAGACGAGCTATCTTTGTATTAATTAGAATCACTGCAGACTGACATTATGTGGACCACAAAATGCTGGATGTCAGATTATCAAAATGTGGAACAGTACATGCATCCGCCTAGACCACTCCACGTCGGAGGACCTGACACACACCTCATTTACTGTGTATATAGCCGATTAATGAAAGACCAAGAGGTCTCTGGAGTGAAAGTCATTCATTTAAAGATCACGTACAGTGAGCCTCTGTGTCCTGGCAGGACTGACGGAGCAGCTATCTGCATTGCAAAGAGGTATTTGCCTTTAATTAACCAAAGGAAAGAGGGATTTTATGGCTGTGCTGGTGAATCAGGGGCGGGAAGCTCCAGTGCGGTCCTGTTATGTGGGCCGGGGCCGCAGCAGCTTGAAGGCAGCAAAATATGGATCTGAGGCGTTTGCTGGAGAAGGTGAAATAACAGAAGGGCCCGATTACTCATCACGTCTTCTTATAAAGAATTCCTCTGACTGAATTAATCTCGGCAGAGCAAAGAATGCAACGCGTAGGAAGCATCGTAATTTCGCTTCTGGCCGGAGGCGTCTGCTTTGCCCGCAACACCCTGTGCACGTGAAAACACGCTGGCGAAACGAGTTTCTGATCTGTTTCCCAAGCACAAGTTCAAATCTGTCTTGTTCTCATTATTTTGGGAGGGTTCCTTTATTTTACACACGATAACTCCAATGCATTCCTTTAAGAAATGCCTTTACCGTACCGGTTCACAAATGTTATTTAAAATTCTCTCTTCCAGCAAAGCTATATGTGGAAAGGAATATACATCTATTTAGCTAGGAAATATTAGAAATGCATCTAACAATTAAGAGACGCGGGATAAATGATTAATATTTAATAGGTGTTTTACAGACTAAAGAAGTTATCAAGGCAGGATGCCAGCCTCCTCAGGTGTTTATGACGGTCAGGCAGGGGATGGAGAAGCGGGGAGGACTCGTTGTCTGGCCAGAAGTTTTATATACACTTTCCCTTTTAATTGCCCCAATCCCTGATAGGCAGGAATTCATGTCTCCATTTTACAGACCAGAAAACTGAGGCTCAGGGTGCTTAATTCAACCAAAAATATAAGAGAACTAAGGGGCTGGCATCTGGATTTAAGCCCAGATCTGACTCCAAAGCCATCACCTGGCCCCCAGCTGGCCTCTGAGAGAGTGAAGGCTGTGTCGTGCCCGGCCCTGTGGAAGCTGGGCCGAGCGCAAGGCCATTCCTGGGCCAGAGTGTCAGCGTACCCTTTTCAGCATGAGACATTTCAGCGTGAGAAGGTGAAGAAACTGGAGGCTGTAGCGTCCCGTTGGCAGCTCCCGCGGCACCCCACGCCCTCCTGATTTCCCCCTTCGCTGACCCTCCAGACCGCCCATGAGCAGGCGGAGGGGAGGCCAGCAGCACCGGAGAGCAGGACAGAGCAGAGCGTCCTAATCCTGAGCTCTGGGTCCTGGGGGAGATGGTCCCTCCCTCCCTGGGTTCCTGGCTTCCTCCCTTTCCTCCTTTGTCAGAGGTCCGGCCACTGAGGGCTGGACTCAGAGGAAGACCTAAGAGAGCAGGGCTAACGAGGCCGCCCAGCCGGTGTCTGGGCCACGTGGCCCGTAGTGGCCGGCGAATCCGGACAAAAGAGCTGAGATGCTGCTCGTGCCTCAGCGCCACCCACCAGGGCTCCGTGCTGGGCTCCCAGCCAACGGCCGATGGCAGCTGGCCAAGGGATTTTGCCCAGATGTGCTGGTGTAAACAGCTGGCCCAGGAATCAGCAGATGGGGAGCCCAGCCAGTTACATCTCTGTAGCTCGTGGAGACTTACACTCCTGGTTAATAACCCAGACAAAGACATCGTGGCTGTTCGAGGATGATCTTCAAAAAACAACACACAGATGTACAATAAATGTAATAAATATGTTAGTCACCCTTTTCAAGGTGAAATTCAGTAAGGGTAAAGCAAAGACCTACACCTGGCCCCCCAAAACAGAGCTGCTCAAATGATAGGGGGGGGAGAGGAGAGGGAAACAGAGAAACAGAATTTAGCCACTTTCGTGCAGCATCAGGTGTGGCAATACAGGAACTGGGGGCTGCTGCCCATGAGCCCTCAGTGGGCTGCTCTCAGAGAGGTGGGTCCCCTCCCGCTGGGTCGTGTAGACAGTTTCAGGTTGAAGAAGGGAACGCACGTAGGCAGCAAAACCTTTTTTTTTACTACAGACTTTCCATTTTACAGCGGTTTTAGGTTCATAGCAAAACTGAGCCGCAGTCAGAGCATCCACACGTCCCCACAGAAGATGGGCAGCTGGGTTGGGGGGAAGGGCGCGTCCCAACCCCGGATGATCCGGGCGCCATCTGCAGTGAGGTGTGTGGAAACGCGCTGTGGGCTGTAAGGCACGTGAGCGTGGCTGCGTGTGCTCTTGTTCTGTGGTGGGTAATGGGAACGGGGTCAATGTCACAGGCATTAAAGAATTTTTAACCAGCTTGGAAACGCTTAGAGCGGGGAGTGCCCTAAATGTGGCTAAAAGGTGCATGGGGAAGGTGAGCATGGCCTTGCACCCCGGCGTTAACCCCTGTGCTTCCCAAAGTTGGCACAGAGTCAGGGCGGGTGGGCGTGAATCCATTAGTTCTAATGGATTAGCTGGGAGTCGGCTGGGAAGAGGGGGTCCCAGGGGAAAGTCTGGGTGATCTGTAAGCCTGACACCTGTCACCATCCAGGCACCATCCCCTCGAATTCCACCTGATAATCAGCAATGGTATCAGTGGCTTCCTGGCACCAGCGCTGACCTGGTTCCCCCATGTCACCTGTCCCAGTCCATCAGCTGTGCCTCCCTCCTGGTCCTCTCCTCTGCCTCAGTTCACCTTCCTTTCTCTACAGGGTCAGCCCAGCCGGGCTCCTGACTCTTTAATCCACTTCTCCTCTTCCTGTGATTGTCATTCGCGGCTTATCCCAGCTCACACCCAGCAAGGACTTGAAGTAACTCCTACAATCACATAAAAGATAATGCAAGGAAATAGAAAGTTTGAAAATATCATTTGTAAATAATGGAAATAGAGAACAAAATGTCTTCACATATTAAACGGAAACAGAATCCGAGTGACTATAGTTCAGAAAGCTAAGCCCCGCCCCCCGCCCCCAGTAACCGCCCCCGAGCTCCTTCCCAGCATGGCAGCACCTCGCTGACGGCTGCCTGACTGCCTAGCAGCTCCCATTCAGACCCAGGAGGCCACACACTCTGCAGGCCGGGATCATGTTTCCCAGACATCCCTGCCTGTCACCACAGATGCTCAGCAAAATCTGTGTGGGTTGGATGGATGGAAGGGCGGACGGACGGATGGAGAGGCGGATGGATGGTCCTTTTCAGTTTGGTAAACTAAGACACAACCACTGAAAAACGGAGCTGGGTTTTCCTGGGGTTCTCTATGGCAAACAAAATAGGACCCTTTCAGAAAGAACTCGCAAAGCTTCCAGGGGTCATTTGGGCAGATCTAATTAGTAATTCAAGCGTGCCAAACACAAACTGGTTTCCATTGTTGGGCCATTATATCCCAACCAAGAGAATCTAATTCCGATGGCGGATGCTTAACAGCATTTCTTTGGCGAACACAAAAGATCAAATCCATAAAACTCACGTGGATGGAGAAGTAACTGTTTGCTAGCCCTTCCCAGAACTTGAAAAAGCACGTTTTGGTTGAAACGCATCTTTATTCCGGAATTGATATTCAATAGGACTGCAGAGCCCTCTACTGGCGGCTGAAACAAACTATCTCCTGTAACTTCTGGAAAGTTCCATTACGAATTAATTACATTTAATTGCCCGTGACCTCAAACTATCTGTGGGTAATTTAAATAAAGCCTTTTTGTTGCTAAGCGAAAATTAAAATAGCAAAGGCTACCATTTTTCATTAACAAATTGCCAAAGAGTTTTTTATGGTTAATACTTGTTGAGAAGAGAGTAGAAAAACAGATCCACTTATTTGTGGCTGGAGAGAGTGTGAACAGAGGGCCTCCGGGAGGGCAGGTGGACCACACGGGTGAGGACGTGAAGAGCTGGCAGGCCCTCCGACCGACTAGCTTCATGGACCCAAAAGTGCCCATCTAAGCGCTGTTTGGTTTAGCAAGAAGGCGGAAAGCCATCCAAATGTTAAAAAAACAGGGGTTAGATCGATAAATGATGAGACCCCTTGCTAAAATGATGTTGGAGAAATAAATTTCTTATGAAGTGAACAAGAATATAAAGCAGTGTGTGAAGAACAGTCTTGTGCTTGCAAGTTTCGATACTGAGGAAGGTCTGTAGAGACAGGAAAGGTCTGATGAGCTGTCCCCAGTGGAGGGGGCAGAGGGTGTTTATGCCTGTCTGAATATGTATTCCGAAACTTTTACTAACCAGCGCTGCTTGTGCATGACAATAAGAAAGGGCTGAATTTCCGGGGCACTGTTTTCAAAGCTCAGCCTTGCTTGCCTGGTGCCCCCGTGGATGTGCCTTGACTCTCCAGCACCTGCCTGGCCCACAGGCATCCTTCCCCTCCCCGTGGCTGTGAAGCAGGGAAGGCGTCTCCCCCGAAGGTCATCCTCTCCCACCTTACCTCCCCACCCAATGCCATCTCTAAACTCTGCCAGTGTTTCCTGTCTCTGTCCCATGCACTCCTCAGCTCCCTGTCCCCTGGCTTCTGTCCCCTCCACACCCTGCCAAGGCCACCAGTGACCTCCTGGTTGCCAGACCCTTGGGCCAGCACTGGCTGCCGTCGTCCACCCCTCACTGCCCTCCACCGTCCCTGGGCTGCAGGACAGCTCCCTCTTCCGTGCCCCTTTGTTCTCTCTGGGGCTTCTCTTCCTTCTCTCCTCCATCAACGTCTTCACCCTTGGTCCCCGCTCCGCAGCCCTGGTCTGGCTTCCTCCCCTCTCCCCCTTTCCTTGGGAATCCCCTCCATCCATTCCCATGGCTCTGCTGCCATCTTCAGAGCCCTTTCCAGCCCCCCACCTCCCTCCTGCCCCCCAGACCCATCAGTCCTCCCGCCTGGATGTCCAGCTGCCCTCGGGCTCCCCTGGCCTAACCTGACCTCATCCGTTCATCCCTCATCTAGTCCCCTGTTTGGATTCCTGGGCCATCGTCCTCCTATTCTCCAGGCCTCGCAGCGTTGGAGACCCCCTGCTTCCTCATCCCTCCCCCAACCATCACCAGGTCTGGCAGATCCTAAATGCCCCTCCTGTCCGTTTCCTGCCCTCCCCGCCACTCCTCTGCTCCAGGTCTCACCTCCTCTTCCTCCAACAGCCTCCGAACCCTCTCCCTGCCTCCAGCCTCACCTCTCACCATGCCATCTGCACACACACACCCATCTCTTTCCCAGTCTCCGGGGAACAGTCATGCTTCACACCCCACCAGGGGGATTTTTCTCTAACACAACCAGCATCAAAGGTCACGATTCAAGACCCTTACAGACTCTCCACAGCTTCCAGGGTAGAAGCAAACTCTGTAGCACGGCCAAGGACTTTGTGACGCCTTCCAGAATGACCCCGAGCAGCCCCATTCGGGCACACCTAGCCCCGCACCTTGGCTCCTGTCCTGAGCATGGCAGATGCATCCCCTTCTCCAGGCTCTGGGACCTTCTGGAAACCATTGGAAGGTCTGTCTCCTTTAACCCTCATCTGCAGTCTCCATTTCTACTTACCCTCCTCATCTACTTCTCCCTCTTTCTGTCATCGGTGGTCCTTGCTGACAGCCCATTTTCCTTGTGCCCCCCTCCCAGCTACACATCTGCCCTCCCCTTCTGTCGGTGGGGACCCCTTGAAGTCAGGGACCCCAGCACCTACCCCAGTGCCCGGCACATCAAAGCCCCTCTATCAATGTTGTGAATGAAAAATGCGAGAATGGTTTTCATTCTACACGCTGGACCCAAAATAATAAAACCAGACTTTCTTCCGCCTGACAGCCTTTCAACTATTTGAAATCAGCTCACTTGCCCCCTTGAGTCTTCTTTTCCCCGAGGAAAAGAGCCTCGGCTCCTTCCATTCTTCCTGGTGGGAGAGGTGTTCGGCCTGGGAGGGCCCAGCCTTCTGTACCCCTCTTCTCTGCCCAGAACTGACCAAGGTCACCAGAGGTCCCCTGACCAGGCACGCCACCGAGGAAGGTCAGGGAAATAGAGATTCATGCTCTGGAGGACAAGACAGTGATGGTCTTAGAGCCCTTCTTCCTGTTAGAGGGAAAGGTGATAGAGGAGGACACGGGCCAAGGGTGAGGAGATGCTCTGGAATAGGCATCTTCTCTCCATGGCAACGTGGGAGCCCGCCGCCTGGATGATGGTGCTGGTCTGGGGGTGTCGGGCCGACCCAGGGCTTACTCTGCGCTCCACGTTTCTCTGTGCCGGGGGAGGAGGGGGTTTTACTGACTTCTTTCTCTGCCTCGGCACCTTATGTATAAAGGGGAGTCAGGTGGGGCGCCCTTGCCTCCGCGTGGGGTACATGGAAAGGGAGTAGCAGTGCTGTCCTAGATCTCAAGGCAATTTGCAAATGACCATTCTTTGTATTGTTAACATCAAAGAACTCGCTTGGGAAATGTTTTCTGCTCATTTGATAATGACTGAGCCCTTCCAAACCATGTGGCCACCCAGGTCCTCTGCACAGCCCTGGGAACCCCAGAGCAGGTGACCGTCCCGAGGAAGGAATTCCTTCACAGGTGCATGTTAGAAACACAGGAAGTGCGGAATTCCCCCACCACCGCTCAGAGGGAGCACTCAAGTTCAGGGAGCAATCCATAGCGTTCCCATTCAATGGAATGGTGCGGCCAGGTTTTCAGAACAACTTGAAATAAGGTGCGAGAAATAAGACTGGTGCTTTCAAAGTTATCCCAAACTAATAAGATGCCTGTGTTTCAAGTCCATCTATGTAGCTTGCCTTGTTAAAAGCGGAAAGAGAAAAGGAATGCTGGAATACTTGGTACTCACATCTGCAATTTCCATTAAGAACAGCTGGATCTAGAGAAAAGAGGCACACAGATAAGAGCCATGGAAGATCCGGTGTTTGCCAGGTGGACACAGGAGAGGCCGGTCTGCTGCCTCGGTGAGCGCACGAGTTAGCCTGAGACAGGAGACAGCTGTTTATGAGAAAACTGTGTTTCCATTGGTTTCCGTTCTAAAGCTAGGATTTTCAAGAGGGATTGAAAAGAATAAGGTTTTTGCCTTTGTTATTATAACGTATCTTTGTTCAGAGAAGCTGAAAACCTTTTATGTAAAGTATCTCACTTTCTTATTTTCTTTGGGGGCTGGAAGTAGGGAAGCTCTTGACTTAAACCCCAAATAGCTTTTAGTGGTACAGTGGTTCCTTGGAGCTGCCCCTCTGACCCTTGAGTGGGCCCCGCTGACTGCAGTGCATAAGACGGCTGGAAAGAAGTTGGGGGTTAAAGTCAGGAGCTGAGAGAATGGATGCACTGATGTGGTTGAAAGAGATTAGGAGGGGGGACGGATAGACTTGAGGATGGTTAGACATGGGAGGTGGGGCAAGGGAGGATGCTCGAGCATCTGGCTGGAGGAAGTGAGAGGACCCGAGGACGTGGCCACGCCCCCAGCACAGACCCGGCAGCCATCCATCAGCCTGGCCTCGCAGCCTGCTTCTGCCACTTTCTAGCTGTGTGACCTTGGACAGGTCATGTAGTGTCTTTGAGCCTCGGTTTCTCCATCTGTAAACAGGGATGATAATAACGCTACCTGCTACATAAGGGCTGTAGTGAGCTCAAATGAGTTATCACAGGTGACATCCTCCGAGCAGAGGAAGTGCTGGTCTGTGCTGGCCCTAATCTTGTGTGTGATGCCCTGTACAATGCGTGTGGCCCGGGCCTGTCTCGCTCGCTATTTTCATTGCTCCACGCCAAGCTGCCTCGGGTACTGGGATTGAAACTTGTAATTCTGAATTCTTAAACTCTGTGGCTCAGGGCCTAAAGAATAACGCTGACCAAAGAGTGGTTGTCTGGTACCGTTTCCTCTCTGAACGTCCTGGCATCCCGGCGTGTGTGGGACTGGAATACGGCCAGCCCGGGGGTCGGATTGGCACGGGGAGCAAGCTGAATCCACTTTTGTCTTTGAACATGCATAATCTGCTTCCCTTGGTACGTAGCGCCGGCGGAAACAGACTCAGCCAGTGTTCCCGGCGATTTTTCCATCATTTATTAAATGTCTGCCTTGGTTTAGGAATCATATCTGCTGCCTTAATGATGTTTAAAGAAATATAAAAATAGGAGTACGTAACACTGTATTCGCTGTGGCTGGAGACCACTTTTATCTGTCACCATTTTGCACAAAGCACAAATTGTTGCAAAAATACCCGAACTCTGCTCTCATGGGGGCGCTTTGAAGAGATTGTTAGGTGTGTGGCAATTACTCACGGGCCCACGGTAAGTCCCAGCGCTGTCACGAAGCCCCGCTCGCCCTGGAGGGGCTCAGAGCCACCTTCCAGACGAAACCACGGCCGCAAAGGCGCAGCCACACGGGGACGAACAAATGGCATCACGGGGGCCCTGGTGCTAAAACAGCTTTTCTCGAAATGAGCAAACTTGAATCAACCTGGGAGCGGGGCGTAGGCTGTAATTAAAAGTCCTGGCCCAATTCCCTTCGTTTGCAGGAGAAAACTATTGGTTTATTTCAAGCCAAACTGAGTCGAGGCTCGGGGTCCAGGAGCAGAACGCACAGACACCCAGCGCATCCTGACCACAGGTGGAAGAGGGCCGGGCAGCGCCCCCATCCCGCGGTGAAGGAGGCTACAGGCCGTATGCGCAGTGCAGCCCCGCGAGCCCCCTCCACCCCACGCCAGCCGTCCCCGAGCCAACACAGCGGGCCGCTGAGTCCTGCTGTTGCCGGGGGTCAAGTGTGCACCCCAGAGGGAAATGCATTTACAACCCACCATTTCTCCTTGCAGGTGGCCCGCCAGCTCCAGCCCTCCGTGGTGTGGATTGGAGACACCGAGAAAACCTTCTACAAAAAAGTCCCCAACGCCGAAAAGAAGGTGAGGGCTTCTCATTTCTTAACGTGGCCCTTTCCCTCCTACAAAGGGGCCCCGTACCAGGGACTACCTCGTTTTTTCAACACGGTCTTGCTTTTTCAAGGGAGGAAGGAAACGGAGGGGCAGCCGTCTCTCTGCCCTAAGCACTTGACTGCATTTGAAAGGATCCAGTGTCTGATTTTATGAGGCATAATTTAGAAGAAATGAAAAAAAGTATGGAAAAGGGGGGAGGGGAGCGTTAAACCCAAACCTACCGATTCAGGGGTAAGAAACAATTGAGAGAACTGTACTCAGTTACAGCAAATGGCACACACAGGAGTTATTATTAGGATTTCCTATTGTTCATTATAATAAATAGCAAAAGGCCTGCAATTTATGAACAAAGACCGTCCGTAGAACTGCCAAGCGCCCCACATTGGGTGTCCCCGGGGAGTCTTCTGTCAATTGCTTCCTTCCTCCTTTTCTCTCCTTTCAATGGCTCCCCTCCCCCGCACTTCCCCCGGCAAATCACCAGCAAATTTCCCACAAGTTAAAAAAAATTTGCAGATACACATGATTGTTATTCCACATCAATTTGCACCAAAGCAAATAGTGGTTAACTGTGAATTTCTGATTAAATTCATAAGGATTTTAATCACTTTTGCTCCTTATGTATTATACATCATTTTTAGCAGGTAGAGATGATTTGGATAAAGAATGAAAGCTGAATCTTTTCTTCCCCAAATGAGCCTTGATTGCCCTGTCATTTTAGAAACTCTTAAGAGGGTTCATTTATTATTTAATCTGGGAATCTGGTAGGTAGCTCCCTCTGCTGGCGAAGTTGCTACGTTAAAAAAAAGTCCACATACAGTAAAGCAACTATACTCCAATGAAAATTAATTTTTAAAAAATAACAAAATAGGGCTTCCCTGGTGGTGCAGTGGTTGAGAGTCCGCCTACCGATGCAGGGGACACGGGTTCGTGCCCCGGTCCGGGAAGATCCCATGTGCCGCGGAGCGGCTGGGCCCGTGAGCCATGGCCGCCGAGCCTGCGCGTCCGGAGCCTGGGCTCCGCAACGGGAGAGGCCACAACAGTGAGAGGCCCACGTACCACAAAAAAAAAAAATAACAAATAACAAAATAAAATAAATCCTTTAAAAGGCCACATACATGCGAACTTGAAGGCAGCAGTTACCACGGTCAATCTAAAGAGAGATGCAAGGCAGCGTTTAATCCAGGTGTCACACACTTCACGTCACCAGAAGCTTTGTCTCATGAATGGGCGAGGGCTCTCGCACTGGACATCAGCCTGGAGAATGAGAATTCAGGAGACGTATGTTCCCGGCCTGCTTTGCCCTTCACCTTAGTTGGCTGTGTGTCCCTGAGCAAGTAATTTAACCTCTCTGAGCTTCCACTTCCTTAATTAAAGGGCTCCAGAGAGAATAGCCTCTGAGTTCGTGAAGCCCCTCTCGAATTCTCTCCCGTGACCCCCTCGAGCTGTCGGTTTGTCGCCAACAATTACGTCTGCTCGTCTGTACCCCTCAGTGGGTCGAGAGTAAGAGGGATGGACACACCCGTTTGAGAGAGCCAGAGGGGCCCTGGGGGAAGGGCTGGCGGGCTCTGAGGGAGCGTCAGGCAGGAAGCGAGATGTGAGTTCAGTAGATGCCCCCCCAAGGGGAGTCACTGTGAAAGAGCAGGGAGCCGGCAAAGGAGAGACTCCAGAACCCTCCCCTGAACAGGCCCTGCCTTGCTGATCCCGAGGGGTTCTCTCCAGCACAACCTGATTCCCACAGATATGGTCACCGACTAGTCTTACTCCTGCAGAAAATGAAGGCCTTTGGTGGTACAGTCTTTGCTGTGGACAAATCGGACATTTATTCTATCCACCTCTGCATTAGAAGAGTCTGTCATCCGTCCGGGGAATTAACTGCACTGAGGACTGAATCACAACCTGGGAAAACCCCAGGATGCCTGATGAATACAAGCAGAAGGGTCCCTGGGTCCCCAGATGTCCAGAGGCCGGCTGGGGGCCTGAGGCAGCCCAGGCACAGACAGAGCTGCAAGGGGCATGCCCACCCCTGCAGCAGTGCAGCGGCCCCAGCTCCAGTGCCCCGGCCAGGGGAAAGCACGGTGGGCAGGGAACCGCTGCCTGGGCATCCTTCAGCTCGACGTCCTGGGCCTGCCCCTCGGAGAGCAGGGCTGCAGGGTTCCTGCTGCCTTCCTGCCTCTGGGGCCAGTGCTGGGCCAGCTCTCCTCTCCTTCCCACCCCACCTCCAGCTTCTGACTCCTGTCCTTACCCAAGTCCCTCAGCCTCCAGGGCCTGGGGCAGTCATGAGCATTGGACGTCCATGCTCTGGAGGTGATCACCAAATTCCAAGGGCAGCAGCTGCATCCGCCAACGAGAGGCACCAGGAGGTAGCACGACCGGCTCCACGTTGCATCACCTGGCCATCCAGGAACCCGGCGTCCTTACTACCACCCAGCCCAGCCTCCGTCCCGAAGGCTCCCCCGATCCCCAAGGTGCTGAAACCTAGAGAAGAATGTCCACCTGCAGAGAAGCCACCACCTACAGCCACAGCACAGAGCACTCCCAGCGTCCGCCCAGGGCAGTGGAGGGATTCCAGGAACGCTCTTCGAAGAAACCTCTCACCCACAATGACTAGCTCCACCCTCGAGGCCTCCCCCTCTGGGCTCAGGCCCTTTAGGAGGTACAGTGTGGAGGCTCATGCAGGCATAAGGAGGGAGGCAACGGAGAAGGCCAGGTGGCAGCGAAGGCTCCTGGGTGCAGGTCCGGGCACCGGGACCCCTAGGGTTGCTGCCACAGGCAGAGGACGCCCAGGGGCACACGGTGTAGGTCAGGAAGCTCCTAGCACCCCGGGAGGGAGGCGGCCTTCTCCTGTTTTGCAGAAGAGGACAAAGGCCCGAGAGGGCGCACAGCTGGTCAAGTGCAGAGCTCAGACTCCGAGGCAGGACCCCTCTCCCTGCCTGGATGCGGCTGCAGTGTCAGCACCGGCTTCCCGTCGGACCCTCCTCGCTTCTGCTACACCCGCGTCCTCCCTCTTCCCCTCTTCAGCCCCCAGGCTACTTTAAACCACATCCTGAAGACTGCCCGAGGGGCCCTCAGGTCTTAGAGGCAAATGTGTCAGGCTCCAGAGTCCCCTGGACCCTGACCACCCCTGCCCCCCACGTTGTCCTCAACACCCAGCCCCCAGGGACCTGGCAGATGCCTGGACAGCGCCCTCTCCCTCCCCTCCCAGGAGGGCCCTCCTTTCCACCATCTGAGGCTGGAGCCTTGGTCAGCTGTTGGTGTTTGAGGCGAAGGCAGTAAGGAATGAGGCAAGACGGGCTGCTGATGCATTTTCTGCTCCGTCACCCTCATGACTCCATCTAGCAGGAGCCCTGCCCACGTGACAGTAGGGCCTCCACGAGGGAAGCGCTGGCTGGGTTGGAGCTGGCCGCAGAAAAGCAAATGGAAACTGCTGCATGGGTGTCAGACACTAATTGGAAATCGCCCCCAATAATAAGGTGGTGTGGGCTGGCAGGTCCAGCGGTGGGGGCGGCTGAGGAGGTTGCCAGGTGATGGGGAGGATGTTGGCTGACATGATGGATGAGCACACCAGTCTCATGCATAATGGACGCGGCTCTGAACCGGAACAGGGGTGGCCCAAGTGCAGAAGAGTGTTGGCTGAATATACTCACCTTTCATTTCCATCCCCTCCTAATGGGACTCGCCATCAGTGAAGATATCACTCTGGACGCGGCCCAGGATCAACATTTGTTATCCAAACAGGCTAATTAAGTTCAGTCATCCCTACCATTGTCAGGAGACACAGACAGCAATAGCATCTCCTGCCTCAGAACAGGCAGGACTGCACCACTGTCACCATGGCAACCAGGCTGCTGGGGATGGGCTCAGACCTTGCAAGCATGTGTCTGCCCCCACAGAGTAGTAGTCTCTAGTCTCACCAGGTTAACTGTGTGAGGTAGGGGTCAGTCCTTCTTCCACCGGTCTTTGGGCAGCTCCATGTGCACCGCACACACGCCCCAGTCGCCCCTACCACCTTGCATTATTCTCCGTCAAGCTTCTTAAAAGACTCTTCTCACCATCCCCGCTCACTCTTCAACCCACCACTGTCCACTCAATGCTCTGCAGCTCCATGGAAACTGCTCTCACAAATTTCTTTGAAATCCATTTTGCCAGCGGGCCCCAGCTTGTAAAAAAAGCTCTGTCCTCCCTCAGCCCCTGTAGCCTTCTCCTGGTCTCCTCGCACCCCGCCAACACTTTCTTCTGTGTCTCCTCCATGCACTTCCACCCACCCCTTAAATACACGGGTGCTCACTGAGATTCCATCTCAGGCCCACAGACCTTTTTGCTCTCCTCGCCCTCCTTGGGCACCAGCTTATCAAATCACCCGTAAGCCAACGAGTGCCCCCACTCCATCCCCAGCCCGCAGCTCTCCCCTGAGGCTCGGGTGCAGTCACCCGGCATCACCCACAATCACCCCTGGGATACCTCCCCCACGGTGCTGCCGACTCAGGCAGGGCCTGTCCAAACTCCTCCTCCATCACCACCTACCACATGACCCTGCCCCTCCTCTTGCCTTTTCAAAGGGTTACGTTTTTAGTATAACAACTTTTCATAAGAGAGCTTTGGATCCACCCTGGTAAAATGAATTCTGAATATCTCCAGACTCTCCAAGCCTTGTCTAAACGCAGTGGGTTTTTTCCTGGCACAGGTGTAGATACTCCTATAAGGAATATTCTTCCAGAATCTCAGCAGAGGTCCTTCCTCAGTGGCCTGAGGCCCAGAGGCAGCTCCTCAGAGATGAGCAACTGACGCCTTATCATCCAGTGCAGTGGAAACTGGGGGAGATTTTTACACCGTCATTTTCAGCCCCGTTGGCAATGTTGCTAGTTTCCTTCAAATCATAAAGCCCCCGTTTTTCTGACTCTCCCCTTTAGAAACCTTTCTCTTCAATAGGGCAGACCTAGCATTGATTTCCTACCAGCACTTATATTTCAAGCACTTGTCAGACAGACACATTATGCCGTATACTCCTCATGGCATCCCTCAGGTTAGGACCTATGATTATTCCCATTTCTCAGATGCAGGGACTAAGGCTCACAAAAGTTGAGTAACCTGCCCAAGGTCACACATCTTTTAAGAGCAGAACCAAGACTGAGATCAGATCTGTCTGACCCAAAGCCCGTGCACTGAACCATTTGCTACGTCATCTGCCTGTTATTGTGGAGTTCGTTCCTTGAGCTTTTCATTTTTGCACAGAGCCCGACCCCTGAGGGAAGTTCAGTAGCAAAGTCAAGCCCCACCAAACATGCCTCCCTATCCTAGGCCGCCCAGAGGCATGGGTCTGAGCAAAGGCAGGTTTCTGCAAAGACCTGGGGTAGGGGTTGGGGAGCTGCCCCTTCGAGAGCAGGTTTCCATCCTCATGCCCATTTCCGGGATTTCAGGGAGTCTCATTCTGGGTCATCCCTCTCCTGTGCTTTGCCCTCTTTTAAGCTCCTCTGTTGTCCCCAACCCCCATTCATGCTTCCTGGGTGGAGTCCTGCAGGGCCATTGTTCCCTCCTGATGGAGCCAGGCAGCCTCTGGACTTCTGTGAGGGCAGGAGGAAGGGATCAGAAGCTGCCTGGTGATCTGGCTTCAGGCCCAGCCTGTGAGATTTATTTTGCTGTAAAAATCCCATCTCTTTCTCTGCTGTGAGTTACATTACAAAACGTCCCTTTAAACTGAATCCAACAACACAGAAGAAGGATTAGACACCATGACCAAGTGGGATTTATCCCAGGCTTAACATCCAAAAATCAATTAATGTAATATACTATATCATTAAAAATAAAGGACAGAAACCACACCATCCTCTCAACAGATGCAGAAAAAGCATTTGACAAAATACAACACCCCTTCATGATTAAAAAAATAGAAAGAAAAGGAAACTTCCTCAGTCTAATAAAGGGCAACTACAAAAAAATCCACAGCTGACATCATCCTTAATGGTAAAAGACTGGATGTTTTCCCCTTAAGAGCATCTCTTCTATCCAACATTATATTGGAGGTTCTCACCAGGGCAATCAGGGAAGAAAATTAAGTAAGGCATCCATACTGAAAAGGAAGAAATACAACTATATTTGCAGATGACATGATCTTGTATACAGAAAATCCTAAGGAATTCACTAAAGCAGTATTAGAACTAATAAACTAGTTCGGCAAGGTCGCAGGATAGGATACAAGATCAATATACAAAAAGCAACATTTCTATACACTGGCAAGGAAAAGATTAAAATTAGAATTAAGAAAACAATTCCAATTATAATAACATCCAAAAAATCGGAATAAACTTAACAAAAGAAGTGCAAGACTTCTACTCTGAAGACTCTACTCAAAAGACGCTACTCTGAAGACTTCTACTCTGAAGACTACAAAACATTGTTGAAAGAAGTCAACGAAGACCTCGATAAATAGAAAGATACATCATATTCATGGATTGAAAAACTTACTGTTAAGATGGCAAGAATCCCCAAATTGATCTACAGGTTCAGCACAATCCCCATCAAAATTCCAGCGACCTTAGTTGCAGAAATTGACAAGCTGATCCTAAAATCCATATGGAAATTCAAAGGACCCAGAATAGCCAAAACAATCTTGAAAAAGAACGGAGTTGGAGAACTCACACTTCCCAGTTTCCAAACTTACCGTAAAGCTGCAGCAATCAGGACAGTGTGGTACTGGCCTAAGGAGAGACATACGGGCCAATGGAATAGAACTGGTCCAGAAATAAACCCTCACATTTACAAAAAAATTGACTTTTGGGACAGAAGCGCCAAGACAATTCAATGGAGAAAGAATAGCCTTTTCAACACGTGCTTCTAGGACAATTGGATTGCCACATGCAAAAGAATGAAGTTGGACCCCTACCTCACACGGTTAACCAACAATGCACCACAGACCTAAAAGCAAGAGCTAAAACTATGAAAGCCTTAGAAGAAAATAGAGACATAACTCTTTGTGACCTTGGATTAAGCAATGGTGTCTTGGATACAATATCAGGAGCACAAGCAACAGAAGAAGACTTAAACTGAACTCATCAAAACTGAAAACTTTTTGCTGTAAAAGACATCAACAAGAAAGTGAAAAGACGACTCAGAATGGGAGAAAATATTTGCAAGTCATTAATCTGACAAGGGACCTGTATCTAGAAAATATAAATGACTCTTACAGCTCAATATTAAAAAGACAAGTAACCTTGGGCTTCCCTGGTGGCGCAGTGGTTGAGAGTCTGCCTGCCGATGCAGGGGACACGGGTTCGCGCCCTGGTCCAGGAGGATCCCACGTGCCGCGGAGCGGCTGGGCCCGTGAGCCATGGCCGCTGAGCCTGCGTGTCCGGAGCCTGTGCTCCGCAATGGGAGAGGCCACAACAGTGAGAGGCGGAAAAAAAAAAAAAAAGACAAGTAACCCAATTTAAAAAAAGGGCAAAGGATCTGAATACACGTCTTTCCAAAGAAGGTACATATGGCCATTAAGCGCGTGAAAAGATGCTAATAACATCTTTAGCCTCCAGGGAAGTGAAAGTCAAAACCACAATCCGATACCACTTCACACCCACCAGGTTGGCTAAATAAAAGGAAAAAATAAGAAAAACAGTAACAAGTGTTGGTAAGGGTCCAGAGAAACTTAAATCTGCTCTCTGCTAGGATTGTAAAACGGTGCAGACGCTTTAGAAAACAGTCTGGCATTTCTTTAAAAGGTTAGACAGAGAGTAACCATAAGACCTAGCAATTCAATTCCTCTGTACGTACCCAAGAGATACGAAAACATTAGTCCATACAAATCTTATACACAAATGTTCATAGCAGCGTTATTCACAACAGCCAAAAAGTGTAAGAAAAACAAATGTCCATCAGCTGATGAGTAGATAAGTAAAATGGGGCATAACCGTACAATGGATACCGTTCAGCAATTAAAATGAAGTCCTAAAACACGCCACCACATGGGGGAATCTCGAAAATGTTACCCTGAATGAAAGAAGCCACACACACACATACAGACACATATGGAATGATTCTATTTATGAAATATCCATAAGAGACACATCTGTAGAGACAGAAAGTAGATTAGTGATTGCCTAGGACTGCAGAAGGAGGTTGGGGGAAATGGGCAGTGACTGCGAACGGGTGGGGTCTTTTGGGGGCAACAAACATGAAAACGTTCTAAAATTAATTGTGGTGATGGTTGCACAACTCTGTGAATATACTAAAAACAATCATACATTTTATTTTTTTAATATTTTAATTTTATTGGTGAATCATATGTTTTAAATAGGTGAATTATATGGTATGTGAATTACATCTCAATAAAGCTGATCTATACCATGATAATGATATAAACATAATAATAGATAACATAATATAACAATAATAGATATTTGAAGTCTCCTTTGCAGCGCTCAATCGGTATAGGCCCCTAAACAGGAAGGGAATTGGGGGTGGGGCAAGCAAGGCCCCACACACATCCCCTCTGAAAGGCAGGGTCCCCAGAGCAGGGGCAGGAGCAAGGCTGTGGAGTCACTAACTCCGTGCTGGCAGCTGGGGACCGGCTCATGAACTCTGGGTCTCGGATGTCCCTTGGTCTCCTTGTGCCTCAGGCCAGCATCTCCGGAGTGAGGGTGAGAACGGGTCCCTCTCCTGGGGTGGCTGCGAGAATAAGGTGAGAAGGTTCACGTCAGGCACCGAGCAAGACCCCTGGAACACAGGAAGCATGCAGTCGATGCTACCAGTACCATGGAAGCAGCCTGGGCGTAAGAAGTAATGAGCGAGGCTCACGGGCCAGGAAGTAACAAGCTGCGCTGTCCTGGGAGGTCAAGGCAAGCCCCCAACCTCTTGCCTCATTGGAGCCAAAAGTTTCTGCAACTTCCCACTGGGCTTTCCTCCGAACGGCCCCTCGGCCCGGCGTCTCGCTCTTTTCTCATCCAGTATTTTCCCTGCACCCTGTCAATCCAGACATGGAACTGGGCCTTTCTGTTGGTCAAACAAAAGGAAGGAGGAAGGGGCACAACACTGGGCCCCCTGCGTGGCCACAGCCCCTTCCCTCCCCCTTCCCTCCCCGGCATCACCCACCCAGCTCACACCCGCCCTGCGGACCACACTCCTAACACCACCCTCCCTCCCTCTGCCCAGCAGGCTGCCGTTCCAGGTCTGACTCCCAATTCCACGGGGCAGCCGAAGGGCCTCCCAGGGAACAGATTCCCCAGCACACGAGTGTCCTTGTCCCAAAGGCCCTGCAGCCGTGCACAGCGCTGTCACCCCCGTGCCTCCAGTTGCCTGCCATTCGCGTTTATTCTCGAGCGTGGAATTTATCCCACACCCACTCCCTTCCCTAGATGTTACCAGCCCCTTCCTGCAGGCAGACGTGCGGGGCTGTCTTCCGGCCAGGTGTGCAGGACACACAGGGCCAAGCAACAGGCGACCTCATCTGTATAGAGTAGCTCACACGTGCTGGGGCGGTTCCAGGAAAGCCCCAGGATAGGTGGGATCTTCAATTCTCTGGCTCAATTGCCCCTGAGCCAAATGGGAGCAAAAAAGGCCCAGATTGTTCTTGGGTGTCTCTGTGGAGGCCCCCCCATCACCCCTAGCCGCTTCCTCTTCTCTTGCTGCACTAGTTGTGGTTGATTTAAAGCCCATGCGTTGCCATGGCAACGTGGCCAAATCTGACATGCCCCCCACCCCGCCCAGAAGCCAGAAGTTATCCTCCCTCAGGTACCTCAAGTCTTACTCCTGTCCCTCATTAGTGCTGAGATTATACTGAAATAATACAGGTTCAAACTACACCCAAACTGCTTCAGAGAGAAGTTTCACACTCTTATGTAACCAGCTGTTTTCAGATCTGAGATCCAAGACCTTGGTCCTCGTTGTCACAGCCGTCAGCAAAGGAAATCTTGAGTTCACCTTCAAAACAGCTCAGAGGAACACACTGGAAACCAATTCTCAATCCCAGCCAGTTTCCTTCCGCTTGGAAATCCGCCCTGTTTCCCATTCTTAGGGTTAAGATGCTGGTACGTTCGGTCAGGTGCTTCCTTCCTTCCCCCTTTCCAAATCGGAACACCAGATTTAAGGAAAGGAAGAGCCAGCAGTTCAGACCATGCAAACCAGGAACCACGTCCCGAGACCCGACCCAGAACAAACTCTAAGAAAGTGTGTTTGGGCATCACTTTTTAACAAATGTATGCCACAGTGCATCCAATGCTATATTTTCTTTTGTTCTTGATTCTTTTTTCCTATGTGTGGGCTTATTTTTTCCCCTCTCTCTTCCTCCCAGATGGAACCTAAGCGCCTGAAAAAACAGCTTCCCAAAATCCTGAAGCTCCTGAAACCAGATGACAGGATTCTGATTGTGGGGACAACACAGCGACCTTTTGACGCTGAACTTCAACCTCTTTGCAAAGTTTATCAAAAAATTATTTTGGTTCCCAGACCAGACTATGCTTCCAGATATGGCAAGTACCCCTCACCCCTTCCAGTGTGCAGTAACCGAAGCTGGGCCGTCGGTGTGGGCTTGCAGGCATGTGGGCTTGAGCCGGGAGGGTGGCCGTCGTCACCCAGTGACCATCAGAAGGTGATGTAAGTCCCAGTGCCCCAGGACATCAGCGAACTCCAAGCCATAAACATAAACACCAGGTCCCGAGAGCAACAGATCTCTGTTCTGTTGTTAATGTAATGCTTTTTACCCAAGACAAAAGGAAACAGGACAGGGATTATTATTTTGAGCCCTGAAGGAGACAAAAGCCCCTGTGGGTAAGAATTTTCCTTTTGACTGGTGGATTAGGGTCACTCAGCTTGTCCCCGTGGTGGTGATGTCTTTCCCGTGCAAAAGCATTTCTTTTCACCTGGTCGATTTTTTTTTTCAGGCTCAAAATACCAGTCCAAGGGAATGTTGATTTACCTAAACACTAAATACAACAAGAGCTTACTTTTTTTCCATTTTTTCCCTTGGATAGACAGATTCAAAATCACTTCTTTTGAAACCTATTTTTAAATGGGAACAATACAAAAAAGTGACCCTGGGAGGCAGTGCAGTGAAATTGGGAAGAGCTGTGGCACATGGATTCCGACGAGCCCTGGTTCTGATCCTGGCTGTCCCGCCGAATAGCTGATGACCTTGAGAAGTAGGCTGACATTCTGAGCCTCCATTTTCTCAGCTCTAAAGTAGGAGAACTGTTCAGTTCCCAGGGCTGTGGTGACCCTTATATGAGATGGCTGGAATGCCCAGCACCATCTCAGCTCCCGGAGAGGACGGGTGGAGGGGGAGAAGGCGGTGATGGGGGCGTGGAGGAGGAATATTTAAATGGCAGGTCAGTAAATGGCCCAGGGAGCCGGCAGTGGTGCCGGTGGTGGTTTCCATTATCGATTGCTGTGTGACAGACCTCCCCAGTGGCTTGAAACCATAAAGTACGCCTCTCATGATTCTGAGGGGCCACTGGGCTCAGTGGGGGAGTTCTCCCCAAGGTGTTTCATGATGGTGCAGTAAATGGCGGCTGGGACTCCAGTCATCTGAAGACTGGACAGGGCTGGACATCCAAGACCATTCCCTCCATGACTGTGCTGTTGCTGGCTGTCAGCTGGGAGCTCATCTGGGGCTGGTGACCAGACCTCCTCTACCCGGCCCCTCCCCGTGGCCTTCCACGGCGCGGCAGCTAGGTCCCCAGGGGGAACATCCTAAGGGGAAACATTTCAAGATGTTCAGGCAGAAGCTGGAAGGATCCTTGTGACCCAGCTGCAGAAGTCACACAGAGTCACTTTCACCACATTCTACTGGTCAAGAGAAAGTCACAGGCCAGCCCAAGTTCAAGGACAGTGGACTACACAGCATGTGAATACCAAAGGTGCAACTCATTGAGGGGTCGTCTTGACCGCCCATGGTAGTGGTGGTGGTGGTAGATTTGGTTTAGAGATGATGATGGTGCTGTTGGAAATGGCGGTGATGGTGACCGCAGCCTGGAAGTGATGGAGATGCTGGTGGTCATGACCACAGCCTGGGGGTGATAGAGATGATGGTGGTTGTGACCGCAGCCTGGTGGTGATGTAGATGCTGGTGGTCATGGTGGCGGTCATGTTAGAGGAGATGGCGGTAGCGATGACATGGTAGCTGTGGTGCATTGCTGAAAATAATAAAAACTATTAGGTCAGACTTGGTTTCTATTCATCCTTCATTAGTCACAATAGCACCACCAAAACAGAGAGGATATATGTCCTTTCTGGTTGATCTTAAGTTCCTGGTCAGTGTGATTTGCTAGAAGAACAACCCTTTACTCCCCATACATTATAAACTCTTAGCTTATTAGCCACTCCGTTTGCAATATGCATTCGTTTCTGTCTTGATAAAGTGTGATCATAATCACAGTGTTATATGCAAAGCACAGGAAGACTTTGGGCGCAGTTATTTCTCCACCATCTAGGGACTTCTCCATCTTCTGGGGCCTACAAGCCCTCCACTGGATCCTTTGCAACCAGCCAGCATCAAAGGAAAAGAAAGAAAGATAGTATAAATGATCTCTCAGGAGATTTAGGGACCAGACTGAGGAGGGACCAACAGTTCTTCTAGCCACGTTGGCCAGAATGCCTCACGAGGCCCCACCAGGGTTCAAGGGGGCAGGGATGTGTAGTTTAGCCAAGGAAGGAGTCGACACAGAGGTGGGTGTGCACCAGTGCTCTCTGCCCACTACAGAGGATTCCACGCTCCTGGCTTCATCAGAGCTTTCCCACTTGGTTAGATTCTCTGTCTCTCTCTCTCTCTCTCTCTCTCTCTCTCTCTGTATTGTATATATATTTTAAGCTATCTTAATGGAATAAGGTAGAGTATTATTAATTTTCAGGGCCTAGAACATTATTCTTGACTTTGAACAGTTTCGATTAGATTCTCTTGTGTCTTGGTTAGATTCTCTGTGTGTGTCTCTCTCTCTCTCTCTGTATTGTATATATATTTTAAGCTATCTTAATGGAATAAGGTAGAGTATTATTAATTTTCAGGGCCTAGAACATTATTCTTGACTTTGAACAGTTTCGATTGTCTGACAAAACCATAGGCCCTTTCGAAATGAAGCTATTGATGTATAACAAGGACAGGTGTGTTCTTTTGATAAAGTGCCAGGCCTCTCTAGGGACTCAGATCACAAGACAGATTCCAGCTTGAATCCCCTCACGGCAGCATCGTGGGAGAGGAAGGAGGAAGCATCCCTTCACCGGTGGGCGGATGATAAACCTGCAGCAGTGGTCATCTGGGCCCAGGGCTCTGTCCACTCAACCACATGTGTCTCACATATTTCTTTCTCGGTGGGTGATTTGTTCAGGCTGCCATTCTCGCCAACATCATAAATGCTACCCAGCGTTTCCTCCAGTGACCTTGAAGTTACCATAGCCACAGTGGCTGGGACATCTATCTTAAAGAAAGACTATTCCTGTCTTTGCAATGATCAAAAACGGTCTCTTGGGCTTCCCTGGTGGCGCAGTGGTTGAGAGTCCACCTGCCGATGCAGGGGACGTGGGTTCGTGCCCCGGTCCGGGAAGATCCCACATGCCGCGGAGCGGCTGGGCCTGTGAGCCATGGCCGCTGAGCCTGCGCATCCGGAGCCTGTGCTCCGCAATGGGAGAGGCCACAACAGTGAGAGGCCCGCGTACAAAAAAAAAACGGTCTCTTGCATCCTGTAAAGCCTGGGCTGCAGATCCATAACTTGGGCCCTTGCTTGTCCACCTGTCTGCTGGCAGCCGAGGGCCAAAGGTGCATGGGACACTCTCGATCCAACTGCTCAGATTCTCCAGGCGGTGCAGGGGAGTGACAGGGCTGAGAAGAGAAGGGCAGATCAGCCAGAGGAAACGCGGTCCTTAAGGTTTACCAAATATAATTCAATAGCTACCTGCTTTCCCCAAATCAAGCGGTTTCCTTCAAAATGTCTCTGCAAAGAAAATCCACCCCCAGGTTGATTAATGCCATGTCTAGTCCCCAGAAATCCCTTTGGGCTTCCTTCTCTCCACGTTCCTCATGCCTCCTCCTGTCTCTCTTCCCCGGGGTCTGCTCCGCTAATAACCCGATTCATCACAGGCCCCCCACCTTAGACCCTGTGTCTGCTCGGAGGGGTCCAGCCCATGTCTTTTTTTTTTTTAAACATCTTTATTGGGGTATAACTGCTTTACAATGCTGTGTTAGTTTCTGCTTTATAACAAAGTGAATCAGCTATACATATACATACATTCCCATATCTCCTCCCTGTTGCGTCTCCCACCCTCCCACCCTCCCTATCCCACCCCTCTAGGTGGACACAAAGCACCGAGCTGATCTCCCTGTGCTATGCGGCTGCTTCCCACTAGCTATCTATTTTACATTTGGTAGTGTATATATGTCCATGCCACTCTCTCACTTCGCCCCAGCTTACCCTTCCCCCTCCCTGTGTCCTCAAGTCCATCCTCTACGTCTGCATCTTTATTCCTGTCCAGCCCCTAGGTTCATTAGAACCTTTTTTTTTTTTAGATTCCATATGTATGTGTTAGCATACGGTATTTGTTTTTCTCTTTCTGACTTACTTCACTCTGTATGACAGACTCTAGGTCCATCCACCTCACTACAAATAACTCAATTTCGTTTCTTTTTCTGGAATCCTAGACTGCGGAGGCCTGAAGCTCATCCCAATCACATTATTCACCCTCTTGTGCTTTTGCAAAATCCCAAATAAAAATGAATTTTAAGACACTGTGTCATCTCAAGCACTAGCCAGGATAGAATCAATTGGGAATGCCAAAAGCAGAGAAGGGGCCCCGAAGACCAGATTCCTTTCAGCCTAAAGAAGGGGAAGGGGATGGAGATTAGTCTGAAGAACTGAAGAGCCCTCTACATCCAAGAAAGGAAGGTAAAACACGGCAGCAGGTCCAGAGAGCCCCTCAGCTGCCTTGAACCGTTTTGTAGCCCTGGCCTCTGGTCCTCACGGCCACGCCCGTTGCCAGTCCCCAAGCCTGTTGTGCTTTTGTGCCCACCACCACCCCCTCCGCCGCTGGACCAAAGGCTTGGCAGCCTGCTCATGGCTCCAGTACAGGCTGTGGGGCTGCCACTGCGATGAACCGCCAGGCTAGAGCTCCCTCCATGCCTGAATCCCCTCTTTGCTCCAGAGCAGCTATTTAAGGGCCAAGAACCCATGATCCGGTGGCTTTGTACAAGCAATAGAAGCTGTTCTTTTAAAGGCTAGTAAGTCTAGTTCATCGAACATGAGAAGGAAGTCAAGCCTGATTCTCTCTCCCCTTCTCTGGATCTGGAGATGGCTGGGGGCAAGTGGGCAAATCCCACCGCAGCTGTGACTGCACCACCATTAAAAAATGATGAGCTTGGGGAAGTCATCAATGTTTTAGGTATTTTGACGAAGCTTGACCAAGACTTTACACGAATATCATACACGTTCATTGTCAATAGGGTGTTTACATGCCCACACTAGACCAGAGTAATTGTCGTTTTTTGCATCACTCTTTTTTTATTGGAGTATCGTTGATCTACAATATCCTGTTAGTTTCAGGTATACAGCACAGTGATTCAGCTGTACGTATACATGTATATTCTTTTCCAGATTCTTTTCCCTTATATGTTTTTACAAAATACTGAGTAGAGGTCCCTGTGCTATACAGTAAGTCCTTGTCGGCTGTCTGCTTTATATATAGTCGTGTGTATCTGTTAAGCCCGACGTCTGCATCTCTATTACTGAATCTTTACTTGCAGGGATTTTTGTGTTAAAATACAGGGAGGCTGTGACTTTCATAGCTTAACAGGGAGGCACGGGAGAGCTGACCTTTGTCGCTGGGAAGCCCTTGGCCCTCACTGTTTGTCCCCTCCACGCTGCAGGTAGGAATTTCACCCACGGGTGCCCAAGTCTGAAGCTGCTCTGGGTTCCCAGCCTGGGGTATCTACCAGGCCCTCAGGTTTAGGGGTTCTCACCAGTGACTGTCCCATAAAACGTGTTCCCTTCTCAGGACCCAGAGTCACCACTCAGACCTGTTTGCACGGCTTCTAGATGTTATGAATGAGGACAGGAGACAGACGAGATCCCAAGGGATGGTGTCATCTGGTTGTTGTTGTTGCTGTGTGTTTTTACCACGGGCTGTGTCTCCTGATGTCTAACTCTACAGCAGTTGTATTTAGATAAGGGTAATCCTCCCCTGTTCCAATCTGTCTTTTACACAGATATGCTTAGAAATACTCTGTAGTTTATTTTGTGTTAGCTTTTATAATTGATGTTTTACTGAGCATTAGGAAACTTTGGTACCAAGTGGAATGACTTGATAGTAATAAAATTACAGAAATAACAGTAATAAAGCTACAGAAGAGAAAGTGTCCACTATATGCCAGAAGAGTTTCTTCCAAGTGATTTGTACACATTCTTGTCCTTATTTCTCATAGCAGCTTGAGAAGTAAATCTTTCTACTCCCACTTTTACCTTAGATGGGTTCAGGTCCAAATAAACCCACCAAGGAAGTAGCAGTGTAGACGCAGGAGGAAGATGTTGCTTTAGGCAAATTTGGGGGCCCCTGTGGCCCTTGCTGGTCTCACTGCAGCTCTCATCCCTTGATGGCTAACCTTCCACCGTTGGAAGACACCACAGGCCCCATGATAACATGCACCCCTTCCCAGCAACTCAGCTCACCTTGGGGCCAAGGATCTCCTGCCAAGGACAGTGGAGGCACATTGTTGGAATAACTCGTGGCCCCAAAAGCCAGACTCTGATGTGGGTCCTAGTTACGTTCCAAGTCATTCTATCCCTTGACAGTCATTGGACCTTTTCATCTCATCAGGTACTTTTGGATCAATGTAGTTGGATGCTGCAGTCATGTCACACACCTGACAGTGCTCAGATCATGCAGTAAATCTTCAGTTGTTTAAACACTGTTTCAAATATTCCTCAAAGAAGGTCAAAATGCTCTAGAGACATCTGGCCAGATCTTCTCAGTACCGCGGCTGGTTCTGGTACGGAAGGCCTTACCCTGTCTGCATCCTTCCTCACTGTCTGGATGGATAGAACTAAACACACCACAGCAAGTCTCATTTATTTCCCTGGAGCCTCTGTTGACAGAATAGACATAGTTCTCAAAGTGTAATCTCATCTCAAATGTTGTATGGAAGACCATCCTATCTCTAAGGTTACGTAAACATCAGGGATAATTTCATAATTCATCTTCACAGCATCCCTGTGTTCTAAGTGAAATCTCCCGGTCACCCCAGGTCCCACTGACCCACACAACAACAGGACTCCCACCTGGTAGATCTGTTAATCTGTGCTGTTTTTCCATTGTTGGGGGCAGAGAATAAAGGGTCCAGTTGCTCTGTCTAATAGGACGTGTGGGACAGTGTCTTACACCCAACGGGAACCGAGCCCTGCCATGGCTGATAGAAATTGGACTCTGCGTTCCAATTCCACGCATAAAAATCACGTAAGAAATGAACTTTATAGCTCAAAGAAGTCCGACTCCTACTTAGCCAAATGCCATAGACACCCACGTAAATTTCCAATGTTGGAAGATTTTGAACATCTTTGAAGGTACCACCCTAAAACTATACTGACCCTAGTTTAATTTTTCCTTGTCAATTCAAGGGGCTCGTAGTCTGCAGACCTCAGGGCCATCCACGTGCAGCCCTTATGCTTGAAAATCCCTCGGGGCAGAGCATTTGGTCAGGTGGCTTCCTGTTCATTTGAATTACAAATCGGAGCAGACCTCCTGTGCTCTCCTTTCTTGGTGAGCCACCGCTTTGTCCTGGGAACTGGGTCAATGCTGCTTTCTCTGTGGTGACTCCTGTTCTCTGTCTTTTCCATCATTTTGGATACAACAGTTTTGTGGAAAGAAATCATTCAGCGCCACGGCGGAGTCATCACCGGTGCCCTGAGTGTCAGTTGCTTGGCAAAGATCACCGACGGCTTCACCCAGGGCCACATCGTCCAGGTGGTGAAGGAGGTGCTCACGGAGCGCAGAATCCGGCAGCAATCTCACAAGCCGCTCACCGCCCTCGAGTTCATCCCGCCTCTCACCAGCATGAGTCCCGTCTACCAAGAGGAAGAAGAGAGCTTTAAGGTAAACGCAACGCCTACCTGGCCAGGTCCTAGCAGCAAACACTTGTCACGTCACCTCCTCCCTCCAGTCCCCTGGGATTCATGTATTTGGACTCTACCATACCCAGTAAAATTTAGAAACTCGAAATTTGGGGACCACAGTATTTTTCTGGCCTTAGCAGTAAAGCATGTCTTCCAAATTTTAGGAAAATTGTGATCCATGACCTTATAAATGAACAGCCAAATTGCAGAACTGAGTAGCAGCTTCAAAACCATTGGAATTGCACACACACACACACACACACACACACACACACCCCTCTCTTGGTTCTCACTGGTTTTTACTTCATAATTCACATCATGGAACAAGTTTTGCATGGAAAAAACCAGTCCCTAAACAGTGTACTTCCAACCAGTGCTGCTTTTGCTCCATATTTGCCCTGGTACACGTCATATTCTAGTACACTTGCGATAGGAAATCACAAGAAAATTCGCCAACATTTAGTTTTCGTATTTTTTTTTTTTTTTTTTTTTTTTTTTTTTTGGCAGTACACGGGCCTCTCACTGTTGTGGTCTCTCCCGTTGCGGAGCACAGGCTCCGGACGTGCAGGCTCAGCGGCCATGGCTCACGGGCCCAGCCGCTCCGCGGCATGTGGGATCCTCCCAGACCGGGGCACGAACCCGCATCCCCTGCATCGGCAGGTGGACTCCCAACCACTGTGCCACCAGGGAAGCCCTAGTTTTTGTATTTTTGAACACACTCTGATATGTTCACGGAACTTTTTAGATCTGGAGGAAGCTTTGAGAATTAACTCTTCATATCCCTCGATATGGGAGGAAAAGAACTAGCCAAGAGTGATGTGCCTTTTCCAGGTACAATGAGTTTTAGAGCCTTCGTCCGCAAGGCCCAGGCCAGCAGGCAACCCCTCCAAATCCTTTGAATAAGAATGAGTACAGTTGTGTTCTCTTTCTGAACCTAAAGGTAGTTTTCTTGGCCAACTGGGAAAAAAAGGGAGGAGAACTGTATCCATGCAATTATATCCACCACCATCTTAGCCATGCAGACACCGGAAAGAGAGTTGTAATTCCCGTTCAAGCCTCTTGTCTCTGAAAGCCTGCTTGGGATTAGGAAAATTCCCTCTATGAAGTGTCACTTTTCCACCAACTCTAGAAACTGTTTCCCCTCTGCTTTGCTGCTGATGCTTCAATGAAGGTTGAAAATAGTCTCAATACTGATCCCCAAAATAATGACCTGCACAAGGGTTGCACAAGTAGTTGATCTTGATCTTGATCTGCACAAGTAGTTTCATTAGATCCCATTTGTTAATTTTTGTTTTTATTTCTGTTTCTCTAGGAGGTGGGTCAGAAAGGATCTTGCTGTGATTTATGTCATAGAGTGTTCTGCCACTGTTTTCCTCTAAGGGTTTTATAGTGTCTGGCCTTACATTTAGGTTTTTCATCCACTTTGAGTTTATTTTTGTGTATGGTGTTAAGGACTGTTCTAATTTCATTCTTTTACATGTAGCTGTCTGTTTTTCCCAGAACCATTTATTGAAGGGGTGTCTTTTCTCTATTGTATATTCTTGCCTCTTGCCTCCTTTATCAAAAATAAGGTGACCATACGTACATGGGTTTATCTCTGGGCTTTCTATCCTGTTCCATTGATCTATATTACTGTTTTTGTGCCAGTACCATACTGTCTTGATTACTGTAGCTTTGTAGTATAGTCCTAAGTCCAGGAGCCTGATTCCTCCAGCTCCGTTTTTCTTTCTCAAGATTGCTTTGGCTATTCGGGGTCTTTTGTGTTTCCATACAAATTGTGAAATTTTTTGTTCTAGTTCTGTGAAAACTGCCATTGGTATTTTGATAGGGATTGCACTGAATCTGTAGATTGCTTTGGGTAGTATAGTCATTTTCACAATGTTGATTCTTCCAATCCAAGAACATGTTATATCTCTCCATGTGTTTGTATCAGCTTTAATTTCTTTCATCGTGTCTTATAGTTTTCTGCATACAGGTCTTTTGTCTCCTTAGATTTATAGGTAGATTTATTCCTAGGTATTTTATTCTTTATCTTGCAGGGGTAAATGGGAGTGTTTTCTTAATTTCTCTCTCAGATTTTTCATCATTAGTGTATAGGAATGCAAGAGAGTTCTGTGGATTAATTTTATATCCTGCTACTCTAACAAATTCATTGATTAGCTCTAGTAGTTTTCTGGTAGCATCTTTAGGATTCTCTATGTATAGTATCATGTCATCTGCAAACAGTGACAGCTTTACTTCTTCTTTTCTGATTTGGATTCCTTTTATTTATTTTTCTTCTCTGAGTGCTGTGGCTAAAAACTTCCAAAACTATGTTGAATAAGAGAGGTGAGAGTGGACAACCTTGTCTTGTTCCTGATCTTCGAGGAAATGGTTTCAATTTTTCACCATTGAGAATGATGTTGGCTGTGGATTTGTCATATATGGCCTTTATTATGTTGAGGTAGGCTCCCTCTATGCCTACTTTCTGGAGGGTTTTTATTATAAATGGGTGTTGAATTTTGTCAAAAGCTTTTTCTGCATCTATTGAGATGATCATATGGTTTTTCTCCTTCAGTCTCTTAATATAGTTTATCACATTGATTGATTTGCATATATTGAAGAATCCTTGCATTTCTGGGATAAACCCCACTTGATCATGGTGTGTGATCCTTTTAATGTGCTGTTGGATTCTGTTTGCTAGTATTTTGTTGAGGATTTTTGCATCTGTGTTCATCAGTGATATTGGCCTGTAGTTTTCTTTCTTTGTGACATCTTTGTCTGGTTTTGTTGTCAGGGAGATGGTGGCCTCATAGAATGAGTCTGGGAGTGTTCCTCCCCCTGCTATATTTTGGAAGAGTTTGAGAAGGATAGGTGTTAGCTCTTCTCTAAGTGTTTGATAGAATTCGCCTGTGAAGCCACCTGGTCCTGGGCTTTTGTTTGTTGGAAGATTTTTAATCACAGTCTCAATTTCAGTGCTTGTGATTGGTCTGTTTATATTTTTTATTTCTTTCTGGTTCAGTCTTGGAAGGTTGTTCATTTCTAAGAATTTGTCCATTTCTTCCAGGTTGTCCATTTTATTGGCATAGAGTTGCTTGTAGTAATCTCTCATGATCCTTTGTATTTCTGCAGTGTCAGTTGTTGCTTCTCCTTTTTCATTTCTAATTCTACTAATTTGAATCTTCTCCCTTTTTTTCTTGATGAGTCTGGCTAATGGTTTATCAATTTTGTTTATCTTCTCAAAGAACCAGCTTTTAGCTTTATTGATCTTTGCTATTGTTTCCTTCATTTCTTTTTCATTTATTTCTGAGCTGATCTTTATGATTTCTTTCCTTCTGCTAACTTTGGGTTTTTTTTGTTCTTCTTTCTCTAATTACTTTAGGGGTAAGGTTCGGATGTTTATTTGAGATGTTTTCTGTTTCTTGAGGTAGGATTGTATTGCTATAAACTTCCCTCTTAGAACTGCTTTTGCTGCATCCCATAGGTTTTGGGTCGTCATGTTTTCATTGTCATTTGTTTCTAGGTATTTTTTGATTTACTCTTTGATTTCTTCAGTGATCTCTTGCTTATTTAGTAGTGTATTGTTTAGCCTCCATGTGTTTGTATTTTTTACAGATTTTTTCCTGTAATTGATGTCTAGCCTCATAGCGTTGTGGTCGGAAAAGATACTTGATACGATTTCAATTTTCATAAATTTACCAAGGCTTGATTTGTGACCCAAGATATGATCTGTCCTGGAGAATGTTCCATGAGCACTTGAGAAGAAAGTGTATCCTGTTGTTTTTGGATGGAATGTCCTATAAATATCAATTAAGTCCATCTTGTTTAATGTATCATTTAAAGCTTGTGTTTCCTTATTTATTTTCATTTTGGATGATCTTTCAATTGGTCAAAGTGGGGTGTTAAAGTCCCCTACTATGATTGTGTTACTGTTGATTTCTTCTTTTATGTCCCCTTTTATAAAAGGGGAAATAACTGTCTACCTAAAATTTGTATCCAGCTAAACTAACATCCAAGAGATCAGAAAAAGTAAAGATACTTTAAGACACACAAAGATTGAGATAGTGTCCTACTCACTTAGCATTTGCCTTATGTATTGAGGTGCTCCTATGTTGGGTGCATAAATATTTACAATTGTTATATCTTCTTCTTGATAGATCCCTTGACCATTATGTAGTGTCCTTCTTTGTCTCTTGTAATAGTCTTTATTTGAAAGTCTATTTTGTCTGATAGGAGAATTGTCACTCCAGCTTTCTTTTGATTTCCATTTGCATGGAGTATCATTTTCCATCCCCTCACTTTCAGTCTGTATGTGTCCCTAGGTCTGAAGTGGGTCTCTTGTAGACAGCATATGTATGGGTCTTGTTTTTGTATCCATTCAGCCAGTCTATGTCTTTTGGTTGGAGCATTTAATCCATTTACATTTAAGGTAGTTAAGTTAGTTACATTTAAGGTAGTATATTCCTATTACCATTTTCTTAATTGTTTTGAGTTTGTTATTGTAGGTCTTCTTCTCTTGTGTTTCCTGCCAAGAGAAGTTCCTTTAGCATTTGTTGTACAGCTGAATTTGGTGGTGCTGAATTCTCTTAGCTTTTGCTTGTCTGTAAAGGTTTTAATTTCTCCATCGAATCTGAATGAGATCCTTGCTGGGTAGAGTAATCTTGGTTGTAGGATTTTCCACTTCATCACTTTAAATATGTCCTGCCACTCCCTTCTGGCTTGCAGAGTTTCTGCTGACCCCACATCCATTTCTGCTTCCTGTCATATCTCCAGGACTTGGCACAGCGCCTGATCCCACCTAGATGTTCAGTTAACTTGTTTAGCGGCAAATGGATTGAGCAGATGGCTAGAAGGAATGAAACTGTCACTCTGCTGAGTAATGTGATTCCATGGCTGTAGTTGCTGGTAATCAGGTCTATCATTTTCACCCTGAGAAATTTCACCCAGCTGCGCTTCTGACAACATGTCAGACTAGGGTCTTGCAGATTCTCCAAACACATGTACCTGCACAATGGACATGATGGAGAAGATATTGAATGATAATGATGTAATAGTTTTAATAGTGTTAGCTAATACTTATGACTACTTATGTGCCAGGCACCCTATTAACTCAGTTAGACCACACCATTTACCCTATTTTGCAGATGGGGAAACTGAGTTATAATGAGGTGTAGTAGGCAGAATATTGGCTCCCCAAAGAGGTCTACATCTGGGTCCCTGGAACCTGGGCCTATGTTAGGTTACATGGCAAAGGGGAATTAAGGTTTCAGATGGAATAAGTTTGCTAATCAGCTGACCTTAAGACAGATTACCCTGAATTATCCTTATGAGTCCAGTGTAATCATAAAAGTTAGAAGAGGGCACAAGAAGAGAAACCAGAGAAATGGCAGTGTGAGGAATCGTTGAGACTCCAGGTAGCACAACACTGCTAGCTCGAAGCTAGAGATGGGGCCACAAGCCAGGATAGCCGGTGGCCTCTGGAAACTACAAAAGACAAGGGGACAGATTCTCCCCTGGAACTCCAGAAAGGAATACAGCCGGCAGACACCTTGATTTTAGCCCCATGAGACCCATTTTGGACTTCTGATCTACAGAACTATGAGATAATAAGTGTTTTTTTAAGCCATGTGGTAATTTGCTGCAGCAGCCAAAACAAAACAAACAAACAAACAAAAACCACAAGAGGCAAAATGACTTGTTCCAGGTCACACAGCTTAAAAGGAGTAGAGCTAAAATTCAAATCTCACTCCAAAGCCAATTTTATTGACCATATTCCATACTGTGCCTCAGTAAATTAGGAGTCCATCACCTTAAGTACTTGGCCACCTCACCTTACGTTGAAAGGTGAGTCAATGCTCAAAGAAGAATGAGAAAATCCCCAAGTGCCAGAAACAAAGATAAATCTCAAACACAGGGACGAACAGATGCCTGGCTTGTAGCATAGAGAGAAATAAATGATGGAAAACAAAGATTAGGAGTTGTAGCAGATAAAATGACAAATCTGCTGCTTCTCTGACTGGATCTTTGATATCCCAATATCACCAAGGAGCATTAGCTTCTAAACACCCTATAAGTCCTGGTTCTGGATGTGGGTTTAGAGAACCACGTGGAAGCAAGTGCAGTACTGCTAGGGAGGTAGGTATAATGAGAGAGAGAGAGAGACCAAAACAAATCTGAAAATCAAAATTCCAAAACATTTTAGGAAATCTAGTGTTACATACAATCTTCAAACAAAAATGATTAAAAGACAATAGTTTAAACAAAAACATTTAGATTAATATGATTAAGATGTTCAAGAAAATAAATGAAGGCATAACTTCCATTAGAGATACACACAAAGTTTTGAAACAAAGACAGGCAGAAATGGAATAAAAACAGATAATTATGAAAAAAATCACAAAAAGAGAGCTTTGAAATGAAAAATAAGGTAACTAACATAAAAAGCCAAAAAATAAAAGAGGTGTGAACTCTTTTCACAACTCTTTCACAGCTCCCCCCAGAAGGCAACATAGAAAAATAAAAACATAAAACCTATAAACTGCAAGTAAGAACCTTTGAAGACACTGACACCCAACTAATGGCAGTTCTAGCAGAAGAGAAGAAATGTCAGAGCAACAATTATTTGAAGAAATACTTGCTGAGAATTTTCCTTAATTAAACACCTGACTTCTTAGGTTAAAAACAAACTCCACATGACCAGCAGAACACATGAAACAAATCTACACCTACATGCATTATTGTGAACCTAAGAACAAGGCAACAAGCCAGTCTTAAGACACCAGATTACCTGCAAAGAAGCAACTGGGAGATCAGACATCTCTTTGGCAAAAATAGACACCAGAAGAAAGTGAGAGTATATCTGCAAAGTGCTGAGGAAAAATAACTGTCTACCTAAAATTTGTATCCAGCTAAACTAACATCCAAGAGATCGGAGAAAATAAAGATACTTTAAGACACACAAAGACTGAGATAGTGTCCTACTCACACACTTCAGACTGCAGTTTGGAAATACCAAATAAAATTGAAGATGCTCATGACCTACAACCAGGAATTCTATTTCTGTGTATATGCCCCAGGGAAGTTTTCTCATTGGTGTATGAGGAGATATAAAAGTTGTGAATTTCAACACGGTTCATAATAACAAAATATTGGAAATGACCTATATGTCCGTTAATGGGAGAATTGATAAGTAAGTTGTAGCATAGTCATTTAATGAAATAATATAACCACAGAGCTTGTAAACTGAAGTGTTTCTCAGATTTCAAATAAATGTGAAAGTTGAGAAAAATGTCATCACAGGGCCAGCTGCAATCATTAAGTGCTTTGGGGTATTTTGGCTCCAGTATTTCTGCCATGTTTTTAACAGTATCCCTCAGTCCAGCTGCTGGTGGCCTTGTCTGAACCATAGGGAGCCATTCACATCACCAAGAAAACCCACACCTTCAGGATAGAGCAAGCTTCCCAGGAAGTCAGGTGACTTAGTTGGGAAGGGTCGTTGGTTAGATCTGGCCAATGATCCTCCTTAACTGTTAACGCCTTGAGATAGAAGTTTCAAATTGTATAGAAATACAGGTTGGTAAACCCACGTAGAAAGAATTTGTATTGAACATACATTAAATGCCCAACGTTTAATGGCTGCTTGCCCCTTTCCGTTCAGTGAGCTTTTCTTTATTTTTAAGGGCATACTAGTGAATTCACATCATTTTGATATTTTCCTGAACGTCTGTTTGATTTCAGGACTGGTACGCCAAGACCCCTATGAGTAAAAAGCGAGCCTTGGCATTAACAGGAGATAACAAAGAAAACGAAAAGGACAAAGGAAAAGAGAAGGAGAAGAAAGGGATAAAGGAGAAAAAGAAAAAGTAATGCCTCTCTGAGGAGCCAGGGATGGAGGTGGGCCCGACTCTCCAGGGGGGGAGATTGACCATTGCCTGTGTGAAGTCCCACACTGATGCCCTACGTCCGCCAGCCCCGCCCTCGCTCAGTTAGATCTTCGTAGGCTGACCACCAAGTCAGTTGTGCATAACAAGTGTTTCTAGAGCTTGTAACTATTTCTTAATCTATATTAAAGTTTGTATATAAGCAAAATTCACTCTTCACACACTCCACAATCTATCCCAGTTGGACACTTCATCTCGTCGGTACTAGTTGCTAAATTTAAATTTTGATACTTAGAAAATACCCTAATCTGACAACTAGTAAATTCATTCAGTCATTGGTGCTACTAGCTTTTTATTAATAATCTTGCACATATCTTAATAAATTAATTCTTTGCTCTATTCATGTATTCTATATAATGGAATAGAAACTTTTTCTTGGACTGACTCAGTAATTTGGTTGCTGGAGCTAAAAAAGATCTTTTAAATTAACGCTTTCAATCTTCTGACTTTGAAGATGGGGAAACTAAGGCCCAGGGCCACACAGCTAATATTTGGAACATTGGGATTATGTCATTGCCTCTTAGTTCCTGGGTTCCTGCTCTTGGGAAACACCGGAGCAGCGGCAGGCCAATGGCTAGATGAAAACTACGACCCCAAATGGGGTAAAAATAGGAGAAGAGAAACTCTAAATAAAGAAGTTAGAAATTCTAAGAAAGAAAAAGATTAAAGAATAGAAAGGTGAGGGTCAAAAGATAAATTTCAATTTTGTAAGAATCTGAAAGGTTACTTGGTGGCATATTGTAAGTAACCCGCTTCTAAATTGTGGTGAGAACACAATCAACGGAAGGAGACAAATTGAGGTGCGATAAATTCACTGGAATTTAATTCAAATTAACTACTGCACAGTTTTTGGTTACACCACAGAAAGTTCTACAATCTCCTAGTCCATAGACCAAGCTAGATCTCCAGGCTTTCCTGGGATTTTCAGCGGGTTAGATCTTTAATGCCCCAAACTATCAGTGGTTCCCAGCTGTCTTCTGGCCACCAGCACATACCCCTCAGCCTGTGTCTGTACAGGACATAAACACAAATTAGGACAGAAAGAGACAGCCCCAGGCTCCCGAGTTCTGCATGTGCTCTGTACAGACTGGAAAGCCATCCCTCAGAGTCTGTCTTCTTGAACAAACTCCACCTTCCTGGTGCCCTGCCGTAGATTTGCCTTCTCATACCAAAGGAACCCCAATTTCTGCAGACTGTCTGCCTGCCCTCCCCTTACCCACCCCAGACTGTGTCTGGCCAAGGCTCAAAGTGGCCTGAGAGGTGGGTGGACTCCCCATCCTAAGCTCAGAGAGCAGTGAAATGTTCGTCTCTCCAGGGTGGCCCACGGAGACCCTTTCTTTCACACGTCATGGGAGCAGACTCTTGGTTTTGACCCAGGATGAGAGCTCCAAGGCTCTAGGGTTTGGTGTTCATTGCAAAATAATAGGATCTGGATTGTAAAGCAATGAGAATCATGATTGTAAAGGAATAAGCGTTATGAAAATGTTAATGGTGGACAACACCTTTTAACTTGGTCTGTGATAAACAAGCACACTTTTCAGAACTCATACAAACCTGTGTAGGTAGAGCTTACTCAACAATCACTAATTAATTTATAAAAAATGAAACAGACCCACAAACATAGAAAACAAACGTATGGTTACCAAAGGGGGAGGTGGGAGGATGTTAGGAGTTTGGGATTAACAGATACACACTACTGTAGCTGTAGCACAGGGAACTGACTGTATTCAGTATCTTGTAATAACCCGTAATGGAAAAGAATATGAAAAAGAATATATATATATCTCTGAATCACTTCACTGTTCACCTGAAACTAACACAACATTGTAAATCAAGTATACTTCAATAGAAAATTAAAAAATAAAAAAATTTAAATGGCCACATGTGGCTAGAGTGCCTAGCATATTGAACAGTGCAACTTTGGAGTCATTTTGAGTCTTAAAAATTGGCAAAGATCGTCTAAATATCGTCCCTATGGGCTCACTCTCTCATTCACACTGAGACGTGATCTCCACTGGCCCCTCTGTTTTCTCCCAAACTCTGACTCCCTGCCCTTTCCAGTGCTAGGTGTTCACTCTGTTCCACGTGGCTCCATCAGCCAGCCCCACCTGGTTACCAAGAACCACTATGTGCTCCCACCCCAGCCGGCTTTGCCCAGCTCACAGGTGCCCTCAACTCTGCACAGAGTGGGCCCCCTTGTAGGTCACTGCAGACTGCACAGGAGCCTGACAAGCTATAGCCCAGCACTTGACGGTATTTGTACCATGGTGTCCTGCTCTGTGTGTGCGCCAGGGGATGGGTAGATTCCTACATGTATACTCACAAAAATATATTTCACTTTTTTATACAAGTGGTAACATAGCATATATATTGTTCCACCCCCTTGCTCTTTTCACTTAATTATGTACCTTGGGTATTGGTTCATATCAGCACACACAGATTGGCCTCATTTTATATTAGCTACGTAATACCCACTTGGTGGATATAGCATAATTCATCTGACCAGTCCACTCTTGGTCAGACATTTAGATTGTGTCCACCCTTTGCTATCCCATCAGTGCTACAATGAATACCTTTATACATTCTTCTGTGTGGACGTGTACAGGAGAAAGATCTGTAGGATAAATTCCTAAAAAAGAAGTTATGGCAACGGAATGCTATGCAGTCATTAAAAAGGATGAAATAATGCCATTTACAGCAACATGGACTATTAACTACAGATTATCATACTAAGTGAAGTAAGTCAGAAAAATCACTTACATGTGGAATCTAAAATATGACACAAATGAACTTATCTATGAAACAGAAACAGACTCACAGACATAGAGAACAGACTTGTGGTTGCCAAGGGGGAGGGGGGGAGAGGTATGGGGTGGGAGGCTGGGGTTAGCAGATGCAAACTATTATATATAGGATGGATAGACAACAAGGTCCTATTGTATAGCACAGGGAACTATACTCAATATCCTGTGATAAATCACTTTGCTGTACAGCAAAAATTAACACAACATTGTAAATCAACTATACTTCAATAAAAATAGAGGAAGTTATTGGGTCAGATTGGCCATGCACTTTTATTTTTTAGTTTTTTTAAGATTTTAATGCTGTTGGGACAAGTTCCTTTACTTATTTTTTTTAATATTTATTTATTTGGTTGTGCTGGGTCTTAGTTGTGGCAGCCGGGCTCCTCAGTTGCTGCTCATGGGCTCCTGAGTTGTGGCATGTGAACTCTTAGTTGCGGCATGCATGTGTGATCTAGTTCCCTGACCAGGGATGGAACCTGAGCCCCCTGCATTGGGAGCACGGAGTCTTATCCACTGCGCCACCAGGGAAGTCCCTAGCTGTGCATTTTTAATTTGGGTCACCCTGGCCAGGACACCAGGCGCTCACCCACCCGTCCTGCAGGAGGATGCTCATGACGTCATCATCCACTGGGCAGCTCATCAGACTACGAGCCTGTCATCAATCCATGTTTAAAATCCAAGGTCTCCCTGGGAAAGCGATGCAGCCATGTGCTACAACTCCTATTCTTATCTGACGCAGAGACAGGAGACGTGACAGCCCTGACGGGAGGAAAGCAAATAAGAGAGTGTGTGGGGTGGAAGGGCAGAGGGACTGGGGGAAAGAAAGGGAAACAGACCCTTCCTGGGAGTTCTGCTGGGGCCTGAGCTGTTCCAGGGTCATTAGGTGACAATTAGCTCCTCTGGAGTGTGTTCTGAAATGAAGGGGGCAGTAATTAATGTCATTCACCCTCATTAAGGGAGCATCTATGGAATGCAATCTGATTAAAGTGGAATTAAAGCTCTCGGGGGCTCTACCCTCTGCCTGCCCTGAGGAACCAGCAGGTTCCAAGTCCAGAACCACTGCGGGCTAACACGGCATTCCTTAGAAGATGTTCTTGAGACCATCCGGGCTTAAACAAACACCTCCATCCAGAACTAGCAAGTTTAAGACCCCTAACGCTGAGGAAGCTACTTTTTTTTTTTTTGCGGTACATGGGCCTCTCACTGCTGTGGCCTCTCCCGTTGTGGAGCACAGGCTCCAGATGCACAGGCTCAGTGGCCATGGCTCACGGGCCCAGCCGCTCCGCGGCACGTGGGAGCTTCCCGGACCGGGGCACGAACCCGCGTCCCCCGCATCGGCAGGCGGACTCTCAACCACTGCGCCACCAGGGAAGCCCTGAGGAAGCTACTTTTGAGGCTCTTCCTAACCCTCCATCCATGTGTGATATGAAAACAGTCACGGTGGTCGGTGTCACAGCGCTGTTTCAAAGAGCGACACTATTTTCAGCCACTAAAGACATTGTGGGACCCAAACAACTGAGAGAAGTGGCTTCTGATGTCCTCGCAGGTCTGAAGATTTTAATTTAAGAGAGGCGTGGATGATGCTAACGAAAGCAGAGGAACCACGAAAGACCAGTGGGCTTGAAACCAAGCTGGCAGCTACCTCAACAGTGAGGTTTGGAAAATCAAAGGGAGCTTGACCCAAAATACGTGTCTCCAAGCACCTGTGATCCCCACCATTAGACTCACTCATTCGCCAATGCATGGTCCCCTTAACCACCCCGGGTCGCTAGAAGTCACGGCTGCAGCATCGCAGCGGTGTGGGGTTCACTGTCCACGTCTTTTATTGAGCGCCTTCCATGTACCAGACACCGAGATGCCCAGGGGAGCTGCCTTGCAGTCTAGTGGGGGAGGGACATCCATGAAACGGCTGTGCAATGAATGTGTGTGTCCAGATCTGCACGAGGGGTGTAAGTACTGGGCACCCGACCTTGTCTAAGGGATCCGGCTTACGGCCGCCTGGCCTCATCCCTGCAGGAACATTTTCCGGATGGAGAAGCTGAGACTCCATGAGTACCTGGCAGGTCTGATTCCTTTCCTCTTCAAAACGGCCACACTTAGAGCGCATATAACTACCTAAGACGGTGTATTTCGGGCCCCCAGCACATGGGATGTACTCAGTACGGGTTTATTGCCTCATACTCGTTCTGCAGTGCACTTTTCATATGGGGCTTTGGGAGGCAAAGGGGAGCCCAGGAGTCGGCCTCCAGGAGTTTCGGTCTCTACCCCCCGCTCCCCTACCCCACGCACTGGACTGTAGTGGGATGACTCTCTCTTCACCCCAGCTCACCCAGTTCCTCCACGTGGCAGACAGACACAGGACCTTGCTCTTCCGTTTGGCCTAGGGATTAAGCATCTTAGCAATTTGGTCTCTGCAGTCAATTCTAGTGGTTTAGAGCAAAGGCCTTGCCTGACCCAAGCCCGGGCAGGCAGTTGGTCTCCACCCTGCGGGGCTGCTGGGAATAGTGACCCCAGCTATGACCGTGCACCCAGCACAGCGGCCGGTACCAAGTGAGGTCTCCGTGAGCACCGCTCGCTGTTCCATGACCACAGGGCTTGCGCTACAGGGGAGATGACAACACAGCGCTGCGATGAAGGTGGGGTGGGGGAGGGAAGGGGGGACACGCCTGCATCCCCAGGGCCAGGGTGCACAGTCCTGTGAGAAGCCCGGGGGCTCTCTGCCGGGTCCCCCCTCACCCTCCATCCCCAACCATATCACTTGCCTCTGTTTCCCTTGTTGAGGGCCAGTTTGGGGGTCTGGTAGACCTCCGTCACCCCTCTGGGATACCCCTGCTCCCTCTCTAGAGCCCTTGGGTGGCCTCACTCTGACCCATCCTCAGGCCTCTCCCCACCTGTCTGGAGGGAGGTCAGCCAGTGTCTGGGAGGAGGGCCGTGGCTTCTTGGAAAGCACCGTAGGCTGAGCTGGGCTGGGTCCAAATACACAAATGAGCTGGGTGACCTCGGGCCAGCCCAGCCACACATACACACACACACCACATATTCACACTGCACACAGAAACACACATGCCCCACAAACACACATGCCCACACACATAAACACACCAAGAGACATATAAACACACATGCACAGATACGCACATAAACACCCCACACTTATAAACACATGCACGTGTTCACATGCATACACGCATGTACACAATGCTATACATGCATGTTAACGTGCGTACACATGCTATTCACACGCGTGCATGCATGTACACACGTGCTATATGCACAGCCCCCTCCCGCAGCCCCCATTTCCTCAGCAGGGCTGATGGCAGATGCCCGTGACCCTCGCATCCTCGAGCCTCAGGCCTCCCCCCAGGAGAGGAGTGGGCACTGGGGAGCAGCAAATTGGGGAGATGTCCCCACCGGTGCTACTGGGCTCGGAGCTCTGTGTTTACCATCTACACTGAGCGAGTGTTTCGTGAAAACATCCGCTTCCTGCTCCTCGAGGGAGGGAGTCGCGGAGACCCCAGCTGCGGCAGGAAAGGCTGACGTGGACGCCCACGGCTCCTGGCTGCACGTGGAACAGGTAGGGCAGGAGGGTGGCCCAGGAGAGCCTGCAAGTGCATCCACGGCAAACCGAAAGCAGACTCCCTACTCCCCAGGTGGGGTCAGAGAGGTCAGCAGTTCTCCCAGCGTCACAAAGCGCTGCTCGCCGACACCACCAGACCACACACTCAACTCGGAGGAGGGAAGCTGAACGCAGGGTGATGTGGGGCCCATCCTGGGGGCCCCCAGGGAGCCATGTTTGTTTCCTCATCTATAAAAGACCTGGAGTGAACCCCATAAGGATCCTTCTAGCTCTGAGTTCCTATTGCCCGTAGGACAGAAGCATTCCAGAGATGAGGGATCTGTAAGCTTAATCCACGACAGTCATCAGGGTCATTTGTGATAAGAGGACCGTGACCAGGTTCACCCCACCTCCTAAACAATTGGGATCCAGACACATTCTTGAGAAAGCACCCCAAATATCACAGGGCAGAGTCCTCTACCTGCAGCTGAATGTTCAACACCACACAGCAAATGGAGCAAAGCGCCGAGGGTTGTATCCCGAGAGAAGCAGACCCCGTGATGATGAAGAAAGTTAACAGCTAGAGGTCAGAGCTGGCGTGCTCTCGCTCCGCACGTGATTCTCCGAGCATCCTGGCTTATTTTATGTCCCAGAGCTACAGCTTTAGGGCTCGGGCCCTATCTGGTCAGAGGTGGCCCTCATCTTGGAAAGCAGGGGCAACTTTCATCTTTGACCGTTGGCGTCTGACGATGTCTTACTCAGGCTGCGTCAGCACCGCTCAGGTGGCCCCGTGGGGAGTTCGGCTGCTTCTGCATCCTCCAGGCACCAGCCGAGCATCTTGCTGGCCCCGCTTCGGGGTCAACTCCATCTCCAACAGTAGTGCCCACCCTGCCCGTCTGTCCTCCTGTCTTGTTTCATGTTGTATTGACCACACTTTATTTACCACCACCCGACATGGTAGACATCCGTCTGTTTTCCATCCTCCCCCAAGCTGCACTAGAACATACAGTCCACCAGAGGAGCAAAGTGAGAGGCTGGATGAATCCAGGGAGAAGTCCTCCCTCACCTTCAAGTGGACTCCGAATGGCCGAGAAGCTTCTATTGTGCGAAGCCCCTGAGAGTTTATCGGGGTGGAGGAGAGCAGAGAGGACCAGTGGAAAGGTTTTAGGGGCCAGGCCTGCAACAGTGTACACATCAGGTCTATTTCCTTGGTCACTATGCAATCACACGGCCACGCTCGAGAGCAGGAGAGGGGGAGAAATACAGGAAAGCTGTATGCCCAGCCTCTACCACAAATGGAAACATGAAAAATTACCTCCAGTTTTTAAATTGTGGACTCAAGTGTATGAATTCAAGAACGTTTGCTACTTCCAAGCAAAAACACTAAAGATAAATGAGTATTCCCTTCTGGACAATCCCATTAATTGCTCTCTGACTACCTGAAATTTCATTTAGAGAGTCGTTCTTTTGAAAGAAAACTTTCCAATAGTCTTTTATCAAAATGTGAATATCCATAAGAGGGGATGTGCATTTGTGTTTTTGTTGAGTTATGACGCAAGTAGGACAAAGGCACAGTCCAGGATATGAAGGGGAGGTGTTGTCAACCCCTTAGAAGCCCACTTGCATAGATGTACGTTGACAGATGAATGGAAAAGATGTGGTATTATATACAATGGAATATTACTCAGTTATAAAAAGAAGGAAATAGGGCTTCCCTGGTGGCGCAGCGGTTAAGAATCCACCTACCAATGCAGGAGACACGGGTTCGAGCCCTGGTCCAGGAAGATCCCACGTGCCGCGGAGCAACTAAGCCCGTGCCCTACAACTACTGAGCCTGTGCCCTAGAGCCTTCAACCCACAGCTACTGAAGCCCGCGCACTTAAAGCCCGCGCTCTGCAACAACAGAAGCCACTGCAATGAGAAGCCCGTGCACAGCAACGAAGACCCAACGCAACCATAAATAAATAAATAATTTTTTTAAAAAAAAAGAAGGAAATAATGCCATTTGCAGCAACATGGATGGACCTAGAGATTGTCATACTAAGTGAAGTAAGCCAGACAGAGAAAGACAAATATCATATGATACCGCTTACATGTGGAATCTTAAAAAAAAAAAAAAGACAGATGAACTTCTTTACAAAACAGAAAGAGACTCAGACATAGAAAACAAACTTATGGTCACCAAAGGGGAAAGGGGTGGAGAGGGATAAATTAGGAGTTTGGGATTAACATATACACACAACTGTATATAAAATAGATAAACAGCAAGGACCTGCTGTATAGCACAGGGAATTCTACTCGATATTTTGTAATAACCTATAAGGGAAAAGAATCTGAAAAAGAATATATATAAAAAGAACTGAATTATATATATATGTATATAAATAACTGAATCACTGTACTGTACACCTGAAACTAACACGACACTGCAGATCAACTATGCTTCAATAAAAAAATAAATCAATAAATATTTTAAACAAAGAAGCCCACTTGTAGCGCTTCTGCACTGGGTGTGGTGCACACGGGCCACGTCCAATGCCATCCACCCAGTGAGATGTGGTGCTTTCCCCACCAGCCAGGCTCCCATGTTTATGGGGTCAGCAGTGGGGAGGTCTCATTGGGTGGTACCCTAGCGGGGCTGGGCCTGAACAGAAGCTGATGCCACCCAGAAACCTCAGTCTCCCCATGGCACACGCGGGGCTGCCATGCTCGGAGCCCAGACTTACACCCAGTCCTGGGGGCTCCCACAGCTCACTGAACACAGCACGTCACCCCCCGTGACCATCGTGCTTGACTCAAACAGCCAGAGCAGGGATGACATCCTCCCTCCTGAAAGATCATTTTACTCCAAGCGGAAACATTGATTCTGCCTCAGCAAATTTCCCAATTTGCGAGAATTCTACAACTGACAGATGAGCTGATGGGGAACGTTACCTTTATATAAAACAGTGAGCCACAGACTTCAAAGGGTTCTCGAAGGTAAATTTAATTACATCCTCCCCAACAAGACATCCAAAATACCCTCGCTTAGCTTTTGTGCGTGTACTTATACCAAGCACAATGCCCACGTCCTGTGACATTAGTATTTCTCTTAACATCATTGAAAACAGGAGTCCTTTGGAACTGGTTGGAGCAAATTATAATGCCCCTAGCCAGGGCCTTTTGTTACACAGCTCTTCAAAGGGGGTGCCTGCCTGGCCCTCTGAAAGCTGTCGGACCACTGGAGTTCATTTGAGAACCCTCTACCCCAAGTTGGTCTTGCAAATTATTTCTGCCCTATGCAGAGAGTCTTTTTACTTTCCTCATGGCATCAAGTGACTTTGAATCTTGCATAATACATACTCACACATACACAAGGAAAGGATTATTGTGTTGCCAGGGTTAAATCATGCTTATGATAATGAACTGATAAGATCTGGAGTGACAGAGGTTTTGTGTTTGTCCCTGGAGCACGGTGGTGCTGTGTCCAGTGAGGGAAGAGCTGCAGGGCTGTCTAGGCTCAGTCTGTACCTACAGACTGGCCTGCGCCATCCTTCAAATGCTCCAGATCTGGACTGGGGCTACATTTGACCTTGGTGAAACCCATTCCTGCCTTCTCTCCTGGTCCTGGGAAGGGGAAGAATGATAGGTCAGCTAACACCAAGATGACAACCTGACCACACCAGATTCTACTGATGCTCGTAAGCTTGGTTTCCAAGGCTGGGCACCAAGGGGCTCTCCAGCCCAGATCCTCGGCTCTGTGAGGAAGGTGGATCCAGCCTCTCTCCCACCAATAGGGAATCAAACTGGGACAGTCACCCATGCATGGATGGCAGCAGGGAGCTCACTGCCCCTGCAGAGAGTTGGCATCGCTTCTCCAGTGGCCAAGGACATCCAATGCTCTCTGTGCAAAGCCAGCACAGACTAGCCAGTCAGTTGACTCAAGGCCTTTGTCCTTGACGAGAATGGAAACTTCTCCTGTTCCTCAAGGAGCACGTTGAGAGTTTGATGAAGAGCTGGACCCGTCAGGCACTTGCCCAGGGTTCCAGTTGAAAGGGACGCCAGAACAACCCTGGGACCACAGTGCCCTCAAGTGGAGATTGGCAAGCACCGCTCTTGGTCAGTTCCAGGTTGGGAGCCTGCTCTGTGACATCCAGGACACATCAGGAATCTTATTCTAAATGTAAAGATGGCGATAAGTCATTTTATGAATAAGTATCTTTGTTTACTCATAGAATATAAGCTATTCTACCATCTCCAGTAAGTAAATGTACAAATATTTAAAGAATGCCCATTTTTTGTCTGCTTGGGGGGTCTCCACACCTCTGCTTGTCCCTGACATCTCACCCATTCTGCATATGCTCACAGGCAATGTCCATCACAGGGTTGTCCCTTCCTTGGGACCATGGAACATTTGGGGGATGGACAAGTACATGTCGAAAAGGGAAGAAAGAGTGACCATGAGTGAGAAGAGACACTTAGTGAACAGGCAATTCCTTTAGTCCTATTTCGTACAAGGCACAGGCATCTATCAACCTCGTGATGCAGGTGGTTCTCAAGTGTGAGCTGACTGAGCACTGCATGGACTTGGACTCGAGGTGGATCCTGGCCACCGGGGGAAACTTGGAGCACAGAGTTGCTGTGGCCTCCGCTGACTGTGCCTGGTCCTGTGGTCCCAGCCAAGCCCTCGCCTGTCTGATAGGAAACAGTACAAGTAAGATCCTGGAGTCCTCCTTGTGTGTGTCACCTGGTCATCAGTCACTAACTTCTTCTACTGGATCATTATCACTGGCTAGGGTCTGCCGGGGAAGACCATGACTTTGCCTTAAAAGATGGATCCTGAAGGGCTTCCCTGGTGGTGCAGTGGTTGAGAGTCCGCCTGCCGATGCAGGGGACGCGGGTTCGTGCCCCGGTCCGGGAGGATCCCACATGCCGCGGAGCGGCTGGGCCCGTGAGCCATGGCCGCTGAGCCTGCGCGTCCGGAGCCTGTGCTCCGCAACGGGAGAGGCCACAACAGTGAGAGGCCCGCGTACCACAAAAGAAAAAAAAAAGATGGCTCCTGAAGACTGCTGCCAGCCGTCCACCCTGCAGCTGAATAACATATTCTTAATCTCAGCAGTATTAGCATCAGCTGACCACAGCTGACCATCTGGGCCATAACAGTCATGCCACAACAAATGCCATCTCACACAGAGCTTTGCTCAGTGCGTCATCTATTTCTGCTTGATAGATTCTCAAAAGTGGCCCAGCTCGGTCAAAGTTTCATCTACACAAAAAGCAGAAAGTAGAGGGGAGTGAAAATCATAGACTACAGGGCCGTGGCCTCCTGCCAGCCCTCCAGGGGTGAGGTCCCAGCCTGGGTCATGGACACCCCCAGCAGAGGATGTCTGTCAACCATTTCTGTCATCATAGAAACTGGCCAAAGGCAGATGTGAGTAAGGTTGGGAGAGCCAGCCCTCATTGGACACATTCCCTGAATCATTCGCATGTGTAGATGCCTTCAGAGGGGCCCCAGCGCTGCCACGGTTCCACCCTCTCTGGGGTCACTTGCCAACGGGAAAGCAGGCAGGCCATGACACCTGTGCTGCCGTGTGTTGAAAAGATCCAGGGCCTCCTGCCACACCAGACACAAAAGGAAAGAGAAAGGGGCAAGGAAGCCACTGTCAGGAAAGTGTTGAAATAAACTCCAAATACCTTGAGAGCAGAGCAGGAAAAGTGCCTCAGTCAGATTCCCATTTCTGCACTCACTGGCAGATAGACATCTCTGGAAAGCGGCTCCCTAGAAGATTGCTGCCAGGAGCTGGGCGTGTGTGCACACCTTAACCCTGCTTGTGATGGTCGCAGAGGATAGCACTGCTGTCCATGCTACGTGGGATTGCTGGCAAACATCTGAATTTGCATCAAAATGAGGCAATGGGTGGGGGACATGGGAAATGGGGAGCTGCTAATCAATGGATGTAAATTTCAGTGAAGCAACATGGATAAGCTCTAGAGATGTGGTGCACAGCACTGTAACTATAGTCAACAAGGCTATATTGTGTGCTTTAAAAAGGTAGATCTCATGTTAAGTGTTCTTTCAAAAATGAAACAAATTTTTTTCAAAAATGAACTGACGGGGAGAGGAGCTTCAGACTACGAGGGATAGAAAGTCACCGTCTTGACACTGCACTTAAAAATATGCTCTAAGGGCTTCCCTGGTGGTGCAGTGGTTGAGAGTCCGCCTGCCGATGCAGGGGACCCGGGTTCGTGCCCCGGTCCGGGAGGATCCCACATGCCACGGAGTGGCTGGGCCCGTGAGCCATGGCCGCTGGGCCTGCACGTCCGGAGCCTGTGCTCCACAATGGGAGAGGCCATAGCAGTGAGAGGCCCGCGTACCGCAAAAAATATATATATATATATGCTCTAAAAGAGCATTTTAGCAAGAGTCCCTCAAAAAGAAATGGAGCGTGCTGTACAGGGCAGCTGGCTCGAGGGTCAGAGACCTGCATTAACCAGCCTCTACCTGTGCCCCCTCCTACCTCCTGGGAGGTGCTCTACCCTCCCACGTGCTCTTATGACTGGTGACCTCAGGATGCAGAGGAGATGCTTGAGACGGGAGCTCTATAGGGGCTATGCCCACACTAGACACAGGAGAAACAAATTTTTAGCACAGAGAATCCAGGAATGGATGAATCCATCTAAATGTCGCCCCTAGAGTCCAAACACACTAAGGGACGGTCCTGCTTCAAGTGGGCAGCCCTGCATGCACAAGGTGGGGAGAGGACAAGACCCACCTTTGAGGACAAACAGCTCTGACGGTCAAGTGCAGACTCCACTGCAAGCTCACTCCCCCATCCCCCTTAAAGATGCCCCACTTTGTCACAGGGGTATGAGTTTTAATGGTGGAGAAAATGGGGTGCAGGATGGGAGGGGTCATGCAGTGAGGAAGGGGACGTAACTTGTCTTCACTTCTCTGATAATTTACACACAGAATAATAGTAGTGAGTCAAAGCTGCAAAGAAGTGTGATATTAACCAGACAGGCTTAACAGTCAAATGGATTTGGACGAAATGCAGAAGAGTGGAAAACTTGCCATCTGCTCTTTCTTCTCTCCTTATCAGAATTGCGGATTCGACAAGCCGTGCCCAAAGCTACATAAATCCGTGTTTGCCCACTATTTTCTGTTTGCCTTGGCCAATTACATTAGAATACGACGACAAACCACCATCGCTGCCATACCCAGATGCACACACACACACACACACACACACACACATCTCAGCTGACGTATATAATTGGGAAATGTTCAATCCTAATGACTTCCATTGACGGTGGAGAGAAGAGCTAAGGTCCTTTGAACAGAATGCATTTTTCAAAGCCTTCCTCCCTGTTGCCTTGGTGAATCCTAGTGGAATGGAGATTGTCTTGGTGATAAGAGGAAGTCAAACAAGGAGAATGGAGGAGATGGTATATTGGGGCCAATAAAACCTCCTTGAAAGTTGGTTTCTTGGAGACAAGTTGGGGACACCACGGTGGTTTCACCCAGCTGTCCCGCTGGCATTATTAGGTCAATAAACTCTCCTAAGTTTCTATGAGCCAAATGGCCTCTCTCTCTGCACATTACCCCCAGCCCAGGCCCCGACCTCCGTGAAGGGGAGGGATGCCACTGTCACGTGGCCACCTCTAGGATGCCTTAGGGCATCTGCAGGTCAATAAAATGTCCTCGGACCCTGCCTGCCAGACCCCATCTGTGCCTGAGTCCCTGGGATTTTAGTGAGAATACAGCTTGTAAGATAGGGAGAAGGTCCACTGTACAAAACAGATGCCTATTAACTAAGAAGACCACCAGGGGAGGAAGGGAAGAAGGAGGGAGTGATGGTGGGTCATCAAGTTGGCCTGAAAGGAAAAAGTATGAAAGATCCAGATTGATCTCAAAGAACCCGCCTGGGTACCAGGCAGGCTCCTGGCAGGATCTCAGTGCAGGTGCTGTCTGTGGACTGTCACCAGCAGCTCAGGGTTCCTGCAGTCGCTGCACTGCTGCCTCCCTGAGCAGCCCCTCTTCATGTTGGATGTGCATTCGAATCTCCCAAGGAGCTTGTTAACATGCAGGTTCCTTATCCGTGGGTCAGGATTGGGGTCCAAGATGCTGCATCTCTGACAAGCTCTCAGATGATACAGATGCAGCTGGTGCCTGAAAACTCCATTAGGAATAGAGCATCTTGGGCTCCACTGCAGACCTAGGGAATCAGAATCTGCAGTTTATCACAACCCCAGGCGACTCAAATGTACATAAATTTTCAGCAGTTTTCTTCTAGGCACTACTTACACGCTGGAAATCAGGAAGAAGGCAAGTCAGAGGAAATAGTCCTGAGCACCCATGTTTGGTACACTTGAGCCAACCAAGGGACCGTACAGAGCCATCACCTTTGAGTGTCTGCCGTCAGGGAGCAAATCCGTCACACCTGCAGACGCCACCAGACTGAACATGCCAGACAAGGATGGGCAGTTCATTAGGCAGGACTCACGTTGTATACTTTGTCCCAGGGGCCCCTACATGTCATCCATTCACGTGGCCATTTGGCCATTTGTGTCATGGCAATAATGCCCACAATTTTCTCTGATTTTCCAAAGGTAAGAAACCAATGGTTTTGTGAAAATGTAGATGTACCAAAACATGTTAACACAAAGTTCCAGGAATTAGTCCTTACGGGTCAAAGTCATGTGTGCTTATGTGAAAATTCAATGAAGTCACTGAAACACAAGTGGAAAATACTTTGGGAGCCTTTGATTTTAGGCCTGGCAGGAAGCAAAGCATTGTTGGCATAAAGGAATAGACATAGAAAAGCATTTCAAGAGTCTTCCCACTGATAGAAAAACCCTAAGTATTATCAGCAAAAGGAGCTTCCTTAAATTAGTAAGAAGTGAAAAGTAATCTATGCTTTATCCAAAGAAACAAGAAAAAAAAAGTGAGAATAAAGAACACAGAACAGGGAAGAAGACCCCGGCACAAGCTCAGTTTTGTCACCAATGGGTGTGTACAGACCTTTGGCAAAACTCAATCTGCCCAAACCTCAGTTTCTTTGTCCCTAAAACTGGTCACCTGACTAGTCCACAGCTCATTCTCAGGTCTTAAGAATCAAAATTGTCAGAAGTTATGACTTTACATTTTGCTGCTTTTTCTGTGGCTTTCAAAGTAGACATACAAATGCATTTAAAATATCTTTTTAAAAATAAGGAACTGAAAAGACAACCCACAGAACGTAAGGAAATATTCGTATTGGGGTCTTTTCAGTTGGGGTTTATTATCCAAAAAAGCTGCTATGAATATTTTTGTACAGGTTTTTGTGTGAACACAAGTTTTCATTTCTCTGGAATAAATTCCCAGGAGTGAAATTTCTGGGTCTATGAAGATCACGTGTTTGGTTTTATAAGAAATGGTCAAGCTGCTCTCCGGAGTGGCGGTACCACGTTACATCCTCAGCAGCGATGGATGAGGGATCCAGTTTCTCCGCATCCTGGTCAGCATTTGGTGCTGTCACTCTTTTTTATTTTAGCCATTCTGCTGGGTGTGCAGAGACATCTGACTGTCATTTTTTTTAAAACGTGCATCTCCCCGATGGCTGCTCACGCCGAGCATTTTCTGTGTGTGCTTATTCGCCATTGGATCTCCTCTTCGGTGAAATATCTCTTCATGTCTTTTGCCCACTTTCCCTCCTTTTAACTAAATTTGATTAACTAAAAAACTCAGGGCTTCCCTGGTGGCGCAGTGGTTGAGAGTCCACCTGCCGATGCAGGGGACACGGGTTCGTGCCCCGGACCGGGAAGATCCCACGTGCCGTGGAGCGGCTGGGCCCGTGAGCCATGGCCGCTGAGCCTGCGCATCCGGAGCCTGGGCTCCGCAACGGGAGAGGCCACAACAGTGAGAGGCCCGCGTACCGCAAAAAAAAAAAAACTCAGTGCTGCTTTTAGAGGAATAGGAAGCATGCATCCCTGACCAAAAAAAGTGGGGGGATGTGCATCCTCAAACATTCACGGGAAGACCGGCAGAAACAGCCATAAAAACCAGCTGCATTTATTAAACAGTCATTGTCGGGAAGAGCATTCAAACACAGACGCCAAAGCCCCACTAGTTTCTGCCGGATCTCAGAAGGCTCCAGAAGAACAGTTCTGCACAATGCGCTTCCACAAGTCGATGTCTGTTCTTATTTGAAGGGGGGTGGCGTCTTCATACTTGGGCTAATGGGTCTTAGAGGATCCATTAGGATTCAGACCACTGGGTGGTCTGAATCAATACCCAGCGCAGATTCTAATACATGGAGCTGTAAGAGGCTCATTAAGATTCTATTTTGGTGGAAAATAGACATTAGGGAGCCCCTGGCTTCCAATATTGCAGACCACAATCATTTCTTCTCTGCTCTGTGTTGCAGCATTCTGGAAGATACCTGGGCATTTCAGAAAGTAAATAGATCAGAGTTGCTTTTGTTTGAGAGAAATCCCAGGGCTGGGAACAGGAACTCCTGCAGCCCCTCTGAGCAGGGGTAGGGGGTCCACAGTGAAAGCAAGGCACAGGGCGGCCTCATTGCACGGGCACCCGTATTCACAGCAGCATTACTCACAGTAGCCACAGAGATGGAAGCAACCCAAGTGCCCACTGATGGATGAAGGGATAAACAAAATGTGGTCTATATATACAGGGGAACTCAGTTTTTAAAAGGAGGGCTTCCCTGGTGGCGCAGCGGTTGAGAGTCCGCCTGCCGATGCAGGGGACATGGGTTCGTGCCCCGGTCCGGGAAGATCCCACATGCCGCGGAGCAGCTGGGCCCGTGAGCCATGGCCGCTGAGCCTGCGCGTCCGGAGCCTGCGCTCCGCAATGGGAGAGGCCACAATAGTGAGAGGCCCGCGTAACGCAAAAATAAAATAAAATAAAAAATAAAAGGAAGGGGATTCTGACACAGGCTACAACATGCATGAACCTTGAAGACATTAAGCTAAATGAAACAAGCAAGTCACCAAAGGACAAATTGTGTATGATCCCACTTCTATGAGGTCCCTAGAGGAGTCAAAGTCATAGGGACAGCAAGTGTAAGGGTGGTTGCCAAGGGCTGGGGGAAGGAGAATGGGAAGCTGGTGTTTAATGGGGACAGAGTTTCAGTTTTGGAAGATGAAAAAAGTTCTGGAGAGGATGGTGGTGACGATTGACCAGATGATGTGTATGTACTTGAAGCCACTGAACTACACACTTAGAAATGGTTAAAAGGGCAAATTTCATGTTATGTATATTTTCCCACACTTTTTTTAAAAAGGAAAAGAAACGATGGGTTCTTTACTTTCAGACACACTTTGATCTCACCCTCCCAGTGACTATCCAGGTCTGTTCAGAAGCAGCCTTGTTTTGATTCCCCAAACCTCCAGGAAAGAACAAAGTGGAACAACCCAGCAACCGGTTCTCATTACCTTAGGAGGCAAAGACTCTTCTCCTATCAGCCAGCAGCTGAGTCCAGCTTGATTAGGTCCACTGGCAACACTCCTGTCCCCTTCGGAACAGCAGGAAAAACCGGCTTTGGAGCAGAAATTTAATGAAAATTCAGGTCTTGTTGGCAGAGGAGAGATTTGCTGGTTTTTTCTTATCTTCACCATACTTGGTGGAGTCTGCCTTGGGGGATTCTAGGCATTAACTTTGTTCAGATATCAGAGTCTTCCGAGCTAGAATGGACCCTGAAGATGGTTTACTCCAAGCCCAAATGGACAAGGAGACCCCACATGACAACAGGAAGGGACAGACCCAGGCCACTGCCCTCTGTCCTCCATCCAGCTTTGGACATTTTGTGCTTCGTTCATCACACCGTCTAGACCCCCGGCGAGGTCGTTATTATGATCAAAGAGCCCTGGGAGAAAAATGCCTGACTTCTTACCTGTGTCAGGCACGTGAGCTGTCAGCAAATAGATCCACCGTCCTCTGCAGGGAAGAGGGAGAAAGTCCTGCCCTCACAAAGGTCACGTCCACGGTCACGGGGTCCTGATACTGTACACTCGGTGCCACGTTGATGCCTCACTGAAAGACGTTCAGATAATCAAAATAGGAACATTGACTGCGCCCCTGCCTTGGGGCCACACCGTTCATATATCAAGGCACAAGAAAGTGCTGTGTCCCTCCCATCTTGCGGATGAGACAACTAAGGCTCAGAAAAATCAATTAACCCACAAGGCACGTGGCTGGAAGATGCTGACCCAGACCAGCTCCGAAGACTGAGATGGCAAGGGGTGTTGCCCAACCTCAAGGTGACTGAATCCCAGGTCCCTGTGGTCCCAGCTCTCGCTGCTATAGCCCTGGTCCTCCTTCACAAGTGGACGTACAGCATCCTGAGGGCTGTGCCCTGTCACCATCATGAAGGTCACTCCTACCAGGGGTTAGCTATAGTTTTGAGCTGGGGTGTGAGTGGACCAGGTGGTAGGTTAGCAGGACGGGCATCTGGCCGCTGCTGCCCCCTGCTGGAGGGCCTGGGTTCAGCAGCCATTTGCTGGGGGGCCCACCCTGGAGAGAAATCCCCTGTGGGCAGTGCTGTGAGTGGCCACTGCTGGGAGGTCACCTCTCCCACTCCTCTCCCCGCCGCTGGTCCTCCTCCCGGGGGGAGTGGATGGAGGAACTGTGAGTGGATTTCTCGCATCCCTAAAACAGCTTCACCAGGGTGACCTGTGCTGGTCCGGGAGCCCTGGACATGAGCCTCTCCTCCAGCCAGGGGAGGATTTCCAACTATACCTCGAGTGGGGAGGGGCCGAGATTATTCAAAAACAGAGCCAAGGGCTTCCCTAACGGCACAGTGGTTGAGAGTCCGCCTGCCGATGCAGGGGACGTGGGTTGGTGCCCCGGTCCGGGAGGATCCCACATGCCGAGGAGCGGCTGGGCCCGGGAGCCATGGCCGCTGAGCCTGCGCGTCCGGAGCCTGTGCTCTGCAAAGGGAGAGGCCACAGCAGTGAGAGGCCCGCGTACCGCAAAAAAAAAAAAAATTTCTAGATTTGGAACTAGTTGTGTAGTTGTCTTGTCAACCGTCATATAAAGCCTAGAGAGGAGGGATTATGTGGTTTTTCTGTCTCGACTCTCCAACGTCTTACAGTGTCAGGGAACAGAGAAGGCGTTGAGCACAGACTTGTTAAATGTGATGATTCTCTATTTCATCCTGACCTCCACGTATGGGGGGTCCCAACCTCAGCGGTGACAGACTCCCACTCAAGGAGGGTTACCCTGGCCTGGGTCCCTGCCACTCCAGGCCATCTGGCAAGGTACCAGAAGAGTGAGCCCTCTCCTCTTCCCAGGCACGCGTTCCTTTCCCCCCACCCCCACCCCAGTGATAGTGTCGTCTGGCTGCTAGGAGAGGTGATGGGATGACCTGTGCACAACGGATTAGCCCCATGGCCCATCGGTCTGAGGGAACATGACACCTCTGCAGAACCACACCTTCTCAAACACACGGGCTGCTCTTACATGTCTGCTTGAAAACAGCATCCCCTCCTTTCTGTGTTCCTTCTTTTGATTCCTCCCACCTTTCCCCTGGGGACAGTGTGAACCACCCACAGAGGTTCAGTGGTGGGGCTCATTTCCCTGCCCAGCTGGATGTGGACGTCCACCTCCTTGAGTGTCCTAGATGACCTTGGGTGGTGCCTGGAAATTCTTCTTGGTGACACTGGACTTCTCATTTATGCTATACATGGAGACCAGTGAACCCTTCCAGACTCTACTCCAGCTGGACCCTGCAGGCTAAAGACCTGGGGAGGGCTGAGGGAGCCAGACTAAGAACCAGTCACTGCCTGAGAACACAGTCCACATCCAGGGACGGCAAGCTCCCAGAGAAGGCAGAGAGAGAAGATATGTGGGGAACGGCTGCAAGCCCTCAGAACCGTTGAGTAGAAACTACAGATAATTCTGATCGTTGACTTGTGGTTACTTCCCCTCCTCCCTCCTCCCCTCTCACCACCAACGGAGAGGGAGCTTCGAGCCAGAATACATTTGAATGGCAAAATAATTTATGCTTAATTAGGGTGCTGCATTTAAAATTAGAAGTTTCGATGCAGAAGCACATGGATTGTTTAATCGCATTGGTTTGCCACTCATTAGCCACTCTTCTCAGATGTCTGTGACCCTGGAGCCTTCTCCCTATTCCTAGGCACCCCCTTTCTTCTCTATAAACTATGGCAAATTCATCTTCCTAAAATGCCACCCTGGTCATTTCATAAGCTGCCTCCAAAAAACTCGAAGAGTTGGGCATCGATGGCGTTTAAGACCTTGCATGCTCACCATGTCCCCTTCCCACGGCATCGCTTCCACCCCTGCTGGCCGGGTCCACACAGCTGGTGGTCCCTCCATATCCCTTTGCTTACTCTCTTCTCTACATCTGGGAGGGAACCTTTTTACCTAACAAAATTCTGCCCGTTCCTTAAGACTCAATTCAAAAATCACCTGCCCATGAATTCTCTGGTGACTGCAACAAGACGTCTTCTCCCCAGCACCACCGCGGATGCCCAAGCTGATCGAGGTCCTTATTATATCTTCTTGTCCAGTTGGTCCTGGAACCAGACACCTTGTTCTACAAGCCTTTGTAGCCTACAATAGGGGCTCACTAAGACGATTCTTTTGGATTAAGGGTAAATGAAAGACAGGCCCTTTTTCTCCTTAGCCCTTTGTGATAGCTCAGAGAACAGTAAGACGTGTGATATGCTCAAAGCACGAAGCTTCCCCTACTGCAGATGCCACTAGAATTCACAGGCTCTCGATGCCGTACACAGATTTTCTCTTTGCTCTTAGTCAGCTCCCTCGCCCACCAGCCACACCAGATATTTCTAGTTTTCACTGCTGTGTTCAAGCTCTTTACCCCAATCATCTCTCCCACCCCTCAGCAAATGACTTTGACCCTCATTTCAAAGAAAAGACACCATTAGCTCTCCTCCCTTCCTCTTCTGGACCTGGAGACAACCTTACCTCTGTCTTTGGGGCATCTGTGCCTTTCTGCTTCCCTCCAGCATCAGGTGTGCTCCTGCTTCCGCTAGAGGCCGGGGCCCCCAACTCAACCTGGTGACAGCCCATGTGCTCCATCATTTATTCCACTTTCTGCAGTACTTACAATAGTTCTGTCTCTATAAGCTTTATACCTCGTAGAATATAAACATGTTCGAACCTCTGCCCCCTCACACAATTACAGGCCTATCACTGGAATGGTTAATTTTATGTGTCCGTTTGACTGGGCCACAGAGTGTTCAGGTATCTGGTTAAAGATTATGTGTAGGTGTGTCTGTGAGGGTGATTCCAGATAAGACTGGCATTTGAATTGGAAGACTGAGTAAAGCCAATGCCCTCCCAATGTGGGTGGGGCTCATCCAATCCACTGAGGACGCAAATAGAACAAGAAGGCAGAGGGAGGGACGATTTGTTCTCTCTGCCTGTCTGGGCTGGGACATTGGTCTTTTCCTTCCCTTGGACTAGAACTTATATCACTGGTTCTCCCGGTTCTTGGGCCTTTGGGCTCAGGCTGGAGCTCCCCCACTGGCTTGCCTGGGTCTGCAGCTTACAGAGATGATGGGACTTCTCAGCCTCCATAATCATGCAAGCCGATTCCTTACGATAAATCTGGAGAGCTAGTAAAATGACTCAAGTACGTCGTGGCACTGGCCAGGGCGGTCTCAAGCTTCCTTCTCACAAAATAGATGGTTTTTCCTGTGGGTCTTTACCATTTGGAGTCCAGAGCCCAGAGGTCTTTTCCCTTTAACAGGAGACCCCTGTAAGCATTTTGCCTATTTGACTTTGTCTCGGATATATTGGTTCATTTAGTCATTTTATAACTGAGTCTTGCTGACCTGAAAACCATTCTCTCCTTTTTTACATTTTTATGGAAACTATATCTATTATGTGTTTTCTTATAAAAGATGTAGATGCTCGTTATAGAAAAAATATAATGTAGGTAAGTGACCAGAGTAAAATAAAATACATCCTTCAAATCTTTAAATAAATAAATACAGGGTTGGTTTTTTGCTTATTTTGTTGTTGTTGTTTAGAAATATTGGATCACAACATACCTTCAGCTTTGAAACCAGATTTTCACTTAAAATAAGCTGTAAACAAATTTCCATACCGTTAAATATTCTATCGTCACAGATTTCCGTGGCTCTGTAGACCTCCATTGAATCAATGTACCATAATTTATTCAGCCAATTCCCTGTTAATTGGATATTTGGGTTTTTGCCAACTTGCCGGGGTTCATCAGGTAGTCCCTCCCAAAGAAAAACCCCACCACAGAAATGGCTTGCAATCCTCCAAATGATAGTTTTCAGCTTCAACGATTTTTAGATCCAGCATCCACTGAGAACTAGTTCTGACCTTCTCCTCTGCTCCATGGGTCTGCTATTCCCTACACCTGTACCACACCACTGATCATCGTTGCTTTCTACCTTCTAGGGAAATTCCATCTTTTACACATTCCTCAAAGTTTTCTAAACTATTCTAATATATGTATTCTTTATTTTTTTAGGGGGGCGGGTACTCTCTCAGCATACTTACAAAAGTATCATTTTATTGCAGAAAACTGAGAAAATACAGATTTTTTAAAATACTCGTTTAGAGATAACCACTGTTAACGTTTGGAATCCGTCCTTCTAATCTTTCTCCAAGCTTAATTTCATATATGCTTTACCAAAAATAAAATCATGCCATAGCATGCTGCCCTCTGGTAATTGTACATCTGCCAGAAATGCATGTAAATACCCCTTTCCTAAAGTCACCTCAGCACACAAGCATGCACATTTTTAAAGATTTGTCAATTTAACATCTGGTTTTAATTTGCATTTCTCTGAATACTAGTGAAGTGTAACATCACTTTAAGAGATTTATTGGCATTTTTATTCTTTTTTGTGAGATGGCTATGAATGTCCTTGGCCCCTGTTGCCATTGGAGACTTGGAGATGTGCTTATTGAACTGTAGGAAGCCCTTTACATGTGAAGGCTCAATCCTCTGAAAGATTTCTCACAAGTGCTCTTACCATTTGTTTTTAGGCCTTTTTTATATTTAGAAGTTTCAAATTGCTTATTTGAGCAAATCTAGATTCTAGATTCTGTCTTTGTTTTAATATTTAGGGAGCTCTTCTTCAGCCCAAGATAATAAAAACATGTATCTATATTCTTCTTTAGTGGTGATATGATTTTATTTTCAGTATTTTATTTTTTTAATCCTCTGGGTCTTCTTTTGGTGCATAATACGACAGATTTCACTTTTTATTTTTTCAGCTACCCCAACTCCATTTATTGAAAATCCTTCCCCTCCTGGTGAATTAAATGCCAATATTTCATGATCTAAACCTATTTATTGTTTCTGTTTCCAAGCTTCCTACTGTCTTCCATTGATCTTCCATGGAAGCTTTTGCTGCTAACGCACCTGGAAGAATTATTGGTGTTCTACCCTGTATTTTGCTATCTGGTGAGGCAGATTTTCTCTCAACATTCTTCTTTTATTGAATTTCCTGAACATTGATGTGAATTTATTTTTCCAGGATTCTCTCCTCTACACCTTGCCCAATTTTCTAACTTTGCTGGTATATAGAAAAGCCATTAATTTTTTTTATTTGGGGAGGGACATAGGCTAGCTTACTGAACATTTTTATAAGTTCTAATATTTTTTCAGTTGATTCACTTGGATTTTCCAAATAACTGTATCATCTGCAGATAATGGTTGCTCATTTTGATGTTTTTTAATACTTGTTGTTCTTATTTCTTTCCCTGACTTATCACACACTGACGAACTTCTCGAAGGGTGTAGAACATTGCTAGAGCTCACCTTGGCCTCATGCTTCCATACACCAAAACTTGGACTTGTGTGATGCTTCTGGCCTTCTGATCTCATACCGTTCACTCTGGGAGTACTTTATTGGTATCTCTGGGAGAAAGAATTTGCTTGCATGACTTAGCCACTTCTAGATTCATCTGGGATCTGTGTATCTGAGGAGAGGGTACTCTGGGTCTCTCTGTTTCTTGGGAAGTGTCAGTCCTTGTTGGGTGTGGGTGGGGAAAGGAGGGTCAGAGCTGCCAGGGACTGTGTACGTTGCCTAAGTCAGGGATTCCTAGTAAGCTCCTCTAGCTTCAGATCTAAAGCCACCTACTTCAGTTGGCTTTATCAGTAGTGAAGCTGACACTTTGAGCCCCATCTGTCTGATGCCTCCTCTCAGTTGATTCCAAACTGATACATGGAGGACATAATAATACAGGTTGGCTTGCCCGTTGTTCTTGTCAAAATAATCTCTGTTTCAGCATTAAATATGAGGTTGGTTGTTAATTTTAGAAAGATAATCTCTATCATGTAACAAAGTATTTTTTTGATCTAGTTTACTAGAAGTTTTAATATGCAATATGTTAGATGTTATAAAATATTATTTTAGTATCAGTTGAGATGATCATATTGTTTTCTCCTTTGAATTATTATGAGATAAAATATATTAGTAGATTTTTTTTAAAAAAACTAAAAATATTTGGCAATCCTACAACAAACTCTACTTGGTCATATGTATTATTCTTTTAACACATTGCTGGATTTGATTTGTTGATGTTTTACATAGAATTTTTGCAGTTATATTTGTAATTGATATTGATCTAGCTTTGTTTGTGATTATTGCTATGATTGCTATTATGTTTGTTATGTTTTATTTTGGCTTTTTGTGAATATTTCTTTGACTTTTTTTTTTTACTTTTGTCGACAAAATTGATGTACTGTGGTTTTCTACTCCTTCCTTATTTCGTTTTTGTTTCTTTTTATTTTCCTGAAAAATCACCCATCCCATTAAGACTTACAGACAAATTAAAACATATTTTCTTAAAGATTTAAAGTTCTGTTCCTTATCTAGTTACAGCCTCTTTTCCCTTAAGGTTATGTATTTGTGCCTATTCTCTTGGCTTTTTACTGATCTTTTTTTTTTAAATTTTTTTAATTAATTTATTTTTGGCTGCTTCGGGTCTTCGTTGCTGCTTGCAGGCTTTCTCTAGTTGCGGCGAGTGGGGGCTACTCTTCATTGCGGTGCGTGGGCTTCTCACTGCAGTGGCTTCTCTTGCTGTGGAGCACAGGCTCTAGGCATGCCGGCTTCAGTAGTTGTAGCACGTGGGCTCTAGAGCGCAGGCTCAGTAGTTGTGGTTCCTGGGCTTAGTTGCTCCACGGCATGTGGGATCTTCCTGGACCAGGACTCGAACCTGTGTCTCCTGCATTGGCAGGCAGATTCTTAACTACTGTGCCACCAGGGAAGTCCCTCACCAATTTTTTAATCTTTACATAAATAATGTCATACGGAATTCACTCTTTTGTGTCAGGCAACTTTCATTTATTCAAAACTATGTTTGTGAGAGTCAAGCACTGTTGCAGGCAACTGTAGTACATTCCCCTTCATCATTGTACCTTTTCCATTGTAGGAACACCATTTATTTATCCATCCTACTGTTAATAGACAATCGGATTGTTTCTAGTTTGAGGCATTAGGAACAATGCTGTTATGAACATTCCTGAACATGACTTTTAGTGGAAATGTGTACACATTTCTGTTGAGCATTTACCTGGGAGGGAGATATTTTTGTAACTAGATGTCTTTGCCTTCAACTTGAGTAAATAATCTCAGTTTTCCAAAGTGGTTGTACCGGTTTATGCCCTAGTAGGTTTTGGAAATCTGCATTGCCCCAAATCATCAAAATGAAATTGTAGGCGTTCTGGTGGCAGTGTAGTTGTATTTTAGTGGGGCTTTAATTTGTATTTCTCGTTTGGCTAATGAGAATAGGCCCCTTACATTTATGTATTGTTATTTGCATATCCTATTTTGTGAAGTATCCACTCAAGTCTCTTGTCCATTTTTCTACTTGGTTGTCTCCCTTTTTCTAATTGATTTGTAAGAATTCTTTATCTGAAGGTGAACACTTTGTCTGTTTTACATTTTGCAAATATCTTTCCCCATTTTTTCTCAAGAGATGATGTCTGTGAAATATTTTCCAAGTCCTTTCACGACTGAAGATCTCGTTCTGATTCCCCACACGTGAACATTAGATTGGTTGAGAATGGAGTTCTTGGGTTATAGTATATTTCTCCCCCTGCAAAAAGCTTTGTGGGCATTATTCTGTTGCTTTGTACCACCTTATTATATAAAGAAAACTGCTATCAATTAGGTAATGTGGCTTTCCTACAGTAAACTTATGAGAGCTGTTCCTTTATCCTTGAAATACCAAAATGTCATCAGAATATGTTCAGGTATGTTTCTATCTTTTCAAAGAATCTCTTGAAGGATACTTTAAAGACAATTTTTAATTTTAAGGGTGCTTAAAGGGAGTTTTGATTTGGAGAGAAGACATTCTTCAGCTCAGGAAACTTATCATAGCCCATTTTTGCTATGGGCTACCATAATAAAATAGCATAGACAAGGTGGCTTAAAAAAAAATGTATTTCTCACCATTTTGGGGACTGGGAAGTCCAAGATCAAGGTGCTGACAAAGTAGGTTTCATTCTGAGGCTTCTGCTCTTGGCTTATAGCAGCCACCACCTTGCCATGTGCTCACATGGCCTTCCCTCTGTGTGCCCAGGGAGAGGGGTCTCTGGTGGCTCTTCTGTAAGGACACCAGCTTTATCAGATCAACCCCCCTCCCCACTCATGACCTCATTTAACCTAAGCCACCTGCTTAAAGGCTCCATCCCCACCAGAGTCACATAGGGGGTGAGGGCTTCAACATATAAGTTTAGTGGGGGACACAATTCATTCCACAGAAGAACTTACCTTTATTATTTCCTTGTTTGCATGTTATATTCTCTCTGCTCCTTTTTCTCCTAAGATATAAAGAAGTTTCTGAATCTGTCCTCAATGTTACTTTTCTTTACGTGCATCTTTTTGTCCCTTTTATACTCTGAGTATGAGAAATTTTCTCTGTCCGGTCTTAAATCACTGATTTGATTTTCTGCAATCTCCAATCACTGTGTCAACTGCATTTTAAAACTTGAAGTAATGGTTTTCATCTCAGAGCAATCTTCCTTGATCTCCTGTCGCTCCTTTTCCGTGGACATAATGTTCACCTAGATTCTCAGGGGCGACATAAATCAGAGATTTTCTCAAATTTTCTCTTGTTTCTTGCAGCAACTCTGGTTCATAAAGAGACATTTGCTCTGATGACTCAAAATAATCCATCCTTCTGTGGTTCTGAATCAGAGTTCATAGTTTATCCTTGAGTGAGGAAGGAAAGAACGAGAGAGGGAAGAATGAGGTCCATGGCTTTCTTAAAAAGGTCGTTCAGGTGATGGGTTAATTATGTATTACTTCATAACAAACTACCCCCAAAACCTAATGGCTTAAAGCAACAAGCACTGACAATTGTTCAGTTTCTGTGGATCAGGAATGCAGGCATGGCTCAGGTGGGTGGTTCTAACTCAAAGCCTCTCATGAGGTTGCAGTCATGTCAAGACTCAGCTAGGCTGGCAGTTCCACTGCCAGGCCCCTTCACTGACTGTTGGCAGCCTCAGAATGTCCACTTTCAGGTTCACTCACCTGGGTCCCTCCACGGTGCCGCCTCATCACATGGAAGCAGGCTGCCCCCAGGATGAGCAATTCAAAAGGGAGAGAAAGAGAGCATGCAGAACAGAAGCTGCAGGCTTTTTATAACCTAATCTCCGAAGTGACAATCCATCCCCTCCGCTGTATGATATCCATTAGACGCAAGTCACCAAGTCCACACTCAAGGGGAGGGGATGACACAGGGTGTGAAGGTCATGGGCAGGTCAGTAGGGCCATCTCCGAGGCTGCCCACCACAGTTGGGTAGATCATAGATTGCGTGTGTCTGAGGTCAGACATTTTCAGACCCAGACTAAGAGACAGAGTTTAACCTTACAGACATGGTACTTTTCTATAACAGGTTTGTGTAGATTTGGAGAGAATTAGCCACAGACATGGCCAGGAGCTTCACCACTGGGCAGAGTGTTTCTTTCCAGGTTTTTGTTTGTCTTGTCGTCTTTTAATGTATAAGCCTCTGGAATGGCTGGTGCGATGCTCCTTTCTGAAACGTGCATGACTGAAACTAGAGGTCATAAGGTGCAGAGTGTGACCTGAGGCGCTGATGTTCTGGGAGTACCGCGGGGCTCAGGGCTCTCCCCCAAACTGCTGAAGAGGCAAGATCCACCCCACACCCACCGCAGGGCTCCTCTCCTACTTACCCATGGTGAACCCACGGGGAGCTGGTCAGCCCTTCCTCAGTCTTGCCTGCCCTACTTCTCCCAGGAATTCCCCAACACTTCTGTCATGGTGCACTCCGTCCTTAAGTTCAACCAGACACACAGCTCTCCATTTTTCTCCCTTTCCTATATTTCCAAGATTATCTAAGATGGGAGGAATTAAAATTTGAAAGCAGATTACAAACTGTGCTTCTATATCCTTGAAGTTGTCAAGGTCAGACAAGGGGTATACAGTCTGCTTTGCTCTATCAGGTTCGTTTTAACTTTTAACTCTCAGAAGGCAAACTTTCCACCTTACAATATTTTGCCTGATGAGTGCTGCACTGTCTCCCCCAGTCAATGGCCGAGATATCCATAATTAGCTGGATTACTCTTAAAAAGCCGTGACCATGGTGGTCTGGGCTCAGCACGGTGTCTTGATTAGGGGAACAC